>NC_080086.1:106441825-107106200 GCF_950005125.1 Chionomys nivalis
TCACCATGTAAACACATCTTTAAAAAAATCTGATAATAGTTGCAAGGACCACTTACAGGCTTTCATAAAAACATCTTATAGCAAGAATCTCAATACAGAATGGTTTCTATGTCAAAATACATTTACACTGTAAATTGTTTATAGAGGGGAGAAAAAAAAGACACTGAGGAATGGAGTTGGCTGAGTTGGCTGGCATTGGATTCAACATCAGCAACTGCCCCTGAATAGCGCCTTCATCTTCTACTGCGGACACACAGGCTAACCTACCCCTCTATTCTCGGCCTAGGCTCTTTATCCACTCTATTGGCCAGTTAAAAATATCAAGACACCATCACCATGCTTCGTCCACTGTAGGCAGCTCGCCAGGCTGCCCAAACCATCGCTTCCCGAGGGCCCCAGTCCTGCCCAGGCTGTAGGTCCCGGCTGGACGCTGAGACACCAGGACGTTTCAAATCTCTCAGCTTGGAGACAACACTTTTGGGAGTCACACAGTAGTTACCCAATGCAGAATGGGGAAAAAAATCAAAATAAAAAAAAAAGTCACATAAAAGCCACATGTGGAGATTGATCACACGATTTTATTGGTCTTTTGAACAAATGTATTCCTCTGTGAAAAACTCCTGCGAAAGAGACATTGGAGTGTATGGATTCAACCCTGAGCATTTAACACTGCGTTCCAAGGAGGGCGGTCACGAAGCTGGTTTGATTGAAGCACAAAGCACAAGCCACTGATACTCTGTGTGATCAGGTTTTTACAAAAAAATACATAGTTTTCAATAAATAATGCTTAATTTTACAACTTTGATACAGCAACGTCATACAGTTTCAACACACTACACTCTGCATGCTAGATAACCTCTACCAGAAGACATGATTTCGCCATGCATTTGCTTCCCTAGTGCTATGGGACACTTACACGGTCCCCCAGCGCACTGCCTCAGGTAGCTCCTCCCTCTCTCTGTCTGACAGCAACAGGTTCTGCGCTGGCATGCAAACTCTATAAAAGGTCCCCCCACAACCCACTCAGACTTCTAAACAAAAGGGCTTTCCAGCTATTCCTCCCCAAAACCTGGAGTGGCTGTGAAAGTTGTTTTTTTTTTTCTCGGCCTTGGAAAACAAAAACAAAACACTTGTTCAAGGTGTCATGCTAATAACTTCCCTCAGACTTCAGGTGGCTCGGTCCCAGCTGGCCCAAAGCACTATGGGATGGGACACCACGACCACTAGGTGTCCCATACTCGAGACACAGGCCTCCATTTCAAAACAGTTCATTCAAACAAAGGTTGTCACAGAACAAATGGGAAAGACTGATACCCACAACATTATGTACAGGAGCAAAAGTAGACAAAGTGGGGAGTCCGTGACAATGGCCTAGGACGCTTCTCCCTGTGTGATTCAGGGGACGAGGCATACGGATTTTGAACACAAGCTGGGTGAAGAAAAATGGGATCGAGGGCCCTTTGTCAATATCCATTTGATCAAAATTCTTTTTTTTCCACACTATATTTTGATTATTTCCAGTCATTCTGTTTTTGAAGGGGGAATGCAATGCGCCTCCTAAAATAAGTGTCATATTAAAGAAGAAAAGAAAAAAACCCCAACTAAACAAACAAACCAACAAAAAACCTCTTTGAGGACCCTGGAGGAAATTCTATCCTTTCAAATGTATTTCCAAACTCGCCATATTGCTTTATTTTGTCATTTTTCACAGAAGAGAAAAATGGAGTCTACACGACCACATAAAAGAAGTTTGATCAAACAGAAAGACTGGAGCCTCCGTGCGTACACAGCCAGGTTGCCCAGTGGCCAGCTGCTCGCCATCAGGAGGCACATGGCAGCTCCTGCCTATTGCTCTTGGTGGCTCTGATGAAGTGTGTGTGTGTCAAGTGCCGGCAACCGGAAGTTCCCAGTGTGTGGAAACCATCCTGTCTATGCACAGGCAGAGAGGCACTGGGTCTTCAAAGAATATCGTTATCCAAGAAAATTATTACTTTCATACATGGAACGTTATGAGCGGATTTCCCTTTGTACGCCATGCTAAGTTCTATGCACTTTTGTGCTTTTATTGAGTATAAAAATAGGTCTCCTTTAAAATTCTGCTTTAAGTTCACTAAAAAACTACTTGTTTGTGAAATTCTCTTATAAACTCACCGCACCCACGTGGTGTAGATGACGCAATCAGGCAGCTAACGCATCTAGGTAGTGTCAAAGAAAATACGACGATGGGAAAAAAATATGAAGGTTATGTGAGGAGCTGGGGGAAGAAAAGGAGTCAGCTGTAAGGAAGTGGAAAAGTGAGCTTGGCTTCAGTACATTACTGCGCTTGAAGATGTAAGCATCACACAAAGGGGGTGTTAAAACCCATAAACAAAACCTGAGTCGTTTACCAAAGAGCAAAAAAATGTTGAGATCATCAAAA
Source organism: Chionomys nivalis (assembly GCF_950005125.1). Taxonomy (NCBI): domain Eukaryota; kingdom Metazoa; phylum Chordata; class Mammalia; order Rodentia; family Cricetidae; genus Chionomys; species Chionomys nivalis. The sequence goes on from NC_080086.1 coordinate 106,444,245, forward strand.
ACCAAGGGATATGGCAGAATCAATCAACTAGAATGGGACAGTGAGAAAGAATCGATAATCAAAATAAGTCAACGCTCAGGAAACGCGTCAAGAGTCGCTACATGGAGACGTTTACTTTGGGGACTTATGAATTCCTGTTCGGACACATGTAAGGCTCAGTCTTGTTGTCCTCGCAGGCCATAGGCTATACAAAGGGTATCTGAAACTGACATTCCTAATGGAAATTTTTTATAAAATTTGGCCCTTAGAATAACTGAGAAATATCCTGAAAAACCTTCCCTGAAACTGTAATAAACAAAGTTTCTTATCTACTGATAAAATCGACAACTCAGTGAGCTATTTTCGCTGGTCTTCCTACGTAAGAAAAAAGCACAAATATAGTTGCCTCAGAAATCTGTTAAAAGCAGAGAACCTCGCAGGAAAAGAGTATAAAGTTTCTAGAAACGAGAGAGTACAAGAAAATCCTCTCTTCCAAGTGTCCACAAAGATACATATGCCCATTAGGAGAAAACGGTGAGACTATACATAATACCCCATCAGAGAATAAAAAAGCTGAGGGATGGAAATCTATTTCTATTGAACGACTACTTGAAAATTGAGCAACTTATTTGCCTCATTTCCCAGATTCCTTGGGCAAAAACTCATTTGAATTCTGAAGTGAAGAACAAATGTCCATTTCTTACTCCATCCAAGTATCAAGATGATTGTGGTTTCAATTCCCAGAGAAAAAGTAGACCTTGCCTTTTGATTTTTCTTCTCTCAAAACAACTAAGTCAGATCCTGACTGCTACAAGCATGCATATTTAAATCACTTCCCCTCCATTAACATTAAAAAGAACCATCCAGGCCCAAAAAGAGCTGCAAAGATTTTTTTTTCCCTAGCTAAAGGCTAGTCATTCTACAAATAATTTACCCAGTGACCATAGCCATTCATAACACGGATTTGCAAAGCACACTGCTTTTCATTCGTATTGTTTCTTTTTAATAAAAAGGGTGCATTATCGAGAACGTAGAAACTGGAAATTATTTCCACAGCTTAAAGGATTAATAAGAGATCGCTGGTTCAGGTGTTTTTTTTTTCCTTCGAAGATGGAAATCTCGCCAAAGATGCACGAGTCTTTGAACTAGTTAAAGGGCAGGGTACCCAACTGGCTAGACTGCAGTGCATACAACGCCCACGCCCACGTTACCATTTTAAGATACTGTCAATGCTCAGTTAAAAATAAGACTTACTTAGGAGGGGGAAAAATGCAGCTAAACTTTTATTGAAGCCTAGCCAGTGGCAGGAATACCTTGTGTATTAGACATTCAATAAAGAGTTCATTGGGAATGATCTTCTCAATGCATTCGTCTAAACTGCTTTAAATATTAAGAGCGCATTTAAGCGCCTGTCCTGAGTTCTAACAGGGTTTAAATTTTTTTTTATTTTTTTTTTTTTACGATTGCCCACCAAGGACTTGTCTCTTATTTTCCTGCCAAGAAATCGGCCACATAGTTTTAAAATACAAATCACAGCTATGTTTCCATTCTAAAACCAAATCCTCACACCTTTCTAATTCCCTTACCACAGAAAACGCCCGGTGGAAAACAGGAAACACATGCAAATGTAAAGATCTCGAGACACTCAGAATGCCTTTTCCTTAAGCTTTAGAAACTGCGCCCCCCTCCTTCCCCGGTAAACCGCTGGTGGGATTATTCGCGGTTTAAAGGTCTCCGCGTGGCCCACACCAGCACGCCATGGAGGAGGGGTGAGCGAGGAGAGCCCGGAAAAGTCACGCCGCCCCCGCCACCACCCACGCGCGCTGTGCGATCGCGCCGCTCGGTGGCTACCAGGTCTCCACCTGCAGTGTGCGACTCTCGTGGGGAACGGACCTGGATCATAGCTGGCCAAGTCCCCGCGGCCAGCGCCCGAGGATTAACGGTTTCTGTAGGTCTAGAGTCGGGCTGTTGGGTACCAAGTTTCAGTTCGCCGCTGAATGGCTCCTCGGTCGCGGCGCCGCGGCCCCGGGGAGTTGGGCTTGCGCGGGACTCCACGAGGGACAGGGCTTGGTGGTGGGGGGGGGAGGTAGGACTGGCCTGGGCCCGGGGAGACAGATGTTCCATCAAGACTCCAAAGCCATGAGCCACCCACTGTGGAAGAGGCAACGGGCGTGTTTGCTTTCCTCGTGCCCCACCCGCGTGGACACTGAAGGGCGCGGCCCTCTTCACCCGCATCCGCCTGAGCGCGCACGCAGCGATGCGGTGGGGGGCGAGGGGGAGGACAAAAACGTTTAAAAGGAAAAAAAATGACCAAAAAAAAAAATCAGAAAAAAGCGATGGGGGAAGACTAGCCCTGTGGACACCAGCCCCGGCCCCACCACGCACGGACCCTCGCTCAGCCAGCGGCGGGGGTGGAGATGTAGGGCGGGGTGTGGTGGGAGGACACCGGGCCTGCCCACTACACGCCAGCCTAAGGGTTCCACAAGCGGAATCCGCCCTCCGCCACCCGCAGCCGCTGAGACCACGCGCTGCCCGGGTAGACTTAGACTATGAGCCATGCGAGCTTTCTATCAATTCCTGCTGATTTATTAAAATCAAGACACAGGCTTCAGCACGCGCGCGCACACGCACACACACATACACTCACAAAAACTCGGGCGGTGATGTCGACAGTGCGTTGAGTCTGCTTCGCCACCATTTGCTACTAAATATGCAATGGTCTGTTTATTTAGATTATATTGCACAAAATGAGAAAATTTAAAACTATGTGCCTTTCCTTTTTCTTTTTTTGCTAAAAATCGAGAATCCAGTTTCAAACCTTCTGTCTGGGGCCCCGTCCACACATCACAGCGATGAGATACATGGGTCCTACTATGGTACAGTACATACAGTCTTAAACTAAGAACAGCTCTGAGGTCTATGTCACCATTTTCAATAAATCTTTACCTACAAATATTGAACAAATCTCTACTATAGCTGTACAAAAAAAGTTTGCTTTTTTTTTTAACCACAAGGCCTTTAGATGCAAGGATTACTTTTAAAATTTTTAATCCTTTAAACCAGGACATAACGTACCAACATATTTGCATGCTAAAAAAAAACAAAAAGAAAAAAAAATAAAAGGAAAAGAAAAAGAAATCAAAAGGGAAGAAGTGCCTGAAAGTCTTACTGAAAAAACACAGCAAGATTGTTCCCTTTTCACTGTACAAAAATACGCCTGAAAATATATTAATTTTTAAAAAAGATTGAGGTCTGTTATGTATCAAAAATGTTTCAATACCTTTTTGTACTGAGGTCTAGGCTGTAAGGTATTCAATCAAGGAGGTATAAGGGAACGAGTTACCAAAAAAAGGTTGCCAAGTAGAAATCACATTTGTAAAACCATAAACAATTTGATCTGAAAAAGTAAACTCTGCTCTTAAGTCAGTTCACAGTTATGATTTTTTGTAAGCGTTTGTACAGACTGCATTTTTTCAAGCTCCCTGCAGTTTGAGAAATTGGATGCATAGAAGACATCAGCTTTCTCCCTCCAAAAAAGTAAAATTAAAATAAAAAGGTTGCAATGGTCCCTTTTTGTGTTGTTTTTTAATCACCAGTTCTTTTTTAGATCTCTTAAGAAAAAAAACTCCCTAGAGTAACAGTTGTGCCGCCAAAAGGGTCCTCTGCCGACGTCTCTCAGACTTCAAAAAGCCACAAGCTTCAAACAGCGCCTTCCGGAGCGGAGCCTCCTCCCCTCCCCCCGCCCGGTCCCCTCCGCCTTTGTTGCAATCACGAATTTCAGGAAAAAGAAATAAAAATTACAAAACACGTTTTCTTAGGGGTGGGGAAATCACAACTCCAGACTAGGTATGCAGCTACCTTGAGACACGATAAAGGAAGGGAAGGGTGGGGAGACCAAAAAAAATTTTTTTTTAAAAATTTAAAAAAAAAAACCTGGAAAAATCTCTTTAAAACTACTCATTTCACTTTAACTCCACCAACATTTCACCACCTTTTCCAATTTCTCTGCGCCACATCTCTGACCGTGAGCATCTTCTCCCCCTCCCCCCTCCCACCATCCTCTTTATCCTGACCGCCACGACTGCCTCCCGAGGAGCCCTGTGCCCCTTCAATACGTGAACACCAGGTCGGAGAAGTTCGCCTCCAGCCAGTCCCCCGCGATCATCTCGCTCAGCTCCGGCGTGCAGTAGTCGGGGAACTCGAAGTGGGAGCCCAGGCTGCCCTCGCTGAAGGAATCCAGGTCCTTATCCACCAGCGACAGGGACAGGTTACCCGCCGCGCCCGCGCCCAGAGGCTGCTCGCAGGCGCTGTGCGCGCCCTGGGAGAAATTCAAGCTCAGGTCGAACATGAGGTCGTCGGCGTCCTCGGCGCCGCTGCCGCTGCTGCTGCCGCTGGAGGAGGAGGTGGACACGCAGCGCGAGGACGCGGGCGACAGCGCGGGAGGCGCGGGCGGAGGCTGCTGCTTGGTGATGTTCTTGAAGCTGTAGTACAGCCGGCCGCCCGCGCGCACCTCGTCGTACAGGCTGGCGCCCTCGGGGGACTCGGCCGCGCTGCTGAGCGTGGGGCTGGCGGGGACCTTGGCCACGCTGTAGCGCCTCAGCAGCTGCGGTGGCTGCTGCTGCGCCGGCGGCGGCAGCAGGTGCGAGTGCGCGGGCTCGTCGTCGTCGTCGTCCGCGTCCGGCTTGGGCCGCAGCTGCAGCTCGTCGTCCTCGTCGTCGTCTTCGTCGTCGTCGTCCAGGAAGACGCACTTAGCCGCCTTGCCCGCGCCGCAGTCTCCGGGCTGCACCGCTTTGCCCGCGCCCGCCTTGCCCGCCGGCGCCTTCAGCTTGGCGCACTTCTTGCCTGGGCCCTTGGCCGCCTTGGCGCCCGCTGCGCTCTTGTCGGGGCTCTGGCCCGCGCTGGGCTTGGCCGCCGGGTCCGTCTTGGGCTTTTTGCGCGGCCGGTACTTGTAGTCGGGGTAGTCAGCCATGTGCTTGAGGCGCAGGCGCTCCGCCTCCCGGATGAACGGGATCTTCTCGCTGTCCTTCAGCATCTTCCAGCGCTTGCCCAGCCTCTTGGAGATCTCGGCGTTGTGCATGTCGGGCGACTGCTCCATGATCTTCCTGCGCTCGATCTTGGACCACACCATGAAGGCGTTCATCGGCCGCTTGATGTGGCCCGACGCCGTCTTGCACCAGTCCGGGTCGCTCTCGTCCAGGGCCACCGGGCTGCACGCCATGAACTCGCCCTCCTCGGTGTCCAGCGCGTCCCGGGGCAGGTTGCTCTCAGCTTCCGAGCTCTCGGCCTGCTGCACCATGGTCCGCGGCGGGGCTGGGCGCTTGGTCTCCTGCGCGGGCGCCCCTCCCCCTCCCGCCCCTCCACCTTCCCCGGCAAGTTGCAAAGTCCTCGGCCGCGCGCGTACGCGGCTGCCCCCCTCCCCCCCGGCCCCGTTCCCTGCTGCGGCGGCGGCTGCGGCGACCGGAGAGGAGGCGGCGGCGGCCCGGAACCCGCGCACTCGCTCTCTCTCACTCGCTCGGCTCGCTTTCTCGCTCTCCCGCTCCTGGCAGCCGCGGCAAGCGCCGGACCCCGAGCACTTCCAGGCGCGCGCGCTTCTTCTGCAAAAAGTTGAGGGCTCTCTCTCAACTCGTTATCAGGGTGTCATATGGGTGACATCACTCCTCCAGCCAACCAATGGCTATGCCCGACCCCGCCCATCTCCCGTTATTAACAACAGGTCCCGCCCCTATCCCCGCCCCCTGGCCAGTTTGCAAAGATGGGGGGGGGTGTCTAGAAATATGTTATTTTTTTCAAAAGAAATCCGCGAGTGCGTACAGCTGCGCGTGTCTCCAGGGCGGACGCAGGACGGGGCGGGAAAGACCAGCATGGGCACATGGGTACGGACGATGAAGTGAGCCTCGGTGCAGACGCGCCCACGGGGCGCCGCGAGTGGGTGTCGCTGCTGGTCCCGGGCGGGTCGCGCCCTGAACCCGCGCGCGATCGCTCTGCGCCTCTGCCAGGCGGAAGGTGGCGCTTCGACACCGCGCGGCGCCGTGCACGTGGGATCATCCTGATTCCCTTTCTCCCCCTCTTTCTGGAGTCGGGTCGGCCGTGCCCTCCCTTCCACCCGCACCCGCAGGATTTTGTCCCGTCTCCCCCGCACCCCTTCCCGTTTTCCCTCCTAGATCGCGCGCCGCCCCTGATTCGGCCAGAGTAACGGTCTGTTGAGACCATCCCGCTCCGCGGCTCCGAAGCGGTTCCAAAAGGAGTCCTAGGTGTCAGGCGGGACGGGTCCCTCGGTGGCCCGGGACTCAGCATCGCCGCGCGCTGCCCCTCCCCCACCCCAGCGTCCCGCCTCCTCCTTCCATCCCCCCCACCCCCCACGCCCTCCTCCCCTGCAGCTCAGTCCTGAAACCCTGGCTGTGCTTCCCAGCACGCACCTTCTGGGTCATTTGCTATTTTAACCCAACGGTACAAACCGAAGCTAAAATGAAGTGTACTCGGGTTTAAAGCAAAGATATTTCTTATTTTCCTGCAAAGACTGCCGCCGAAGCGGCGGCCCCAGCCTAGTCGCTTTGCTGGGCTCCTTGGAAACTCGCTTTTCTTTGTGTTGTCTCTTACCCACCTATGGCTCTTCTGAGGACAATGAAAAGAAGCTCTCTGCTTTCTCTTTAACGTCGCTGCTCACCCTATCTTCCTCAGACCCATCCACCCCCAGCGCTGGGGGCAGGTTCTTAAGATCTACAGCCCCTCACCCCACCCGGAGTCGCTCACCCGAGAAATCGGCCGCCCGGGACTAGTGGAATTATCTAAACACACTTCCTTTCAGGTTGGTGTACTGCACAGGTCAGTAGCTTCTCATCTCCCACCCACCCCCACCCGCGGACAATGGTGTCAGGTCTTCACAGATCATTTTATTAAAAGAAAAGAAAAGAAAAAGACCCCTGTATTTCACCCTCATAGGCAGCCTAAAGAACAGCACTGTCCCAAGTACGTGTAATATTGAAGCTAACCCCAGTCTTGATAACGTTGGCATTTTATATTATTGTTTAAGGCTACTGGAACCATAAGAATTTCCAGCCGTAATGGGTGACCCGAAGTCTGGAGTTGTAGAAAACCCATGTGGTGTGTGGAAATCCATCTTTCCGAACAAGGAGACGGCCTCTTGTTTTCCTCTTCACAGCCTGCATTTCTTAGCGATGGGGGACGTTGGGGGAGGATGGGGTGGGGCCAGCGAGTCCCCATCATGGAGGAAATCTACACTCTTAGATGCAGGGAAAGTATTTCATCTCAGCTTCCTGTCCGCATGTGAACCATGGGGACATATACCATGGCTATTATTTATTTTTATTTTATTATCTCGTGACTTTCCCCTCCCCATCCCTCCCTCCCTGGCCTGTTTTTGTTTGTTTGTTTTGTTTTGAGACAGGATCTTAGTCTATACACCCCAGGCTGGTCTCTAACACGGGACATTCCACCTGCCTCAGCCTCCAGAGCCATCACTTGTGACCACGTTTTAGCCTGTAACAGAAGACATATTTGAAAACCTTTGACAATTTAAATTCTGTACTTATTTGCTACCTTTTGGTATGAAATTATTCACAGCCTTAGAAGAAGATCAACCCCAGAAGAGAAAGATAGAGCCAGTGTGCATGTGCGTGTGTACACTCTCAAAAGGCTGTGGTGCTCTGGGGGAATGCCAGGCAAAACCCATACTCTTTCTAGTGAGAAACAGAACCCATGTTCAAAGACGAGTGGGTCATTTGCTGGCAAAGATAGATTCCAACAAAAGAAGGAATTTTGGTGTAGGGGTCCAGAGGCCCAATGTGACAAGTAAGAGATTTGCTGGTCCTTGAGTCAACAGTGGCAGTTGCTGGGGGTGCTGCAGGTCGGGGCCTGAAAGCCCAGCGAGTCTTACTGCAGTCCAGCTTAGGAGCTCCTTCACAAAAAACTAACTAACTTGATATTTTGTAACCAGGATCCACCCACTTTATTGACGCAGTTACTAGTTCTTCAAGGACTGGGAATGAAAGAAAAAGAAAATTAGAAAAATCTGTAAACATCTTTCCCTTTTCTAGCTATGCTATGTATGTCTTTGTTTACTAAGAGGAAAATTTAAGTCATTTCTTTTGAAAAGAAATAAAAGGAGAGGGGAACGTGGTAGAAGCCCTATATGCTGCTAACTGGAGCGGCATTTACTTCTAAAAGAAAAACAAAATCAGATTTCATAATGCCAGCAGGAATCAACTATGTAAAGGGTTATTATCTAAGGGATGCTTAATCTTCTTCAGTAGTATCTATCTTTCCAGGTTAATTTGGTAAAATGGGAATATCTGTTAGCTTTTGAACTCCAGAATATAAATCAGGATTGAGTCTACTAAGTACACTTCACACCCAGTACCCACTTCCTTTCTCTACCTATGGCTGAGGTAGGTGCTTTTCCTGTTAAGGATAGACATTGCTAAATACATAATTAACCCTCAGAGTCTTGATGGTCACATTTGTTTGGGGACCCCGTGACTGTGTCTCTCGTTTTTTAAAAAATTATAACTTTTATCTTTTTCTTTCAGCACATTTTCATAAAATACTAACATATAAAAAGGTATTTTACAAAGTCACTCAAAATTGTATCAGACTAAACATGAAATGTTCAATTTTTCCTCAAAATTTTAAGTCTTAAAACGATTCCTGGTTAAACAGTTGACTCATCTAACAGCTGGGAACATCAGACCGCTGGCCTTGCTTGGCCTCCTAAAACAAACAAACGAAATATCCAGTGCATGGGCCTTCCTTTCCCTACAGCTCATCTTCCAAAACAAGTTGCCCAACTGTGTCTATTCCTCAGCATGCCAGGTCCTCACAAATGTCCCTCAAGTGTCTGCGGGCACAAACTGAACATCACCCTAACCTTTGTACAACACAGACTCACACAAGCACCGAACTAAGTGTGCACAGTTGTGAACAGTTAGTTCACACTTGTGAACCAACTGAGGATAAGGAGCTATGTGGACTCTTCAGCAAATACTCAATGTCTATGCATGCTGCAATGCTGAGGCTTCTACCAAGACCATGCTGTGAGGGTAGGATCTGACTGCTGGACAATTTTAAATACAAGTCTGTCTGCTCTGTGCTCTCTGCAAACACATAGGCATGCATATACAGGCACACACACACACACATCTGCATGCACAAACACACACACACTCAAACATGCACACAACACATACTGATAACCTGGGATACAATCATTGTTTTATCAGGACACACTTAAGTTGCTGGAAGAATCTTCACGTTGATCTTCCTTTCCTTTGTCCTCCACACCATCTCACTGGACAGCATGACCCGCTAACAAATGAGCAGAGAGGTGATGCAGCACAGCACTGGGGCTTAGGAAGTGACAGATGAGCCAGGAGCAGTGGTGGCACATGTCATTACTCCCAGTGCTTGGGGAGAAGAGGCAGGTAGATCCCCGAGGTCTACAGAGAAAGTTACAAGACAGCCAGGACTACACAGCAAAAATATGTCCTGAAAAAACAGAAAATAAAAAGAAAGTGACATGTATATGTTCTCCTCGTGACCAGGTCAGGGACATATCCACACAGAAACCAAAGGGCCGAAAGTCTTACCTTGCTTCATTCTGTGCAATTCAAGCTGATTCTGTTTTTCTAGTCTATTCCATTGCCATGCGAAAAAAAAAAAAAAAAAGTCTTCAGAGCACCGCAACACCAATTTACCAGCAAAGAGTGGGAAACTGTACTGTAGAGGTGGAGATCTGAGCACTGAAGCACTTTGCCTTGTATTGAAAAATCTGACTCCAGAGTCATATATTTTTCCCTGATTCTTACCAGGTATCCCTCAACTTTGGGATAATAATGACCAAAGCATTCCACACATTTGCTCTTTCTGAATCATCTGAGTTATCTTTTCCTTGGTCTATAAAATAGACATTCTTGTTTCTTTTAAAAAAGAGATTTTGTTTTCGGAAAGCAGCATTGGGCTCACAACAAAACTGAACGGAAATGCAGACAGGTTACAACTTAACTTCCACCCGCGTATACAACTTAACTTCCGTCCCCAGGAGCATAGCATCCCTACTTCAGTGATGTGTGGGCTATTGTCTGTGAACACATCTCCAGCCATTACAGCTGTGCATCCACCCTTGACATAAGTTCTGCTGCCTGTGCTGGCAATTTGAGGGACTCGGTGTGTGTCCCATCATCGTTACCTTGTCACCCCAATAGTTCCGGTGAAGATGTTCTGCTTCACCTCCTCATCCTTTCTCTCTAGGTTCCAGCATACCCTGATCTTATTATGACGGGGCGTGTCATGTATGGGAGCTGCACCGCACACGGAACTTTCAGGCTAGCTCCTTCCACACAGTCAGTGGCACGTAAGCTCTTCCGTGTTTTCAGACCCAGGTGCACTTTTGGAACCCGTGGTACTCTGCTGTCTGGGTGCGGCACAGCCTCCGTAAGGCCACCCTGGCTGATGCCAAGGTTGGCAGAAATGAGTGGATCTACTGGCAGCACCTTGTGCAGGTGTGTGTGGGGGGTGGGGGGTAGAAGATGTCTGTATAAACAGATCGGGGAGAAACTTTTACTGACCACTCAGGAGGCTGCTTAACATATAAGAAATTAAATAACTGTCTTTTAAACCTTTGTGTTTTGTATTGGTGACCCTGGTGTGCATGGTACTTCACAGTGGGAACACTCTCTACATTGCTGAAGTTTTCTCAAGGCCCTGCACTCTCCCAAAGGAGGACCTCTGGGTTGAAGTGGTGGGGAGGGGAAAGGGTCTCTGCATATTATGCTAATTCTACCATGGGGGACAGGAGAGGCAGGCTAAGCAAACCCCAGAGCCAGAATCTATAAGGGGACAGAGGGCTGAGCTCCTCTCAGGGCTGAGGAAGCCTGGTCCTTGAACACTGGTCTCCTTTGGCCTTGTGTACGAAAGAAGATATGTATGATTTTGGACATGGTTGTGAACGTGTGATTGCAAGTTTGCGTGTGGTATCATGAGTGTGTGTGATTGTGTGTGTGAACACGGCCTGTGTGCACACAAGCATGACTTGGGCAGAAACAGCTTTGGAGGCATGGACCAGATTTCTTTAAACCCCAATCCTACCCAAATGTATTCAGTTCAGTCACTCAGCAGCCGGAAAAATGACAGCAACAACAAAACCATTTGGGTTCTTCGTGGTAAATGTGTCCTGGTGGATGAAGAAGACCAAGCCAGAAAAGGACAGCAGAAAGGAGTGACCTGGTACTGGGCCTGGACTCACTGACTTACTTGTAGGGAGCAGGCATTGCTTCCTATGGGCAGGAAGCTATGCGTCGCTGTACCACACTAAGATACAAGACATTTACAGGGTGAGAGGCAGGGGATCAGTCTCTTAGGGCTATTATTGTGTGCAGAGGGAGAGAGAGGGAGAGTGGGGCTGGAGACCTTCATGAGGTGCTTCCAAGATCACCCCTGTCTTTGTTGTTGTTGTTTTTAAAAAAAAGTCTATGGGTCTATTAAAACTTTTTCTCCTTTCTTTTTTTTTTTAACCTGCATTTATTTATTTGCGTGTGGGTGCACATATCCCCTGTCTGTGTGGAGGACAGGGGACGACTTTTGGAAGTCTCTCCTCTCCTTGTGCCACGTGGGATCAGGGGCTTGAGCTCAGGTTCTCAAGCTTAGCTGCAAGTGCTTTTACCTGTGAAGACATTTGATGGCCCCAATTTCCTGTTTTATTATCTTATACTTTTTATACTAGAAAAAAAATCATTCTGATCAAATCGGAAGCCAGGGAACATAGGTCACATTCCCTACATCTTGGATATTATATATTTTAGGACAGGTCCACTTAATGGTGACTTTGGCATTTGGAGTCATTGTTGACTGCCTCTAGTTCTGCCCCTATTTAAATGTAGCAAGCATTCCTTTCTCCCGGTCTCCCTGTGGCATGGAGGCTGCACCCCACCCCCACTCCTGGCTCCCAGCGCTACCTCTGGCTGCTGGGCCAATAAGTTTGGGTTGCTAGTAGAAGACGGGGTCCCAGTGCTCCTCAGAACCAAGGCTCTGTTCAGCTCCTGTGTGCTGAGTGCCCCATGCCCTGGACGAGTGGACTGCTAAGCTGCCTTGGTGAGTGGTCGCAAGAACTCGTCCACAGCAACATGGGCCTCGTTTCTGGAGTGCAGATCTCTCCAGCTCCTCCAGCAGCTTGGTGAACATGTCTCTAACACCACGCTTTTTACACCGTATCCCCTACTTCAAAGGGCCACACTCAGGTCTCCTTCCTCCCTGTCCATTAGGCTTCCGTCCATGGTCCATGCCCATTACCCTCTACTGCTCTGTTAACTCTCCTCGAGGCCTAGACATTCTGTCTCCAGGCGAGGCCATGGTGCCATCCTCCAGGGGCTCCCATCTCCATTCATTTCCTCTTGAGTTGGGACCCAATAGTATGATCTTGCAGGGGTGGCTATGAGCCAAACCTCTGTGGTTGGGGAAGGGAAGATGTAGGTGGAAAGAGACCTGGAGGTGGGAAAACCAAGTTCAAGCAGGGATTGTCAGTGCTTAGCACCCAGTGGGCTTTCCTTCACCTTTTCCTGGTGACAGCTTCCTTTGGAATGACATGTCCGTTCCATGCATGTCCTATGGTGCTGTTTAGGGACAGATAGCCTGTCTGGGTTCACAGCTTCTGCATAGAAAGTTCGTTGCTTAAGCGTCGCTGGTACCACACCTGACCTAGATGGTAAGGTGAAATTCTGGACTTGGAGGAGACACTGCATTGGTGAAGACACCCAGCCGTGCTGAGATGAGGTAGGGGAGTGTATTATGCTTTGGTAAAATGCTTGTGAATCCTTGAGGTTAGAGAGGGAACTGTGAGGGCTGGGGCCTTGCTCCTCAACATTACCATCTCTGAGGCCTCAGCTCAAGGGTCCTTTGTGTCCTTTGTTAGAGTAACACTCCCCCACCTTCCCACCCCACCCCCACCAAGGAACCACATCAGGGAGAGGCAATAGCAAGCCCTGGAGGAGTGCTGTCTTCAAACAAACTGTTTTGCAAGAGTTTTCTGCTTAGCCACTCTAGCTGCCTTTATGTGTGTCTCGTCAATGTTAAACATGACTGTGTGAATTCCTGGAACCACAGTGGAAGACAGCATCCCTACGTCAAGTGGTTGATGCACAGGCATCGGAGTGTCCTTTTTTTAGGGTTTGGGGCAAAACTTCTGTGAGAACTGAGAAAGGATAATTTCCATGTCACTCAGGCCCACGTGATCACCATATTGACACAGGCAGAGGGTTGTGCACCCTTGTAGCATAGCCTCTTCCTGCCCTTGCCTCTGAGAGCAAGGGATCCACACTTTTATTTGAACCTTTTAATCTCTCTGTGCATGCATGGTTACTTGTGTGAGTGTGGATGTACAAGTGTGTGTGTATGTATGTGTGTGTGTGTGCGCGCGCCATTGCACACACATGGAGGTCAGAGGATGGTCTCAGGTGTGAGTCCTCACTTTGTACCTTTTTTGAGACAGGTCCTCCTTATCCACCACTGAGGGTGCCAGGCTAGCTGGCCCAGGATCCCGCTGTCCCCACCTCCCACCTCTCAGTAGGAGTGCTGGGATTATAGGAGTGGGCTACTGTGCCCAGTGTCATGTGAGGCCTAGGGACCTGAATACAGGCCATAAGATTGTGTGGTAAAGGCTCGACCCATTCAATCATCTCCCCAGTCTAATTTCCAACCATTCCTCATGGCAAGAGTTCCTTCACTGACTGTCAATCCCTGTCACTGCCTGTCTGCCCTTATCCCAGCATTCATCATGCTGACACCCTAGTTTTCTCCAGACGCCAAATCTACACATCACGCTCCATCCAGGCCTGGATCATGGATGCCAGAAATGTGCCCGGAGCCCAAGGGATAGGCAGGAAGTTCCTCTCTGTTGTTTGTAAAGATCTGTTTCAGGTCTGAGATAGTTCTATACAATGAAGTTCCTCTCACCCAGCTCCCTGGTGGGTTTTGGAGGCAGGAAGAGCAGACAGAAAAAAAAAAAATGCAAGACAGTTGTGAATTTCAGTTTGCAGGCAGCGTGATGGCTGGTGCTAGGGGTGGAAGCACAGGAACATGGTGACCAATGCAGAAGTCTTTGGTTTCCATTGAGCTCCCTTGAAGAGAACATACATCTCTTCTCGTCTGCTCTACCATGGAGGTAACCGGGTTCTGGGTCCCTCTCCACAAAATCTTGCAGTAGTATATGCATGCTTCAGACTATTAATGAAGAGGAAACCACCTTGAGAGAGTCGGGGAAGAGAAACAAAGAGTTAAGGAGAAGAAGGGAGATGAGTGTTGTCCCTCCTGGAAGAGGTTCTGTTTCTTCTTCTCTCCTGGGCCCTGTGCTTAGCCCCACCCCAGCCCTAGTTTTCTTTACTTTGAACTTGGCTGGAACTTTATTTTCCCAAGGGACTAAGTTTGATGCTCTCAATGTCTTGCCGGTATTATTGTGAACTGATCTTTCTTTCTTTCTTCCTTCCTTCTTTCCTTCCTTCCTTTTTTCTTCCTTCCTTTCTTTCTTTTTCTTCCTTCCTTTCTTCTTCCTCCTCCTCCTTCTTCTTCCTCTCTTTCTCTTCCTCTCTTCCTTCATTCATTCCTTCATTCCTTCTTTCCTTCATTTTTTACTTCCTTTTCTTCCTCTCTCTTTCTCTCTCTCCCCCTTTCTTCCTGGTATGGAGAACTGAGTGTGACAACAACTGTCAACAAGATGTACAAGATGCTTCACACGCTACCACTGACATCTTTTCCCAACTTCAGCACTGTGATTTTCTTTTTCTAAAGGAAGAATTTAACACGGAAATTTCTCCTCATGAAACAAGTCTCTGGGAGCCTCTGAGACCATAAAAATCTGCACAAGTTCGTGTATATGTACACATAATTATAAAATGTGAGGGTGTTTGAAGACAACTCATAGCAAGTGTCGTGCTCTAGAGTGGGTGGATGCATCTAGGATGCATCTATAAATAGGATAGAGTGTGAAGCCAAGGAAACTGGTACCCATGCATACTCTACCCTGTTTCCTGGACTGGGCAGCAAAGAGACCACTGGGTTAATATAGAGGTCACATATCTTCTCAGATTCAAAGTCTCTTTTAGACCCCTCCCAAGCCTGATGCCCAGGACTTTTTGTTTTGTTTTGTTTTCATTTCTCTAGTTCTATCTTATGGGGAAAGGATATCCTTTGCCCATGTGTATTTGATATTTTTCTCAATAATTAATTCTGATATTCCTAAATGCATATGCTATTGCCTATATTTAACCTCTTGTGGACAGAGAGCAAGGGTGTATTTAATCGCATCTGGGTGAATGAATGACTGCACAAGTATGATGTCGGGTGCCTATTTCTGGACCTCACCATGAAGAATAAGATCTGGGGTATAAAAGGAAAGGCATTTGCAGTATTTCCTGGGCATGTATTTACTTGCTCAGCCACCTCAGCGGAAGCTTGTTTATTGTGTTAATGCTAATTACAGCAACTCTATAGAATAATACCATGTCCCATACCAAAATGGTCTGAGAACTGCCTACACGACACACTGTAGTAGTCTAAACATCTGTGAAACTAAATATATATGTATATGTATAGACGTATATATGTATAGATGCTTATCTCCCCTCCTCCACAGGTAGAATCTAAATCTAGCTGTCTCTTCCAGAGTGCAAACAGGATCCACTAAAGCTCCCTATGCTAAGAAATGGCCAGTCCGAATCCTGAAGACTGTGTTGGACTAGCTGCCTGCTGCCCTGTGCAGTGGAGCCCACTTCTTATTCTCTCTATATTAATTCTTAATAACTGTTCAGAAACACTTAGGGATGTAGGCTCTGCTTTCCAGGGCACGCAACCAACCAAATGACTGGTTCTCTTTGACACACTCTGTGCTCTGAAGCATAAGGTCTCCTATAGGACACTTAGCTCAGAAAATCCAGTCAGATGCTTCAACAAGATGATTCAATCTCCTCATGTTAAGTCTCAGAACTGAAGAAGGCCAGGCGCTCAGTCTTTAGGAGCTAGCTGTCTTTGTTTCTATGTTGGCCAATTGGCTGAATATCTTCTACATGTGTCTAAAAGTTCTGTGACTCTCAAAATCATTGAGAACATCATGTATAGTGTGATTATAAAGTATCGCCACAAAGATGTACTATAGCACGAGATAACCTGGATAGAATCTAGGCATGGTGGGGTTTGAGGTGTTCCCTCTGGACATGTTTGTGCCGCTTAGAGAAGCCATCTTCTAACACTTCTGAAAAGTAGAAAGCAAGGAGGGGCAACATGGATGTCTACTCTGCAGCCTCACTTGAGGAAAATGTCCTTTGTCATTAGGCAACCTCGCTGAAATTCTGTTGAAGTGGGAGCATCCCACCACCTGGCTAGCTTTACCCAAAATAATTACATGGAAACTGTATTCTTTTAAACACTGCTTGGCCCATTAGCTCTAGCCTCTTACTGGCTAGCTCTCATATCTAGATTAACCCATTTCTAATAATCTGTGTAGCACCACGATCTGGTGGCTTACCAGGGAGATCTTAACCTGCGTCTGTGTCTGGTGGGCGAATCATGGCGACTCACTGACTCGGCTTCTTTCTCCCAGCATTCTGTTCTGTCTACTCCACCCACCTAAGGGTTGGCCTATCAAATGAGCCTAGGCAGTTTCTTTATTAATTAACCAATGAAAGCAACAGATTATAAAGAAATCACTCCCACATCAAAATTCAGCCACAGACATTCAGTGACACGGGATTCCAGGCATGAGTGGTGTCTCCAGGGTCAGTGGGGTTCATGGGGTCTGCGCCCACCAGGGAGCAGTCCATAGATGCACAGCAGCTGAGCAGGCCCTTGGCTGGTAGCTCAGCTTTGCATTCTAATGCTTATGCTGATGGTACCAGCTACATACAGCACGGGTGGGCAGACAGCAGATCATACCTAAAGAGGAGAAGTGTTGGAAATCCTCATCCACGGAAACTTTGTCCCCTGTGTCCGATAACTTCCACCTTCAACTAAACTTAGGGGCCTGGAAACCATAACACAGGGCTAAGCTATGCCGAATGTCATTCTTCTCCAAGTCTGAATTTCTGTACTTCACTCCCACAGAGGCTGAGGAGTTGTGAGAAAGTGGGTGGGGCGTCAACAGGGATATCTGATTTAACTGCCTTCTATGATAATATTAATAATAACAGCAACAACAATAATACTTACTATTATCACTATGTGTGTTTCATGTGCATAGGTGCCAGTGTGCCATGGCATGCAAGTTGAGGTCAGAGGACACACGTGTGAAGTCGGTTCTCTCTTTCCATAATAACACGGATTCTGAAGATTGAACTCAAGTCTTCAGGTTTATATGGCAGATGCCTTTACCCATAGTCCTCTTGATGGGTGCTAAAGTTTGTCTCTGTCTGCAGGCTTAGAATGAAAAGCAGCTGAGACAGCCACCCTTGGAGACTGAACAACGTTCAGATTCTAGGCCTTTCCATCAGGAGATGGCCTGTAAGGCACTGTAATCAACCCACTTTCGATGGAAGCAGATTCATTCTGTCAGTTTTGTTAGTTATAAAGTGGGAGCTGTTCTCATTGTTAGAAACCTGAACACGGTGACTAGGGCGGTACAGATGCTTTACTAGCTTATGCTGACTGAATGAGAAATGAAGATAGTGATACATCCAGGTGGAAAGCATCGGGTACTTACTCCGTGGTCTAAACATGGGTTTACAACACATGAAACTGCGCAGTGATCATCCTTTAAAATATAGGAAATGCCCTCTGTAGTTAAATAATCTAGATTCTTGCACAATTTCATTACAATGAGTTTAACAGGAACAGAGTCATTGAAAGCATGATTGACTTTTAGTGGAATTATAAATATTGATAAGGAGACTACAGGGATGAATAAGCAGGTCACAGCTGGTACTGCCCTGAAAGACTGAGGTTCATTTCCCAGCACTTATGTCAGGGGGCTCACAGTCCTTGAACTGCAGCCTCAGCACCCTTTTCTGGCTTCCACAGACCCCTGCACTCATGTGCACATCCACATGTGCAGACACACACAACATTTTTATATAAAAAAGTAGCAAGGACGACATTTCTTATGGTATAGTCGTAGTTCTCCAAACCCTTTAATTCCAGGGTTTGGGAGACAGAAGGAAGCTGTCCACAAACTCAAAGCTGCCTTTGGATCTAAAGTTCAAGAGAATTTCCCCCAAAGTCAGATGTGGTGATGCACACCCCAGATTTCAGCATTCAAGAGGCAAATGGATCTCTGTGATTTTGAGACCAGCCTGAACTACATAAGAGTTTTAGGCTAGCTATGGATATATATCAAGACCTGATGTGAGAGAGAGAGAGAGAGAGAGAGAGAGAGAGAGAGAAGGAAGAAGAAGAAAAAGAAGAAGAAGAGGAGGAGGAGGAGGAGGAGGAGGAGGAGGAGGAGGAGGAGGAGAAGAAGAAGAAGAAGAAGAAGAAGAAGAAGAAGAAGAAGAAGAAGAAGAAGAAGAAGAAGAAGAAGAAGAAGAAGAAGAAGAAAAGGAAGAGGAGGAGGAGAAGAAAAGAGGAAAAAGAAAAGTTCCCAATTCAACATTTGGCTCCCTTGTGTTTTGTTTGTTTGTTTGTTTGTTTTGTGTTTGCGGGGTGATGATTGAGACAGGGTTTCTCTGTGTAGCCCTGGCTATCCTGGAACTCATTCCATAGACCAGGCTTGTCTCAAACTCAAAGATCTGCCTGCCTCTACCTCCCAAGTGCTGGGATTAAAGGTGTGCGTCACCATGCCCAGGCAC
Source organism: Chionomys nivalis (assembly GCF_950005125.1). NCBI lineage: Eukaryota > Metazoa > Chordata > Mammalia > Rodentia > Cricetidae > Chionomys > Chionomys nivalis. The sequence continues at coordinate 106,463,000 of NC_080086.1, forward strand.
ATCTGCACCCTGTGTTTCTTCTGCGTATATTTCAGAATGAGGTAGAAGGCCTGGACATCTGAATGCAGTTTTCTTTTTAAGTGGGTGGTTTTTGTTTGTTTGTTTGTTTGTTTTTAAGTGTGGTTTTTGTAGATGACAATGTGATCCAAAGGAACCAAAAACTTGTATACTCCTGGGTGAGTTCAGAAGTTTTGTACTGTGGTCAGTCAGTGACACGCTCACAGAAGAGAATGTGCCTGGTCATCCTTTTCCCCATCTCCACACAGTGTAGATCCAGACTTCATTCATTTTAGCTTCTTCCTCACAGCCTGAATCCTGATGCAGGAGGAGAACACAGCCAAAGGCAAGTGATTTCATCATCAGCTGTTGCTGTGGCTGACCCCAGGAAGGTTGCACCATGGCTTTTGTGTTGCTTACCCAACTAGAAAGTGAGAAAGAGAAAAGCCTTAACTGTCTCCTCGCTGATCTTGATACTAAACTGAAAAATGCTTGAAACTGGGCTGTGATATTTGACCTGGCATGGAGATGCCCCCCAAAAGACCCCTCAATTAGACACACACACAGAGGAGAAAACAGCCAAAGCTGTAGCAGAATGGCAAAGACAGAGGTGGAAGGTATGCTCTTGCATATGATGTGTGTGTGTGTGTATAAGGATAGGCACATGAATGTACAGTACAGGCCAGAGGACAACCTTGGTTGTTGGTTCCCAGCTTGCATATTGTTTGAGACAGGCTCTTTGTGTTACTCACAGATGCACACACCCAGGTAGCTGGTCCACTGGCTTCTAGGATTCTCCTGACTCTACCTACCACTAATGCCACAAAGTGTCTCTCTTCATCCTGGTTCTGGAGATTTGGGCTCAGGCCTCGATGCTTGTGAAACAAGTATTGTCACTCCCTGAGGCATCTCTCCAGCTCTGGTACATTGCTCTCCTAAATATGCACATTGCTTTGAAGAATCAACAACACTTACCTCGGATATTAAATGGCACACACTTCAAATCATTTACCTAGGGGTGGGATGACCTGAACGCTTGTGGAGAATGAGAACCAGGAGGCGCTGTGACTAATCCTCAGGAGAGTGTGCGACGGGTTATGTGCAGATAGTGCTGCAAGATCAAGACACACACAAGGCACTTTGCAGAGATACGTGTCTCTGAGTGTGCATCAGGGCAGGACAACAGAGGTAACTACAGTAGAATCAGGGCCAGTGTCTGTTTCCACTACAGCCCAGAGTGACCGCACAAGGGCAGATCTTCAAGCCAACAACCACACATTACTGCCTTTCTGTCTCAGGGACTGCTGGCACGCCAACATTGCAGAGAGGGAAAGAGAATCTCATTTTAATGAGGAGAAGCGGTTTTGTGTGCACGTTTAACAGACAGTCCCACACTGCTGTCTTTTTAGAGTCCAGAAAGCAGGTTTCATCTCAGCTGAGCTGCTAGGGTGATGTTGATTTAGGCAAAGGCTGGATGCAGCTTGCAAAGACAAGCCTCCTTTGGGAGCTCCTAGCAGCCTCTGTCTGTATCAGAGCCCCCCACACCTCCCACTTCCCACCAACAGGGGTGGCCCCGCACCCACCAGCTGCTGAATTCAGGCATCCCCTAGGAAAGGACTCTCTGAATTCCCAAGCCACCTGCCTGCTTTGAGGCTCTCCAGAGTCCCCCGTGATTAGAAGTGTGCCCCCACATTATGTTCTGCAGCTGCCTCCCCCTGGCCCACTCTGCCATGCCAAGCATCAGCCTGGCCACCGCAGTGCCACCCTACCCTCGCTGGCCAGAACAGGCAGGTGCTCCTCAGCAGGCAGCAGGCGCTGCGGCTGCAGGTGTGCAAGGCCAGGTGCTCCACGGACCTGGGTACCTCTGGATGCAGAAGGAGCCAGCAGGAAGAGGCCGTGAATGGCGGAGCTGGCTGCTGGCCAGGCCTCCCCTGGCATGTCATCCCTCTGACAAAGCCAGGCTCCTTCCAGAGCAGCAGGCAGGATGCCCAGTTGCCCAGGGCCATCGATCAAGCAGTAAATGGATGTACCTTGTAGGGGTCCCAACCCCATCCCTGAGGCTGACCTTTTGTGCAGCTCCTTCCTCCCTGACTTGAGTTAAGCCCTTGGAGTTTAAATGTGACTTTTCCACAAGCAACATGGACACCATCTGGGCTGCTGCTTACAAATGCAGCATTGTGCCCTCCCTTCTCAGCTAGCAGAGCAAGGACAAGGGGCCACACAGGTGGTCACATGCCTAACCAGGCCTGGGTTGCCCTGCCCCCTTTCCAAAACCCCAGGATCCAGAACTAACCAACCAACCTTCCTTTCTTTCTTTCTTTCTTTCTTTCTTTCTTTCTTTCTTTCTTTCTTTCTTTCTTTCTTTCTTTGTTTATTTTCAACCTAAAAGCTTTCCCTACATTCTGGTTGTGCTCAGTGTTGGGGACAATCATGTCCATATTACATAGAGTTCTGAAGTAGTTTAAGAGAAATCTACCTTTCTAAGAAAGCAGTGAGGTAGTTGCTAGGCAGGAATTGTTATCTTATCGGGGAGGCTCAGTTTTTCAAAACAGAATTCAGGTAGTTGACACAATATATATAAAGCTTACGAAAAGCAGAAACAAACAAACAGAACAAGACCTTGACATTCTGAACATCAAGACGGAGAGGGGCAAGAAGAAGCCATTGAAAAGTATGGAGTGGCCCTCAGGAGGCTGAAGCAGGACTGTTGTGAGTTCAAGCCCAGTTCCATTGTGACATCTTGTCTTCTGGAAACACAAGAGCAGGGAATGGGCAGGGTCCCCTCAGCAGAAGGATGAACATGTGGCTCAGATTTCCATTCTCCCAAAGCAAAAAGGCTGAGCATCCCATTGTAGCTCATGGTGCCTACAACCTAAAACTAACCGGATACATTTGCAGACTGTGTTATTGTGAGGGCCTGAAGTGGAGTTACCCTCCTGTAGAAACCTCTAGCTCCAGTCTATGCTTGAGAAAAACATCCAGGGCAGCTTAGAAACCTGCCCAGCGTGGGTACCCTTGCCCCTTCTCGTCTTCAGCGCAAGGCAAGGCTGTACAATCCTTCAGTCAGGAACCTCATAGTTGATGAGGTTTTCCAAAAGCGAATACCTGGGCCCAGCCGGAAGTTTGATATGCTACTCATCGAAATGAATCCAATCATTTGCCCTCTTGTTTAAACCTCTGCTGTCACAGGATTTGAAAAGTGATAGTATTTCCCAGGCACTGTCAAGTCCAAAGCTGAGTCACCCTGGGGACCATTTAAGTCATTGTGGCTTTAATATGAGTTCCCAAAGTATGATTCATGCTTAGGGGGAGAACAGAAAGATTAGAGGCTCTATCCAAAGTCAAAGACTGTAGGTTTTATATTCAGTTCAAGGTCAAGGGCCATGGATTCTAGGATCCATCTGAGCCAAGGCCCGTGCATTCTAGAATGTGTCCAAGCCAAGAGTCATGGATTCTGTGTATGATTTCTAAGGCCAAGAATTAGGAATTCTATAAGGCCAGGGGCTGCTTTGCTTGTCTTTTACTTTTCTCCATTGGTAGGTATGGCCCTAGTCCTTTACCAGGGAATGCACTCATGAATCATCCATTTTGATCTGTTGTTTCAGCAATCCATTTGAAATCAAATCTATACTAAGACAACCTGCCAATCCAGAAAGCTTTTAATGCTAACAACAGCGAGAAGAGACCTGAGCAATCTTTCCCAGCACTGTGTGTGACGGGGGCTTATGGAACTCAATTTTGGGTTGCCATCTCCGCTCTGAAGCAGCGCCCATGTCAGGAAACTATGTTGGGTTTAATAAACGTTCAAGTTGTTGTATAAAATTTTCTATAAGCAGGGCCATCAGGATGGCCACATAGGTAAGGGCACTTGCCACCAAACCTTAAAAACCTGAGTTCAATGCTCAGGACCTGTGTGGCGGAGGGCTCAAACTAACCTCACTAACCTCTGGGTTCCACAGATATGACTAGAGTGTGTAACCACATGCTTACTCATTACACACACACACATGCACACACACACATACACACAATAAATAAGTAAATAATAAATCTAATTAAAAACTTTCTACAAGCTGACATGATAGCTTACATGAAGAGGCTGGGTTATTTCAGCTTTTTTTTTTCTTGCATTTATTGCAGTTGTGAACTGAACCCCGTGAATGCGCGTGTGCCTTGGGATGCCTGAGAGGCTGAGATGGAAAAATGAGGACCGCATCTTCCTTCTTGCAAGTGGAAGGATCACGGTCTGTGTCCACTCTCTTCAACCTCCTTGAATTTTATCCTTTTGTGTTTTGGGGGTTTCGCTTTTGTTTGTTCACACTGAATCTTATGGAGCCCGGAAGGCTTCAAACTATTTTTTTCCCCAAAAGTTTTTGTTCAAAACAAAAATTGTTGGCAGATATAGTAATGCACATTTGTAATCCCAGCATTTGGGAGGCAAAGTCAGGCAGGTCTCTGTGAGTTCTCCACCAGTCTGTCTATACATGTTTTAAGGCTAGCCAGGTTACATAGGGAGATTTCTCAAAAAAATTAGCAGAAAAAAAAGGAAAATAAGTTACGTGGCCTAGTGTGACATCAAACGCCTGATCCTTCTGCTTCCAACCCAGCCCCACTCCAAGTGCTGGGGTTTCATGTTTGTGCAACACTCTAGTAGTTAGTTATGTACACATGTGTGGGGTGTGGGTGTGCATCAGAGGGCAGGTGGAGACCAGACGTCTGCAACAGGCACCAACCAGCACCCAAATAAGAGACTTCTTAGTAGTTATGAATGCTTGGCCTTATCTTAGGCTTGTCCACTAGCTCTTATAACTTAACCTGTTTCTTTGTTTTGTTTTTTACCTTTCTTTCTTTCTTTGTTCTCTCTCTCTCTCTCTTTCCTCCCTCCCTCCATTTGTTCTTCCTTCCTTCCTTCCTTCCTTCCTTCCTTCCTTTCTTTCTTTCTTTCTTTCTTTCTTTCTTTCTTTCTTTCTTTCTTTCTTTCTTTCTCTCTCTTCCTTTCCTTCCTCCCCTGTTTGTCCTTCCTTCCTTCCTTCCTTCCTTCCTTCCTTCCTTCCTTCCTTCCTTCCTTCCTTTCTTCTTTCTTTCTATCTATCTTACCTTCTTGCTGTCTCCGACTGTCTAGCTTCTGGCTCCAGGCATGTCCCTCTCTTGACCCTCATTCTCTTTTTTTCTCCTCCTATTTATTCTCTCTGCCTGGCAACCCCCACCTATCCCTTTCCTGCATAGCTATTGGTCATTCAACTTTTTATTAGAGCAGTCAGGTGCCTTAGGCAGGCAAGGTGAAACAAATGCAACACATCTTTACATAATTAAACAAGCAAATGCAGCATAAACCAATGTAACACATCTTTACATAGTTAACAAAGGCAGCGGAAACAAACGCAACACACCTTCACCTAGGTAAAATAGTATTCCACAACATAGGTCAGATCCCCCTGGGGCTGGAGGAACAGGTGGTGGTTTTGCCTCATTAAATGTGGGTGCTGGGGATCAAATTCAAGTGCTCTGTATCAGCAGTACATGCTGTTACACACTGTGCTGTGGCTTCAGCCCTCTAGCTAACTTTTGTGTTCTAAAATCCCTTGTAGCAGAATCTTTTTATTCTTATGCACTACGGTCACCATCCTCACCTTGCTCCTCATGTCCATCGTGGAGACCATTGTCTGAAATGAAACTTTCACAGTGGGGATGCTGGACTGGGCACTGGCATGAGTAGAACTTTGGGAACTCTCCAGTGCTGGGTGGGTGGGAGTACTTACAGACTCGGCCTGAGGGACCAATATGGGCACAGTCTTGAGGCTCCTTAACCGCCTGAGACAGTCTTAATTGCCTGAGACATGGACACTGGCTGATAACTGAGCCTTCAGATCTGAGTCGGAAGAGATGCCATTTGGGGCCAGGGTGGAGTTGGTTGGTAAACTGTGCTGTGTGGTTCTGGACCCAGGGCAGAAGCAGGGATTCAATTATCTTACTTATCTCTTGCCCTGGGTGGTACTTATCTCTTGGCCAGGCAGGTGGTGGGGCCCAGGCCCCTAAACAGGAGCAAATCTGCATATGAAAGGGTTCTTGAGACAAGATGGACATTTAAACCCGCCTGCCCAAAGGAGTCAGGAGACCCTCTACTGATGGCATGTTCCTCTGAATTGCAACATTCACACACCCCACCCCCGCCCCCAAAATGAAATATTTCCTGCAGCAGGTGGGGAGTCTTGGAGGAGATTCAGGAGTCTCTCTCATTCTAATGGGGGAGGGGCAGGTGCAAAACAGGTCACAAGTCAGAGAAAAGGAAACGTGATTCTAGTGGCCCACTACCCAACAACCTTTTTAAAGGAGTAAACAGCTTTTGAGGCTTGAGACTCTGACTGGCCAAATGCAGAGAGAGAGAGGTGGGGAGAGAGAGAGAGAGAGAGAGAGAGAGAGAGAGAGAGAGAGAGAGAGAGAGAGAGATATTACAAGAATATAATTTTTTGTTTACCTATAATTCAATATAATAGTTGTTTTGTTTCACCTCTCCAGTTAACTTAGCTGGGGGAAGATTAATCTTAGTTGGGTAGGATTATTGCTTTCCTTCAAGTTAAACAAAAAGTCTAGTTATAGATGTCATGTAACATTGGGTGTTCCTAAGGAACAGCTCCCGAGACTCTACTTTCATAACCCATGCAGGGTTGATCATCCTGCTTCATGGTTCATCATGGAACCTGAGATCATTAGTCTTGGTTGTCAACTTGGTTGCATCTGGAATTAACTAAAACCCAAGATGTTGGGCCCCAATATGAGGAATTTTTTTTTCTTAATTAAGTCATTTCGAGTGGGAAGGTCCACTTTCTAATCTGAATCTTTTGAGGTGGGAAGATCTGCCCACCTTTAGTCTGCTGGCCACACCTTCTGCAGGCAGCCTGAATAAAGGGCGGGGACAAGGAAGCTTTTGCTCTTTGATGGCTCGCCCTTACTTTCACTGACAAGTCCTTTCTTTCACCACATTAGAGCCCACTTTTTCAGGACTCTGGTGTATACCAAAGACCAGCTGAGACACCCAGCGTGTTAGCTGAGCAACTACTGGAGTCTTGAACCTTCTGTTGGTAGACAGCCATTGTTGGACTAGATGGGCTATATAACTCATATGCCATTCTAATAAATGTTCATTCCTCCAGGGGGTCCTGACTAATGCAGGGACAGGACATGTTGACCAATGATCAAAGCCCATCTCTCTTGATCTATGTCAGAGGTATCACCTGACTGGTCTTTTCTGTCTCAGAGTCAGGGGACAGGCCCTATCTCCATCTTTAAACTCCACCTTGTCTCTCTGCTTTCTAAAAACTCAGAACATCTTCCATCGCTGTGCTGGAGGTTATCAGAAGCAAGAAAGCCCCTCTCATTCAGCACAATCTCTGAGACTTCTTATCTCCGCTGCTGTGGTTACCTCTTAGAACTTGAGGGCAGGAGGCTGGCCAGCTATTTTCTTTCTCACACGCTGACACCTGACCTCTGAGTGCAGGGCACTCCACTTGCAGACAGTATGAGAAGCATGGACAGGAGCAGGAATAGTAAATCTCTGTATTATTTTGAGTGCTGTATGCAACCAGAGAGTTCACATACTAAGAAGACTGGGGTTTTTCTTCACATTGTGTTCATTGGGAAGATATCAATCTTGTGTGTGTGTGTGTGTGTAAATACGCATGTGTGAAGGCCAGAGGTCAATTTGGGGGCTCTCCTTTTCAATCCCACTTCATTTTATTCTTTGAAACAGGTTTTCTCTTGGAAACCAGAGCTCACTGAGTAGCTCGACCGGCTGTTCAGCAGCCCCCAGGATCTTGCTGTCTTCATTCCTTGGGGCTGAGGTTAAAATGTGCTCCAAGGCTCACTATTGAGTGTGTTCTGTGGTAGCAAACCTATGTCACAACTACTTCTCTAACTGCAGTCCCCTGATTTCACACTTATGTCTAGGGGTGACACATGCCTCTCCCACCACATGCCACCTCTTTCTCCCTCTCTTTCTGCCCTCTTTCTTTCTTTCTTTCTTTCTTTCTTTCTTTCTTTTTTTTTTTTTTTTTTTGGTGTTTTGAGACAGGGTTTCTCTGTGGTTTTGGAGCCTGTCCTAGAACTAGCTCTTGTAGATCAGGCTGGTCTCGAACTCACAGAGATCCGCCTGCCTCTGCCTCCCAAGTGCATGGATTAAAGGCGTGCGGCACCACCGCCTGGCTCTGCCCCCTTTTTCATGGATTTCATGGGGATAGATATATACCTGTTGGCAAAATAAATGAATGATTTTTCTGAGTATTTAAAAACCATCCCCAAACATCACCACCAAGCCCTCCCTGCTTGGTGCGTTTGCCTCTTTGTTTGGGTGTGTGATACAGCATGAACCTTGACTGTCCTCACACATTTCCGTGGGCATCTGCTCACTAAAGATGCAGGCAGACAGATGCTCGTATGCTCTGCACAAATGGTCGCCTGCAAGCGCTGGGTATAAATCAGACTCTCGGGCCTGGAGTCAGTTCAGTACACGCATATTACACTATTGAAGATTTGCTGATTAAATCACCCAAGCCGAAAACAGTTACAGTAATCCCAGACTCCAATTGGATTCCGGTGTCATGGCAAATCACTCGTGAGCTCTGAGCTCATTTAAGCCTGGGAAATAAACATCGCGGGAGAGTTGTTTGCCTTCTGTACCGCTTTACGGCTCAGTCTTTGCATTCATCATCGTGTCGAGCCAATCGCACATCCAAAACGCCATTAAATAATGTTGTTGAGTAGGCTTTCTCCCTCTGCACAATTGACTATAATGTGACCTAATGGATTGTGTTAATACTTCAATGGGAATATTCCGAAGAGTAGTTTCCAATTCCTTTTTGATTTTTCTTTTACTTCATGAGAGATGGCTGCTGTGACGGGATGAGAAATTTTCTTCCAAACTATTGGGTAAAAAGTATGTGCCAGCCTGACAGGAAAGCCCACCGGAAATCTAAACAGAGACTAAAAGGACAGGAAGCACCCTGATGGTCACCATTTGGGCAAATAGAAGATGTGGGTGGGGAAGCTGGGCTGCAGCTCTGTCTGCATTCTGGTCATGTTGGGGTAGTCTACTGTAGTGGTCCTTCTGGACTCTTGAAACCATAAACTGAGAGGTGCCATCTGGTCCTGAGACTTTATGGGCAAGGAATGCTGGCTTTATGATCTTCCTCATAGATGTATTTGGTCACAGGCTTCCTACCTGGTCATAGACTGAAGTAGCTTGGGATCACTTTGGGAAGCGTCTGGACCTGCGGATGTTGTCCGAGATGTTGGGTGGAGGACAGGCTTGTAGTCAGATGGAATGGATTCCCTTTCGAAACTTTCCTATGATGGTGCTATCCCCCATGCAAGTGTTCCCTAATCTCCATATGAGACCTATAAGAGGGAGTTGTTCTGTGATGTGAAGATTCTCTGTGAAGGCGGAGCTCAGTCCTGGGTGTAGATGGAAGTGATTTTGCTGTTGGAAGACTTCACGACTGGCTGTTAAAACTGTTACACAGTTGAACCACTGAGTCAGAAGGGACACTGTCCCTGTCAAAGTCCCTAGAAATAAAGGGCACCTGAAGGACAGGCAACTTCACAACAGCCTTGGATTAATTTCCCTGGAGCCTAAGATTTTTTTGGCTGGGCTGTGTGTGGTCTGAGGATCAGTGGTGATGAGGAACCACCGTCAGTGTGTTTCTAGCAACCCGTGTCTTGGTTACTTTCCTATTCCTGGGATGAAACGCTATGAAAGAAGGACTTCTGGGGGCTTGTGGTTCTAGGTTAGAATCCGTGATGGAAGTAGGTAGCTGGAGCGGCTCTCGAGAGCATACATCTTGGTCTGCGAGCAGGTAGCACAGAGTATCCAGAAGTTATAGAAGCTCTTTGAAGCCTCAAAGCCCACCCCCAGTGACATAACCTTTTCAAACAGCGCCACATCCCTATCCTTCCTATACAGTCTAGCCAACTGGACCAGGTATTCAAACATATAAGTCTCTGGGGCTATTCTCATTCAAACCACAGCTCCTAGCTCCATGGAATATCCACAGTACATGCACATGTTACATAATACAATAGAATAAATACATGCAATAAAGTAAGAAAGACATCAAAGTGCTATAGAGTGATATAATATAATGGAAATAAAAAGGCAGAATCAGGTTGATGAGATGACTTAGTAGGTGAACCTGCCTATTAGCCTGACTACCCGAGTTTGACCCAAGAACCCACATGGAATGAGAAAACTGACTTCTACCTGCTGTCCTCTGGCTACCACCTGCACACCGTGGTATGGGCTTACGCACACGTATACACACTCACACATACTAAAATGCAGTATAAACATAAAGTAGGCAGAATTAGTCATACATATTACTCAATTTGGAAGTTAAAGTAGTTAGAATATTAACATAAGAGGATTTAAGAGATGATACAAGGCCAGAATGCAACAAAAAATCATGAAAAACAAAGAAAAAAAGGCAAAACAAAAAGTATATTCTGATACATATCACCTAAGAATAAAACGCTAAAGGAATTTGGGTGACACATCTATTTACATATAATGCTTCATATGTTTATAGCAATGCTATTAAATAAACCATACTTGGCAAATTCAAGTGCCATCTGTGGGGATAAGAACCCCGAGGGAAAATTTTTCACAGAGCTTAAGGTAATACTTCCCCAGAATGTTTAGATGTGACAGTCTTTGAAATCCTATGTATTCCCATGAAAAATTTTAATATCCAGGAGGGACATCAATTAAGAAAATGCCTCTATAAGATGGGGCTGTATGTAACCCTCTAGGGTATTTTCTTAATTAGTGATTGATGGGGGAGGGCCCAGACCATTGTGGGTGGAACCACCCCTGTGTTGGTTATCCTGGATTCTGTAAGAAAGCAGGTGGTTGAGCAAGCCCTGGGGAGCAAACCAGCAAGCAGTGCCCCTCAATGGCCTCTGCATCAGCTCCTGCCTCTAGGATCCTACTGTGCTTGGGTTCTTTCTTGTCCTGACTACCTTCCATGATCAACTGTGATTTGGAAGTTTAAGCCAAATAAACCCTCTCCTCCCCAACTTGCTCTGGTTATGGTATTTCACCACAGCAATAGAAACCTTAACTAAGACAAGTCTGTACCAGGACAGTGGGATATCGCTGTGATGGGCTCGAACACGTTACTTTGGGGAGGATTGTGGAAGGACTTTGGAACTTCGGGCTACAAAAGTCATTCACCTTTGAGAGCTCAGTGAGCTCTTCTCTAGAAGACTGGAAGATAAGAATGTTGAGAGCTTTGCAGGTGGCTTGTGAAGATTCCGAGGGAAGCAAAGACTCGAATTGGGCCTTTCCTGTGAAGAATCTGTGGCATCTGAAGAATTAGCTGCAATTAACAAGAGAAAAGAACCCCCAAGCTGGGCAGTGAGGCAGGCAGATCTCTGAGTTTGAGGCCAGCTAGCCTGGTCTACAGAGTGAGTTCCAGGACAGCCAGGGCTACATAGAGAAAGCCTGTCTTGAAAAACCAAACAAACTAAAGAAACTAGAATCACTGAAGAGAAACCTTTGCTTGGGCAATTGATGCTGGTCAGCTGGAGTTGAGAATCGAGGGGTATGGTTAAGAAGAAGCCGGCATTGTTGAGCCAAAATTTTGTGGGAAGTGCTTCTTCAGGGCCTGAGCACAGAAGCTGTGTTCCAGAGGAGGCCAAGGTTGTACCTCCCACTGGTAACCATACTTGGTACTGTAAGAGTCTCCCAAGTAGTTCAAAGTTTACAGACATGAAGGCGGCAAGGAGAACAGCTGAGGCTGGGCATTATGCATCAAGGCAGGAATACCTGAAGAGAGTTCAGCAGAGGTTATTGGTGAAGTGCAGCCCAGTTGCAGAAAGGTACCCCAGCAGTTTTGGTGATCGCAGTGTCATGGAATGACCACCAAGAATGGCCGCAGCAGTGGAGTGGAGCCAGATAACACCTAAGAGACAGGCTGTGTGTGCTGCAGAGTGAGCCAGAGAAGTGAGCCACACACTGTGGAGGAGCCCAGAAGATAGTGAGTGAATTCCAGGTAATCAGATATTGAGTTATTTAAGTGTTTGGGGTTTTGTTTTGGTTTGTTCAGATTGTGGCCATGCCCTGGTTCTTTCCTCTTGATGTAAGAAAGTATTTAGATTAATTTTGTCTTTAATAGGAGCCCACAGTTGAGAGATTTTGAACTTTTAAAAGAGATTTTGGAGTTTTAAAGATATGGGATATTTTAAAGAGACTGCACTTTTAGTGTGTTGAATCTGTAAAGACTGTGGGACTTTTAAAGTTATTTATATTTTTAAATGTATTTATTTTTATTTTATCTGTTGGGGTGTCAGATCCCTTGGAACTGGAGTTACAGAGGGTTGTGAGCATCCTGTGGGTGCTTGGAATTGAACCTGGGTCCTCTGTAAGGGCAGCCAGTGTCCTTATCCATCCACTGAGACACTTCCTCAGCCCCCTAATGTTATTTATGTTCTTAATGTGGGATCTTGGAGATGAATAAGAAATAGAAAAAGCTTGGCATTATAGTGATGTGTTTGTGTGTCGAGTTTACAAGAGGCCAGTAGCACTGGCTAGTTTTATTTCAACTTGACATGGGATAGAGCCATCTGAGAGGAGGGAACCTCCGTTAAGAAAATATCTCTTTAAGATCAGGCTGTAAGCAATCCTGTATGGCATTTTCTTAGTGATTGATGGTAGAGAGACCAGCCCATTGTGGGTGGGGCCATCTCTGGGCTGGTGATCCTGGGTCCCATAAGAAAACAGGCTGAATAATCCACGAGGACAAGCCAGTAAGCGACCTCTCCATGGCCTCTGAACCAGCTCCTACCTCCAGGACTCTGCCCAGCCTGAGTCCCTATCCTAACTTCCTTCAATGATGAGCAGTGATTTAAAAACTGAAGTCAAATAAACTCTTCCCCAAGTCGCTTTGGCCATGGTGTCTCCTTGCAGCAACAGAAACCCTGACTTAGAGAGGGAAACTTCCTACTTGCACATTAGTGATTGAATGTAAAGAGTTTTGAGGAAATGTGCTTTGGTTGAAGCCATGTACTGAGTAGCTGAATTCTAGCGCTGTAAGAGGTTAAAGAGAGGTGGAAAGGTGCATAGGAGGGCCCTGGGGTGGTCTTTTGTTTAATTGACAATCAAGGCTCACCAATGAAGGGGATTTCCCTCATGGGGAGTAAAAGGGCACACCTTGACAAGATGACGTTCTAGGTTTCAGAACCGAACTGGGGTTTTTGATACAGGCATTTGAGAAATGGAGGTGAGGCACCCTGGACTGGGAAGGCATTGTGCCAGAATGTGTTCATGTGAACTTCCCTTTACCATTAGGAGGGACTTAGTAAGATATTTTTGGCAGGGTGAGTGGTACCATGTAGCTCACTGATGGAGTAACGTGCCTGGTGTATTCAGAGTCCCAGGCTCAGTATCCAGAAGCTGGGTGAGCAGGGGCAGGGAAAGCAAAAACTTGTTGATGTAATAAACTTCAGATCCCAATAAGAAACTAAAACCCAAATGGCAAAAGTGTCACTCACAGAAAGATGTTCAAAGTATAGGGCTACGGTCCCCCGGAAAAGATGCTTGTGTGCAAAAATGCCGGCTTCGGCTTTGTAGCTCTGTGTTCCACAGAGGTGCGCAGCAGGAGGAGGGGTTTCTCTCCGTCACTCTAACCTGCTCTCGGCAATTTCCTCGACGGCAGCCTGCTGCTGTGGTTATGAGCTGAAATGGAATTTTAGCATTTGCTGTAGCATAATTGCAGAATTTAGGGGAGGGCTACTTGCAGGAGGGGAAAAAAAGCAAATCAATTTAAACTTTTGAGCATCAACTGTTTAAGACCATTAGTGGTGTGTTTGCTGTGCTTTACTGTAGGTAGCCATTGGGGAGGCTGATCATTCATCAGAACCTCTTTGGGGATGCTGGCATTGGGGCAGCTTGCTACCCTGGCCCTGCCACTAAGGTTGCTTTGCTCTGCTGTTCTTTCCTCTCTCTTTGTCCAGAAAAGAGCTGGGGATAGTATTACTTTACATGCATCTAGCTCCCAGAGAAACAGATATCAACCCTGTCCCATAATGTAGAAACTCCCCCCACCCCCCCAGTTCCAGAGCTAGGAAACTGTGGAGATACTAGAATGGGAGAATTGTGAACAGCTGTGATACCTCAGCTCTTCCGGTCATGACAAACAGAAACAATAACTAAGGAACATACTTTTTGCTGTTGTTGTTGAGGTGGTGGTGGTATGTTTGTGTGTGTGTGTGTGTGTGTGTGCATGGGTGTGTGTGACTCTTTGTGTGAGTATGGAAGCCAGAGGACCATGTTGAATGTGCTCTTCTGATTCCACCTTAATTTTTGAGACATGGTCTCACCCTAAACCTTACGCTCATTAGTTTAACTAAACTGGCTGGCCAGCAGGCTCCAGAGATCTGCCTGGCTCTGCCCCTCAGTGATAAGATTACTGGAGGGTGCTGTTACACCCAGCTTTCCTGTGCGTTCTGGGCATGGAAATTAGCTCCTCATGCTGTACACCATTCTACCCAGTGAGCCGCCCTCCCATCCCCCGAACTTCATATTCCTGTTATTTTTATTTGAGCAGGAAATGCATCCTGCTCTACTGTGTCTGTGGATCCGTGCAGTGCCTTGAGACAGCAGCCTTCCACAGACAGTAGAGAATTATCTACTTCCCTCAGAAGGAGACGCTTGGGACTCAACAATGTGCCTTTCAATGTGAAAAAAAAGGCTCTGGGGGTCTGGAACATGCATGGTGGCTTTGAATAGAGGCTTGTGGCATTTGCCAAAAAGTAAATAGGAGTTCAGCACACACGGCATTTTTAAAATGGAGATTTAAAAATGGAATTTAATGTCTCAACTTATGTATTTAAGTTTGGCACCTAAGTGGCCTCCCTGAACTAAGGCTATAAATACCTGACATTGCGACAAGGGCCTTACTTATGGAAATGGAGCAAAGGAGAAAGAGTGAACACACTTGCCTGAAGAACAAGGGCTTGGGAAGGATTCCAAATACAGGAAGCTCTGGGAGTGCACCCGGAACAGGAACAGTGTGAGGTGTGTGAGGGTCAGGACAGAGAGTGGGGGAGAGCTAGAAGGGGGTGGGGGCCAGTGAGGGTGTAGGGTCAGGAGTGGCAAGGAAGAGTGAGTCAGACTTTTTGAGACAAATACCCGAGAGAAACAACCTGAAGGAGGAAAACCACAAAGGTTCTGGCCATGCTCACTGGGTTCTGTCTCTGAGCCAGAACATCCAGTACGGTGCAGGAATACTGAACTCAAGGCAGCCAGGGAGCAGAGGAAAGGAGAAGGGGCAGAAGGGTGCACCTTTCAAAGACACCCTCTTCAGTGACTGGTGTCCCCCAAATCTCTGCCTTCTGCCGTCTCTCCACCTTACAACTATCTAATTTAAAGTTTTGAATCCACCAATGAATTGGCCAGGATGAATACAGGGTTCTCCCAATACAATCCCTCCACAAAGGATCTACTTCTGCAGGCAGCC
The DNA here is from genome assembly GCF_950005125.1 of Chionomys nivalis. Lineage (NCBI taxonomy): Eukaryota > Metazoa > Chordata > Mammalia > Rodentia > Cricetidae > Chionomys > Chionomys nivalis. Next base: position 106,478,506 of record NC_080086.1, read on the forward strand.
TGTACTGCACACCTGTGTTATTTTAAGGGACACTCCTCGAGTAGACGGTAACACAAGAAAAATCCTACAAGAGCAGAGAAGGGCAGAGACTAGAGATCTGGGTGACTGCGGAGGATGGATTCCACAGGGGCACACAGGCTGCATTGGGATGCCTGTCCTTGAGTCCAGATTCTGAAGTCATGATACTCCTGTGTGTCTGTGGCAACCTTGTGAAATCCATATTTTTTGCATATTTGCATTGGTTTTGTGGGCAAACAAGTGCAGATGGCAGTCATAGAAAGAGGTGTGTATTTATGGCTAGTATTCCTGCATACATCGTACTTATGGATGCTCTAGCTTGTGTGTGTGTGTTTGCTTGCATTTAGGTACACATGTGCTTGAAGAACAGAACTCAGCATTGGGTACCACTCCTCCGGACACTATCCACCTTGTTTTTTTTTTTTTTTTTTTTTTTTTTTCCCGAGACAGGGTTTTTCTGTGGCTTTGGAGCCTGTCCTGGAACTAGCTCTGTAGGCCAGGCTGGTCTCGAACTCACAGAGATCCACCTGCCTCTGCCTCCCGAGTGCTGGGATTAAAGGTGTGCGCCACCATCGCCCGGCCCACCTTGTTCTTTAGACATGGCGTCTCTCACTGATCTGGAACATATCAATTAGGCTGTCTGGCCAGAGCAACTCAGATATCATCTACCCCCCACAGGGCTAGGATTCAAACTCACAATACCATGGCTGAAGCTTTAAAAAATGTGGGTCTTGGGGATCCAATTTGTCCTCATTCTTGTACAGTGGAAATTTCACTACCTTGGCTGTCTCCTCAGCAATCTAGCTTCATCTTTGTTCAACTTGAGATGGGCAGCTATAATTCTGACCCTCATTTTAGTGACCTTGGACTCATTCAAGAGTTTGGTGTCCCCTGAGTGAAATGGATTGTGGGCTGCTGGAATGGGGTCCACAGGATGTGCACAGAGCAGATTGTCAGTTCTGGGAGCTGTGGGAACTCCAGATCAGGCATCTCCAAATCTCCACAAGGTTCTCTTGTGGATAAAGCCATGCTTCCTCTTGAAAGGCTGTTGATTCTGTCTGTTCCCCAATTTGTCTGAAAGGCGTTTTAAACCTCCATAAGCCCCAAATGTGGAGAGTTCATTCTTTCTTTGGGTGCATGAAGGCTTCTTGTGTTCTTTAAGGATAAAGAGTTGCGGAAGGGTTTATCTACCTGTAATTTGGTCCCTGTCTGTTTTAAAAACTGGATTCACCAACAGTAAGAAATAATTCACTTTTGAAATTCCTATTGCTGTGTAGACATTAGCCACTGTGCTGATGAGGAGGTTACAGATGGAGGGAATCTGGTTTCCTAAATTCCTGTGAGTTCACACACCCATCCTCCCACACAAAGTAAGATATAGCACAGCACAGCCCCAGCCAGAAATAGCTGCAGGCTCTGCATTCCTTCCCAATATTTAGAAACAGCAGTTGTGAGAACTGTCTATGGTCACTACTGCCCAATTGATGCCCCATTTTCTCCTGCTATGATGGCTATGGCAATCATTTCCTAATATTTGCTTTATTTATTTTCCAATTAGCCAATACAATGTTACATGACCTTAAATCTCATGGGCCTAATGATAATCACTGTCAACAGTTTAGTTTCACAAGCTTTTGTTTTTATTTTTTCTCTATCTTCCAGGTACCCTAAAACCAAAGTCAGCCAGGCTAGACGGGGTACCTGGACTGAGCATCAGTTTTCCCCACTTAATCGATTAAAGGTAATTTATCTCTTATTCCTTAACTACAAAATCATTTTTAATGTCCAGATGGATTCCATCACATGAACATAGATCATATTTTAATCTCTTAGTGATATTGACTTAAGATTGTCTTCAGTTTCTTAATGAGGCAAACAATTCTGTGAGCAGAATTCTTGAGCTAACTGCTTGCGCTTTATATATGATAATTTTCTCTGCGTAGATTTTTAGTAGTTGAGTATTAAATGGAAGGATACATACAGGGACTGGAGAGATGGATGACTCAGTGGTTAAGAACACTTAGGGCTCTTGCAGAAGACCCAGGCTCAGTTTCCAGTATCCATACGACAACTCATAAATAACGCCTGCAACTCCAGCTTCAGAGTCTGAGGCCCTCTTCTGGCCTATGTGGCACACAAACTCACATAGGCAAGCACACATACACATTACACGAGAATAAATAAAACAGAAGAAAAAGAAAAGTTTGCATATGATGTATTTATCTCGATGTACTTGGTCAAAGTGCTCTCTGCAGCTTCTGAAATGCACTTCTAATATAAGCACTCAAGTCCCAGTACTTAGAATATGCCAGACCTTCACCCACTTCATAGGTGAGTTATACTGTTATCAATAATTGTTATCAATAATTCTATCACTATTTTCCACAGATGCAAAAATGAAGACTTGGAAAATCTGAAAAATCTTTACCATTTACACAAACTCTCTGGACCCAGTTTTCAATGTTAAAAATTGTCTCAGGCAGCAGGCTCATGCTGACCTCCAGAAATCCAAGCTCACTCCTAGGAGGCAAGGCGAGGTGGTACACAGATACCTGAGTGATGGGGGTACCTCAGAAGGGTGGAGAGGGAAGGTGCCCAATAGTCTCCCGGTTGAGGAGGTGGTGGAGTGAATCCTGAAACACAAACAGAAGTTTGGTCTGGAAAGGAAGCAGGACATGGCTGTGAGTGGGCAGTAACCCCTGGGGGTGATCTGCGAGAAGGCCCTGACTGTGGGTGTCAAGGTTAGCGTGGCACCCTTTGCAGGATTGGAGGTCTGGGGCCTCCAAGGGGAAGGAGCCCGAGATACTATGGAAGCTGAATGTGAGAAGTAGAGTGGATGGACAGTAGGGCCACATTGGGAAGAGGAGAGGTCATAGTCAAAGACCGTATCTAGTCTGAAGCAGAGCAGAAAGGCCCTAAATTGTAGATGGGTTCAGCCTTGCATGGCGCTAGGTGCCTACCTAATTCTATGACCTTCTAGACTTCAAGTCCGTTCCGGAGGCCAACTGCATTCTGAGTTGATCCTCCGCGTTGTAGAAGCACACATAAAGGCTGACAAGGTTGTAGGAGGGAGCGGAATTCTCAGAGTTTTATGGATGAGAGCGTGCAAGGCTTGGCACAGGAGTTGGGCTTTCCCTCTCTGTTTCTTCTGAGGGGCCTCGAAGCTGTTGCTGAAAGACAACCTGGAGGAGCCTGAGGCTTGCACAGTAGGCAGGGGTGTGGCAGAAGCTATCCCCGAGGACCCACTGGCTGCAGCATCCTTCTGGGTTGCCTGTATTGTTTGCTTTCCTGCTTTGAAAGAAACAGCCCCCCCCCCCCAGAGTTCCCTGGCTAAAGAATGGCACCCTGTCACGGGCTCTGGGAGACCCCATCTAAAGAACGACACCCTGGCACGGGCTCTGGGAGACCCCATCTAAAGAACGGCACCCTAGCACGGGCTCTCATAGTCCCCCATCTAAAGAACAGTGCCCTGCCACGGGCTCTCACTGACTTTGGTTTTCTCACCATTGCTTCCTCTCTGGGAATAGAAGCCAGGTCACTTGTCCTGTGAGTGAGTCACACCCCAGCCATACTCTTGTCTGCTTTGGAGGGGTGACTTTTTCCGTCTCACATATCCGTTCCCTCTTCCTGTGGAGAAACCTCGGGCTTAGAAACAGAAGCCTGATGCCTTCAAAGAGTCATTTTGCCCACTTGCTAAAAAATGCGCTCAAATATTTGGTACATGTCTTGAATGTAACCCAGCCCTCCACTCCTCTCCCAAGGGTCACAACTGGATGATTTCAAGTAATTACCCATGTACTGGTGTAGGTTGACTGAGTGGGAAAGTTGGCTTCCCTTCCTCAATTGAACTATGGGAATAGATTTCCACACTTCGATCTGTGCCTTGCGAAGGTGGCAATCATTCCACTCTGGGAACCCAAGTGTCCCCAAATATGGTTAACTGCTGTTAAACATTTGTTTATTTCTTTGAAGAACAGACATTAGATATAGCTGCCAGCTTCAAGAGGCATTGTGCGCATGGATGGCCCAGCCTTGACTGGAAAATGTGTGCCTATTTAACCCAAATATTCTTTATATTATGGAGACAGGAGGCCACTTCCTCTGTGGTCACCCTAGGGACTGCCTGGCTCATTTGCAGAACTCTGTCTCCCAATGTGAAGGTTTGAGTAAGAATGGTCTCCATAGGCTTTGTATAGTCACCTCTGAAATCTTTAGTTTTGGCAGTGGGCAGAGAATCCCCGCTAGCTGTGCAGAGGATGCTCTTCATGAACGAGGATACCAGAAACCAGAATAGGATCACATTGTCTTTCTCCATCATCACTTCATGCCTGCTGGATGCTCTTCTCTGTGTCCTGTTGTGACAAGAACACCCCTAATCTGTGTAAAATGGCTGGCCGCCACAGTCTGCATTGTGATTTTGTTTGACTAGGGTAAAGTGTCCTCCTGTGTCTGTTTAAGGTGGGCTGAGCTAAAGAAGGATGTTCAGTAGGTTCAGGGGTATTGTCTGCATTTGGGCTTAAGACACTTTCAGCTAGGATAGCGTTTTTTGGGATGAATCCCTGTTGTTAGGCTAAGAAGCATCTGTAGTTTGATTTTGTCTATGGTATTATTGAGCTGAGAAATTCCTGTTGTCCACTGATTTGGGAAATTGTCAGTCATTATATATGAGAGGACTAAAATCAGTTGTCGTTGGAGACACTTTCTCCATTTCTTCCTTTCTGTCTCTTCCTTCCTTCCTTCCTTCTTTCCTTCCTTCCTTCCTTCCTTCCTTCCTTCCTTCCTTCCTTCCTTTCTTTCTCTTTTTCTGTCCCTCCCACCATTCTTTTTTATTTTTCTCTTTCTCCCCCTCCCATTCTACCTCTCTCTCTTTGTCTCTTCCTCCCCCTTCCTCTGTTGCACTAGCTCTCTCTCTCTCTTTTTTCTCCCTCTCACCCTCCCTGTCTTTCTCTCTCTCTCCCTCCCACCCCTCTCTCTTTCTCTTCCTCCCCTTTCTTTCTTTCTTTCTTTCTTTCTTTCTTTCTTTCTTTCTTTCTTTCTTTCTTTCTTTCTTTCTTTCTGTGTAAATACAGACGACTGCCTACTAAGGTTTCCCACAGCCTTTATTTTGTCTTGAGCTCCACATTTATTTACAAGCTCTCTGTTTCTCTGTGGGGCATCCTGTATCCTATGTAATTTCTTCTGTCTCTTTCACCAATCTTTACTTCTTTTGTTTCAAAACATAGGAGCAGTCGTCAAGTTGGGAATTCTTTGTTCTGTAGCTTCCAATCTTAAGGAGATAGATTTCCTTGCTTTCTCTCCACTCATGTTGATCTTTATTTCTTTGGATAGATTTCTCTTTCTGAGATCCCTTTAAGCTTGTTATGACTTCATATGTAATGAGCACAGTTGCTTGGAGGATCTTTTTCTGACTCTCCACATCTGGGACCTTGACTAAGCCCACTCTCCCCATTGCTTCGCTTACTCTTTGCCTCTCCGGCTAGCATCAATTTGTTTTATTACTTTCTTTGGGCGAGCACTGGAAGGTGCTCCTTTAGGACAGTCAGGACTGTGCACGCTTCCCCCAGGTAAGTCAGCTTCAAGTGCACTTTGCGACTAGAGCTTTTCAGATCTTAAATTCCCACAGCTGCTGCCACCTCCCCAAGCTCCTCTCAGCTCCACTGAGAACTTCCTGCTGAGAAACGGAGGTGGAGGGGGTGGTGGGTTTATTTTTGGTCTATCCTGGCTACGAAGTTATGGCTCCTCTGGGGTCTTGCTTTACAGAAGGAACGTCGCCTCTAATGTGTTCATGTTGATTCAGACTTCAGTTTCTACATTTTTCAAACCTCCCTATAAGGCCTTAAAATTTAAACCCGAATCCACTGCTTCTGTCAGTTCCCCCAGGCCAGAGGAACTCTGCAGTCAGCTGACTTTTGCAGGATGGAGGCATCATTTTTTTTTAAAGTCAACTTATAGGTTTCTTTTCTCTCACCAAGCGAGGTCATCAGGCTTGTGACAATGCCCTCACTTACTGAGCTGTGTGGACTCAAATGTCTTCCAAAGCTTTGGCTCCTCTCTGGGAAGCTCCAGGAAAACCGAGGCTCCAGAGCGTGCGGCTGGGGACACTGAGGCAGGGCTCTGGCTACATTAGAATCACATGAAGGTAGCTGTTTACTGTGACTCCAGCATTCAGTGGGATCATTTATTTTCTTGTTGCTGGGCCTCTTGTTGTCAGTATCGATTCTTTGTTTTCCAAAAGTTCTTTCAAGTCAGGTAGACATTCCTACACCAAATATTTTACCCCAGCTGAGGCCAGAATGCCAGTGCCTGTGACCTTAGGATAAGACTTGTTTTTTCTGTGATGAGGACAAGCATCCCAGGAGAACCTCAGCCAGTCCTTGGCTGGCTTAGATCCCTTTACCTTTCTCCAGCCAGCGAGGAGCACAAACTCAAGACGTGCAAGGTCCTAGGAGAAGGCTGCTTTGTAAGTGTGGGATGCTGGCAAGTCGACCGACTTTGGTTCTCATTTTCTTCACTTAGAAATAGGGAGAAAAAAATGCATTTTGCATGGGAAAGAAAACGGAATGTCTTATATGGTATCTTCTCCCAGTTGTGAGGCGGGCCATAAAAGCCTGAGTGTTGCAAGGAGGCGCGAGGCGCTTGTTCATCCCGGCTGCTCAGAACTGAAATAATCACACAGAAACTATATTAATTAAATCTCTGCTTGGCCCATTAGCTCTAGCATCTTATTGGCTAACTCTTACATCTTAATTTAACCCATTTCTATTAATCTGTATATCATCACAAGGCTGTGACCTACCAGCAAAGTTTTAGCACATCTATCTCTGGCAGCGGATCCATGGTGCCTCTCTGACTCCACCCCCTTTTCCCCCCAGCATTCAGTCCAGTCTTCCCCGCCTACCTAAGTTCTGCCCTATCAACAGGCCAAGGCAGTTTCTTTATTCATTAATGGTATTCACAACACACAGAGGGGACTCCCACATCACCTGAGTCTTTTTACTGCATGTGTAACTATTTCTATGCCTTTTCCATTTGATTCCAAAGAGGTGACCCATCCGTCAGGAAAGGAGCTTGTTGAATATAAGCAAAACACAGTAGCATACAAACAAGATGCGCTAGCTGGTCCACATGGGACTTTGTCTCCAGCCTATCAAGCAGAGCCTGGAACAGCACAGGCGGCAAATAAAGGTATCTGTTAAGTCAATAATAAGACTACGCAAGGAAGGGAAACATGGCAAATATCAGAGAGGGGTTAGATGCTAATTCTGTGGGATGTACTCTGAGGTACTGCTTAAAGCAGGCAGTGAGCTCATTTCACCTCGGTGCCCATGCTCATCGGTGCCTTCTCACCATAGACCACATAGCAATTTGGGTGACCGCTATATCATATTCTTTTATTATTTCTTACAGCTAGTTCCTTTGATCTGTGTGGTTACTAGGACTGGCTCTGTAATTTCCACTGGGACTCAAGATCCAATCTTGAGTCATTGGGTATTCCATGGATGAAGTCCATAACATTGGACCTCATAGCTACAAATGTTGTTTTTGCTGGAGGCTGTCTTTCTCTCCCGCGTTGATCCTTTGTGCTGTCATTTCTGGTTTGGAGTCCAAAGCACTTGTTTTCTCATGTGTTTCACAAACGATGTTCTGTAATCATAGACAATGACAACCTTCCCATTCCAAGGCTTGGAAAGCAAAGCTCACAGATTTCATAGCCATGAAGCTAAATGGATAAAGATGAAAATGGACTGGCTTTGAAGTGCCACAATTTACCACCTGCTCTGTCCTCAGATATAAACTCTCATATATATTCATTCTCAGGCAATAATTCACAGAAGCCCTGTGAGAGACTTCTGATCACAGAGGTGGTGGTTTCCAGGGACCTAAAATGAGCCCATCTGGAAAGATGAATGATGAAATTAACCTTCCTTCTAGTTAGGGAAGCAATAAAGAAAAAATATATAATTGCCTGGATCAAATCCCTTGTAGATTTCAAGCTATACATGAGATATGGTCTCTACTTTTCATGACCAGAAAAGATGCTCCTAAAACACGCTGCCAAAGGAAGCCTTTGGAACACCGGTGGAAGCTGTCTCCTTTCGGATGTATTTTATAAATGCCAAGCATGGTATTCCTCTGATCATTTTATAAAGGAGTAAAGTGTTTGATCTGTGTAAGAGCTGTGCTTCCTAAGTATGTAACCGATCACAGGGACCAAAATGGTTTCTTATTCATTCACATCTATTTTCAAATATCTATAAATATGTAAACACTCCTGTTAAAATATAAGGAACATAAGCCTAGCAAGGTTTTACATTTTTTCCTTCAGGCAAGAATGAGACCTCCTTTTCAGTGTCACTAGACTTTTTTAAGACCCTACCTCAGTAAAATGCTCACAATGAAAGGTTATTGGAGAAACAGGTATGGGATTACTGACCCCAGGGTGGCACCAGGAACTGGAAACATGGTAATGACAGAAGTCTCTTGGGGGAGGGGACTCACGAGACAATACCAGAGAAAGCACAGTGCTGGCAGGATCTTAACTAGAACACACTGATCTTCCCATATTCCTGGACTGCTCGCTCATCTATCCAGTCCTGTGGCCTCTGTGACACTTTCATTTTTATCTGACATAATTTGGTAAGAGGGAAGGAAACAGTCTCATGAGGGATCCAGAAGACAGGGCCACAGGTGTGTGCAACAAAAGCTTTGCAGAGACAGGGCCAATGTGCAAAGCAAAAACTTTGCTTTGCACCCAGTTTAGTGGGCTGGTTTGCGCTTCATGTTGAATTTACTTCACAGTGAAGCCCTTTATTGAAAACTGACAAAGGGGGCTGGTGGTGGTGGTAGTGCACACCATTAATCCCAACACTTAGAGGCAGACTGATCTCTTTGAGTTCAAGGCCAGCCTGGTCTACAAAGAGGGTTCCAGGATATCCATGGCTACACAGAGATAACTTGTCTCAGAAAAAAAGAAAGAAAAGAAAAGGAAAGAGAAAGAGAAAATTGACAAAGGGTTTTTCTTGAGGTGTCTCATCCAGTGTCTGCAAATGGAACCCAAGCAGCGTTCACACCAGAGGCCAGCTTTGCTCCTCTCCTGTTTGGATGTCGAATACTGCTGATCATGTCATCAAATGCCCCCTCAGGTCCTTTTATCCTCTTATCAAAACACCATATTCAAGAACTGGCAAATGCTTGGCTAGCTGTGTGTCAACGCGGATAAGGTTACAATTTTACATCTTTTTAAACTTTGACACCAGATGAAAATAAACCTTGCTCTTTCTTATTTGTCTTTGGGACCAGGTTTGCTGTGTAGCCCAAGCCATCTTGGGACATGTTCTGGTCCAAACTGTCTTTGAAGCCGTCATCCTCCTGCCTCATCCTCCCCATGAATACTTTCAGTTTTTATTGGTAGTTGCACTATTAGGGATGTCTCCTTGGAGTACAGTTGATTTTGCTCAGTGCTCAAACATCCCTCTGGTCTTAAAAGCTCAGGCTGTGGTTAGAGTCTGAGCATGTGCCGTGGAGCACATGTGTTAGCTGAAGAACCACCAAGTCTTCATGCATGTCTTTCTGCCAGAGAAATCCACAACACTTAATTTTAGGGACTATCGTTTAAATCATTTTCCAATCTAAACTTCCATCTGAAAAGATTTTCAGGGGCATTCCTTATTTCCCAGCATACATCAAAATTGTTAGCATTACATTATTTTGGTTTATTCAGTGTGTGTGTGTGTGTGTGTGTCTAGGAGACACCCTGTCACAGACAGAAGACAGCTCTCACATAGATGTCCTGCTTCTTGCATCCTTTTGTCCCCTTTTCTGCCGTGTTCCCTGAACCTTAAGTTAGGTGCTGTGCTGAAGATGTCTCAGCCGGGGCTGAGCATCACATGGCTACTTGTTCTCTACATCTCGAGCAGTTGTGGCTTTCTGGAATGCTCTGACCATGCAGCAGAAATATCTCTTTGATGAGGAGTGAGATCTATACACATCTGTGTGTGTGTGCAAAGCTAAGTGCCAAGGAATTATGCTGTGAATTTTAATAGGACCTAACACAGTTATTTCTTCCCTGGTTGATTATTGAAATTGAGTCTAGAAAACTCCATAGTCACACTTCAAAGCAGCTTACTGCAAGCTCTCCCCCCGACAGCTACTCAGTTACCAACTCTATTCTTACATGCTTTTTTCCTAAATGTTATCTAGTAGACATGTGTATTGATTGTTCTAGTGCCTATTCTCTCTTCTTTTTTATTTTTTTGTCTTTACGCTGTCAGGTTTGGGGAACAGGGTCTTGTATAACACAGTTGGCCTTGGACTTATTGTGTAGCCTAGACTGAGGTCAAACTCACAGAAATTCTTTTGCGCTCAGTTCTGGAATGTTAAGGTGACAGGTATACACCACCATGCCTGATTTTTGTATACATTTTTTTTTTTTTTTTACTTTTTGCTCTTTTTTTTAATTGGGCTGACAATCACATATCTGACTCCAATGTATCCTTGTTCTTGCTTTTGCTGATATTATCCCAGTTTTCTGTTTCTTTGCAGGAAATGTTTTAAACCACTTAATCTTCCACTGAGCTTAGTTTAGCTAAAACTAGACAAGTTAATCCTTCAGTTCACTTACCTGGGCTAGAGCCACAGTAGAACTTGTGGGTCCTTGCCAAGGAGGACTCATCTGAGTTGTGCAATTCTCCTCTTTCTCTCAGGAGAATGTTGACCTCTCTCCACAGGGAAAGTCCTGACTGAGGGTGGGCTCCAGGACTGCTCCGTGCAGTCAATATCAGTTGCAGAAACATAGCTGCTTTTAAAAGACAATCTGAGTGTGAGCTTACAGTCTGTTTTCACAATCCAGTCCATGGCTTTCATACTTCATTTTAAATGTCTTCAACCTAAGGGACCGACGGAGTCCATTTTGCTTCTTGGCTTTCCTGAGTGTAGCAAGCTCTGTTACCCAAAAGCTATTGGCAACCTAGAATGTTTTTGGGTTTTGGAAAACTGTCCACACCAATTGTTGCCCAAACTGAAAATGTGTCCCTGCATTAACCTGAGGAGGAGATTTTGGGACTGTGATCCACCTATTGCCCTAGTACAAGTCCACAGCACTCACCTCTGGAATGTGTCTGTCTCTGGTGAGCCTGTAAGAACGAGCCTTTCTCACTGTGAGGACTGAAATTTGCTTGAAAAATGCCAGAATACCATCTTGGAGCTCAAGTGCACCAGCAGGACTCAAATATCAAAGGCTACCCTCCCCGACAGCTTAAAACACACGCACACAAAAGTATGCCTCTGATTGTCAAGTTGGAATGTGTAACCTGTGTAAATGCTGTATTTAAAACCTTGCTTTGACATGGATTCATTATGTTGAATTTTCCACTAATTACTGACATTTTCTTTAATGCGTACGTGTGGGAAACATGAGGATGTGATTACTCCCAGTTAAATGTGTAAGTGGTAACGAGCATATTATATGTTTTCTTTGTTTTTGGTCACCCTAGGCTTCTTGAAAATCAAGCTCTGCTTTTTAGTGTCTCAATACAATGTGCTGTTTTCTCTAATCAAGTAAATGCATGCAAAGTGAGGGTGAAAACATCTGTGTGTGCATTTATGTGTGAGTGTGTATGTATTTGTGTGAGCATGTGTGTGTGCGCACATGTGTGTTGTGTGAGCATTATATATGGAGTATTATACATACATGTATGTATGGACATGTATGTGTGTGTATTTGCATGTGTGCAAGTGTGCTTATGTGTGTGCACGCACGTGCGTGTGCTTGAGTGTGGAATGCTGTTGATTCACTTCATATAAACCCTCCTATGTCAGCCATGGTAGCTGATGTCTGATTGGAGCTCGGGGTGGCTTCTCTGGGGCAGGAAACGGGTCTCTGAATAACTCTGCATTAGGCAGTTTGCATACAAGGTGTTGGAGTCTTGGGAAAGGATACCTGGGGACCTGGAGGAACAAACCATTCTGAAAATTGTCCTGAAGCTCAGTTTTAATCTCTCAAGACATGGAGACTAACTGTAATAGAGAAACCCAATGTTCTTGGTTGTCTGATGTTTGCTGCAGGGATCTTCCCAAGGTCTCCTTGCCAGATGCATCCACATTCATCTGGCTTCCTTGAAGATGTAAGCTCATGGAGAGGAGTTTCTTATGGTTGGGCTTCTCCATTGGTCAAGTGAATGTTGGGAAGGACTGCTTGCCCCCTTTGGGGACGACATCACCATAGTAACAGAAGAGACTCCCTATACATCCCCACTGGCTCCTGAGACGGAAGTAGCTTTGTCTACCCCAGCACAAGAGGCTGGCCTCCTGCTCAGCTTGCCTGTGCCGTTTGCTTTGACTTCAATTCCTTTCCATCCCCGTCTCTAGTCTATTTATCTTGTTCTAATCATTGCCAATATGTGTAGCTTGCACACACTGGAAGAAATACTCTTAGGGGATGAAAGCGGTGCTTAGCTGAGCTTCCCATGCGCAGAAATCACAGCTGGGGAAGGATTTCAGTAAATCCAGTCTCGGGTCTCACAGGCGGAGGCAGTGAGGTTGCTCTAGGTTCTGCCGCCTTGACACAGAGCTCACAGGAAGTGTGCAGCAAACAAGGCCAGCACCTTCTTGCCCCTGAATTTAGGATCGTTTCTCTGGCAGTCTACACTCAGCCTGAGCCAGGGATGATCAGTTCTGAAGGTGAATTTCTTTGTTGTGTTCACCACACCACAAAGAATTCTGTCCTCTGGTCTTCTGATTTTAACCATAAATAGCTCCCCTCCCTTGCAGGCTTTGCTCCCTTCCACATCTCCAGTGTCGCTCAGATGCTGCTTTGAGGTTCTAGAATGGCAGGCTATCCCTACCGATTTCAACTCCATTTCTCCCAATGGGACTTCTACCATGTCTCTCACATGTATGAAGTCATTCTGCTTTATCTTGGAATGTACATATTCTACTCTATTACTTACTCCGGCTGAAGACATTGAAGACACATTAAAGAATCATTTTAAAATAAGACCAAGTGGGAACATTAATACCTTTGATGTGACATCATAGCCTACGACTTCAATATACCACGAGTCACCCAGGACAGAGACCCTGTGCTTTATACAAAGCCAAATTATAAAGTTTGGCAGAAAATGGTAAGAAACAGAAAAAGGAAGATAGGTTCTGCTGGCAAGAGTAAACAGATTTAAAGTTCTTCCCAACAGCTGGTTAATGTTTCTATGGGTGCAGCAAATCATCTCCAGTCTCTGTTCCCTGGTCTGTGGAATGATAATGATAATCCTTACAGAATGTGTGTGTGTGTGTGTGTGTGTGTGCGTGCGTGTGTGTGCATGAGCACTGTCAGCACTCAGTAGTGTCCTGTTTTTTACCCTTGTTGTTAGGGGCATGGGGGCAGGGCACAGATGCAGTCAGAAGCAGAGCTACAAACCAGACAGGAAATCAGTAATCCCTTCATTTCCTTCCCCGGGGTTACCCAGTAAAGAACTCTTATCGCTCCACAAGAAGGGCCTAGGCCAGAGATATCTTTAAAAACTCAAGGGGAATTGGTCAGAGTCCCAGACAGGGATCCAGCTAAAAAAGAAACAGGATTATCCCAGAAACATCTCCTTTTCTGAACCTCAATCTCTTTATTTACTGTTCAAAAGAAATTAACAGTTTTAATTAATTAATAGTTTTGAACTCAAAGGATCAGAGTTCAAACTTTCTATTCTCTTGTCTCCAATGCTGAATTCAAAATAGACTCACTGAACACCAGTTCACACCAGTCATTATACTGAAGTCGTCACAGAAGGAATACAGGACCCGAGTCTGAAACAGACACCAAGAATTGTCCCATCCATTCCCTCATCAGACACCCGCAGAGGGTGGAACACACTATGGACTGGTGATGTGAGATCCAGGGGGGAAAGTCCCAGGCTCTGACCTTAAAAAGCTTACAGCCCAGGCAAAAGGACAGAGTAAAGACGAATAGAAGGGGAAATGGGCAACACACCTCTAACTCCAACACTTGAAGGATAGAGACAGTAGGATTGCAGTCTTGAGACCGGCCTGGATCACACAATGAAATCCTGACTAAACAAAGTAAAAGCAGAGTGGAAGTCTATGTGCAGAGAAACAAGTTGTTTAATTTAAAAGAGCAATGCATTGTGGGGTGAAAAAGCAGTACATTCTGGAGTTTGTAGTGCATGTCAGATGGTCTAACAGGTAAAATATATGACACTGTTGATGCAAAGATCATGGCAGAAATAGGAAATTATGCTATCATAAAACGTTATTACCTACATAAAGCCATGGTAAGTTGGAGGTGCACAACGAAAATGGTAGATGAATCACTAAAAATGGAACTACCATTGTTAATTAGCAATTAGTGGAGATAAATGTCGAATCTCTACAACATTCCAATCTCGCTTTTCTTCTTTTTTCCTTTCTTTCCTTCCTTCTTTCCTCCCTCCCTACCTCCCCCTTCCTTCCTTCCTTCCTTCCTTCCTTCCTTCCTTCCTTCCTTCCTTCCTTCCTCCCTCCCTCCCTCCCTCCCTCCCTCCCTCCCTCCTTCCTTCCTTCCTTCTTCATTTCTTCCTTCCTTCCTTCCTTCCTTCCTTCCTTCCTTCCTTCCTTCCTTCCTTCCTTCCTTCCTTCCTCCTTCCCTCCCTCTCTCTCTCTCTCTCTCTCTCTCTCTCTCTCTCTCTCTCTCTCTCTTTCTTTCTTTTTTTCTTTCTAAAAAGAATAGTTAGAATAACCGAAACTAATGAGATGGAGAACTCAATTTCAGCCTTATCAATAGTTGTGCTGGATTTAAATTATCTGCTAAATGCTCTCTCTCTCTCTCTCTCTCTCTCTCTCTCTCTCTCTCTCTCTCTCTCATACGTGCTCCCCCAAAAAACCAAACAACAACAAACTACACCAGGTGGTGGCGGCACACACCTTTAATCCCAGCACTAGGGAGGCAGAGGCAGGCAAATCTCTGTGAACTGGAGGCCAGTCTGGTCTACAAGAGCTAGTTCCAGGACAGGCTCCAAAGCCACAGAGAGAAACCCTGTCTCAAAAAACCAAAAATAAAAATAAAAAAAAATAATAAAAAAACTCACATGCGTGTTCCTTTTCTAATGTTGTGTGTGGGAGGACAAGGCACAGGCGCGTGACAATGAGCTGCGTTACCAGGTAAAGAGGAGACAAATGCGAGATGGATGGCAGAGGTTAATTCAGCAAGAAGCTGCCTGTGCTGTGTATTCATCACTAACAGTCATGAAGGAAAAGACGTAGACAGCTAAAAGGAGGAGATGAACAAATCCAACTCTTATTGTATTCACCAACCTCCTCCTTTGGAAACGCAGAGAAACAGGACAGAGAGAACCACCAAGAAGACGAAAGACAGAGCCAGACTCTCAGACATCTTTACCTACGAGGGCCCTGTGCAGCCTCCAGTCTGACAACAGCACAATAGGGGTTCTTTCCGATTCTGCGAAGCATCCCAATGAGACGCCATCACACACAACCTGCAGATTAGCCACAGTGCCCTTAGAAGCATCGAGACCACACAGGACATGTTTTTAAAGCATGGTTATATTACACTGAAAGTCAAGGACCGAGAGTTATATGGTTATTTCTGTTTTTTTTTTTTTTACTTGCAAATTTTTATTTGTTATGTTCTCTCTGTGTGTGCGTGTGTACACCTGCATGTACATGGAGACTCTCCCACAAAGTTCAGGCAACAGTGTGCATTTCGTCCTTTTCTTGACAGGGATACCAGAGATCAAATTCAGGTCCACTGAGTCTTTTACCGATCTCCAGTTACGTTTAAATAGCTCATCAAAGTAGCTGAGCCAAAGGTGGGGAAAAAACCTCACCAAGTTACAAAATACTTCACAGTGAACAAAAATGGAAATGAGTAGAAAAGAAGAGACTAGAAGAGAGTGGAACAGCTCCGAGGCCGGCCCGTGAGGAGCTGGGTCTGAAGCCCTAGAGTGTACTGAAACCCTCAGGAGTGTTCTGAGACCCAACCTTCTGAGAATGCATTAATTTGCAGTTGGTTAGCTCAACAGTGACTGTCTGTATATCAGAATTCGTAGAAAGAAGCTTAAGTAGGAAAAGAGTTAAGAGTTAAGATAACACATTCTTTGCAGAAAAAATACTGAATGAGCAACGTGTAGCAATTCTTGGAATAAATTTGTTTTTTTTTTCCTCTTGTAAGGCCAGTGTTGTTTTGTCTTTAAATATAAGTCGTAATGGGGAGAGGAAGACTTGGCCTTGCTGACAACCCTCTCTTTCCTATACCTAATGCTAAAATAAAATTAAAATGACTTCCATATATAAAAGAAATTTAGAGATGTTCGTGGCCCCCTCTGTAGTGACTTGAGGCCTTTGCAGTGGTGTGAGCTCCCTGGTGAGTCACCCACTCCCGGGGCCCACATGGTTGCTCTCTGTGTAGGAGACCTGGCGTTTGAGTGATGCTTCCGCTGCGGCCAGGCCACGCTTGCCCTGCCCTGCCACCTGCCTTCGGCAGAGGCGGCTGGCTGGGTTACAGGGCCACACCCTTAGCTGGGTTGCACCCTGCAGCCTGGAGTCACTCTGGTGTCCTTCCAGGGCCAGTGTGGCCTCCTCTTCCTGGGCAGGAATGTCCCCCACCCAGGGCAGCCCAGCAGCTGTTGCTTAGCATACCCGGCATGCCTCGTCCAGGGCAACTGCTGGGCCCTGACCCCAGAGGCTCTGCTTGGCTGAGCTGTCTCTGACAAACCAGCTCCAGGAAGCCAAGGTTTAGAAGAAAGGGTGACAGCACTGCACCAAGCAGGATGTCATGGGAGATTCCCCAGTCTCGGAGAGATTGGTGCTCAGAGGACAACCTTAACTGAGTAAGCCTTGTTCTCCAAGTCCTGCTTCAGGGGACAATTCCCGGGAGACTGGAGTTGGGGTAGACCAAGGATGGCAATTCCAGACACAGTGACTTTTGCCACTGCTGCCCAGAGACCTCAAGCTTCTCTTCGACTGTCCACTCTGTGTGCCCAGGGTCAGAGGCCACTGTGAGAACAGTTTTCCTGATACACATGAGTGACCCAGGAAGTAAGAACACAACGATAGGAATCAATCTGATTCACTCTACAACACATTTATTTCATAAGTGGACACCCAACCAACCCAGCCTGGGAACCCAAGTGTAACAGTAAAGTTTACAATGCATCTCTTTTAAAATTCTTTGAAATTAATAGAGAAAATGGATCCATTTATTTATTCATTCATTTAGTTACTGAGACAAGGTCTCATGCTGACACTTAGGTGCCTGAGAATGACCCTGGGCTTCGGATCCTCTTGTTTTCACCCATAGCGTGGGGCTACCATCCTCCCTCCCCGCTTTTTAAATGCAGTGTTGAGAATTGAATCCAGGGATTCAGGCATGATAGACAAGACCTCTGCGAGTTGAGCTACGCCCTTATTCCTCCTGTCTAAAACTGTGACTGTAGCAAATCTTAGCCATTTCCTAGGGCGCTATGCAGCAACCCCACCAGCAACTGCTTCACTACGAAACCCCCACTGGTGCGCGCGCACGCACGCACGCACGCACGCACGCACGCACGCACACACACATCCCTTCTCTTATAAGGTTGAGCCTGTGCCACAGTCAGTCACTCACTTCCTCCGTGCCCTCCTCCTGTTGGCTCTACAAACCTGACTCCTTAGACCCCAACAAGCAGCACCACATAGAAAGAATCGCCCGAGCTGTCTGTCCAGCGTTGCATAGTTCCGGTTTACGGGCTGACTCTGCACATTGAGGAGTGTGCCGCAGTTCATGAACTTGCCGGGTGTCTGAAGCAAGACCTGAACAGAGCGGAGCCCCAGAGCCCCAGGGTTTCTCTGGGCTAGAGGGGCTCTTTATGCCCAGTTTGTACTCTTCTGTTTTCCCGTATAACACTAATCTCTGTTATATTCCAGAAGAACACAGAGTCTTGATGAGGAGGACACATCTGAGCAGCCAGCCCCACCCTGCTGTCTAGAAGGCACTTTCAGAACTGTGAGCTGACACTTCTGGTCCATGGTTCCTAGACAACCTGGCCACCAGCCACTAATATCTCAACAATCCCTGTGACTTTTTTAATACTAAATATTGTTTTCCTTCCTTTTTTTCTTTCTCCTTTTTTTTTCTTTTTTTCTTTTTCCTTTTAGAGGAGGGTAGAGTAACGTTTTCTATCTTGTTACTCTGTGTGTTTTCAATCACACAGGCACACATTTTGCCCCTAGACCTCCCACTGCGGACAGCCCATCCTTCTTCCTGTGGACTGATTACCAGGAGTCCTGATCTGAATTCTCCATATCTAGAATCTCCTCAGGTTTCTTGACTTTGTTTGCTTCTTCTTCTGTTGATTCCCCGCCCTTCCCCGCCCCCCATTTTGATGGTTGCATGTTTTGTGTAACTTCCTTATTCAGACTGCACTGAGGGTAAAATTTAAAAATCTTATGTCTGGGACATATATTGGTTCCATTCTCATGTGTGAGAATCTTTAGTGGGTGTAAATTCTATGATAAAAATATTTTTCTAAAAACGTATCAAAGATATGATGTCTTTACCATCAAATAATGTTAGTGAGAAGTCTATCAGATTTCCGTCTACACGGAACTTGGTTAATTCTCCCTGTCTCAGGACTTTTCACTTTCCAACCCCCACATCTCTGTGGCTCGTCTCTTCAGGGCGCTCAGGTTTTGATTCTGGTTCCTTTTTGGACTCAAATCATTCTTCAGGTCTGAGAGAGGTCCTTCTGACACCTTCGTTATTTTGTTGTTCTCTTACTTCTTACCATGTTTTCTTGTGAACATTGGAGCATAAACCTCTGTTTGCTGATGATTCTTCTGTGTTGATCTTGTCTGAGTTCTCTTTTGTATTTCCAATCTTTTTTTAAGTTTTGGAAAATTTGTTTATTTTTTTGTCTTCAGGTTCTTTGACTAGTTATTGACTAAGAAGCATCGCTATACTGTGTTGTCTCAGGAACTCTCTTTCTGTGTATGTATGTATATTGCATGTGCTTATGTTTGTGTGTATGAATATGTATGTGTGTACATGTATGTGTGCATGAATGGGCATGTGTGTACATATGTATGTTCATGCATGTTTGTGTGTAAGCACATAATTGTGTGTATGAACACACATGTGCACACACGTGTGTTTATATGTTTGTGCATGTAAACTTGCATGTGTGTATGCACATTTATGTGTGTGTACATGAGTGTGCTTATGTATGTTTGTGTGTGTGTGTAAACTTGCTTGTGTGGAGGGCAGAGGTCAACTTTGGATGTAGTTTTTCTTCAGACCCCACCCACCTTTGTTTTTGAGACAGGGTCTCTCATTTAGCCTGGGACTCACCTGGTAGGCTGGGTTGGCTAGTTGAAGAGCCCCAGAAATCCTTGTATTTCTGCCCCCCTCCCCCCGGCACTGGGGTTACAAGTTCATACTACTCTCGAGGTAGAACTCAGGACCTCATGCCTGTGTGGTAAGCATGTTGCTGGCTGGGGTGTTCCTCCAGTCCTGGACCTTAATAGTCTTCTTTGAGTAGCTGTGTCTCAAACTGATGACATCATGTCCTTTCTGCGTGTGTGAAGGGTCACTAAATGGTCTCTTTAGGAAAAAGTGAGTTGATTTCAACTCAGTAAGCACGAAATCAGACGGACCAAAGCAGGATGATGAGGTAAGCGCTCAAGCCCCCTTCACATCTATGCGCTGGCTTATGAGGAAGACGTGATTGAAAGAAGGATGTTAGCTAGTGAGGCAGGCAGAACACTCAGGGCATGCCCACAGTTGGTCTAACTACTGTCTAGAATCTACCACAGTGTGAGTTCAAAAGGACAAAAAGAAGCAAGGATAGACAGGAGATGGTCCCCACTAGCTGCCACACAAGAACATCCATCCCAAGCACAAAGCTGGATTCAGAGAAAGTGCTGCCCTCATGTTCAGCTGTGTACCTTGACTGGAACAGCGAAGCAGGGTGATGGAAGTAAAGGGATTGTCCCTAAGCTCCTTGGGGGTCCCTGTTCATCTAAGTAGCAGCCTCAGACTCTCATAGATAAGCGAGCCTGGCACCCAGATGCCAAGTTCCTCGCACAGCTGTGTCCACAGCTCAGGAGCTGATTGTTAAACCTTGAACTCGGTTTGCTCTTCAGAGGTGGACCGCTAGTTAGTTTTCTTGCCCTAAAGGGACTGCGCCAAGTCATAGGTACTTCCCGTAAAAGTAGCCAACTCCCGACTGCTCGGCCTCTACAAGTACTAGTCCTTATTTCTTGATCACAAAATAACAATGTCTTCCCCTTTAACTTTTGGTAAGAACTTCCACTTTGTACTTCTTTTCTACTTCCACAGGTTGTACTCATCCATCCATATCCGATGGGCTAGTAGAGCTCTCAGCCCTTGCTTTGCTCTCCTAGGGATCACTTCCTGCGGCCAAGGCATAGGGGAGAGACTAAGTTGGATATTCATGTACAGTCTCTTTTTCTCTGTCTCTTCATCTTGTAAGTACCCTACTCCACCAGGCCCTACTCTTGTTCCAGATGTACTGATTTATTTCTATTCTTTTATTTATTAATTTTTACAAAAGATGACTTCATCTTTCTTGAGGAAGTAGGAATCACTTCTGTCATTTGAGAGCCTTCACAATGAAAGGAGAGAAGATGCCGCCTCTTGGAAGCCTGACCGGATGCGTTTCCTTCCTATGTCTCCACTCTGTCTGGTCTGATATCAGCCAGTTCTCTGGCTGCTCTTGGATTTGAGATTTACCTCGACACTTTTCCTCCTGCTTTGGAATGTTGACAATGTCCTCTCTTCTTTCTGCTGCTTTGGATGTCAAAGAGATTTAAGTGTCAGTATAGCCTTGACCAGAGCGTAATTGTGATCCGTCAAGAGCTCCTTGTGTCAGACGTAGCATCAGAGATGGGATAGCACAGGGCATGGCAGAGATGGGGCTGCTTCTAAGGGAAGAGGTCACACCAGGGAAAGGTCAAGAAGGCATCAGAGGAGTTTATTGTGACTGGATTAAGGTCTGCTCACAGGACTGGGCAAATATTCCTTTTTTCCCCGTGGAAAGACAAATGAAGAAGATCCACCTTCGTGTGTGGGGACAGCATCCTCCAATTTGTTGAAAGCTGAAACAGAACAGTGAAACAGCCAATAATCTTTCCCAGATTGATAGCAGGCTCGCATGTTTCCTGACCACCTCCATGGCATGAGTACTCCTGGTTTTTAGGCCTTGAATCTTAACTGGGGTTCCCAGGTTCGCAGACCCCGGACTTGGCTGGAATGGCACCTCCAGCTTTCCTGGGTGCAGGGTGCAAATGATCTGTCCAGGACCTCCCAGGCTCCATCATCATAAAAGCCTTGCCTTTCTATTGAATCACGCATGGTATGTGTGTGCTTTTCCTCTTTGTCTCTCCACCACTCATCTCTTTCCATCCAGCAGGATGATGTGGAGACCCCAGACTGTTCATGCAGTTTCCAGGGTTTTTCATCCCCGGCGGTCCTGCACACAGCCCCGGCGAGTCTCTTCCTCCTGGCTCCGATGCACTATTCTAGTCAGTCTGTTGCAGTGGTGGGGCTTACATCATTGTGTCAGCAGAGCTGTGCTTCATTAGACATGCAAATAGTCTCGAAATTGGCTGCTCCAGTTTGTGTTCCCAGTAGTGACAGAGGAGAGCGGTCATGGTTGTGACACAGTTTCTTTGATTTGTGTCCGTTCTGTGGTTGTGCAGCAGCCGCACATTGTTGGGCTACACATTTTTAGAGTATAAACAATCAAGAGCCGAGACTCGGTTACGTCTCTCTGCTATTCAGGTTTCCCTTTCTGTTTATGCTCTCCAGTTCTGTTGTTTATCTTGCTGGTGGTGGTGCTTCCTCGAGGTTCTGGTTGCTTATTTCTTTGCAGTTTGTGGATTGCAAATATCTTCATTCTGGAGTATGTCCTAAAATTCTGTTTATGAGGCTAAGTTGAAATAGAACCCAAATGACTATCCTATTTAAGCTTGGGAGATTTTTTTTCCCTTTGGATTTTTTCAGACAAGTTCTTACTCTAAGGCTCAGACTGACCTTGAACTCTCAATTGCCTTGGCTTCATGTTCCAGGTGCTGTGAGTGCAGAAAGATCACTGCTGAGCCTGGGTTTGTACATTGCAGTGTGTGTGTCTGTCTGTCTGCCCGTCTGTATAATCTATTCTTTGAGAATTTCACACATGCATATAATGTGTTTGATCAAGTCCACCCATCATTTTCCCCTTCCAAATTCTCAAGACCTTCCCTTGCCACCTCCTTCCCCTGGTTCCATGTATGTACATGCTAACCACACTCAGGAACTGTATGTACTGCAGTTTGAAGTGTTTCATTTGTTTAAAGGGAAAGCTAATATATTTTAGCAGTTATAAAAATGTTCTAGATTTTTTAAATGTCTTTAAAGGAGCTTCATTTTTTAAACATACAATTAAGATTCTGAAAATGTATAGCTGTGCTCAGTCATGGCCTGTCTGCAAGCCCAGCACTGTGTGCGAGGCAGAGACAGGGGATTCACCAGAACTTTCTGGTTGTCAGCCTAGCTCCAAGCTCAGGAGACATATTTTTTTTTTTTTCGAGACAGGGTTTCTCCGTAGCTTTTGGTTCCTGTCCTGGAACTAGCTCTTGTAGACCAGGCTGGCCTCGAACTCACAGAGATCAGCCTGCCTCTGCCTCCCGAGTGCTGGGATTAAAGGCGTGGCCACCATCGCCCGGCCTCAGGAGACATCTTATCCTTAGGGATTAGAATAGAAAGAGATAGAGCAGGACACTAGGTACCATCCTCTGGCTTTCAAGCACAAACAGAGGTGTGGGCACCTGCACACACCAAAGTCATATCATATACACACATCTATACATGCAGGCACACACATATGCACACACATATATATACATATACATGTACGCATGCATATCATACACACATGCACACATGCATATATATGTACACACTCATGCACATATATGCATCTGTGTTCTGACAAATAAACATTCATGAATACAAATTACATACATACAGGTCCATGCACACACACATGTCCACATGCACACATCTGCACACGTACGTACACATGTTTTTTAAACATATGTCTATCTTACTACTCCTGCACCTCTTTTGTGTTTTCATTTACTCATTCTCTCTGTACAGCCCTCCTTCCTTGTCTTAGGGATGCCCTGGATGGTTACAGGCAATTTTCTCTGCATCGTGGTAGTCTTTTCATGCGCTCCTCAGCTATCCTTATGGCTGGACTTGGGGGGCCTCCTTCCTTATGACCAACTCTCTTCATGGGAACCTGCCCATGCCCTCAAGCCCAAGCAGTCAAGCTTAGCTATCATCTGTTTTTCCACTTCAGTGTTAATGTCACATATTCAGTTTTAATGAGATTCATAGAGAATTACAAAATCAGCAATACCCCTTATCAGCCATGTTACTGCAAAGCATGGGGCATGCTGGGTCAGTAGCTCTGTCTCATTCTGTCCCATGTGTAAGATGAGGGAATAGGGCTTCCTTTCCAGCTTGGCTATGAGGATTGATGTATAGACATACATGCATGTGCACACATATGTCAGAACATACAAATGTTAGCTGGTATAATCCATCATTCCTTTCACATGCCAAGTAGGACTTCAAGTATCTGTTGTTACAACACATTGGGAAGTTGCATGAGACAAGTGGCTATAAGCCAGCCTAGCCCTCTTTGGCAAGGTTCACAATAAAGTGCCATCTGTCTGGCCATGATGCCCATTCCAACAGAGGTGGGGTGACGCAATGCTCAGGACTGACTTTCCCAGGTTTGAAGCTCTCGAGGGATGCTTCATGCTCACCCCATCTTGTCTGCAGTGTGCCCCTGCCTCCTCTACACTCCCAGAGGTTGAGCGCAGTATGTCCCACGGTGGGGAGAACCAGGGCAATAGCACACGCCCAGCAGCCATGAGCTTGCCAACTGGAGTGTGACCCAGAGCTGCTCTGCAGACGTGTTGCCATTGTCTCCCCAGCTGTTCTCATCAGGGTAATTAATGTAATTAACAATCAAGGCTTTAATTAGAGATGTTTAATGAGAGACACTTAGAATTATCACCCCAAAGTGATCTGGAGAAACAGGGAACATTTTTACGGAGTGTCTACTAAGTACTTTCCAAGTAGCACCTTATTTAACTTCTGTGATGATTTTTTGGTGTCAGTATTCAATTTAAGAGCACTTACAGGGCATCGTTAATGATGAAGATTGCCATCATCTCCCGCCACTACCTTTCCCATGATCCCTAGACTTGAGAGCAGAACCTTCTTGCTGTCTAATACTGAGACCAGATCCCTTCTCCTCTCGTTTATCTCTACATCTATCCCACCCATACCCACCCTTCCCTCGACTATCTCTGTATCTCTGTCTATCTATCTATCTATCTATCTATCTATCTATCTATCTATCTATCATCTATCTATCTATCTATCTATCTATCTATCTCTATCTATCCATCTATCTATCTCTCAATCTTTTCTATCTATCATCTATTTATCAATGTATCTATCTATCTATCATTCACTCTAGCTCTATCTTCCTTGTGAACAGATAGAATGAGATGGTCATTAGTAAATAACAAAGAGTGGCCACTAAGAATTGAGGCTGAATTTTTTAAATTGTATTGCTTACTCATTTAGTGTGTGTATGTGTGTGTGTGTGTGTGTGTGTGGTGTCCATGCCACAGGATGCACATGTAGATAAGAGAACAGTTTGAGGAGTCAGCTGTCTTTTTCTACCATGTGGTACCCAAGGACTGAACTCTGGTCTCCAGGCTTATTGGCTATGGCCTCTACTACCTGAACCATCTCTCTTGCCCTTGTCTAGAATTTTTAACTTGAACTTGAGGCTTGCAGAGCTACCAGGTCAAAACTTGTGGTTAAGGTCATCTACTCTGTGGTATTTTTTTCAACAATACAAACTGCGAAGAACCTCCACCCCCACCCCCAGCATCTTTGAAGTATTGCCTTCTGTTGACCTGCGTGTAAATGCTGAAGTCCTTAGTGTCTACATTCTCAAGTCTTGGAAACTTTTAGCTAATGGCTTCACCAACCTGCCACATCCCAGGACTTGAAAACATATGCCTAGGAACTGGATTGTCCTGTGTTCTGTGCAGAATAAATATCTGCTTCCTTGGTGTCCCCAGCAACAGCTTCTTAGAATGCAAAAACTAGTGAGCCCAGAGTAAACTCAGAGCCCCAACAGTCTATAATCCCATTCTCATGAAAGGATGTTGAAGTCACATTGCTGCCTTTAAAGCCATCTTTAAATCTATGCACAAACCATACCTGGACCTACTCTGAGCAAAGCCAGTCACTCTGTCACCTGTGGGATGTTCTGGGGTGTGAGCACCCCTAAAAATATTGGGTAATAATGCTGAAAGTCACTCCTTTATTTCATCTTTCTCTGGAATTTTCTGATCATTTTAAAGTTTTGACATTTTCTTGGTTCAAAGACCTTAGAACTCGCAAATGTCTAAGCAACTTCACCCAGGAGACACATTCGATCTAGCACGTCTTCGCTGGGCTAAAATAAAAGCGGAAAGGAGAGAAAATGACTCTTAAAAGATCTCTCGTATCTCTGCTTTACCACCTATGACAGAAGTGCCTCACATCTAGGAGAAACCCTAAATATGCCCATGAATAGAAAAAGACACAGCTCATGCCTAATCTCTACTTCTTGGAAGTAGAAGCTTTAGATACACAGAATCTTTGATTTTACCTTTTTTAAAAGAATTATGTATTTTAATCTAGACTGCAATTTTCTCTCCTCTTCTCCTCCCAGCCCCTCCCCCTGCGACTCCCCTTTGCCTCCCTCCCTCATCCAGTCCTCCACTGTTTCTATTCATAAAAGCGCAGGCCTCCCATGGATATCAACAAAGCATAGCATATCAAGTTGCAGTAAGACTAAACACTTCACTTTGTATTTAGGCTGAACAAGGCAACCCAGTATGAAGGGTAGGGTCCCAAAAGCCAGTAAAAGAGTCAGAGACAGGCCCTGCTCCCACTTCTTGGAGTCCCAGAAGAAGACCAAGCTACACAACTGTCATATATATGCAGAGGGCCTAGGTCAGACCCATGCAAGCTCCTTGGTAATTGGCTCAGTCTCAGTGAACTCTTATGAGCTCAGGTTTATTGATTCTGTGGATTTTCTTGTGGTATCCTTGACTCCTCTGGCTCCTACAATCCTTTCTCCTTCTCTTCCCCAGGAAATACAAGTTTGGCCTAATGTTTGCCCGTGGGTCTGCATCTGTGTCTATCAGTTGCTGGATGAAGCATCTCTGATGACTGCTGGGTTAGGCACCAATCTATGTGTAGAGTAGAATATCATTAGGAATCATTACATTGGCTTTTTTCTCCCTCCAGTACTGTTTGGATCTATCCTAGGTCTCTGGACCACCCAGCCTCTTGGTCCTGGCCCTCCAGGAAGTTTTAGGAGTAGGCTCACTCTTGTGACCTAGGTCTCAGGCTGGACCAGTTATTGATTGGCCATGACTACAATCTCTATGTCACCCTTACCCTAGCACATCCCATAGGCAGAACTGTAAATCGAAGGTTATGTGGTTGGGTTAGCATCCCAGTCCCTCCACAGGTAGTCTTGTCTGGTCTCAGGAGGTATCCCCTTTCACTAGGTGTCTTCTAGCTGGGGTCTTCCTTATAGAATCCTTGGAGTTTCCCTTGTACCAGGTTTCTACTTGATCTCAAAATACCTAACCTTTCCAATCATCTCTTTTAGTACTCTTCTTCTCCATTTACCCCCACCCCCAAACTGACCCCTCATGTTCCCATCCCCCACAAACTGACCCCTCATGTTCCCACCCCCCTATAAACTGACCCCTCATGTTCCCATCCCCCTATAAACTGACCCCTCATGTTCCCATCCCCCACAAACTGACCCCTCATGTTCCCATCCCCACCTCCCCTAGTCCACCCTTGTGATCTCTTCTATTTCCCCTTCCCATGGAGATTGAAGTACACCCCTTGAGTCCTCCTTGTTACCTAGCCTCTCTGGGTCTGTGGATTATAGCCTGGCTATCTTTTACAGCTAATATCTACTTATAAGTAAGTACATACCACACTTGTCTTTCTGGGTATGGGTTACTCTCCCAGAATGATTTTTTTCCTAGTTCCATCCATTTGCCTTCAAATTTCAGTCTCTCTGCTTTTAAAGCCGAGTCATACTCTATTGTGTAACTCCATTTTCTTTCCCATTCTTTGGTTGGTGGGCATCCATGTATGTCTTTACAAAGCTCTTTGTTGGCTACCAGATCCCATTTCCTTATGGAAGTATGTCTGAGCTCTGACCATTTCTGATTGAGAGGGAGTGTAGTTGAGCCAGGACCTCTGAGGCTAAGGTGTGGCCTTGTGGTGGGAGGAGGTTTCTTGAGGGGTAACTTGATCTGTGACCTCGGGCTTGGAGAGGAACTGGGGAAGACAGAACCCCTGAAAACAAAACCACGTTGTAAAAGCGTAGACAGGTTTGCCTGTGATCTTTCATGGGGTTGACATCTACAGCAAAGGGCGATGACCTTGCTTCCCTCTTTTCCTGTTCTTAACTAGGAACAGACGCAGCCACCTGGGAGCCCCGGGAAAGAGGTGTAGGGGGAGGGAAAGCTGCCTTCACTCAGGACAGGTCTGACGGCAGCTCAGAGGGTGCCCATCTGAGGCGTGCCAACACACCAGCCCTAACATATTGGGTGTTTTATTTGTAGTTTTAGAAAATGATTTTTTCTCTGATATCTAAATTTAATCAGCTCGTGAAAAAAGAAATCAGTATATTTTTCTTTTCTTCTGAAAGCAATGACTCCAAGGTAAAGTCACTCAATTAGCTCCACTCCACTGGAGTGGACAAGCCTGGTCTGCTTTTATGGGCTTCCCTTTCCGGACCCCATGAAACCCTGGCTGAGAATGTCTACATTAATCATCTTGGTCTTTGCTCAAGCGTAGACCCAAGGAAGGTTTGGATGGGGCGGTCCCTGACCTTGTTGCTTTCTGTCTTACATTAAACAGCCCTGTACAATAGATTTGATCATCCTTACTTCAAAAGTAAATTTTACTGAGGCCTGGGGTTGATAGTCCTTCTCTATCAATCAGAGCCTCTTGCTAGAATGCAAAGGGGGTGCAGCAGTGATCAGCTGGAGGCATAGTTATGAGTTAGGCAGCACCACTAACCCACAGAGATGGCCCCATCACTTGGATAGTGGGGCCCATGGTCTGAATTCGAATGCCCACTTTCTGTTCCAGCCCATCCTAGCCCCTTCTTGTTGTCTGTCAAGTTCAAGCTGATGTCCTGCTGGCCCCACATCTCGGGAGTCAGTGATTCACACTCCAGTTCATACGACCTTTGCCAGATCCCGAAGCTGTTACGTAAGAACTCGGCAGATGTGGGGTGCCCTAAAAGAGAATCACTGTATCAGGATACAGATGTTGAGGAGGCTGGACCTTGAGAAAGGGGGTTCAATTGGGCTCTGCCTGACAGTCTCTCCCTTCCCATATTTGCATACCCTATTCTTACCACCATTGCTACTTACCACTAGGTCCCCTTTGACCTCTTCCTTACCAACTCATTTTGACTGGGCTTCTCAGATTCTATCCTGTTGCCTGGCTCCCTCTCCATCTCTGTTTACCTTCCCCCCTACTCTTGGGGGTTCCACTGTACAGAAAGGGCCCAGCTTCTACACATGATGGAAAGAAAAGGGGATTTTCCTGTTCAAGTCTTTCATAAATTGGAGGGGGCTTTTATTTTAATTTTTCTCAGCTATGAGCCAGATAGAAAGCCTATTGCAGGTAAGGTCAAAGCCACGAAGCAGAAGGAAATGGCTCCAGCCTGACTTTAACAGCAGGGAGCTCCATGGAGAGGCACCTAGGAGGCAGCTGAGGTCAAGATCAGCAGGGTAAAGCCTGCAGGAAGTCACAGTCATTGTCTTGAAGCCCTCTGATGGCCTTCGGTGCTGCACCATTGCCCACCAATCCAAACAGTACAGGATTCCAAGTGTTGATGTTTTTATCTTGGAATGCTGGGAGTTGAAGCAATTTATCTTCAGGATTGATTCTCCCACAATTCCCAAAGCAAGGGGACAATGGCTGCTGATCCAGGATCTGGGAACAGAAGATGGAGGACTGCTTTTCCATGAAAATATACGTGCTATTCCTTGCGGGGAAGGCAGCCTTTTCTAATTATCCCCAAGCAGGTTGTCACATCAGGGCTACGCTGTATCCGTGGATCATTCATCCTTGTCCAGGCATACATTCCTACATCCCTCTCCTCCCCATCCCTTCCCCCTCCTCTCTCCCTCCTCCTCTTCCTGGCCCGCTCTTCCTCTTCTATTCATCATTCCATAACACAAGAACATACTATTTCCGGTTTCATAGCAAGGGGGGCGGGGACCTTGCCCACGGTCAATGAAGAAGTAGTGACTTCTTTGGCTCCTGAGATTGTGAGCAGAAGCCCTGGCTTCCTGTCCCTAGCAAAAGGCTTTAGTCAGGGTAATAATGGCTATCACAGGAGAAGACGAAATGGGGGCATGAGAGCCTGTGCCTGTCACAACAGCCAGTTCAGCAACTCTGTGTCTTATGTGCTTACTGTGTGTATTCTTAGAGTGGCCATTGTGCTTCACACATATCAGTGACAGTGTGTACTGGTTCATGGTGGAAGGTGAGGGTGCAGTCTTGTGTGCCAAGTCTCTCTGTGTGTGTGTGTGTGTGTGTGTGGTGTGATCTAATATGTAGGTGTGCATACTCGTGTGCGGATGTCCCTGTGTGTTTATCTGTTCAGACCCGTGTGTCCAAGCCAGATACGAAGCACAGAATCTTCCTTCAGTTGTTCGTACCTGATTTTTCCAGACAGGGTCTCTCAGTGAACCTGTTGACCCTCTGTTTTAAGCTAGACAAACAGACTGAACTTCCCCCTAGAGTCTGCCTGTTTCTTCCTGTCCACAACACTGGGGTACTAAGCATTTGCTGCCAAGTCTGGCTTTCTACCCTGGAACTGGACGACTGAACTCAACTCCTCACACACAGCGGGCACCTTACCCTGTGAGCCGTATCTGCAGCCCCACATCCCATATTTCCTGGTAACCGTGATTTCTACAATCTTTCTGTGCATTCTTCTGCCATACCTTGCCCACAACGGGGTTTGTCTTCCACAAAATGTGCCAGTTACTGCCCTTCCAAGCCGCGCGGAAACACCGGTGTGGTGGTTGGGGTTCTTCTTAGTCCATTGCCTTGGCTACTCAGCCATGACTGTCAACTCTTTTGTTTGTTTGATTTTAAGGCAGGGCCTGTCTTACTCCAGCTGTCCTGAAACTTGGTATGTAGACCAGCCTGGCTTTGAACTCACAGAGACTCATCCTTCCTCTGCCTTTTGAGTGCTGTGATTAAAGGGATGAAGTTTTTCCATTAAGTTAATCTTGCTTCTGATTGACTAGTTTGAATTATTTTAAAAATGTATCTCAGCTTCCAAACTTCCTATCCCATCACTTCCTGTGCCTCAATTCTGCAGGTAGAGTCTACCCAGGCGCGGGTAGAAGTGGCTGTTGGTCTTGGGGTACCTGCCCAGTCCCTTCTGTTGTTTCTGTGCTATTTGTTTTCAGTTCCCAAACATCCATTCTCACTGCCCTATCCCTGCCTCCTGCACTCTAGATTCTGACATTCATCCATCTCATACTCTCTTAACCACTCAAAGTTCCCAGCCACTGTAACTGTATTTATTTTTCTTGGGCCACCGCTAAACTCTGTTGGCTCGGGGAATGTCTGAGCAGAGGGAGCTATGACGCATCATTTTGTCCACCTTCCATCTTATCCTGGCTTTATGGAGATGCAGGAAGAGGGTTGGGGTGGGCACAGGTGCTGCATGGGCAGGTCCAAGGGCAGAAATGAGTTTTGGGACTGAGCCGTTAGCACCAGGTGTCTTGCCCCTGGCAGGCAATGTGTTCATGGTGCAGCCTGCAGCACCAGCATATGTGGACTTTAATTGAAAGATGTTAGTGGGTGTTCCAAGGGTGTATTAATTACTTTTCCATTGTTGTGACAAAACTTTATGAGCAGGGAAACTTGTATAGAAGGAAGACTTTATTTTTGGCTTTGGTTCCATGGGGTAAAGAGTGTATCACCATCACGACATCAGGGAAGGAGGCATCACAGCCATCCCCAAGCATGGCAACAGGAACAGCTGAAAGCTCGTTTCTCCAACCACAACCAGAAAGCAGACAGCGCAGCGGAAATGGCTAGGGTCTTTAAAGTCTCCCTGTCTACCTCTAGTGGTGTGCTTCCTCCATCAAGACCCTACTTGCTAGTTCTCACCTCCCTCAAATGGTGTCACCAACTGAGACCTTCCGATAACTGAGGAGATTGGAGACATCCATCTCCTTCAAACCATCACGGGGGGGGGGGTCTGAATGTCAAGCTGGCCCAAAGTAGACATGTCTAGGTGATGGCTGAGGCAGGGTAGGTGCCCTGTCACCACATGGGGTGGCAAGGGCACTGTTGGGATAATGGTAGTGAGGCAGCATCTTGAAGGATCATCTGGCAGGACGGTATATACTGACCAATATGGAACCAGTGAAAGAATAATGAAGTTTCGCTACCCTGGTTCCAGCCACTATCATTTGGCCCTTGTGACTTTGTGTGGACCCGTAACCATGCAGTTTTATATCTGTTACCAGAGTCTTAAACGCTATTGTCCAAAAATATCACGAACAATATCTCTCCGAGAAATGAAGTTTCACTGGAAGGATTTATTATCCGAAATATTTAGGCTTACACTGTAAATTTTCCAATTTCATAGTCTCTAAGGTTTTTTGTTTTTTTACTTTGTTCGTACTTGATTATCTTGTATCCAAGTTACAGTACCAAGCTGGTGTGATCTCAGCTGGAATATCTCTGAGAAATTCTGGAAGTCATGCTTTAAAGCTGAAATTGAGGTTTTTGTTAGACTCCATGTTTAGGGTGTGTATGTTTTTCCAAACCCAGTTGGACACCTTTAGGATCCCAGAGGCAGGATGACTCATCTCACGGGGCCTCAGGAGTCTTCACACAGTGGGAGTCACGGGCTTCAGAAGTGTCTCAAGAGGAATAAATGCCAGGTCCTATTTCCTCATTGGTGCACTCAGTCTAGGTGCCAGGGCCTAAAGAAACACATGGCTCACACACACCATCTGTGGTTCTCAACAGATTGAGGGGGTCAGTACCCTATCCAGAACTGTGTAGGCAGGACACGAAGAAGCCACGAGACCTCTCTAAGACAAAATTAGGGCTCACGGTCTGTGTATGAATCAAGCTTCTGGAGGTAGCTTTGTTTTGGTTTTGTTCGTCATCACCCTCCCATGCCAGCTTTTCTTTAGGTTCTCTCCTAGGGGTCTTTTCATGATAGTACATTCTGCTTCAGTTTTCTGAGGATGGTGCTGACAGGAAGCGGTTGACTGCCCTCCAGGCAGGCTCAGTATGGCAACAGTCTGGAAAGTTCTCAGTTTGAGGTATCTTCTTTAAGATCATCATGTGTGTGTGTGTGTGTGTGTATGTGTGTGTGTATGGTGTATGTATGTGTGTATGTGTGTGTATGGTGTATGTGTGTATGGTGTATGTATGTGTGTGAATTTGTGTGTGTATGGTGTATGTGTGTGAATGTGTGTATGGTGTATGTATGAGTGTATGGTGTATGTATGTGTGTGAATTTGTGTGTGTATGGTGTATGTGTGTGAATGTGTGTGTATGTGTGTATGGTGTATGTATGTGTGTGACTTTGTGTGTGTATGGTGTATGTGTGTGAATGTGTGTATATGTGTGTATGGTGTATGTATGTGTGTGTGTGGTGTATGTGTGTATGGTGTATGTATGTGTGTGACTTTGTGTGTGTATGGTGTATGTGTGTGAATGTGTGTGTATGTGTGTATGGTGTATGTATGTGTATAGCGCATGTGTGTATGGTGTATGTATGTGTGTTTGTGTGTGTATGTCTCTGTGTGTATGTGTATGTATGGCATATATGCATGTGAATGTGTGTGTGTATGGTGTATGTGTGTATGTCTGTGTGTGTAAGTGTGTGTGTGTATGTGTGTGTGTTGGTGCGATATGCTGAAACGGCTTTACTGCCATAGTGAGAGAAAGTGGATACTAGCCATTGATGAAGCCATGCATAAAACTTTATGCATGACACACAGGGCAGCATAGAGAAATCAGAGAGGACTGAGAAGAAGTCACAGCATAGAAACAACATCCATTAAAGGTATCACAGTGTTAAAAGAATACGGAATATGAGTCTACTGGGAACTTCTGAGGCACCAACTCAGGTGCAAGCTCAGCAACAGATAAAGGGAGAGAGATGTAGTAAGACAGACACGGTCCCTCTAAGATGCTCAGTCTGATGAGGAGGAAGGGGAACAAGTGTTACCATGCAGCCTGTGAGTTACCATCTGGAGGTGGGTGTAGTCTGCCCAGGGTGCAGCAGGAGTGGGTGAAACGGGAAGCTGTGTGAGGATGCTTGCATGGAGTCTTCAGACCAGACAGGGACGCTAATGGGAAAGCAGGCGCATAGCATGGCTCCAGCGCAGGCAAGGGAACTGAATGAGCAGAGCAGACAGGGACCTGCCTGGAACAGGACAGAAACACGGGCAAGGAAGTGACAGAAGTACAAGGTAACGCACAAAAAGGGCAGCCTGTGCGTTCTCATGGCTTTTACTGATCAGATTCTCCTGCCGAAAGTCCTTGGAAAACTGCCATCTAGATATTTAAGACCAGACATAACTACTATTAATTAATTAATTATTAATTTTATTAGTGTGTGTTCATGTGCACAGGCATGTGGAGACCAGAGGATATCCTTGGATGTCCTTCCTCAGGATACTGTCCACTCTATTTCACCTCCAATTTACCGAGTTGTCTAGATGGGCTGGCCAGTAAGCCCCAAGACCGTATTTGCTTGCCTCTGTCTCTCTAGTGTTGAGATTTCAAGTATTTCCTTACAACAACCTAGTTTTTTATTTAGGTTCTGGGGATCTAAATCAGGTCCTCGTGTTCATGTGGCAAGGAATTTACCGACTGAGCTTTATGCCCAGCTCGCGGGAATCACTTTTTGATGGAGTTCCTCGAAATTACATAGTAACAGCTCCTAGTTACACAGACAGTGAGGATTCCCCACCTCTTCTGCGGTCATCCGTGGATAATGCATGCTGTGCTTGGTGGCGTGACACTCTGCAAGAATGAGAACACTGTGTCTGTCCACAGAAGAGCATGAGCCGCATATGGTTATGGGGAACTTGAAAAGAGGTGAATGTAACTGTGGATCTGAATTTTAATCATATTCCATTATGATAATTTCGATATAAATAGCCACATGTGGTTAGTGGTCACCATATGAGACAACACAAAACACACTTCGGGCATTTTGACTTGCTCCAACACATTCTCCTCTGTGTTGTCTTGCTACTGTTTGCTTAATTATTATCAACAAAAAAATAAGACTCAGGCTAGGCGGTGGTGGCGGAAACTTTTAATTCCAGCACTTGGGAGGCAGAGACAGGTAGATCTCTGTGAGCTTGAGGCCAGCTTGGTCTATGGAGTGAGCGCCGGGACAGCCAGAACTGTTTCACAGAGAATCCCTGTCTCAAAAACAAACAAACAAACAAAAACAAAAAAAACCCCACGCTGAATAAATTAATAAACCTACCCCATGTTTAGAAAGCTCAGTGGGTCGCCTGTCTTGAGATGGCCTGCACCTCCTTGAAGCTTCTGCAATAGCTGCAATGTTTCGGGTCTCTACCACGAGCAGACATAGTGAAGACTGAGCCTCTGCGTGTCAAGGACTCCAGCACAGCTCATGCAATCACCCTGAGGTTCCATGCTAAGTTGGGGGCAGGGCTCCAGGGTGGAGCAGTTTATAGTATTAGCGTATTAGTTAAAACTGGACTCTTGGACTGCATAAAGTAGAGGGAGTGAGCTGAGTGCTGGTATGCATGCATTCCTCTCTACTTCCTCATCGTGGGTGCTTCTGCCGTCATGCACTCGCTGCCCTGCCATGATAGCCTGTATGTAGGAGCCATGAGCCCAAACCAACCCTTCTCCCCATAAGTGGTGTTGTCAGGTTAAACTGTCACAGAGACAGACACAGAAAGTAAGATATGGCAAAATATCAGTCTTGAGCCTGAGTCCTTTGAATTAAACATCTCTCATTAATCATATCTCACCTGGTACAAGCTATGGTTTCAGTTCAAGGTTCAGTCGAAATCCTTAAATACTTGGTATTTTCCTTCCTTCCTTCCTTCCTTCCTTCCTTCCTTCCTTCCTTCCTTCCTTCCTTCCTTCCTTCCTTCCTTCCTTCCTTCTTCTCCTCCTCATCTTCTTCTAGACAGGGTTTCACTATGTAACAGCCCTAATAACCCTGGCTATCCTGAAACTAGTTCTGTAGACCAGGTTGGTCTCAGACTCACACAGATCTGACTGCCTCTGCCTCCCGAGTGCTGGGATTAAAGGTGTGCGCCACCACCGCCCTGCTTAGAAACATTGTTATACAGTATATTTTGATTATATTCTCCCCTTTCCTAGTTCCTTCCCACCTCCTTACCCACCCAACTTCAAATCCTCTTTCTCAAACAAAAACAAAAATCAAAACAAACAAAAACCCCAATAAGACAAAAATACTAATCAAACAAAAAGAAAAAGTCCTCAAAAGAGCATGGCGTCTGCTCTGTGTTGAACAGCTGCCCCTGAATGTGGAGCTTGCCCTGGAATGTGGCTGATATACCCAATGATACTCTATTGGAGAAAACTCGTTTTCTATTTCTTTGCTGGGGCGCAAGGAGGGGACCATGTCTGCTTCTGCTTCTTAGAGTTGGAATTTGCCTTTAAAACTTTCTAATATACATATGTAGTTAACCTTGGAGTTTTGACTCTGAGAATTTTGAAACAGAAGCTTCTACTTCATGCCACTTTCTGGGCCAGAAATCTTTGAGCTGCACTTTTAATAACCGTCAAACCATTCGGAGACCCTGACATCACTCATGTCATGAGAAGTGCTCTTCTTAGCATCTTCTAAATCAAGCCAAGTTATCTCCTTTTACCTTAATGTGGATAGCTTAGTGCACGATTTGCGAATGCATAATATATATTTGTGTGGATGACTTTAGGGTCCTGTCCCCATGTCAGCTCAGAAATTGTTGTTATCTCGGCGCTTTCAGTTTGTATACAGGCAGACAGTGGGTACTGGTAGACAGGGTGACAAAATTTGTAGATTTTTTGAGGCTAGAGTGGTTTATTTCAGTGGTTAAGAGCACCTTTGTTCCTCCAGAGAACCCAGGTCCCAGCATCTATACGTCAGCTCACAGAAATCCGTAACTTCAGTTCCATGGGATCTGACACCCTCTTCTGACCTCTGTGGCAACCAGGCATGCACATGGTACACAGGCATACATGCAGCCAAAATACCCATGCACACATAAGATGAAAATCAAAGTACTTTTTTAAAATTGTGGATTCTAGTGACTTGATATTGACATGGCTTATGCCAAAGTGTTTGAGAATTGGCAATGTGGCTGGGTTCTGACATTGACATTGAATCTTCAGCATCTCACGATCTTGGACAAATCCTTAGTGTTTCTGAGCCTTGAGTTC
This sequence comes from Chionomys nivalis, assembly GCF_950005125.1. Taxonomy (NCBI): domain Eukaryota; kingdom Metazoa; phylum Chordata; class Mammalia; order Rodentia; family Cricetidae; genus Chionomys; species Chionomys nivalis. The sequence continues at coordinate 106,515,134 of NC_080086.1, forward strand.
CCAGTGTACTATGGTAGAGAGATGCTTCACTAATGGCAATAGTGACACCAGTGCCACTGTGCAGTGTCAACTGAAGATGCTACCCCTGCGCTGAGTACTGACAACCCCTCTCTTCCCCTGGAAGTGACATCTACCTATAGAATGTTGGTCTCTTTCTCAATTCTGATGCAGACACCTCTGGACATGTGCTCTGGGCTCTGCCAGTTACCTCAAACTTGATATTGCTAGAGAGAACTTGCTGCCTGGTTTGACTCAGCAATAAAACTATAACTTGGTTTTGATGTCAAAAATCCATTTCTTCCAAAGGTGAATGGCTTGCCTTTTTGCAAGGGGATCATTATAAATCTCTTGTTCCAAGGCCTTCATTTGAGACTGGTGATATTTAAAGAATATTGGGTACCTCCCAGAACCACCGGAAATGCATCTAGCAAGCTCACAGAGAAGAGATCTTGGCAAGCATAGATTAGATTGAACCTGTGCCAGAATTTGGGTGATGGTAGTTCTTGGGGGTGAGGGTGACATAGGATGCAGGGCAGGGATCAATGATCTTGGTGTAGAAAGAGTGACAGTCTCTCAAACAGGTTCAAAATGATAAGCAATTCCCCTGTTCTCTGCCCTTATCCAACCACGAAGCACACCATCCAGACTCACCTTGCCTGTGAAGAAAACTTGGTGCACAGCACATCCTTGATCTATATACAGGACGGATCCCAGCAGAAGGGGCGTGGACTTTGAGTTCCCTTGGTTTGATCTGGGTGAGAAGATTATAGCCACTTGCAACAGGAAAGCATTTTAATCTTGGGTGTCGTCCAGGCTTGCAAGGGAGATGGGCCTCTTGGCTAAGTTCCAGCTCTGCCTCTCACAAGTTGAACAAGATAACTTATCTCTTTATCTTGATTTTTATATAAAAAGAGAAGGAAAACACAGACTTTACACAATTATGGTGAGGCTTAGCAGTATCTTGTAAAATTCTTGGCACAGACTCTGTGCTTAAGAAGTCACAGACACCTCTGTGGCTTTCAGACTTTTCTCCTGAGTTAGCCAGCATCTCTAGAACTTCCATGAGTCCACAGTCAACTTTGCTTACTGTTCACACATGAGATTCTCCTTTCTTTCTTTCTTTCTTTCTTTCTTTCTTTCTTTCTTTCTTTCTTTCTTTCTTTCTTTTTTTTCTTTCTTCCTTCCTTCCTTCCTTCCTTCCTTCCTTCCTTCCTTCCTTCCTTCCTTCCTTCTTTCTTTCTTTCTTTCTTTCTTTCTTTCTTTCTTTCTTTCTTTCTTTCTTTCATTTTCCTTCTCCAATGCTTGTATCCACAGGATCCACAATTTCCATCTTGCTTTTGGAGGGACTCTGAGTGTTGATTCTTTCCATTATTTAACTGTCTACAGTCAGGACCAATTGGTCTCCCTCCATTGTATCGTTGACACATCGACTATTGTGGATTCTCTAATGCCTCAGTTCACCCAGCCTCAACTTTTACAGCTGCATGAAAAGTACAGCCTTGTTCCAACAGTGTCAAGTTAGGAAGAGTGTTGGAAGACTGGTTTTGAGACACACAGCAAAAGATTGGAAGAGAATAAATTAATTTCTCATCCCATCAAAGAATGAAGTAAGGAAAACCCTTCAGAAATCATGAAAGTCAGGTGACTAATGAATTCACTTCACATCTTTAAACATCAATAAGGGAGAGAGCTGGGAGAAGCTGGAGGCTTTTAATCTCAAAGCCTGACCCCAGAACACCAGTTAGGTGCCCTTTCCAATGATGAGAAACCACCTAGACCTCCCCAAACAGTGCCACCAACTGGGGACCAACTGTTCAGACAACTGAGACCATGAGGGACAGTCTCATTAAAGCCACCATGTATGATGACTTAGCTACTGTCTCATGCTACAAGATCATATGATTTCTGAACTTCAGTCAGTAACTACACTGCCAAGAAAATAGATTATCTGATTATTTCTGAAGTATATGAGTTAAAAAGAATCATTACACGATTCAATTATGTCTCCCCATGTCTACCTCACCAATTAGCTATATGAACCCAAACTTTCTATTAGATCTGGAAAATGCAGCACAAAAAGAACCAATAATATTTTAAACTAACTGTAAAGGTAGGGTACAGCTCACGGTGAAACACTGGGCTTGTGTGAGGTCATGGCTCTGCTCCCTTCAAAGGGGGAAATATCACAAAAGACAATTAAGTTAACCCAGTCAGTTCAGCAGAGTAATTTCTTGTTCTGCTTTCAGTTAGATTAGCAGTTCTTGAGGCTAGAATTTCCATTAGTGTTCAGGAAGGCATTCTCTTTCCTATCCGTGGACACCATCTCTGTTAGGATTCTTCGTAGCAATTCTGTGATTCTCCTTAACGACACATCTCTTTAAGGCCAGAGGCGACTATAGAGAACCTCCAGATATGTGAGAATAAAATGGTTAACTGGACAATGAAACAGGAAGGGTCATGCCTAAGATCACATAAATGTTCATATTCGTATTCATGACACAATTAGCAAGGATGTGCTGACATCTGTCCCTCTCTGGGTTCCCACAAACCCTGCCTGACAAACATTCTGGGAAGAATCACAAGTATTCTCATTTGAGAATGAGGCTGTCTAACATTTTAAGTCACATGACATGGAATTAAAGAAACACAGGTACCGGGTAATGGAAGTTACTGCTAATGTTTCTCCAGGCTCGTTGGCTTCCTTTCCTTACAGAAATGCCTGTAATCAATAGCCAGACAAGGCCATGTGATAAGTCAGAACTGCGTTAAGCTTTGATGTTTGCTTTGCTCATTGCTATGTGCTGCCCTATTCTAACCCTCCTTTCCCCCACAAAAGTAGCCAGTGCTTAAGGTTCAAGTTGATGGTTTCTTTTCGTGCTTTTATCAGAGAAGAGTATTATTGGAATATTAAATTTGTATGCCCCTCTATAGTTTGGCCTGCACCCAAATATTCATCATTTACACCTCCCTTCAGGAATGCATTTCTACATGTAATTTTTGTTTTTTGTTTTTCAAGACAGGATTTATCTGTGTAACAGCCCTGGCTGTCCTGGTACCAGCTCTTATAGACCATACTGCCCTCAAACTCACAGAGATCCTCCTGTCTCTGTCTTCTGAATACTGAGGTTAAAAGCGTGTGCCACCACTGCCTGGCTTCTATGTGTAATTTTGGAACTAACGTTGTTATAATTTTATTTTATTTTCTGTGTAGGAATGTCTTGTTTGCATACATATCTGTGCATCATGTGCCTTATGAGTGAGGAGGCTTTAGAGAATGTTAGATCCCTCAGAACTCAAGTTATGGATGGTTGTGAGCCACCATGTGAGTGTTGGGAACTGAACCTCAGCAAGTGCTCTTAAGTACAGAGCCCTCCCCCCAAAAAGAATCACTGTAATTTAACAGTTAACAATGACACATACTTATGGAGTACAATGTGATGCTCTGATTCCTGGATACAATGTGGCATAATTAAACCAGATGAGCTAATGTATCCATCACTCTAAATGTCTAGTTGTGTAAATGAGAACATTTGAATTGTATTCTCTTAGTAATTTAGAAATGTATGGTAGTCTAAAATTATCTCCACACTATGTGCTACAACTAAGATGATAATGTATGTTTCCCATGAAAGATTTTGAAGCCCTTGACTATCTGGCCCTATCCCCCACCTCCAGCTTCTGGTCCCCATCCACCCTGTACCTCTGGGATCAGTTGTCCCACAGTCCACAGAAAAAAGGAAAATTGTCTTTCTATGCCCAACTGATGTCACAGGCACAACCCCTCAAAGGTCTGTTCTTCATCTGTTCTTTTCCATGCACTAAAAACTTCTTGAGAAGACAAGGGCTCGAGGGACTCTTGAGGCAAGTGAGTTTGAAAATCTTCCCTAGAGTGACCAGGTAAAGGGTGTTTGTTTAAAGGTGCCACTTTTGTCATTTGAAGGGATTTTGCAATTATTCAACATTTATAAATGATAACATGAAACCCATCCTCTTTTAAGAAGTAGTTCTTACAGTATTATCCCTAGGAACGCCAGTCCTTTCGCAAGCTACAGTGAGGGGTAGCAAGATGAGAGCTCTATTTCTCCATTGATCTTTGCAGTTTGTCATTTCTCTCTAACTCTTTCTACACACACACACACACAGAGAAACACACCACATACAGACACATGGATGTACACATACAGACACGCAGACATACACACACCATATACAGACACATAGATGCACACATACAGACATAGTCACACACACAGAGAGACATAGACACACCACAAATACATACATATAAATAAATAAATATATATATATATGTATACTTTGCTCAGGATGCTCATTTCATGGTGGTTGTTTTCTGTATCTTTTTTTTTTTTTTTTTTTTTTTTTTTTTTTTTTTTTTTTTTTAGTTTTTTCGAGACAGGGTTTCTCTGTGGTTTTGGAGCCTGTCCTGGAACTAGCTCTTGTAGACCAGGCTGGTCTCGAACTCACAGAGATCCGCCTGCCTCTGCCTCCCGAGTGCTGGGATTAATGTTTTCTGTATCTTAAATTAAGATTCGCTCCATTCATTTTTGTTGGCTTTTGGGGTTTGTGCTATCCCTAGTTCTGTACAGAACACCTTTCTGAACTATACAAACATGAATTGAAACACTCTTGAGGGATAATTGTGTTTGGTTTCCTCATTAGTTTTGGGTGCAAATCCTCAGCAAATGTCCCATTGCATACCTGGGATGTTATAATAATATGATGATATTTCTGCCACAACATCCATCTTCTCTGTGTAATAGGATTAATTCTAAATGAGCACTCCACACTGTCAGCAAGAGGACTATGGCTTTCGAGAGCTCTTGAGACCAGGTGAGTTGGAGAGCTCCTGTGCAGGACTGAATAAGCTCGATAGTCACAGAAGAGGCTGTAAGGTGTTCTTGCCATGATCTGGGAGCTGTAGAGTTTGGATGGGAAATGTGAGGAGTTAAGAAGCAAATTACTTGCGACTATGGAGATGGAAGCCATTAACTGCATAGCAAGGTTCATTATGCAGCTTTCATACCCTGTTTTGTCCATCCCTAAGCAAATCTATGTTCTCGGCTGTAGGGATTAAAAGCTCCAAGAGTGCTGTTCTGAGGTTGAGAATGTTAAAGGCTACCTAAGGCATGACTCTGTGAGCAACGCTGCTTTCTAGCAGTGAGACAGTGTGAGTAGTGAGTGCCCCCCACCCCCAGCACATCCTTGTGACCTTCTGGATTAGATGTGCATCTGGTAGTGAACTTTCCCTTGGGATTTCTAAGAACTGGGGTGCGGCTGGAGCGTTCCTGTTGCTGTGATCAGACACCAGGACCAGAAGTGGCTCCTGGAAGAAGGGACTTACATGGACTTCTATTTCCAGAGAGATGGTCCGTAATGGCATAGAGCTGTGGCAGCAAGTGGTTGGAACAGAGATCTTCAAAGACGCATAAGAAGCAGAGAGAGAGAGAGAGAGGAGAACCGGAAGTGGGGTGATGCTGAGAACACTCAAAGTCCACCTCCTAGTGATGTACTCCCTCCAGCAAGGCTCCAGTTCCTAAAGGTTCCACACCCTCTCCAAGCAGCGCCATCCACCGGAACCAGGAGCTCGAATATCAGCTTATATGGGGGGATATTTCTTGTTCAAACCACTGCAGAGGGCGCCTTAATTTTTTTCGTTTCTTCCAACAGTGTTTGCATTCTGAGCTGCAAGCACACTCTGCCCTTTCTTGGTGTGCATGCATGTTCAGGAGTATGTGCACATGTGCCGTACAGTTGAGGACTGTGAGGCTGCTGACTCAGAGGGATTGTGGAGACTGTGCTCCTGGCCATGGTGTTCAGTTGCATTTGGGGGTCTCTCCAAAACACAGATAAATGCTAGAGCAGTGGTTCTCCACCTGTGCCACAACCCTTTTGGGGGATCGCATATCAGATGTCCTGGGTATCAGATATTTACATTATGATTCATAACAGTGGCAAAATTACAGCTATGAAGTAGCAAAAGCATAACTTTATGGTTGGAAGTCAACTCACCATGAAGAACTGTATTAAAGGATCTCAGTGTTGGGAAGATGGAGAACCTCTGTGCTAGAAGGATTCCTTGTTCTGTGCAGTGTGAGTGCACACAAAATCAATCAGCTGTCCCTGACAGGCCTGGGATGGAGTAGCAGCCTTCAAGTGTGGATTAGCTCTGGCCACCCTTCACCCTGTGCCTCAACACGCCTGTGTGTGTGAATTAACAAAGTTGGGGGAACTTGGAGCCATGTCTTAAGCAGACCAGTCCTGTTTCTCTATTAACAATGGGAAAATGCTGTGGCCAAGAAAACGTGCAGCCATTCTGTTGCAAGAGCAATGGAAACCTCAGGTTTTGAAAGCAGAGGTGGTTCACCCAGGAGTTCCCAAGTTCTCTCCTCTACAGCACTGGAGAATGGGAACCGGAAAGGAGACATTCATGGTCATGATTTGTTTATCCGTGCATTCAACAAGCCTTTGAAAATCCCCTCAGTCACTTCAGTTACAGTTCCGAGGGAAAATATTAAGACAAATAAAAACCAGCACTGGCCATTTAGAAGTGCTTCATTCTTTTTAGCTCTGTCTGACACACTGTGGTAAGAGTACAGCTTGTGTTTGTTTGGATGACCATATCTTGATGGTGTATCAGAACGGTTTGCGTTGATGAAATGGATACTTTGAATACTTGTTCCAACCAAAGTTTTCTTTTCTTTTCTTTGTAAATGACACGCTGTTGCTTCGCACCCAGGAGAACCTTTGTCTGCTTCTGTGGGTGGTTTAGACACGGACATTCCTTTCTGTATGCTTAAATGAGTTCCAGCAGAATGTCAGGCTTAAGTTCTTTCTTCTTCCCTCATCTGCGGTTGATCTTTACTGGTCCCTAAGCTTGTGTCATTCATTTTAAAGTCATTAGTTAAAATAAAAACAGAAACACTTGGGCTTGAAAGCACACAGAACTTGGCGTGTACAATTTTCAGGAGAAACCCCTTCTTGCCTAAAACAGAGCAGAGCCCCAAGCCCCCCAGTGAAAACTCCAGGTTCAGGGGTTTGGTTCTCCCTGAACAGATGTGGGGGCGAATCAATGGTGGTTCTGCTGAGGGCTTGACTTTTCCCAAGGCTGGCTTCCTTACTCCTCCCATTCAGCCATGTTATCAACACAAGGGCTTAGAGAAACAAACTACGTGTGTTTTTTCTTAGTCCCCTCCCATGCTGCCTTGATGAAATCCTCTGACAGAAGCAACCTGAGGGGAAAAGACTTATTTCAGCTTATCTCAGGGGTTCAGTCCATCATGGCGGGGAGGACAAGACAGCGGGATCTGGAAGCAGCCGGTCATGTCACATTCACAATGGGGAACTGAGAGCAGTGACGGAATTTGTGCTGGTGCTCCTTTCAGTGTCTCTAATTTATGCAATCCAAGCTTTCCTGCCAGAGGAATGGCTCAATTTATAGATAAGGTGGGTTATCCAATATCAACAAAGAGGATCAAGTTGATCCCTCACAGCCATGCCCAGAAACCCATCTTCTGGGTCATTCTAGACTCTGTTGAGTTGATAATTGATGCTAACCATTACAATGTTGGCACACAGTTCTCTCTCTCTCTCTCTCTCTCTCTCTCTCTCTATATATATATATATATATATATATATATATATGTGTGTGTGTGTGTGTGTGTGTGTGTGTGTGTGTGTGTGTATACACACACATATATATACCTTGAATCATCTGAGCCTGAGCTAGCCCCACTCCAGTGTATTCTGATTCAGTATTCTGGTGATAAACCTCCATGCAAGACCCTCTAAAGAGCAGCAGAAATATCTCTCTCCTCTTGCCAGTTCCATTGAAAAATGGTCTCCCCACATCTGACGCTGCTTCCTGCCCTGCTGTTGTGTGTAACAAGTGCATTCCAGGGCCAGACCAGATGCCCTGATGCTTTTTATGGAAATTACTGGGTGGCCCTCAGGAATAGTTCCAAGTGGAACACCCTGCTTTGGTCCAGTTCGTTTCCCACAGACACAGCAAGGTCCTCCACCGAGTGCCACCTTCGGGGTCCTGGGGTATGACCTGCACCTGGCTCAGCTGGCTTATTTGGTGGCACTCTAACATGTGATTTCCCTTCCTCTTCTGCCATCACTCAGACCGTGCCAACTGGTGTGTTCGGTCTATCCTGCTTGGGTGCCAAGCCCTGTGTGCATCTGTGTGCACTGGGGACCCTGTCCCTGCGTCAGTGTGGTGCCTGCAAAGCTGTTTCTGATTGTAATCTGGCTGAAGTTGGAACTCTGAGGCCTGCAGACTTCGCAGGGTATCTGTTGCAGAGCCACGTGGGTGTGGGTGTCCTGGAACCAGGATGAGTGCCACCTGCGTGGGGCAAACAAAGCTTGCTACTTGCCGTCAGCAGCATGAATTTAGTCCAAACTCAAGGGTAGAAAGACACATTTATCCTTCAAGTAAAATTAGGGAAAAGTAGAGCGTTAAGCTGGATGTAGGAGGCAGTTTGGTGTCAACATCCTCCCATCCCATCTCTGACTTCCTACCTCAAAATTGGAGTCAGCCCCTCAGCCCAGCCATTTTCTTAGATTGCCTCTTTCCCTTGACCTGACTCTCAGTACCTGGTTTCAGACTCAGCATGCCCCACCACTTTCCACTGCCTTCACCAGCTCTGAGTGGTCTGCAGTATTCTCTCTGCATTTGGCTTGATCTGGGTTATTAGCTCACCAGGGTGCCTAGAACAAAGCCACACCCTAGTCCATGCTCTCCACCCTGAATAGCCCCTCAGTTCCCCACCTGACCCCTGATACTCTCACTTTGGGACTCAGGTTGCCCTCCCCGGATACCCCACAGTCTCCTTGCCTAGCTGTAGCCCCTCTCTTAACTCCTGTTTTCTGAGGTCCGTGCCAATGAAGTGGGCCCAGGCCACGTGATTATCTGCCTGTCCCAAGTTCCACCCTGCCCCGAGTTGAGGTTGGAAACCTTCTGCAGAGCACATGCAGGGCTTGCAGAAGGAGCTGGCGCTATTTCTCTGCTGTTAATAATAGGATCGGTTCCTTGTCTTGCTTTTTTCCATTGCAAAGGATTCCAGCACAGGCAACTCTAAACGGGAAGAGCTCTACCCCATATCTAACAGGATCACTTGCCTGCCTCCTGCCTCAGGTTTATCCACCATTGTTGAGGAAACTCTTTCTTACAAGGAACCCTGAGGGCTTCCTCAGACAGGTTTGGTCCCAACACATATGCCTCACAGGGAAACTATAACGCATAAAGTGTTATCTAGTCACGGTGTAAGTAGCATTACCCTGTCTCCCTTTGACTGATAAAGAAAGAGAATCTTTTAAAATATTGCCTCAAATTTAGAAACAATGAGATCTTTTTCCAAAGGCAATTACAAGTATATAATTTTCTAGGTATCTCTAGATGTCAGCCCAGCACCTTGTCCTGCTGTTCCCATGGACTATAGATCTGATAACCTTGAAATGTACAGAAAATACATTGGGTCAGGTCTCTGAGCATGCCCAGTTCATGATGGATGAGTTCATGATGGGAGTCCATAGGTAGACGTCTAAGGGATGGGCTGCCCATGAGGCTATCTCTGAGGTGGCACAGATGCCCAAGTCCATGCTCCTTATGAACTATGATAATAGGAGAACCCTCAGAGCCCATCAATCACACATATAATAAAGGAGACTTCCCTGGAATATCTCCATTGCCCTTGCTACCCCTCTGTCAGTGGCTTCTGTGTGTCACCGTCACTACCCTTCCTCCCACAGTCTATGTCTTCTCAGGAAATCTTCATGAACGTGGGGAGTGGCTATGCTGTCACTGTATTTCTGGGAGGATCCTCTCAATGCTCCCACCCCACAGCACAGCTGACTGAGCCTCACAGTCCTGGGGAGGCCAGGATGTGTTTTCACCACGGGCAACATGATACAGCTATCCGCTGACTCCTCCCCTGCTGTCCTAACAAAATTATACCTATACCTCACGCAAGCTCCAAACCAGATAGAATGTGTCCAGTTGATGATCCGGGTGATAGATCGGAAACAATTTGTAGTGCTATTTCATTTGTATTTTAATAAATAAAGCTTACCTGGATGGAGTAAAATAGCTGTGCTGGTCAGCCTTACAGACCAGTGCAGTGGGACACACACCCTTAATTCCAGTAGCCACACTAATTTGCCATAGAAACCAGGTGGTAGTGATGCATACCTTTAATCCCAGCCCTAGAGAGGAATATAAGACAGGAGGAGACAGCTCTCAGGCACAATCGCATTCTGAGATTCCTAGAGGCAGGATCACCATTTCGAACTGAAGGAGAAGTAAGAGCCAGTGGCTGGCTGCTTTGCTTTTTCTGACCTTCAGGTTGAACCCCAATATCTGTCTCTGGGTTTTTATTAATCATGCTTCACGTATTCCTTTAACATCCAAGAAGGAGATAAACCACCACAGACCTGTGTTTAAAACAACATCTCAGAGACTTTTGATGGAAAAGCCCGAGACTCTGAGCTGTGCTAGAAATAGAGGGCCTTCAGCAGCTGTCCTCTCCCTCTGAGCCCCTGTGTCCTCTTCCTGGTGCCCCTACCCTTTATTAGAAGCTGATTCTCAGAGATGCTCTGAGCATATTGCTTCTAGCTCTTCTAGCACCTTCCATATTTTTCATGTGGATATGTAGAGGGTCTAACACAGAGGGGTAGGTTGGACACTCAGCCCCCTCCACCAGCAACTGTGAATAACTGGATACTGAACCCTTGAAGTTGGTGTGTGTGTATGTGTGTGTGTGTGTGTCTGTATTTTCCATCAGCTGGCCAGCTCTACAATGTGGTTCAGTTCATAGTATGCACTTGTCAATTCCAAGAAGCAAAACTACCTAACAGTGATGTAGCTGGGCAAAATCTTCAGGACATGACTGTGATCCGTGGAAACCTGTCTGCGCTGGCTCCCCACAAGCTGCTCTCTTGTTCACATGTGTAGGTGGCCAATGGAACATCCTGGAAACAATGGCAAAATGGGAAGGGGGTGTCTCACAAAGATCTGAAATCCATTAGTATGTACTTTCTTCATCAGTAGTCACAGGAAGTACTTATCAAGTGGTTTTCAGAGCTAGGGACGGAAGTGGGACTCACCCACAATCCCAGTACTCAAGAAACGGAAGCAGAGCAGTCAAGAGGTAGAGACCAGCCTGGTCTACGTAACAAGAGCCTGTGTAAAGAAACAAGCCATCCTGTGTAGGCCAACCTAGGCTACATAATAAGACAGTCTCAAAGAAGCAAAGCGTGAACATAGTGATTGATCAACTGTTTCTTAAGTAGCAGCTCCCTCACTGCCTCCCAGAAACATGGTCCCCAGCTGTCTTTCAAGCTGTGCTTGGTGGATAGCTGTATTTCCTCCAGAAAGCAGTAGGAAGATCCAGGCTTCCTGCTGTCTCTCTGGGTGCAGCTCTGTGCCGTGTCTCTCCTATGCTGGCTGTGTTTCCCAGCGACAAAGCATTATCACTGTTTTTTCCCTTCTGATACTCACTGTGAGTCAAACATCAAATCCCTGGTTTGGTCCCTGAAGCCCTGGTACTATTGTCTCCAGAGGCCAACCCCACCCTCATGGATGAGAGAACAAATCCTGGCAGCTGCCAGGAGGCTGCCAGATGGGCTGCGGAAGACGCTGGTGAACACAGTCAATTAAGTTGGTGAAATACTAAAACTTGGCATGGAACCTCCCTTTCATCATGCCCCCAACCTATTGTCATCCGAGGGACTGGACCTGATTGATCTCTGTGGTGGGTCACTCTAGATGGATGTTTGAGGTTAGGTAGCCAGCCTCCAGCAGCAGAATCCAAGGCCTTTTTATATCCATTTAGAATGACTGCCAACCCATGATTGTGTTCTCTGTGGGAGAAATTCACTCCTTCATGTGTTCAACCAGGAGCCTTTGAACATTCCCTGCATACCAGGCCAAGTCCCGGGGACCTCGGAGCACACTCTGGGTAGGAGACCGCACTTGATCTTAATGAGTGAGCTGGACTTCCGTTGTGAAACTGATCCTAAGTGCAAGAGTTCGGGTAAACCTGTGACCTTGCAAGGTGAAAGTGCCCCCAACCCTTTAATCTTCCAGGCTTCCTTGTGAAATAAGGAGAAAGAGATCAGAGTGATTGGATATGACTTTGACTCCTCCAGACCTGCTTCAGAGGGAGAGAGGGAGAGAGAGAGAGAGAGAGAGAGAGAGAGAGAGAGAGAGAGAGAGAGAGAGAGAGAGAGAGAGAACCACAGCAGCAGTGCCAGATCAGGCAGGGAGTGTTTACCCTCTCAATGTTTGGGTTCCTCCTTTGCTCCTTCCTAGGCTTCTCCAGCATTCAGGCTCAGGGCTGTCTTATTATTCACCGGGCTTCAGTGTGTATGTACAAGGTAATTAAGGTTCAAGACAGTGTTATAGAGCAGCAGAGGTCTAGATGATCTCTTACTGACTAACTTCATGCATGGTGTGAAGTGTGAAACACACAGATCCTATAGCAACATCCTCAGAGACTCCTATATCCAGCTCTGGTCCATGGTTTTATCTAGACAAGTGTTTCCTGAGCCTTTTACCTCAAGGCCCCTTTCTGATTGAAGTTTCTTGAGGGCCCCAATGGTTATTACTTATAGACACGATATATAATAAAACTTGCCAGATAAGAAATTTAAAATTAGAAATGCTTAAAATGGATGTATCACAGTCATCATCAACGACAAAGATGTAATCCCAGATCGAGTAACTTCTGGAAAATCCCAGCAGTTAATCAGCTGCGTGTCTCACCAGAAGCTCCCTGATGAGGGTTGAGAGATGAATCAATCTATGGATATAGGGAGAACTTTAGGGAGCAGTTTAATATAATGTCCATGTAGCATGATAAGACTAGTAGAGCCTCCTGTAGAGCCCATCACCTAGCCAATCACAATTTTCTGGTCCAGTGAACATTCTCAGGCATATATTTTATCTTGTAGAGGTTTTTAAGTCACCCAGAAAGGGGTTGGAGACTCCCATAACATCCATGCCACTATTGCACCAGTGGGTATATCTTCTCAGTCCAGTTGTTAGTGTAGGTTTGCAGGGTACACAGCTGGGTAAAACTGTTGATTGCTTTCTTCCCTTAGTGTTGCAAATGAACATATCTCTTAGTATTATAAGTGAAATGTAATGTAAATGCTTTCTGAAAACTGGTTAGGAAGGATGAAGTTTCCAGTTCAGTACTTGAGTGATTGCTCCATTTCCTATGACTTAAATTATGTGCTGTTTTAACCAGGAGGGTCTTATCTCTAAGTTCAGGAGGGTAACCAGAAGCATTGGCAGTTAATTCATAATTTTAGTGGTGTCATGGGAAACTGACACTGGGGTTTTTATTCAGTAGCTCATTGTCCCTGCTTTAGGGTAACTCCATCTAAACTATGTATGCTGTATAACAGAATATATATAATATCCATTACACACATACACACACACACATATATATTAGGAGACTTCTGAAATCATTGGTTTCTACGCGATTTTAAAAATATCTTAATTAGGGCTGGAGAGATGGCTCAGTGGTTAAGAGCACTGGTTGCTCTTCCAGAGGTCCTGAGTTCAATTCCCAGCAACCACATGGTGGCTCACAACCATCTGTAATGAGACATAATAAATAAAAAAAATCTTTAAAAAAATATCTTAATTACTTTCCCAAATACCCTGAACCTATTTGGGGTCACTTCTCATTTCCACTCATTCTATAGCCCCTACTTTTCTTTCCACAATGATACAGCATTGTCCTCTCTCCTGGCTTTTTCAAACTCAGGAAAATGGGGCAGGATGCCCTTTAGAATAAGAGACCTCCTTGGCTCTTGGTGAACTTTTCTTGGGATGTTAGAATTCCCAAAAACTTTATGGCCACTGTCTTAGTTAGGGTTTTATTGCTGCGAGGAAATGCCATGATGATGGTAATTCTTAAAGAAAAGCATTTAAGTAAGGCTGGCTGACAGTTTCAGAGGTTTAGTCCATTATCATCATGGCTAGAACCATGGCAATACGCAAGCAGACATGATGCTGGAGAAGAAGTCGAGCATTCTAGATCTTGATCTGCAGGCAGCTGCTGAAGGAGAGAGACTGTACCACACTGGGCCTCGCTTGAGCCTGTAAGACCTCACAGGTTGCCCTCACAGGTTGCCCTCACAGGTTGCCCTCACAGGTTGCCCTCACAGGTTGCCCTCACAGGTTGCCCTCACAGGTTGCCCTCACAGTGGCACACTTTCTCCAACAAGGCCAGAACTCCTAATAGTGCCACTACTTGTGGGACCAAGCATTCAAACACATGAATCTATGGGAGCCACACCTATTCAAATCACCACAGCCACCAAAGCTGCCTAGAGCTAGTAGCTTGTGGAATCTTGTCTGGAGAATTTAAAGAATGAAATTCACCAGCCCCAGAGGGTGAGGTTTTTTTTTTTTTTTTTTTTGCAAGTTTATATACATTTAGAAATGAGAGCTAAAAGAAAGAAGAAGGAAAAGAAGGAGGGGGGAGGGAGGAAGGAGGGAGGGAAGGAGGGAGGGAGGGAGGGAGGGAGGGAGGGAGGGAGGGAGGGAGGGAGGGAAAGATGATAGAGCTCCCACACAGGAGGAGGGGTCATGGACACTGTTGAACTTTTAGTCTGTTGGTGATACAGTTAAAAGGACTTAGAGCAGACGACGCTGGGGTAAGGAATGGGAAGAGGAGGAGCTGATGGTTCCCTTGGCCCGATCAGGTTTCCAGGTGCTTTCTTCAGCTTCAATTATGTTCTCATGTAGAGCTCCTGACAAGGGTGAGAGAGACAAGGTGTTGGAAATTATAACTGTCTCCTGGCATCCTGACTTCAGAGTGAATGTTCTCAGAACAGCTGCTTTGGGGTGCCTGTCGTATAAGCCCTGACCGTTTCTAGCTCCTGTGCTCGCCATTCATATTTTCTTCCTTTCTTGGAATGACTAATATACATCCCCTGACCTACCATTCTGCATCCCCACCCCCACACAGAAGAGACTGAATGCACCCATCTCTTTTTAGGGTTTGCCTGCATCATCGGAGCCATCCCAACAATGGATGACAATCCATTGTGATTTGATTGGCACTTATCTAAGGCAATGCTGTAGAGCATCATTTTCCATACAAATGGGTCAGTTGTGCATCTTCCAAGGAAGATAATCATTTTAATCCTTGGCACTAAAACCATCCATCTTCTAGGTACAGTTTATCAGTACATAATTGACAAATATTTTCTCCCATTCTGTGTCATATCTTTTCATCTTCTCAATGCTGCTCTTGGTTTGGTCCTTAATTTTTTATGAAGTTGGGTTCCTCTGTTATCTATTTTTTATTCATATCTAAGGCACTACTGCCTGATCTAAGCTCACAAAACTTCATCTCTTCCTCTAAGACTTATAGTTTTAGCCTTTACTTTCAATTCTGTTGTTGACTTGGAAGGGATTTTTATTTATGATGTAGAGTGTGCAGAGTAGGCATTAAAACACACCCTGCAGCCTGTGGATCTAGGCTTCCTAGTACTATTTCCTGAAAACAGAAAACAAACAAGCAAACAAAATAACTCAATGACTTTACTTTTGTTTAAAATTTTAATAAAATCCCCTTCAACTTTGTTAGCCAGGGACAGCTGGGTAGCAATCCAAGCCAGCCAAGCACTCACTTTCTTCCCCCTCTAAAACCTGCCCCCTCCCCCTCCAGCCAGCCTCTAAGTGCAGAAGTATCAGTGGCTGTTCCTCCAATTCTGAAGGTGCTCAGAACCCTCCCGACTGGCAGCAGCCCTGAAATATGTGGGTACAGAATTCATAAAGGAGGAAAAAGTCTGAAGAAAGATATTCCTGTCCGAACTCAGACCAGATAGGCTTTTTTTCTTATTAAAGATATAGAAATTATGATTAAATGAAGAGAGATATGGGTTCTTTTTTTCCAAATCAACACTCACAATAAAGAAGAGAGAATTTTAAAAATGAGAAAGTTGCTGCTAGAATGTCTAATGCATATACAGAACCATTGCTTGTACATATTAGAGACTTCCATTATGGCCTTTATAAAATTCTTGTAGACCTCAGCATCCATAAGATCTACGAAGCTCTGTTTGTATTCAACTGAATGTGTCCCTATTGAATTAGTGAAATAAAAAAATGTTAAAAATAAACCAAAAACTTCAAACTCTCTGTAGAGTGTGATTCATTTGTATGTGGCCCAACATTTGTAAAATTACACATTTGACTAAAGGAATACAATATGCACAAACAAAAGAATATGGATACAAATGCTTACAACATCATTATTCATAATATCCAAAATTAGGAAAGAGTCTATCAATAGAGAATTGTACAAGAATTTATAGAGAGTTATTCGTACATTCACACAAAGGGGGATGACTCAGCAGTGGAAAGGAACTTAGTATAGCAGTGTCAATGGGGATAAATTTCAGCAACTCTAGATGATGTGAGTGAACCCAGGTACAAATAATGCCTAGGTGCCATTTCTGAGAAAAATATCAGGCTTGAGTCCTGGAGTTGGGAACAGGGATGAGGAAGGTTGGAGAAAAGAATAGTTAAACAAGATAAATACTCACAGCCGTCTGCCTTTGTTAAAATTGCCACATTGTGTCTGGGGATGGTGATAGAGGCAGAGTGCATTGCCTAGCATTCCAGGCTCTTGGTTTGATCTCCAGCCCCTCCTAAAACTGGGCATGCAGGTTCATGCCTATAATCCCAGCACTTGGGGAGATAGAGGCAGGAGGATCGGAAGTTCAAGATCATCCTAAGCTATGTAGTCTCGTTTAGACTACATGGTACTGGGTCTCAAAAACAAGACAAACAGGCTGGAGAGACAGCTCTGTGATCCTGTTCTTTCCAGAGGACCTGAGTTAAGTTCCTAGCTCTCACATGGTGGCTCATAACCATCTGTAACTCCAGTTCCAGGGGACCTAAATTCCCTCTTCTATGCTTTGTAGGCTCTGCATGCATGTGATAAATATACACACATTCTAGCAAAACACTCATGCACACAAAATTTCAAAAAATACGAAATTTTAAAAAGAGTTGCAGGCTGACCTATACTACACAATCAAAAAATCAAAACAAACAAGCAAAAACAACAAAAAAAAACCCACAAAAATAAACCAAACAAAATATGTCATCAACTGTGAACTCTCCAAGTATTAAAAGCACCCTCCTCCAGTCCCACAGACAGACCTTTGTCACAAACACCAAGCATGGCCCTGACTTCCCCAGTGCCCAAGGCAGGAAGGGCAGTGGCATCATGAGGGGACACTGACTCTGGTCCTGGTGTGTCTGCAGGCCCTTGTGGGAATCAGGGCTGTAACGGCCTCTCGCAAAATAAGTGACCTCACTGTCAAACCATGAAGAATAACATATGACTCCCAGAACTATTACAAGCACTGACGATAAGAGCCTTGTCCAACCCAGGGTTTACCTCACATGGGTACAGAGAAGGCTCAAGCTCCCTGCCCCGTCCAGTCCCAGGTTGACACTAGAGCCAGAGAAGTCCTCTTCCCAGAGGGACAGTGAGCTGAAAGATCTTAAAGAATTTTCTAGTTAGTCCTCAGAATGTTGACCTTTGTCTCGAAGCCCCTGTTTCTCTTAGGAGCGTGATATTCAATTCCTCACTCACCTTTCCCAGATGCCCTTCAGTCTTTGCAGGAACTCAAGAAATCTACCTTCCTCCTCTGCTCTGTGTGCTTAGCACCCTCAGTGTTTAGGGACTCTCACTAAGAGCGCATATTCTTCTACTCATTTGTCACAGTGTCTACACAGTCCCTCATTTTCAGACTCTAAACTGGGTCGTGGTGGTGCATACCTTTAATCCCAGCACTCAGGAGGTAGAGGTTGGCAGATCTCTGTGAGTTCAATGCCATTCTGGTCTACAGAGCAAATTCCAGAACAGGCTCCAAAGCTACACAGAGAAACCCTGTCTCAAGATACCAAAAAACAAAAAAGACTATTTTTTAAGAATCTAATTTCTTCAGTGACTGCAAGGACTGTTTTTGTCAACATGAATGGGTTAAGAAAAGTCCACTGTGGGCTGAGCTCCTGGAGTTTAGTTGAAGAGAAGGAGGAGCGATCATATGAATGGTGGGGGTGGAGGTGGGGGGATGTCAAGATCATGACTGGGAAAACCACAGAGACAGCTGACCCAAGCTAGCGGGAGCTCATGGACATGGACCAACATAGGGGATCATGCATAGGGCCGAACTAAGCTCTTTGAATGTGGGTGACAGTTATGTGACTTGATTTGTTGGGGTGGGGGGCGGGGTCTGGCAGCAGAACCAGGACTTATCCCAGGTGCATGAACTGGCTTTTTGGAGTCCATTCTCCAAATGGCGGGATGTCTTGCTCAACCTTGATACGGGAGAGAGGCTTGGCCTTGCCTTAACTTGGTATGCCAGACTTTGTTGATTTCCCAAGGGAGGACTTACCCCATCTGAGGAGTGGATGGGGAGAGGTGGGGGGCAAAGAAGAGGAGGGAGGGGGTACTGGGGCTGGTATGTGAAATGAAAATCAAATCTTTTAAAAATAAATACATAAGAAAAGAAAGAAAAAAGCCCAGCGCATTGGTGAGATGCACATCTGACAGAAAAAGTGTTTCTAGATGGAAAAAAAATCACTCTGTAAGTGAGCAGTATAATCCTGGACTGAGTAGAAAGGAGAAAGTCAGATAAACACAGCCAGGTAAGTACTGGCGTTCACCATCTCTGCTTCCTGATTCACCAAGATATGAGCCAGCAGCCACCCATGTTGCCTCAGACAGCACCCTGCTCTCCCTACCATCCCTTTACCTTCATGATTGATGCCCCCCTTCTAAGCTGTGAGCCACACAAAACACTCCCAACCTTGATTTCATCAAAACCAGGAAGAAATTAGCAGTGACGCTGCTTAGGTCATTCAATATATCGTCATGGTTTAGTAAATTCAACCCATGTCCAGTTTTCTCAATTGGAAAAATTCCTCTGCATAATACACATCAGCCCCCCCCCAAATATTATGAGTCCAGATGTGTTCCAGCACACCTGAAGAAGTCTGTGACTTAATAGCAGGACAGAGCAAATCTTGCAAGTTCTGTTGCTATAGAACTCACATCTTCGGAGCTATAATTACTCCACACTTTTCCAAAGATTGTAAGAGACTCTAGGAATGAGCTGTAGGCATTGTTGGGAATATGGGCACATCAGAAGAAAGAGGTAACAATGGATTCACAGAGCAGGACAAGGCCTCCAAGCAGAGAACAGCTTTAACCAAGACTGAGCCCAGGCCTTATGTTTCTATAAGACTTTCACATCAAGCAGTTACACATGCATTCCGTGAGGTCCATTGTCAGCTACAGAATATTTAGCATCTTGTAGACACATTAAAGATCTCCTTGGAGCATGAGATGTGAATAAGAAAGCCAGTGGGCAAATGTGACACCCCCAAAACAACATATGGGTACAGGTAGAACCATATAGTGTCCTCATCAAGACATCCAGGGGACAGGTCACATACTGGTAGAACCAGGAATGATGGAGATACCCACGAGAAAAGCAAAAGCAACCCAGACTAAAGGAAGAACAGTTGTGAAAGCATGGGATCATTACGATGTGATGGAAGCAGAATTGAAGTGTGTAACAGCCATGTAAGGTCGAAACACGTGCGGAGCTCCCAAGCACCAGGCATCTCCACGTTGCATGGAGAAATGCCTCCTGGATTAGAGGGCAGCTTTTCCATACCATCCCCTTAGAATTTCAGTTCCTCACCTGTATGTGTGTTGGGCCTTCAGGCGCACCTGAGGGTGAACCGCAGGATGAGGGCAGCGCAAGCTGCCTTTCATCTTGTCAGTTTTTTCACAGATTCTTGCTTTGTATGTATTGGTCCTACCTCTCCTGTAAAAATGTATCATATGTGTGTGTATATGTGCACGTAGGTATGCATGAGGGCGGAGTGCTGTGCGTGAGGTCCTTAGTGAATGTGTGGAGACCAGGGAAAACTTTGAGCAGTCAGTTCTCTCCTTCCACTGTGGATTGTGGGGACCAAACACAGACAGTCAAGACCACATGATGAAACATCGCCGGCTGAGGCATCTTGCTGGCCCTGCTCTATACCTCTTTTGATTTAACTAGTTCCTTACATTTCAACAGTCTTCATGGGGTTCTCTCTGTGTGTTTTATTTAGAGATAATGTATTTATTTTTATTTATGTGTATGTGCGTGTGATTACAGGTTTGTATGTGTATACCACTGGGGTACAGTTGCATCAGAGGCTAGAAGGGGCACTGAATCCTCTGGAGCTGGAGTTATAGGTGGTTGTGAGGAGCCTAACGTGGTTGCTGAAAACAGTGCCTGCTCCTTAGAAGATCAGTGCTTGCTTTTAGACACAGAGTCATCTGTTTAGCCCTCTCCCCTCACCTTACTGACCCGTCATCTCTCGTCAGGTCTAACCTGCTTCCAGAATCCAACATAAACACCGAGAGGCAGTGGAGAATGATGTGGACACCATTCCTTGCTAAATACTTACAGGAGAGGACTGGGCCCCATAGAAACAATAACCGACCATGTCTGAGGCTAAGAACCACCTTCTCCAGCCCCAAGTGCAACCTGGTCTACTGATTGACGTGTAGCTATCTCTTAATGTGCAAGCAGCTACTGCACAACAAATGATTTATACAAAACATGGGAGAATTTAGTGGAGGCTGTACCATGTGACCTGTCCCCAACTCTCTGTCTGAAAGAAGTTTCTAAGTCCCTCTTACGGCTTCACAGAAGTACCATGGGTCCCCTGCTAGTTAGTCTGCCTGGTGGGGCACACAAGCATTCTCTCCGTGGCCAGTATGGGCCACACTCTGTCCTAGCCACAGCATATGCTTTCCCGGCTCTGTTATTCTGCTTTTCTAAAGGCCATTTTCTCAGAACAAATCTTAGGATCATTTTCTGCTCTTATTAGATTCCTATTTCAGGCTTGGGGTGAGACATCTCTGTCGTACTGACTGTTCCCTGTTGTCAGAGCACAACGTGTCTCTCGTTTGCTTATGTCCCCATTGTGAAACATACTGAGTTTTTTTTTGTTTTGTTTTGTTTTTTTTTACAGCAGAGGAAATAGGCTAGCCCCACTGATTACCAGGGCCATTTCACAGCTCTATTTGCTTGAAGCCAGCTTGTTACTGTCCCCTGTGTGCACTCGTTAATCTTGGCAGAGAACAGCCGTCTTTCCAGGGAGAAACCAAGAGAGGTAGAGTGCTCAGTGTGGAATGAGGATACCGCTCCGGCTGAGCTGAACACCATAGATCAGTCATGTCTTATTTCCGAATAACACATGGAACAGCTATTGAATTAGTCTCCAGCCTCAGGTATGTCTGAAAGACCAGGCTTCCAGGAGGGAATAGAGGGAGGGGCTCAGATGTAAAGTGAACAAGGGATGCTTTAGAGGATGATGAAATCACATTTGTCTGTAAATAGAGACAGTGTATGACATGTGTGGCTACTATGCAGTAGGTCTAGTGGGAAAGGCCCTTATGCTTAGAGCCACTCCTATGTCCCTCAGTATCTGTATGGGAGTAGACAAGGGAGCTGTTGGCAGGAATCTGACAGGGCTGGTGATTCTGAAAACTCCTTTTGACAGTCTCCCCAACTGTCCACACACAAGGACTGGAAGGAAGGAACAGTGTAGGTGGAAGTTTCTGTCCTACCTAGTCCCACAGCCATTCAGTCCCAAAGAAACACACAGAGGCTTATACTAATTATAAACTGTTTGGCCTATTAGCTCAGACTTATGATTAACTAGCTCTTGCAACTTAAATTCACCCATAATACTTGTCTATTTAGTCATATGGCCTGGTACCTTTTCTCAGTGAAGCATTCTCATCTTGGCTGGCTGGTAACTCACTCTCTTCCTTTTCTATTCCCGGAATTCTCTTAGTCTGGTTGTCCCACCCATACTTCCTGCCTGGCTATTGGCCAATCAGCATTTTATTAAACTAATACGAGTGACAAATTTTACAGTATATAAGAACATTATTCCACAGAATTTCCCCTATTTTCTTTTCAAAACAAGAACTCTAAATCTAATCTCCTTTGCTTAGCTTTTTCTCAATAACTATCAATAACAACTTGTAGCCAACAGTCTAAACAAAGGCAAACATCCATCATCCATTTTTTGGGAATGTGGGCATAGTTTTCTAGGCTACTTACTGCTGATTGGGGGTGCTGATAATTTTATGGGTACCCCCCAAAATTTAGGATTATGTTCATGTCTGACTAGAGAACTCTGTGAGGCTGAATCATCTCATCCAGCAGTCTTGAGGGTGTTCTGCATGTAAAATTTAGAGGAAAACTGAAACAAAGGTCCTCTAAAATGTTGAATCCTCTGGGCCATCTGATCCCATTGGAGATTTTTCAGGGAGTCTTCCTTGATCAAACCGTATTTTTCTTAACCCAGAATGAATACACAGGCTCTCATTTCCTGTGGGGGGAAAAAACAAAAAACAAAACAAGTACTGTTCTTCAAAGTAATACCTTTGATTTAACTTTTGAAGTCAAGGCATTTTCAAAATATGTAGGTTGGATTAATCCAGCAGCATTTATAATCAAATGTCTTTTAGCAGCTGTTGCTTCTTTGCTCCTTCCTCAGCAGTCAAACTATTCAAAGACAACATGATAACATACAGTATTCATTTTCTCTATGTATTTTCCATCTTTACATGCATTTTTTACTCTATTTCTTTTATTTTTGTTTTTAATTTTTTAGTTTTTTTTGAGACAGGGTTTCTCTGTGTATCTTTGGCTGTACTGGAACTCACTTTGAAGACCAGGCTGGGCTTGAACTCACAGAGATCCAACTGCCTATACCTCCCAGGTGCTGGAATTAAAGGCATGTACCACCATGCCTGACTACTCTATTTCTTTATTAAAGAATGTTCTCTATTCCTTTTCTTTTCACTCCCAAGCCTACATATATTTTTAACACACTGTAAACCATTTAGAGTTTTTTCTTCTGAATCTGTCTTTTTACCACATATATCTATCTTTTTCTGAGCACATGAGTCTTTAATCTGCTAAGCGATATGGCTAGGATTAAAGCTGTGGCTTTGACAGCTGGCTCCATTCTATTACTTAGCTTTTTGAGAGTTTAGCTTCATGGTGGAGATATTGGCAGGAGCCACATTTATTGCCACAATTCTGGAGTTTGTAGGTCCATGGTAATATCAAGAAACTGATGCAGGCTGCTCATAAACACCATTTAAGCATTTGGTGGTAGAACCTCTTAAAAGAGCTACAAGATTTTTGCAACTAAAGCTGAGTCTTAAATGAGCCATGCCTCTACTCACTGCCAATAAACAGAGCCTACCAGAGAAAAGACAGTTACCAAGAAGCTGTACTTGACTCTGTTCTTGTTTGTCTAGAATCCTTTTTTAAAGCTTTCTCAGGCTTTATGTGGAAATTCTTTTGAGCACCATTAGTAGAAAGAAGTTTCTGTCCCACACAGTTCCACAGCCATTCAGTCCCCCCCAAAACACACAGAGGCTTATATTAATTGTAAACTGTTTGGTCTATTAGCTAAGGCTTATTATTAACTAGCTCTTGCAACTTAAATTAACTCATAATTCTTGTTTATGATTGGCCCCGTGGCTTGATACATTTTCTCAGTGAAGCATTCTCATCTTGCTTCCTCTGTGTCTGGCTGGTAACTCACTCTCTTCCTTTCCTCTTCTGAGAATTCTCTTAGTCTGGTCACTCTGCCTATACTTCCTGCCTGACTATTGGCCAGTTAACATTTTATTAAACTAATATGAGTGACAAATCTTTACAGTGTACAAGAGCATTATCCCACAACAGAACAGGCCTTCCTATCAGACTGAGAGGAGGGAGCACAGCAGTGTGATGTATGGGGACCCCCACTGGAGCAGTGGATTCATTGCAGGGAACTCTGTACCATGGGTTATCTCCACTATGGTGCTGGCAGAAATGACTTTGAGAAACTCTTATAAAAAGTGAGAAGGAATCATCAAAGTCCTAGGATTACAGGGTGTGGCAAGAGGGTGTTGAGCCAAGGTGTCTTACTAAGTTAATTACTTACTTGGTTGGCACAATGGTTAATTTTCATTGTCAACTTGATTGGCACAAGAAATACTGGGGGCTTGAGACTAGTGTGTCTGGGAGGAAATTTCTGAAAAAAGGCATCATTGAGGAGGAACACATACTTTGAACTCCTGAAACACCCACAGGCAGGGGGCAGATGCCACAGGTTGGGGGTACAGTATTGGATAAAAGCGAAAATGTCGCCAAATGCCAGCATTTTTCTGTCTGCTGCCTACTCTGCAGAGATGTACAAAGTCCTATCTATAGCTTCCACTCGCCTGTCCCCATGATGATGGAGTGTACCATCCCCAGTTATCAGCTGAATAAATCCATTCTTGAGTTTGCTCCTGTCAGGTGTCCATCACAATGAGAATAGGAACCAGACGGATGGTGCTAAGATCTTTGAACCACAGGATCTTCAATAAAAGCTGAATGCATTATTTTTCTTTTATCCCTGTCTAACTGAAAACAAGTTCTACAGCCTTGGAGAATGAGTGCAAGAATTAAGACTATGTTTTTAAAACCACAAATAGCTTTCCATAAGGTTCATCTCTGTGACTGAGGCCCTTTCCTTGCTGTAATTGTATCATGGGCATTTTGTATGTTCCCCTAAAAAAAATTCACAGTGTGTGCTTTAATGGCAGTGGTAAGGGATGCTCTATCAGACAATAATAATAATCTGCCATGCATTTTCCCTGCCACTACTCTGCCCTATAGACTGCAACTCAGCTGAATGGGGATCTGTATAGAGCCAAGAATGGAGGCTTGGGAGTGAAGGACACTAAGGTCGACTCAACCCACCAATTGGTGTGTGTTCCAACCTGGAATCCTTTAAAACAATGTGCCACGATTATGCATATTTACAGAGTCAGCGTGATGATGATTCAAGGCAAGTCAGGCAATTAGCATGCTGTGCATACGTGCTCATCCTTTCTTCTTATGGGGAACAAACGCCTCCTTTTGATCTTCTTTTAAAAGAATTAGTATTTTTATTTTTGAAATTAAAATAATTACATCATTTCCCTCCTTAACTTTTTTTTTTAATGCCCCAACCCCTCCCATATGTCTCCTTGCTCTCTCATTAATTCATGGACTCTGTTTTTTAGTATTGTTATTCACAAACCCATATAGAGGTGTATATGTTCATAAGTAATATACATACAACTTATTCAGTCCATATAATTTTACTT
Source organism: Chionomys nivalis (assembly GCF_950005125.1). Classification (NCBI taxonomy): domain Eukaryota; kingdom Metazoa; phylum Chordata; class Mammalia; order Rodentia; family Cricetidae; genus Chionomys; species Chionomys nivalis. Next base: position 106,540,411 of record NC_080086.1, read on the forward strand.
GCGTATATCATTTCAGAGCTGACCACTTGGTATTGGATAACCAACTGGGGGACTCTTTCCTGTTCTTATAAAATATAAGTTGTTTTGGATGGTAGTTGCCCTCCCATGCTGTGGGAGATGAGGACTCATTCCTTCTGTGTGATGTAATGTTTTGAATCTGTGGGCTCTTGTAATTTATGTGCTTTCTTGGCTGTATTGTTTTACAAGAACCATCCCTCAGGGAACACTTCGATTCTCTCTTCACAAAACAAATAAAAGGCATTGGGTTGAGTTATATAATTTTAGAAGTATGACCACCATGGCAGGTCCCCATTATAATCTACACTCAATAAAATCTAAACAAATTGAAGAGTTTGGGTAGTGAATTATTTTTAAGTTTTTTAAACTTCCAATAAATTCAGATTTTAAGTAAAAACTCTCTGAGAACATATGTAAGATATATTAGGAAATATCTGTGACATCAATATTCACTAGCAAAAGTCCTTGTCTAGTTCATGTTATGGCAGAAAACCCAACATAAACCAGGTCTGCAATACTAAATGCCCGTCTGTATGTGTAATAGGCTCACGGAATGACATAGAGCAAAGTTAATTGATGGAATTACGGATGCATGCTTGTTTCATGCAAAATGAAAATTGATATTATTTTTTTTTCATCTCTGAGTGAAGGTGTTGAAGACCCCATACTAACCTGAGCCAGCAAGGTTTCTGTCTCTACTCCGCTTCCCATTAGGTACTTGATGCTGTAAGGAGACACCTGACAGGAAGCAGGTTAAGAAAGGAAGGGTTTATCTTAGCATCTGGTTCATCCACCTCCCAGCTGTGGTCATGTGAGTCTGTTTGCTCACATCTGGAAGGCCAGGAAGCAGGAAGGGACAAAAGATCTTCTTTGTAGCAGCTTTTCTCCTCTTTCCTTTTATGTGGTTTTGATGCCCAGTTCACGCGATGTTCATCTTATGCTTAGGGTGCCTCTTGCCACTCAGTTTTTCCATCCTGAAAATGCCCTGAAGAAGAAACCCCAAATTAAGCCTTACTAAGACCTTTTCCATTTAAAACAACTGTGTTTGTTTATTATTTGTTTATTTAGTGTGGGGGTGACGGATGCACGTGTCTAGAGCTCAGAAGATGACTTGTACGGTCAGTTCTTTCCTTCCACCATGTAGATCCCAGCCAACCTAATTTATCCAGCCCTCCTTAGGAATTCCTTAATCCAATCCAGAGTCATCTAATCAAAGTCAGCCATCACAAGTAGGTAGTTCCTCTTCATCTTCATTGAGCATTCTTTGAGACCAGAGCAGCTTAGAGAAGTGCAGTTTGTACGGCACAAGGATACGTTCATTTGAAAGACCTAAATAGAATCAAATAAAGAAGACAGTTTCAGTATATTAATAAAATATTCTGAGAGTGTACTTATTAAGACTTATTAAACACTAAGCTTTTTTGCCCACATGCTGCCCCATGGGTGTGAAAGACCCAGCAGAAATCAATAGCATGATGTTGAACGTTTGGGTGGGGCCTCACACTGGCCCCATAGGATCCATAGCCAGTGAGGGACCCTCTGCCCAATGGGAATGTCAACTGAGAAGGAGACCACCGAAGAAATGTCAGGGAAGGAGGACAGGGCTGCTTCAGGGCTGCTTCAGGGAGCCAAGAATGGTGCTCACAGGACTACCGGGTGTCCTGGACCTGGTTCTGAATTTTGTTATTCCTTGACTTATGGTCTTTGAGCAAAAATCTGTAACTTGCTCTCCATAAATTAGGATAACAGTATTGGCCCGTTCATATTTCAAGGGGGCTTTGATCTGATTGACCGAATGATTGCTTTACATTGATGCTCTATGTAAGCAGTTATGCCTTCATTTTAAACTGACCCCGAACAGGCATTTGGTAGATATTAATACCACTCTCCTCGCCATCACAACCTTCAGGATTGTGTTCTCTAGGGGATGTAGGAGTTGACTTTCCTGGGACCAAGGAGGAGCACCCTGGGATTTTGGTGGCAGAATCACTGGGGGAAACCACCGCTTGCCAGGGTAAAAGGCCCTGCCCTCTCTCTGCCTCTCTGCCTCTCTGCACCTGTTTCTCATATCCTTAGTCTTTCTTTCCACCTGGGTCTTCCACGTCTCACTGTGAGAGACCTGCTCACCCTGGCATGGTACCAACATTCTTTCTGCGGCTGGGGAAGTGGCTGACGTGTCCCATCTCATTTCTCATTTCCATCCCCCACCGACGTCTCCTCCTCTGTCTCCCCTCCCCCCTGCAGTGTTCTTATCTGTCTCGGTTCTGTGCAAGGTCACCTCCCCACTTCACCCTTTTTCCACACCCTCTCTCACACACACTTACACACAGTTCACATGTGCCTTCCCATCAAGTACCTCATCGTAGCACCATAATAAACACACAACACATACCGCCTGACACATACAAGACACGCCTCAGACACTGTCTACCACACTGCCCACAGCCACACAACACGCTCACATCCAAGTTTTTCTCACACATCATTCACTGCATGTAAACCCCTAAGGATAACACATCCTCCACTGGCTGTGTGTATAACACAGAGATGTGCTGTAAACACATTCACTCTCAAAATCCCATATCGCCACCACAGGATGTGTATTCATAGACGTTATACACATATATGCACCCCTACAGTCATGCACAGATACACCTAACCCAAGGAGCTCTGTACAGAAATTCCTGTGCCAACAAATGTGTGTGTCTCCTGGATCAGGAGAGAAACCACATGAATCTTCAACAGGTAGTATGCCCAACCACACTGATCTTGGGCCTCAGCTAAGAAGGCAACTCCCATTCTCTTTCGATTTTTATTCCTCCTCTCTGTTTTCTTCTCTTCCCCCTGCTCCTCCTTCTCTTCCTACAAGTTTGTTTACTGGATTAGCAAAGTCACAGTTAACAACTAGATTCAGTTCTCAGCTCCTCTCTACACACCACACAGGCTGGAACCTGGCCTGGCTGGTGAGTCCATTTCTGGAACACCTCCACTTCTCCCTTTCCTGGTCAAGGACAGTTGCTCCAGTGTTGTGGGCTGAGAAGGGGGACCATCAAGGATCACAACATGTTTCTCTCACAGGTTCCTGTGGCTTCCTGGAGTGGCTGAGACCCTGAGGGATCAGACAAGAGATACCAGTTTCTCCTGGGGCCATCTCAAGTAGGTATGTGATAGCTCAACTCTCTGCCTGTTCTCCCCCCTTGGCTCCCGTGATTGAATGCAAACTGTTCCCCTTCAGTTTTCCTAGGTAGAAAGGGAAGCATAGTGGCTAGTCCTGATTGCCAACTTGACTACATCTGGAACAAAAACCCAAAAATGGAAGGCATATTTGTGAGGAAGTAAGAAGATCCACTACAACCAGAATTGTTGAGGGAGGAAGACACACTTTGTTAATCCAGATCTCATCTGGGCCATGCTTTCCGCTGGAAGCCTATAGAAGGACATGGAATAAGAAGAGTTTGCTCTTTGCCTGCTTTCCCTTGTCTTGCTAGCAAGTCCATTCCTTCATTGGCATTAGAGCCTACTTCTTCGGGATTCCACCACATCCTGAAGACCAGCTGAGACATCCAGGCTCATGGTCTGAACAACTACTGGGTTCTTGGACTTTCTGGTTCTGCTCAGCCATTGTTGTATAAGCTGGATGACAGCCTGTAAGTCATTCTAATAAATCCATTTATACATACTTATTATATATATAATATAAATAGTAAATAAAGAGATAGATGACAGACAGACAGACAGACCAACAGATAGATAGATAGATAGATAGATAGATAGATAGATAGATAGATAGATAGATAGATTCATTCTATAAGTTCTGTTAAACTCTAGAGAGCCCTGACCAATACAGGGAGTGAATGGTTTGGTCCCTTGTATCAAGTTCTAGGAACTTGAGTCCAGGTGCAGAAAGTCCGACCCTGAGCTGATGAGCATTATTTTGTTAGGCTCGTTGTTTCTCACATGTAACTAGATATTTTACATTTGTTTTTCATGAGTCATGTGAGTATTTGTATGTGTGCACATATATGTGTATACATGTGTGTGTGTATGTGTGCTCGTGCATGTATGTGTCTGCATACACTTACTGATGCAAGTATGCATGTGCTGTACTGGCGTCCATCTGGTGGTCAGAGAATGACTCTGTGCAGTTATTTCTTGCCTTTCACCTTGTTGAGGCGGGATACTTCCTGTTCTTTCTGCCATGCTGCAAATCCTAGGTTGGCTGGCCCTCCATTCTCCTGTCTCTGGCCTCCCATCTTGATATAGGAATGTTGGGACTGTAAATGTGTTCCACAGCACTGCGTACACACACACATACACACACACACACACTCACATTATAGGTTCTCAGGATCTAACTCAGGTACCCCAATAGCTACCTTGCTGCCCCATGGAGGCTAGCTCTTCTTCTCCTGGGAGGGCTTCCTTTAGCATTCCTTACAGGTCAAGCCTATGGGGATCAATTTCGGAATATATCAAAGTCTCTTTGAAACATATTAGCAATTTTCTAAAAATGTCCTTGAAGTGACTCATGAGTTCCATCATGGCATCGTCATCCCATGTGTCACTGTCCTCTGTCCTAATTTTTCCCTCATCCACTGCTCTCCTAGGTTTCCTGCCTTCCTTCTTGCAAAGGGATAATAGTCCTGCCCCCAATTCTGATTTCATCTTGTGTATTCCATTGCATTTTATTTCTTTTCTCCCTGAAGATTTTTTTCCTCACCCCTTATGATCTCTCTTGTAGTTTCAGTTTACACACATGCACACACACATACTCACACACACGTAAAAAGAGAGAGAGAGACAGAGAGACTGACAGAGAGCAAGAAAGAGACACTGACAGAGACAGACAGACAGACAGAAAGCCTGAATCTGGACAGAGCTGTCTGCAAACCCTGTCTGTTGCCAAAGCCCTATACATGAAGTTTGTGTCTGACTTGCCTGCTCCTTCCCTAGGGAGAAAAGCTGCACACTCCCTTCTGCAGAGCAGGCAGAAGGAAGATTTCTCTCGAGTCTCACTGACGCCCATGCACTTGGGGGCACCTTGGAGCTGACCCTAAGGACACAGGGGTTATATGAGGAGACGCTCTTGAACTCAGGGAAGACTCTGAGTGTGTCTTGGCAGCCCTGGCTGGTGCAATACCCTCCAGTCGTGTGGTTTCCCTTCATGCAGCAATTACTCCACTCCCTCCCTCACTCAGCTGGCTCAGTGGGTGTCGGTGTCATGGCTTTCTGAGATGAGATGTTGACTTGGATTTGAACTCTCTGATTGTCAACAGCCCACTGAGTGACCATCATCGCAAGAAGGTGGTGCTGAGTGCTACAAGGAAAGTTCGCCCTGGATCTATGTTAAATTTATGGAGCTCAGTGAAGGAAACCACTATGATTAAGCCTGTACCCAGCGGAGGACGCACAGGACAAAGAGGGTCTCCCGTTTCTGAAGTCCCATCTCTCTTGATAAGACATTGATGACATGCTTACAAGTGTACGGAGGGGTGTCAGTCCTGAAGCCACAAGGAGATGGTACTTGGTAATGAAAACTCTATATGACATTGCTTTCCTTCCCTCAGTTTATGGGGCAGAAAAATGTACCAGTTCCCCTTAGCTGTTAGTCATACAAACAGGGGACTTTTCCTTGGTGAATGTCAGTAGTGTCCAGTCCTCACAGCCTGGTTCTTCAGCTGCATTAAAGGCTTAGTCCCTGGGGTGGTACTATGGGAAGGTTACTGTTTTTTTAAAAAAAGGTGGGCCCATGGGAAGAACATTAGGTCCTTAGAGTTGTGCCCCTGAGGAAGGTTGGGAGCCCTAGGAGTTCTTGCTTCTTGTCTCTTCTCCTCTTTCTCTCTTCCATGCTTCCCAGCCATGATGTGAGTGTTTCACTCTGTGACGTCTCCTGCCATGCGTGAGGAACCACCTCACACCCAGTGAAATCCTGACTGATCTCGGCCCAGGCCTCTGACACTACATTCTTTGACATCTTATTTTTGTTATTCACAAGTGTGTTGTTCTATCAGTGGAGTGCTGGCCAACGTTTTACGTTTTCTGGAGTGGAGATGTAACTCGGTTGGCACTGCCTTCACCTAGAATACTCAAAGCTCTTGGCTTGCTCCATGTCTTAAACTGGGTGTGGTAGTGCATGCCCGTCATTGGAGCACTTGGGAGTCAGGAGAGTCAACTCAAGGTCATAGATGGTCACACAGTGACTCTGAGGCCAGCCTGGGTTACTTAAGACCCATGTTTCAAAGGCAAAGGACATAAATACTATCTGCTTCCTCCCACCAATAGATCCATTAGTGCAGAACCTGGTCCTGTGTCTGTAGTGAGCATAGATCTACAGAAGTGCAGAGTTATGGGTATGGGCCTATACAAGCAAGCTCACCACACAGACATACATATACACACAGACTCTCTCTCTCTCTCTCTCTCTCTCTCTCTCTCTCTCTCTCTCACACACACACACACACACACACACACACACACCACACAGACATACATATACACACAGACTGTCTCTCTCTCTCTCTCTCTCTCTCTCTCTCTCTCTCTCTCTCACACACACACACACACACACCGTGTGAAGATACATTGTGAGCTGGTCACAGACAGGTCCTTTTAGGCAGCAGTGACTTCAAGGTAAAGCTAAGCTGATCTTTGGTCCCCCCGCCCCCACCCTACCAGTCTCCCCAGCAGGCCATCCAGGGCAACCTGCTTCTTCATGGAGAACCCTCACTGGTTGTCCACAGTCTCGACCCCCTTTGCTTATTTACACAGCGTTTGTTTATTTGTTCTGCGGGAAGCTTGGGGGAGGATTTGCAGGGCAGGCTCGGTGACTTTGCCCTCACTGGTCTGCTTTGTGCCCGCAGCCCTTTCCGGAGGAGGTTTTGCAGGTTACCATCCAGCGACACCACCGCCTTCAGCAAACATTCTGGGCAAGCAGAGCCAACCAGGGAATGCAGTCCTCTGCATAGCAAAGTGTGACTGCTCTGACATTGTCCACAGGGACCAGAGCGGCCCAGGCACCTGGAGTTATTACAGGCTGGCCTGCCTGCCTGCCTGCCTGTCTGTCTGTCTGTCTGTCTGTCTTCCTCTTTGCGACTATACCAAACAGCAGGTGGCTGTGGAGACACCTCAGTGAGTAAACCACATGCCATGAATGGGACCTGAGTTTGAACTCTAGAATCCACATCAAGGACAAACAACAGCAAAAAAGGTGTGGTAGAAAAATGCTGGTATTCTCAGTGCTGGAAAGGTGGAGACAAAAGGATCCCTGGGGCTTTCTGTCCACCCAACCCATGAGAATAGGTAAATTTTAAGCCAGTGAGACCTTATCTTAAAATCAATCCAAACCAAAGGACAAGTAGAAGACACATGAGGAATGACTGTATGGGTTGTCAGCACTCAGACAGACAGGCCACACACACACATACACACACACAGATGGCAGATGTACAAACAGACACAAGCACACAGCATACACACATAGACACATACGAGTACTCCGCATACACACAAAGATACACACATACACACACAGACACACAGAGACATATACACAGACACAGCTAAACAGCACATACACACACACAGAGACACATACAGACACACACAGACGTACACACAGACACAGGCACACAGCATACACACACAGATGTACACACACAGAGAAATACACACAGACACGGGCACACAGTGCACACACACATACACACACAGCGGGACAGCTGCTGACAAGGATTCTGGGAATCCCTAGAGACTTGTAGTTGTGAATTTGAAGGGGGTCCAGATGAACCCCCACCTTTTCCAGGGCCAATTCTATGGAAAATGAGCAACTGAGGTTTAATTGGTAACTCTATTTTTGGAGATGTATCAATCAAAAAGAGAAAAGGCCATGTTCCAGACAAGAGGGCTGTGACTTGCATGTTACAGCAAACAGTGTAGCTATGACTTCCAACTGCTAGGGACAGTTTCATAATTTAATTTAATGTTTCGTATTGTCACCAAGGACTTTCAGCTTGTAAATATTAATACAGATGACTAAAAATCAATGCATAAAAATGAAGCCATACATGTGGATTTGTAGAACCGTTGCCATCAGGAAGCAATAGACACTATTTGCTATTCAAACGCTAACCTTGATTGGGAAATCCAGAGATCAGTCCCGTTAATTCAAAGCAATTGTTACTTGGATTTTATGTGTTAGACTTCAATCTGAGTGAGGGTCATTAATATTTGAAGGAGAGACTCCCCAGGTGGGGCTAGCAAACCCCTGTACTACTTCTGAGTGACAGCAGCAATCCACTGTGAATCGAGCTAGACTCTTAAGTGTCATCGTTTGCTTGCAGTTTTGTTACCCTGATCAAAAGAGCAAATTTCCTCTTGGCACACGCAGGAATGCAGACATCCACCACAGCTCCCAGTCTTGCCTCTGCCCTGAAGGAGTCGCATCATCGAAAAACGCCAAGGTGGGGCATCTGCAGAAACCAACTTGACTCCATAAACCTGTTCCATGGTCCTGTATAGCTGTCCTTCAGTTAACACGGGAGCAGAGCTGTTGTCTCTTGTCCTCTACCTGAAGTTTGAAGCTCATCATATCCCCTTTGGTTGACGTTTGTAAATAACCTCTTAGGTCTCTTGATGTCAGCTTTTTGCAAATGGCCATGGTAACTGCTGCCGTCCTCGGAGTTGAGGGCAGTGTTCAGATGTTACTTTTGGTTTGCTTCTTGTCATGGAAACGTGAGGTTTGAGAGCAGCTAAGACGTTTGCCACGAGTTGTTTCATCTTTGTTGAACACCTTTTCTACTTTGGACAGAGAAGTGGTGCTGTTGGTTTAATCACACACTTTATTGCTGATGACACGAAGCCTGTATGTTTAATGCATTTTCATTTTCTTTGCCAAAAAGCATGCCTACAGTGCACTGCACACCAGAGTAGCTAAGTTTGAAACATGCCTTAATCATACACATACATCACACATGTGCCTGTGTACACACACACACCCTATGTGTGTTTAAGTTGGATGAGTTCAAATTCTCTTATTTTCATTTAGCATGTTAAAATATTAGCCTTAAAACTTCTCAGTAAAATCTTTCTTTTTTCCTTTTGTAGTTGATTTCCATTGCCGAACGGCCGAGATTTGGACTTCTGTGACTACAATGTCCCAGCAGTCTTTACCAGTCTCCTTCTCCCTGTTGTGGTCAATTACCCTGATAAAGGCAACTTCAGTGGGGGAGGCTATTTCAGCTTACATGTCAAGAGTAAATTCCATTCTGATAGGGAAGGCACAATGGCAGAAGCGTATGGCTGTTTGTTTATATCTCTGTGGACCAGAAACCAAGATTAAACTTCAGGACCCCTCAGCACCCCATTTCCTCCAGGTGATCCTCATTTCTCAAAAATCAATGGACCTGAGGTTTCAGTCCACCTTCCCAGCTATTTTCATGTAGTTCTGCTCCAAGTGCACACAGCCTCCTTGGACTGAGGAGCTACTAGAATGGAGGCTTTGGATAATCAGGGGAAGGAGGCTCCACCTGTATGACTAGGGAGGAGCCATCAGGAGGTGTAGAGAGATTTTGTTTGTGTTTTAACAAATAAAGCTGGCCTGAACATCAGAGTGCAAAGCTAAGTCACTAGAGGCCAGGCAATGGCAGCATACACATTTAATTCCAGGGCTCTGGAGACAGAGGTAGACAGATCTCTGTGAGTTCAAGGCTACCCTGGGCTACACTAGTTCGATTCAATCTAAAAGAGAAACAGAGCTCACACAAAGGTGATCCAAGCACATGGGATCGCGTGCCTTTAATCCCAGCACTAGGGAGGTAGAGACAGGAGTGATTTGGTTGGTCAGGGAGAGGAATATAAAGTGGGAGGAGACAGGAGCTCAGTCCATTCTGTCTGAGGTTTCCTAGAGAAGGCATTCAGTCTGAGGACTTATAGAGACAGGATAGCCCATTGGGTCTGAGAATTTGGTAGAGGTAAGAACTAGTGGCTGGCTGATCAGCCTCTCTTATCTTTCAGCTTTCAACCCTAACATCTGATTCTATGTCTTTATTATTGAGACCATTTAGAACTCACGCTATCTATGTGAGTGATGTACACACACATGCAGGCCTAGCAGAATATTGGCTCTCTTCCCCCGTCCGTCTCTGTTTTACTGCCTTGAGAGAGTCTCTCATGGAACTGGATGCTCATTGCTTCAGCTAGGCTGACTGGCCAATGAGTTCTCAGGATCTTCCCATTAACACCCCCAAATGCTGGGACTACAAGGTACTCACAACTATGTGGCTTCTTATAAGGGTGCTAGGGACTCAGGTACTCATGCCTGCAGAACAAATGCTCTTATCCACAGGGCCATCTGCCCTGCTCCTAAGAGAAGGATGCTTGAGACCGAGGCAAGAGCAAACAGGTCGCATGAGAACTAGGACATTAACTATGCCACTGAAGCAGACTGTTGACTCACATCAAACAAGATCCCCAGCCAGTAGTCTGAGAGAGCTTTAGGCAGAGGGCCGATTGGGTATCCGAGAAACCTCTACTGGTGTTTTTCTCTGTGGTCAGGTGCTTCCAAAAACGGTTAGGAACCTACACTGGTGCCGAAGATCTGGCTGCTGTCACTGCTCCTGAGGTGAGGAGTGACAGGGAGCCTTCTGAGAGAAGGTGCCCTGACATCTCAGAGCCCATGCTCTTATTTGAGTCTTTCAATTTGATTTTGTGCTGTTCTTTGCTCATCATCCAATGTTGCTGGCAGAAGTTCAAGTTTTGACCTTGGTAGTTTTCTGGAAAATGGTGAAGTAATTCTTATTAAGAAGCTTATTGGGCTTAAAGGTTCACTTAAAGGTTCACTTCAGTATAGTTCTAAGTCATACATTAGAGTCACAGGAGCAGGGGTACAAACCTCAGCAGCAAGTGGGCTCCAGCTCTGCCTGCATGCACAGAGGAACCTCAGTCTTCCCTCTTGCTGACCTGAGAGCATTCTCCCCTCCCCAGCCTAGGCTATCTCCCCAGATGACACAGTACTAGCCTTTTCATGCAATGCAGGTGTTGTTTTGTACCTGTGATTGATCTCATTTCTGTGAGCACTTATCACCTGTTCCCCAGGCTGGCATTGGAGAACACAAGATGCTGCCCTTGTACTCATCAAGTTCATGGATAATATTTTCCCCACATGCTTCAGCCTCCTGGTTGGTGCATTTGGGAATAACTGTGAATGTCCTAGTGCCAATCAGAGCCCCATGACAGCTGAGTTAAAAATCCAACTCCAGGCTGCCACTTTTGCCCTTACTCCGCTTCTGATTTCAGTGCTGCTGAAAATGCATTTCCTGGTCTGAAGAATGTGGCTGTGCTGTCTCCTACCCTTTGCCACAGAGCTCATCGTATGTGCAAGCTGTTGCTTTTAACTCTCCGCACCCTCTCCTGAGATTTTGATGCAGTGAAGATGGAGGTGGGGGGTGTGTGCAGATGATGAAGAGGGTAGAGAGAGGACAGACATGGTGGCGGGGATGGATTAGGCAGAGGTGGTGGAGAACTGAAGAGCGAGTGGTGGTGAAGATGTGGGTGCAGCAGAGAGAAATGGTCGGGGTCGTAAAAAGGTTACAGAACAAAGATGGTAGAGAAGGCTGGAGAATGAAGATGGTGGAGATGGAAAAGGTCAGACGGGGATGATGGAGACAGTGGAGGTGAGATGGTGAAGATGATGGAGACGGTGGAGAAGGTTGGATGATGATGATGGAGACAGTGGAGGTGAGATGGTGAAGATGGTGGAGACAGTGGAAGTGAGAAGGTGAAAATGATAGAGATGGTGGAGAAGGTTGGGTGGAGATGATGGAGACAGTGGAGGTGAGAAGGTGAAGATGATGGAGACGGTGGAGAAGGGTGGATGGTGATGATGGAGACAGTGGAGAAGGGTGGATGGTGATGATGGATATGGTGGAGGTGAGAAGGTGAAGATGACAGAGACGGTGGAGAATTCTGGATGATGATGATGGAGACAGTGGAGGTGAGAAGGTGAAGATGATGGAGATGGTGGAGATTTCTGGATGATGATGATGGAGACAGTGGAGGTGAGATGGTAAAGATGGTGCCGACAGTGGAGAAGGGTGGATGGTGATGATGGAGACAGTGGAGAAGGTTGGGTGGCGATGATGGAGATGGTAGAGAGGCTGGGTGGAGATTATGAAGATAAAGGAGGTAAGATGGTAGATAGCAGCCTAGAGAGAGTTAGAGCTTGGGAACCATCACCACACCCCCTAGTGGGGCTTTGATGAGTATGGGGCTTTTCTCCAGTGTCTATTTTATTTCAACAGAAACATACACATATATGCACACACATACATACATGTAAACACAATAAACACACATATACACATGCCTGCATGAGCACACATACACACACATATGCATACAATATCTCTAATCAAAACTTAGCAACAAATCAAAGCCTTTACTCATTCTTTTTTTACATTTACAATATTTATATCTGCTTTATCTTTTGTCATAAATAAGGAAAACTATAGCTATTTATTTTTTTAACTCCATCAAAGACTCCAGAAGGATATAATATTACCTAAGTTAACAGGAAGTACATTGTAAGCAACTTCCAAAACTCTAGGATTGATAGAGACATCTTGCTGCCTGGACAGTCACCCAAAGTTCTTCTGTACCATTTGGGCATCCATCATCAGCCTATAGGCCCATAGTATTCGGTAGACTTTTCCATGAAGCAGGAAATTTTAAAGACCTATATTGGTGATTTGTCGGTCACTTTCTTCTGTGTCCTGTAGACTCGTTTTGTTCTTTTATGAAGCAGGAACCCCGAAAGACCATCTCACTTTCATGCAAGTTTGGCAGTCATTTTTCTGTGGGTCCTGCATGTCCAGTTCACTCTCACTTGTTCTTATTAGCCTAACCTGCGAAAACAACAGTGACTTCTAAACTCTGCTTAGAGACACAGGGATGTTCCTGGTCTCACACTTTGTCTAGTAAGTTTCATAGCTAAGGACATAACAGCCTTCAGTTTCCAATGTGCCTTGGCCTTGTCTGTAAATGATCCAGCTGTTCTTCTTCATGTCCACGAGATTCCCCTCTGTAAACCAACTTGATGTCCTTGAGGTTGGTTGTTCTGAATAGCACCTGCAGTAGTGTAGGAGGACCTTTTGTATTTGTGTTGCTTTTATTGGTTGAATAAAGAAACTGCCTTGGCCTTTTGATATGGCAGTACTTATATAGGTGGGAAGACAGAACTGAATGCTGGGAGGTGACAGAGTAACGTCATTGGTTAAATAATAAAGAAACTGCTTGGCCCTCATAGGTTAGAACATAGGTGGGTGGAGTAAACAGAACAGAATGCTGGGAGGAAGAGGAAGTGAGCAGATGCAGAGCAGCTCCTCTCAGAGTCAGACGCAATGCAGCCAGCCGCCAGGTCAGACATGCTGAATCTTTCCTGGTAAGACTAGTGCTACACAGATTATTAGAGATGGGTTGATCGGGATATGAGAATTAGCCAGTAAGGGCTAGAGCTAATGGGCCAAGCAGTGTTTAAAAGAATACAGTTTGTGTGTCGTTATTTTGGGGCATAAGCTAGCCAGGCGACCAGGAGCTGGGGCAGCAGGAACACAGCCCACAGCTTCCTACTACAGGGAGGAGGAAGGCAGACAGAGAGAGCCACCATGGAGTCACCAGAGTCAGACATGCTGAATCTTTCTCAGTAAGCCACGACCTCATGGTGTTACACAGATTGGTAGAAATGGGTTAGATCAGGATGTGAGAGTTGGCCAAAAAAAGGCTAGATATAATGGGCCAGACAGTAATTTAATTAATACAATTTCTGTGTGGTTATTTCGGAGGTTAAGCTAGCTGGGTGGTGGGACTTGGCCGGCTCCCCTCGTAATACGCTGCAGGTTTGAAAGAGAGGAGCCCAGCAACTTTCCCACTGCACATTGACACCCCAGAAGCACCATACCCTCAGTGCCCCGGAGCAATGTGCCTTCTACTTCAATGAGAAGATGCGTCACGGTTCTGCAAGCCTTAGTGGCTTTGGGTGCAGGGGTCTAGGAGCCGTTTACACAAGCTGGATAGGGCCACCCAACACATCAGGCCCTGGAGCTGGACTTGGGTTTTCTTCAGCTCTGGGTCTGTTTGCACCCAATAGACAATAGAACTAGAGGTTATGACAGCTCATGGTTTCTAGCAGCAGGGGGCCCACACTGTGGGAGCTGACTCTTGTGACTCCAGGAGGCAGGCCTGAGCTGTCTATGGGAGCGACTCTCAGGGGGTCCCCATCTTTGTCAGTTCCATGAAAGGGTTAAATGACTCCTTAAAAAGCCCAATTCAGTTCAGTTCAGCTTTATTCTTTTAATATTGGCTGCCTGGAGACTCTGAACCTAACTGCTGCCTGCTGTGGCCCATACACGTAAATTTTATCATTCGGTCTAATTTACATCCTTTTAGTATGTTTTATATTTATTTGAATTTGTCTAGCTTGTTTTACACATGCCTTAAGACCAACTGAAGTGTTTGTAGCGTGAGTTTAAATGGTCGTAAATAAAATGATTGCATGTCTGTCCCTTAGATAAACATGGATTAGGCTGTCACTGCTCTGTGGGATGGGGTCTGTCACACGCACCAAAAGAAATGCTTATGCTAACCAGTCCCCAGCTTCCCAAGAAATTCAACAGAGAGTTATCATATGGCTGCAAAAGCACATGCCTAATACTACAGAAAGGAATTGAAAGTAGACACACACACATACATGCACGCGCGCACGCACACACACACACACACACAGAAGTGCTGTTCACAAAATAAAAAGATAGAGCCAAGTCTCCATCTAGATGACTAACGAACAAAAATGTGGTATGTCCATACAATGGAATATTATTGGGCTATGTAAAAAAAATGAACTTTCAGTATTTCCCACAACATATATTGATCTTGGAAGCATTATGCTAAGTAAAATAATTCGCCCATAAAGAATAAATGATATAGTATCTGTTTTTATGAAATACCTAGGCTAGCAAATTTATAGAGACAGAAAGTAGATTAGAGACCACAGAGTGGGTGGGGGCAGGGGTGAAGCAGGCAGAAAGGGAATAGCTGGTATTGCTTAATGGTCACAGAGTGCCTAATTGTTAGTGCTGAATCAGCTCATACATAGACATCAGCAGTAGTTAGAACGGCAACTCAGCAGTACGACTTGGTAGAATAGCAGTGTAATTAATGCCACCGTGTAAACACTTACAATGCCAAATTTTCTCTTCTGGCCATGGGTAATCTTATATACTCTTGTAAGAGGTAATTTTAAAAAATTAAATGCTATGGGGAATTCCTATTGTTTATCTTATTAATAAGAACTAGAGACTATTTATTATGAAAAAATAGGTGTCCCTCAAAAGCAGTGCCTACCAAGCTGTCAACGTCAGATCTGAAACCCCTGGACCATCTTTAGATCACAGATTCTCACATCTCCATGATGGGGGGTGGGGGGTGAGGCAAGACCTCGTAGTCCTGCCTACACCCTCTCAGAAGATTCTAGAATTCTTTGATTTGCCTACCTCTGTGGAAAGATAACTGGGTAAGGAGTGAGGGGAAAGATCTTCGGATGTCTCCCATCCAGGTACTAACCAGGCTGGACCCTGCAAGCTTCTGGTGTCTTTGGGGTAGAATGGCTCAGCCTTGACTGGAACATGTGCTTGGGACAGGAGGCGCCAAGTGAGCCGTTCAGTGTGTGTGTGATAGTTTTCAGTTCATGGGACAGACCTGAAAAAATAAACCTGTTGCCCATTTATTTATTTCTTAATATTTGAAGATGTTTCCTATTGGTTCAAACAGTTGATAGTGGTGAGGTGGACAGAGAACAGTCATTTGTTTCTTCACGGGAGACAGCTGCCCATCAATCCTGGGTGGTCAACGGCGTCAGAGCAGTGGCTTCAGGGAAAGGGAAAGCGGGGCTAGCCGAGAAGTTTGTGTAGAACGAGAGAAGCTGTGGGCTTTGATGGGCCATGTCCCTGCTTTGGCACATGCTAACCAAACAAATGCCCTTGGCTCCTTTCCTCGATGTATTAAAGTCACGGGAGAAAATAAATTCCAAGGTCAACGTCAACCTTCCTCCCCCAAGGTCTTTGTAACCCCGGGCTCCGTTGTGACTCGTTTCACTTCAGTTGCCATGCTGCTCCAAGGAGCCTGGAATCCCGGACCTTTCCCCCAAACAGCTGTCGAGGGCATTTGTGCAAGTAAACTAATTAAGAAGGGGTTTCCAAAAGGTCTGTGCTTAAGAAGGTGAGAATCAGGAGATAGGAAGTGCCGTCTGGTAAAGTAAACCAGCTTGAAATCTGGTAGAATGTTTATAGTCAGCTCTCCGTGTGGTCCACGGTCCAGCCCTGCACAGCCCGGTCTGTGTTAGGAGCAGGGTCTGGGGGCTGTAATTGGATCCTTTCTGTTATCCTGTAAGCAGAAACTAGGAACCGTATAAGGGTTCTCAGAGTCCCCAGAGCCCAACACCAGAACTCTTGGCTACAGAAAGCACCTTCTGCCGTTGGAGCTATTAAATATGGGCGCAGACTGTGCGGTGCACGGTTAGGTCTTTACAAAGTGCTCGTAGACCCTAGCGAAAAGCATATGGACACTGTCCAGCCCCACATAAGCTCTTCTGTAAATGTCATTGTGAGCCTATGGCTTGCTTTTCTGGCAATACACACACACACACACACACACACACAGAGTTTCTGTTGAATATTTTCAATTTGTAATTCATTCCCACTTTGGATTCTTTGTGTTGATTGCTTGTAGGTGAGCTTAGGGGGGTTTGATTGTCTCTGATCTGGGATCGTGATGCCGTGAAGATAATTTTTCTCAGCAAAGCTGTGCTGGAAATTCCTCACAAGTGAGGGACTATACCCACTCTGACCTTTCTCCCCAGTTTATATCTTACTCTTTTTTTTTTAAGAGTCCAAGGCCAGCCGGGTGATGGTGGCACACACCTTTAATCCCAGCACTTGGGAAGCAGAGGCAGGTGAATCCCTGTGAGTTCGAGGCCAGCCTGGTCTACAAGAGCTAATTCCAGGACAGCTAGGACTGTTACACAGGGAAACATTGTCTCAAGAAACAAAAACAAAACAAAACAAAACGAGACTAGGGGTAGCTCAGTCAGTTAAAGGTGCTTGCTGTCCAGCCTGTTACCTCAGGTTGGTCTCCTGGACCCAGTATCCAGTGTCCAGAACCTGAAAAACATTCCAATACAATATGTTCTTAGTGTCATGTCCATGCTCTGTGGAGATTCTAAGACCACAGCCGTGGTGACTCTATCTCAAACACCTTAAGAAGTAACACAATGAGGCCCACAGGTGAGGGCCAGCCATGATGAGTTTGAGCTGGGTGTCTTCTCCCAACTTCCTATCTATGGCTCTTTAGTAAATCCTACTTCCTGGGGCAGGTAATGGGGCTATCATCAATGACATATCGAGTCCTTTTCCAAGACAGTGAGCTCATAGCTCCACTCTTCTGTCAATGCAGAATGACTTGCTTTGAAGAGTGAGGTTTTGTATAGCTAGGCTCATCAGTACGCCTTTGGAAATCTATCAGATACACAGATCCCGGACCACTTCAGTTAGTGTGTGGTGAAATCCACAGGTCAACCTTTTAGAGTGCCCTCAAATGGTCAAGAAACAATGTGATAGACAAGAAAGCCCCGGATGGAGATGGGAGAATGGTCTACTGTTTACAGTTAGACCTGAAGTTGTCAGTCACCAGTGGTCTACAGAGCACATCAACCGGGCAGCCCGGGTTCACCATTGGGATACTGGCACTCATCAACATTACTAAGTATAGATAAAATCCCTGTTGTAATCCTTGGATATCAGGCAGCTCAGGGCCTGCAGCCCCACCGCTGGTGTACACACAGTCCACTGGAGTGAACGGATGAGGAGTGAGCTTTCTAAAAGGGGCACAAGCTCTCTGATATATTCTGGAAAACTCCTTTTCAAGATCCTGCGATCTAGAAGAGTTGTCTGTTCTTGTTTTTGGCTCAGGTTTTGGGAAGCTAGTATTCACAGAGAAGGGTGCCCAACACTGGATTGAATTTATGGCCGTGAGTTAGCTTGGGTACTTTAGGAATTCCAAATTTGAATCCAGGGACCTTCACGGTTATCTGTTCCAGCATTTTTCTAGCTAGTTCCCAGTGATTGTTATGATACTTATACAAATAAAAGTTCTATCATCATGGCTATGACAGGGCATCTTTAGATGAGTTCTTTGGTATCTCGACATGCACTATGGATGGTCATGTCAATTGTCTTCTCTGTGTAACAATACTTGACAAAAAGCACCTTAAGAAATAAAGATTCATATTGTTTAGAGTTCAAGGGTACAGTCCATCCTAGTAAGAGGTCAGAGACAGATGTGAGGCAGCTGGTCACATTGTGCCCACAGTCAGGAAACAGAAAGAGATGAATTACCGGTGTTCAGAAAACTTTGTCCTTTGTATCCAGTCTAGGACTTCAGCACATGGGATGGCACTTCCCATAATGAAGTATGTCTTCCCATCTCATTTAACCCTATCTAGAAGCTCCCTCACAGATGTGCCCAGAGGCTTGTCTCCTGAATTGACCATCAGTATTAATAATCAGAAGGCTATAGCATGACTCAGGTCATTGACCTCAGTGTCCCTTTCTCCTCAGCCCACAACTTACCGTTATTAGAAACATACCTTGAAGATGCAAATAGAGCCTGCATCCCCACCCCAAGAAGTCACCCCAAGGAGACTTGCTGGTACTGAGAACTGGAAGGCAACATTTCTTTCTTGCCCGGTACTGCTCATTATTGGCAAACTCGTCCTTGAACAGCTCCGAATAAATCATCAGGAGATGAATTGCAGGGTGCACAGCTGTCTCTCGCACAGTCAGACTTGTGGGAAATGCAGCAAAAGGAGATGACTCCCCTGTAGGCTTTAGTCATAGGCCTCTGAGTCATGCATGCTTAGGAGCTTGTCTGTGGGCTACATTGGCCCAGTTTTCATGATTTACTTTGGTATCTATTTCATGAAAGCATTAACATGTACAGCTTTCCTTGGTATATGAGAACTGTTTGTTATTTGCTTAATAAGAGAATGCTTCCCCTGGTATATGAGTGGGATGAGTTTTATACGGCAGACACCCTCTGCTACAAATTAAGGAAGTAAAAAAGTAATAAAAAAATTACAGCTCATTTTGCGAGCTGTTCTATACTTCCTGAAATTTTCTGAAAAGTTCTCTAAAATATTATTTCAGTTACAACCTCTCTCCTCCTCTTCCTCCTCCTCCTCCTCCTCCTCCTCCTCCTCATTCTCTATTTCCACAGCCCTCCCTCCCTTCCATCCCTCTCTCCTTGTTAAAAGTCAGGATGGCTTCTAGGATTGACTCACACAGAAAATTTTCCCTCAGCCCTTTTGTATTCAGCCTGAGTGAGAAAATGTCCCTCAACTTTTGAGTGTGGCATTCGATTATGGACTCAATACCCAGGACAACTCGGCAGGCCTCGCTTCACATTCCAGCGTGTGTGTGCCACAGTCATCCTTGCCAAGTTCTCTTCACGGATGTGACTGTGTCGCATTAGGTCCTGTGGTGTCCTACTCAGAGCACGGTTCTTAACTGACCTGGTTGCTCCAGCTGCAGTGGACGAATACTTGACCGGGCTGTAGCTTTCTCAACAGGCACTCGTTCCTTACAGTTCTGGAAACTCTGCAGGCCAAGGTCACAGTGCTGGGATACTTGATTCTGGTGAGACTCTCCTCATGGCTTCCTGGAAGGGAGCTGGCACCTTCACCATCCAGTGACTTCCCAAGAAGCTACATCTCACCAAAGACATCTCGCGTGCTGTTTAGAATGTCAGCATAAGAATTGGGGGACACATAACCATTGCAAGCTATGTGTCGAACAACATCCAGGAAAGTACCTTCTGAATATGCCATGCCTTGACACAAACAGGCTCGAAGTCGTTCAGAAAATGTTCTGAGGTATGCCATGACGGGACTGAGACCATGAGGCTCACAAGCAACAGCACCTGGATTTGGACTTGGTGGGGGGCGGGGGGAGACTGATTTCGCAGATGCACAACTCATTGCTAAGTTGCCTCTGTAAATTGCATATGCCTGATAGCTCACCTGTGAGTTTGCATGCCAGTGCCACAGACCCCTCCCCTGGCTCAGGCCAGCTCTCATTTGAGAGTTTGCACACCAACATGGTCTCACAGACCCCTCCCCTGGCTCTGTAGAGCAGGGGTCTGAGCTCTTGCTCTCTCCTTACCACACATAGTCCTTCTTCACTCTCTACTTCACGAGCCTGGCCGTTGTGTGTTCTTATGTCTGCATGTTCCTCTATGTGCACATGTGGGTGGAGTGCACGTAGAGCTCAGAGGTCAACGGTGAATGTTTTCTTCAGTTGCTAGCGTATTCAATTTTTGAGGCAGGCTCCCTTAATAAACTGAAACTTGTTGATTTGTCTTGATTGGCAGCCGGTCTACCCCAGGGCTCCTCCTGTGTCATCCTCCCCGACTCTGGGATTGCAAGTGTGTTTGCACCTTAAAACCTGGGCTTCTTGTGTGTGCCAGGGATGAAACTGAGGTCCTCCTGCTGATGCAAATGAGACTTTATTGACCGAGTCACCTCCCATGCCTTTACTCCACAATTTCTATTTTATTTATTTATTTTTTTTAAATAAAAACTTGAGATAAAGATTTTGTGTTTTGGCTTTTGGGGTTTTGTTTGTTTGCTTGCTTGTTTAAACCATGGAAGGCACACACGTTTATACTGAAGGTTGTAGATAACAGTAAGAGCAAACGATATTTTCGCTAAGTGGAAAGCAAAGTCCCCGACCAGAGTTCCCATCCCCCCTCTTCTGATATTGTGAATAATAAGCATAATGACAGTTGTGTGCTGGGCTCACATTCTCAAACTCTGCTCAAAGAGAAGGCTGCCTCTAACTCTCGACTGTCTTCTTTAATTTTTACAATGTCTTAGTTTACAGTGGAATAAAGCTGGAAGGAGTTGCCTGATGACCCTTAAAATGGGGGAAAATTAAAATAATTGAGGCTGGGATTTGTGTGTCTGGTGTTTGGCCTGTGGGCCTGGTTCTCATTAGCTCAGCCCACAGTCTGGGGTTAATTTTGTAGCTCTCTGTTGGGTTGACTGGACTCTTTATTGCCATGTGTACCCATAGGCTGAGCCAAGCACCCCAGTATGAAGCACTAAGTACATGAAGCCAGTCATGAGTCTGGGGTAGTAGTTCTTTGCTCAGGTAAAGAGTGTCTGAATTCTGCAGCAATTCTGGCTGGGTGGATTGTTTCTCATAGGGATATCCTAGTCAGTCTCTCTCTCTCTCTCTCTCTCTCTCTCTCTCTCTCTCTCTCTCTCTCTGTCTGTCTGTCTTTCTCTCCCTATTGAACACACACACACACACACGCACATCTTATGTGATAAATTCCAAAGATTAAGGTCCAGAGACTGTCAAACTGTCCTCACTACAGATGTTGACAAAAATAAATTTTATTTATTGAAAAAAATAGAGGTACAACAAATCTTTAAATTAATATGTTACTTTCCCCTGTTTTTATAGTAACACATTTCTTTATGTCTATAATAATGGAAGAAATGGAGGCTAAACCTTGTGGTGTGTTTGTGTCTCTATGTCCCTGTATGTGTGATACGTATGCATGTGTGTGTGTGTGGTATGTCTATGTGCGATATACGTGTCTGAGTATATACATATGTGTGTATGTATGTGTGTGGAGTGTGTTTTATGTAGCCCAGTCTGGCCTTGAACTTGATACATAGCTGAGCATGACCTTGAACTTCTAATTCTCCTGCAACTGTCTATCTCCCAAATGCTGAGATTCCAGGAAGATGCAACCACAGCCAGATGTTTATATTGTTTTTGAAAACAAAACAACAGAACAAAAAAGCAACAAATGCTTTTTTCTTTCAGTTTCTCTAGGGAGGATTACAGATTAAAAATCCAAAGGAAGCAGGAGATTTGTGTTCTGACTTAGTCTTGTCTGCTACCCTGACTGTGGTCAGAGTTGTCCCAGCTTCAGACAGGACAGGATATCAACAAGAACTCAACAAGGCTTGAGTTCAAGGTCAGCAGGTAGGGTTTCCCAGGGCACCATTGCACTGTACAAGCACACAGACCCTAACTCCCTGAGGTTGCTTGTGCTGTGTGCTCCTCTGGTGGTCTGGTCCCACCCTCCCCCTCCCACTCCTGCCATCCAAGTATTCAGTCTGTAAGCCGAACTCTGTCCCATGGAGGGAGTCTTTACAAATTCAAGTGGACGGAGAGACAAGCATGTCAACCACCAGATGAACAGCCCTCTGTCAGTCCGGTGATTACCACCCCCCACACACCCTCCAGGAAGACATAAACACCCCAGGAAGCTCCCTCTCAGCCCAGCACTTGGATAAACAATCCAGTCTTGGCCCTGGTGATCCCCTAGACCCGCACCGGGGAAGTCTGTGAGCTTATTGTCTCTCCTCATTCCAGATTCCATAGGCAAACCTTGCTGTCCACAGCCCTCGGAACTGTGAAGGAGCTGCTGGAGGATCCATGGGAATCCTTCAAGCAGAAAGGACCCAGACAGGACCTCCTGCCTCATCTTCATGAGCTTGTCCAGAGGAATCTGTAGACATTGCTTTTTTGTACAACCTTAAACACAGGCTCCTGTGCCCTGCTGTGGGTTCAGCTGCTCCGTTGAAAGGAGCAGAAGGCCAGATCTCAACACACCTCCGTTCACCCCTTCCCTCATTTTTTCTTCCCAACACACCCTCATTCATCCTTTCTCTCATTTTCTTTTGGCTCAATCTGGGTAACTCTAAAATTTATATTGATTTTTCTTCGTTAGGTGGAGCATGGGAAAAAGAAATGCCTTGGATGTATCCAGATACGGCCAGGGACCAACAGAAAAGGCAAAAAGCCTTCCCCAGAAGAGTTAGGAGTGCAATGTCACATGTTTCTCTTTAGGTTTCTGTGCCTGCAGCTCTTAAAGGAGTGGCAGCAAGAACTGAGCCACCCCCACCATAGGCTCCAAGCTTTGGGTCTTCCCCACACCCCAGGGATTAGCTCTCCATTCTGATGAAATAGGCAATATTCTACAAAGCTTGTTAAACATGTGGCCGATCAGTTGGACAGTGGGCTTCTTTGTGGGCTCCAGGCATGCGTTCTGGCTCGTAAAACAGGCCCACACTGCCTGTTCCCTGAGCTGACTCTCAGATCTTGACTCACGTTTGAGCTCACAGTCCTCTGAAGCCGATACATTTGCAGGCTGACAGTGGATAGATTTGCAGAATGGTTCCAGACTCTGGCCTGAGCCAGATGTGGGGCCTCTGGCTTCAGACCGGGGACGTCCATCCTTACCCTGCGTCTGATGAAAGATGGATGAGGGCCTCTGCGTTTTCTTCTGGCAAATTATATATCAGAAGACAGGAGACCGAGGAATTAATTCAAGATTAATTTACGGATGGCTGCCCAAGGAATTATTTGGCCAACAGATGAAAAATGAAATTTTCACTACAAAGAGAGGAAATTGGAGAAGGGTTAAATTTTAATCCCATCTCCCATAAAGAATTATTGTGTCCCAAGACCTTTGTTGGAGCCTCAATTAATCATTCAAGAACCTGACTTTCACACACGTCAGTGAGCAAGCACACACAACCAAGGGTGTCATGTGTATTTGGTGAAGTATTTCTGTTTGTTGAGAGAATGAATAAATTAGCTCTGTACTAAGCATGATGACTCTTCCAAGTCAAAACAGCCAAGTGGATATTTAATCCAGATCAAGGCAAGTTTTTACCTTTTTTTTTTTAAAGCAAATAAGAAATACAGTTTTAAAAAAAAGAAGAAGAAAATATTTGAGGATGTGCTAAATCTTCATGTCTTGTATGAACAGAGCAGGCAGGTGTCTGTTCACCAAATCAGAAGGAAGGTAGAGGCTCAAGGAGATGCCTCATAAACAGAAAGGCGTTTGGAGGACTGCTAGGACGTGGTGTGGGTGGTGGGTAACTCCAGGGAGAAACCATGCAAGCTGATGCAGGCTATAAGACTTAGGGTCTAATCTCAGATTGTATTTTGCCTTAAGAGAAAAAAAATACACTTGTAAAAAGCAGTAGTATTTATCATACAGGAACCAATGCGAAGGAGTGGGGAGGGAGGGAAGCTGGTGGGGGGGCATGCATGTGGGGAGGTACACTATCTTGAAATGCTAAAAGCTGAGCCCTCTCTGAACATCTCACAACCTCAGCCATGAGTGTCTAGACAGCATTTTCTATATGTGCTGCCCAGATTTGTATGTGAATGGCCATTTGAGAGGTGGTAGATCAACTTTCAGTACCACGTTTTGTCTAATGTCCTGTGTGGTCCCATCATTTCCTGAAAACCACCCACATGATACCTGCCTTTCTAAAGCACCAAGGGGGTGGGGGTGGGGGAGCAAGTCAGTGACATCAGAACCTGGAGGGAAACAGAAAGAAGTGTAATTGAATCTGCCCTGTGAACTGTGTACAGCAGGGTAAAGCACCAGCCAATGAGGAAAGAGTTGTGAGCATGCAAATAAGGTGGGCTGCCATCCGCAGAGACCAGCAATTCTGTGGATCGGATGTCTCATCCTGTGGGGGAGGCACTCATTCAGCTGGGAGCCTCCCTCTCGGTCTGTACATCCTCAGTGATGGAAACATTGCAAAGGGACTCATGACAACCGGGAGGAAATTTTCTTTTCTTTCAATTTTCTTTTTTTTCCCCTTTCTTTCTTTTTTAATTGAACCAGCAAGCTTGGTGTACAATCAATCTTTGGCAAACAAGAAGCCATGATTAGCTGAGCAGTGTCCTTCACCTGCAGACCATGTGAAGACAGAGGAAGAGACCTCCAGGATGAAGAGAAAATGTTCCTCGCTAGAAGTCCTCTGTGTCCAGCTTGTCTTTCTTGCTTGCTTCAATGATGACATCACAGTCTTTCCATATTGATACATGTTTAAACTTATTTAAATATTCAAATGAGGCAGGCAATTAAAGGTCACACAGGAGGCTGGGAAGATGGTTTAGGGGATAAAGTGGGAGAACCAGACCATCTCAATCATGCAAAAATACTAAATAAAATATTGGCAAATTGAACCCAAGAACACATCAGAACCATCATCCACCATGATCAAGTCCGCTTCATCTCAGAGGTGCAGGGATAGTTCAATGTACGAAAATCTGTCAGTGTAATCCACCATATAAAGAAACTGAAATACAAAAACCACATGATCATCTCATTAGATGCTGAAAAAGTTTTTGACAAAATGCAATATCCCTTCATGATAAAGGTCTTGGAGAGAGAGGGATACAAGGAACATACCTAAATAGAATAAAGGCAATATACTGCAAGCCATCAGCCAACATCAAACTAAATGGAGAGAAACTCACAGCGATTCCACTGAAATCAGGAACAAAACAAGATTGTCCACTCTCTTTATGTCTATTCAATATAGTTCTTGAGGTTCTAGTTAGAGCAATAAAACAACAGAAGGGAGATCAACAGGATACAAATCGAAAAAAAAGACGTCAATCTCTCAACATTTGATGATGATATGATAGTTTTCATAATTGATCCCAAAAATTCTACCAAGGAATTTCTACAACTCATAAACATTTTCAGTAATGTGTCAGGATACAAGATCAACTCAAAAATATCAGTAGACCTCCTTTACACAGATGAAAAATAGGTAGAGAAAGAAATCAGAGAAACACCACCCTTCACAAAAGCCACAAATAACATAAAATATCTTGGAGTAACTCTAACCAAAGAAATGGAAGACTTGTATGACAAGAATGTTAAATCTTTGAAGAAAGAAAATGAAGAAGACACCAGAAAGTGGAAGGGTCTCCCATGCTCTTTCGTAGGTAGAATCAACATAGTAAAAATGCCAATCTTACCAAAAGCAATCGACTGATTCAATGCAATGGCCATCAAAATCCCAGCAAAATTCTTCATAGACCTCGAAAAAACAGTATTCAACTTAATATGGAAAAGCAAAAAAACCCAGGATAGCCAAAACAATCCTGTATAATAATAGAACTTCGGGAGGCATCACAATCCCTGACTTCAAACTCTACTACAGAGCTACCGTACTGAAAACAGCCTGGTATGGGCATAAAAACAGACAGGAGGACCAATGGAGCCAAATCAAAGACCCGGATATTAATTCACACACATTCGAACACCTGATGTTTTACAAAGAAGCAAAAAACATCAAATGGAAAAAAGAAAGCATATTTAATAAATGGTGCTGGCATAACTGGATATCAACATGTAGAAGAAAATAGATCCATATCTATCACCGTGAATGAAACTCAAGTTCAAATGGATCAAAGACCTCAATATAAAGCCAGTAACACTGAAACCCATAGAAGGGAAAGTGGGAAGTACACTTGAATGCATCGGCACAGGAGACCACTTCCTAAATATAACCCCAGTAGCACAGACACTGAGAGAAACAATTAATAAATGGGACCTCCTGAAACTGAAAAGCTTCTCTGTAAAGCAAAGGACATGGTCAACAAGACCAAATGGCAGCCTACAGAATGGGAAAAGATCTTCACCAACCCCACATCAGACAGAGGTCTGATCTCCAAAATATACAAGGAACACAAGAATTTTGTCATCGAAAGAACAAATAATCCAATAAAAAAGTGGAGTACAGATCTAAACGGAGAACTCTCAACAGAGGACTCTAAAATGGCTCAAAGACACTTAAGGAAATGCTCACCATCCTTAGTTATCAGAGAAATGAAAATCAAACAACTCTGAGATTCCATCTTATACAGGTAAGAGTGGCCAAGATCAAAAACACTGATGACAACTTATGTTGGAGAGGTTGTGAGGAAAAGAGAACATTTCTGCATTGCTGGTGTAAGTACAAGCTGGTACAGCTGCTTTGAAAATCAGTATGGTGATTTCTCAGAAAATTAGGAAACAACCTAGCAGCATTGTTTGTCATAGCCATAACCTGGAAACAAACTAAATGCCCCTCAACTGAATAATGGATAAGGAAAATGTGGTACATTTACACAATGGAGTACTACACAGCAGAAAAAGATAACGACATTTTGAAATTTGCAGGCAAATGGATGGAGCTAGAAAACATCACATTGAGTGAGGTAACCTAGACCCAGAAAGACAATTATTATATGTACTCACTCATAAGTGGTTTTTAAACATAAAGCAAAGAAAACCAGCCTACAAATCACAATCCCAGAGAACCTAAACAACAATGAGGATCCTAAGAGAGACATACATGAATCTAATCTACATGGAAAGTAGAAAAAGACAAGATCTCCTGAGTAAATTGGGAGCATGGGGATCATAGGAGAGGGTTGAAAGGGGGGGGAGAAGCAAGGAGGGGTGCAGAGAAAAATGTAGAGTACAATAAAATCAACTAAAAAAAAAAAAACCTCACAAAGTTAACATACCTTAGACAGAGTTGGACCGAGAGAGCCAGTTAAAATAAAACCACCCACCTGTTGGGATAATAGGAGCAAGGATGGAAGAAATGACCACAGTGCCTGAAGCTGCTTGCTGACTTTTGTCAGGTCTAATAAAGTCTTGACCATGAATTGCCCATGTCCACCATTACTTGTGTGTGTCAGGCATGCCAAGGTGTATATCTGGCTTTAATTTGTAATTTAAACCTTCTGGAATTTCCTTTCTTTCACACACTCACCAAAGGACCCTGCTGAGCTCTGATAGTACCGTAGGCACTGGGGATCCAAGATGGACAGACAGTGTGTGAGTATGAAGGAGCACGAGGATCCTCTGAACTGGGGTGGAGAATTCCACAAGAGTCAATTTCAATTTCCTTGCCTGTGAAATGGGAGTGTTCACACATGACCTCGTGTGTATTTGTGTGTGTGTGTGTGTGTGCGCGCGCGCGTGCGCGTGAAATGGTAGGCACCCTCACATGAGTTCCTGCATAGGCCAGAGGAGAACATCCAGTATCTGGTTGATCACTTTTTGCCTTATCTCTTCAACACAGAACCTCTCACTTAGCCTGAAGCTTGCCATTTTCCCATAATGCTGTTGGTTAGCAAGACCCCAGCCATCCTCCCATCTTTGACCCCTTCCTCAGTGCCGGGATTAAAGGTGCCTTGGCTTCTTTATATAGGTGCTGAGAATTGGCACCCATGTATAAAGTGCACAGCAGACATTTTCTCACTAAGCCATTTCTCTAGCTCTTTCTAGAACTGTTTTGAGGTGGAATCGGGCTACCCGGAAGAATGCTGGAAATTTCACTGGGCATCGGTTTTAGCCAGGAGTTCCACACAGCAGTGGGCACACGATGGGCATGGAGGGACTGCTAGGTCTCATCGTTTGCCCCACCTTACGGCTTCTTCTGCTCTCTCTAGAGAGCATGACCCATTTTTTGGATCCATTCCTGGTTGATGATATCCTTTCTCACCTAAGTATCTGAACCCCCCCCCCCCAACCCATCTACTTCATTGTAATTGTCTTGCTAGATTCCTCTGTGTGCTTATTACTGTCCCCTCCCTAATTCGTCACAGTGCATACCTGGAAGTTAATCTTTTCTAGATGAATCTTCTCTGCAATGTTCTGGGTCAGTAGAAATGCTTCATATGACGATGGTTCCACATGGCTATTGCCCCCTCGCAAGTCAACTGTGCTACGGGGGATCTGAATGTTGAATCCTTTTTTTTTTTTTTTTTTTTTTTTTTTTAGATTAAATGGAAGTAGACACACATGGCTACTGCAGTTGCTAATATAACTTTAATGCATGGAGACCCTCAATCAGAATATCAGCTGTTCTCATGAGATTTCACGGTATAGATACCAGCACTAACTTCAGGGAAAACCAACCAGAAGATACTCTTGTCTGTCTTCTCCTATAGTAGGATTCATAGCCCCCAGCCACCCCGACAGGTTGTGACTCAAGTCCTAAGCACAGGAGTAGAACCTTTGGAGGCTAGACATGGCTCCCTGCATGTGGAGACCCAGACGAAGATGACTGTCTTCCAACCTTTTGTGCTCAGACGGGGTGTGAAACAGGTCTCCGTAGCAGGGCCACCGTGTGTCCCTGTCTCCATGTGGGCAAGGGGAATAGGAATGAGACACACTCACGTGGGCGTCCAGCAGAAGCTGCTGAGCACACTGGGGCAGGGTTGTTGTGGGTGCCAGCAGCCGGCACCATGTGGCACTCAGATGCCAGGGTGGAGGACTGTGATCCCAGACGGCCACAGCCTTGCTTGCCATCTGCTAGCGGTTGGGCCGAGTTCAGTCTGGCAGCATTGAGACAGACGGCTGGTAGCTGGTATTAGATAATTTTTTTTGGTTTTTTTGGTTTTTTATTTATTATTTATTTTAACAAAGCTGTGTCTGAGCCTTGAATTTTAGTAAAGGAACAGCAGTCTGTTACAAAGCTAGCTAAGGGTCTGAGGGCCTTCGTTAGTTCACCATGGTCTCTTTTCATTTTCTTCCTTCTCTGCTGCTCTCATTCAGTCTGTCCCTTCCCCTCTGTCCGCTCTTCCTTCTTTCTCTCTCCATCTACCCCGCCTTTCTTTTTTTCCCTACTTCCTCCCCTGACCTCATATTTAATTTCTTCCCCACCTTTTTTTTTCTTTTCTATCTTCTTCCTCCTCCTCTTCTCCCTCACTCCACTCCTCTCTCTCATCAAGGTAGGATTCCATTATGTAGTCCAGGGTGGCCTGGAAGTTATAAATTATCCTGTATCCTTCCACATGCTGAGATCATAGGCCCAACACCACCAAACCCAGCCAGATAAGTATATTTTTGAGACCCCGTTATGTGTTCGGAAGTGAGTACATCACACTTTTAATTCTTAAAAGGGTCATAGTGTGTTCAGACAACCTGCTGTCTGGCAGATCATACTCTCTTTCCCACGTAGTTTGGGTCAGGTCTTCCGTGATGTCATTGTAAAACACATTGCTTTTACCCTCTTGGGACAAGATTTGTAGAGAAGATAAGTCTAAGCAAGGACAGTCTTCAAAGATTGATTTTCTTTCAGAGAGAATAAGAGGAAGTGCTGCATTTCTGGGTGCCCATATATCCTGGGAGGTTGGGCTTCTCTATTTCCATTACAAGTTCCAAGGTCTTAACATTAAAAGTTATAGATCAAAAGAACTGGGCTGTTAACTCTGTGACTTACAGTGTTCTGGGAGTGGCCTTTGTCATGTGTCAGGAATGACTTTGAACAATGGACACATCTTCCTGCAAATAAAATTCTTTCTATTAAAAATTATGATCATCAGGTAACGGTGGCACATACCTTTAATCCCAGGACTCAGGAGGCAGAGGCAGGTGGATTTCTGAGTTCGAGGCCAGCCTGGTGTACAGAGTGAGTTCTAGGACAGCCAAGGCTACACAAATAAACCCTGTCTCAAAGAAAAACAAATAAACAAAAAATTATAGTTGCCATGCTCAAATGTGAAGGAGAGGATTGCTATGCTGTTTCCTGCTGGCTGTGTCCTGGAAGGAATCCAAAGAAATGCCTTGCTGTGGTGAACTGGGGAGGTGTACAATTTCCAGTCTGATATCACAGTCACGTGACTACAAGGCTGTGACTGCCAGGTTTTTGGAAAGCTAAGTGTATAAGAGCCTGCATGAAAACAAGTTTTCCAGCTGAAAAGGAGCTCAGGGGATGTGTTTCCCCCAGAAGGTAGTTTCTGTCTGGCCCATGCTGAAAAGACATTAGTGGGGAGATGGGGAAGCAGGAAGTACAGCCTGGCCGACTTATGAGACTGGAATTGAACACCTCAGCATCTCCAGGCAGTCTGGGCCAGACCCCTCCTCCCTCACTAGGGAGACTCAGGCTAGAGGTTGGAGGACCTCAAACCTTTGCATTGATTGGTCTCTTTTGCTGAAAACTTCAAATGCAAAGTCTGCATGGCGTTTTTTGTGGTAGATTTGTTTTGGTTCTGGATCTTGAATTATATAAATGACAGTTGTGTTCTAAGCTTAGGTCTCTGGGGGATTCTATTCATGGGTATTTTTTGAAGCCACGGTGGTTTTTACTAGGTGATTTCATTTTGAAGGTGCCGGAGTGAGTGCAGTGATCTTCACAATATGGGAGTGTTGCTAGTTTTGGAAAACATCCTCTCGTGAACAGAGAGATTGTTAATTCTTTGACTATAAAAAGAAAAAAGTTAAAACATGGAAAAGAAAAGTTAAGTGGGCAAAGAATATTGTAAAAAAAGAGAGACTAACATGGTCAGAGATCCTTTACTAAGTGTTAACTGGCCAGCTTCATTAAGTCACAACACTCTTGGTCCACCGCTCTATCCACAGAGGAACTCTAACACGCTCTCCAAATACAACAAGCCTCCTCAATACCCATCAGCCCACAGAGGGCTGGGAGGTCAGCTGGCCAAAGATATCCTGGGTACTTGGTTTGAGCCAAGCTTGTCAGTATTGGCTTGTGAAGCTAGCGTGGCTATGTATTCTACAGCACTGTCTCCATTACAGCACGGGCTGGGCAAGAAGAACAACAGAGTTCCTAGGACTAGTGAGAGGCAGCTAGAGCCAAGTCAGACAGCCGATGCTAAGGATGTCTGCCACACTGAGACTGCCTTCACGTAGACTGGGGATTATCTGTTCTCCTGTAATTTCCATGAAGAATTCCGTGTTGAAGAGGATAGGGGAATTACCAAGCTTGAGAGTTTAAAATGCTCTGCCTGTCTTTAGAGAAGCTTCACACCTAAAAAGATAACAATTATCAAAAGAGAAGAAGGGAACAGAGAAAGATCAACAAAAACAACTATGAAAACACCACAAAGGAATCCTATTTATTACATTGTATGTTAGTTGAAAACAAATAATAAAAAAAGGGAAAAAAATCCCAAGTAAACAAATAATGGCAAGATGGAGATTACAAAATAAAAACAAAACAAAACAAACAACAACAAAACGACTCTTGGTGAGTGGTTGGTAGATAGGTGGGTGATGGGCACAGCCATCACAGGGAGCAGCACAGAGCTCCAAGAGAAGGTACACAGGACCCAGAAATTCCACTGTCGACAACAAAAAGAGATGAAACCACCACCTCATGAAGTAGGTATCTTCCCCAGAGTTCCTCACAACTCTGTCCACAATGGTGACGATATGAAAACAAGCTTCATGTAGACTGTAAGTCAGGCTGGTAAAGAACATCATCTAATTGTCACCTTGGAAGACCGTTCAGCCTGAGAAAAGGCGAGCCTTGTACCCAATGAATAGACATTCTGGAAATTGAAGTGAAGTAAGCCGGGCTCAGAAAGAAAAACACATACAATTTCATTTGCATGTGAGATACAACAAGAAGAATGATCTCAGGTACAGAGAGAGGAAAGGGAAGTGGGGTTCTTAAAGGCAGAAGACGTGGAGAGGGTTAAGCTAAGGGCTGCAGGCTAAGGGGTGCACAGGCTGAGGAAGCCTGGGATCTCATACCCACTGTTAATCAGACTGTACTAGGGGATTTTATTAAATAAGTAGATGTTAGTTACTCTTGGGAAGAAAACGTAACTATGTGAGATGGTAGAAACATTCAATGTCACCATGGAAACCAATTTACTATCTATGTATTTCAGAACAGCCGGTTATTAACCCAAAGAACATACAATATAATTTATTCCAAAATAAACGAAACAGGGATGAAAGTTCCCAAGGAACTGATTACATAGAAAAGCAGTTCTCTCGTGTTGTTTGGGCATCTACCTATCAGGACTGGGGATGTTGCTAGAAGGGTACACCAAGCTCTCTCTTTGTCTTCTCACCCTAGCCCCATCAGGAGTTCCAGAGCACACAGAGCTGAGATGAGGTGTCAGAAAGGGCAGCCACACCTAGGGGCTGGGACAGACTGAAGTTTGACTGCTGTCTGAATGGCTGTGAGGGTGGGTGTCTGGGTGGAAATCAAGGGAGGATAGGACGAGCTGGGCGGCAGGGTTCTGGCATCTGGAGGGGAAGCAGGTGGGGCACTCGGCACATGTGTGTTTCAGAAAATCCACCCTCTATAAACTCTGAGTGCTGGATAGATTGCTCGGGAGAAGCCAGGATTCCAGAATACTGGATACGGGGTACACATTCCTTGCCAAAGCTGACTTCAACAAGGAGCAACATGAGATCAGAAAGATCAACAATCCACACACAGCCAGTGACACCTCTGGTGTCGCGATGCCTGGGGATAAAGAGGAGAGCGCCCGCCCATCAAGAGCAGCATGGTGGAGATGGCGGGTGATGCAGAAAGTGTCTGCGAGCTGTGACTGTCGAGAAAGTAACACTGTGCTAGAGGGGATGTTGGCAGACATTCTGAAATGCTGGACCTATGGGGTCTTAGTTTCCCCTCCAGCTTTGTTCTCAACCTGAGTCAGCAGCACCTTCTCCAGGCTCAGTAGCAAAGCTGGAGGGACAAGGAGAGTCCCAGTTAACCTTTGACCATTGTAGAGAGCATGACTGATCTGGAGAACAGGGGTTGGGGTGGGAAAGCCTGCAGACAACAGTCTATGGGGGCAATGAGGGAGCAGAGCATTTCCCAAAGCTTCTTTCTTAAACAACAAATGAACAAACAAACGGAACCCTACAAAATAAAGTAAAAATCTAAAAGACCCCCTCTTAAACCTCAAATAGATGTCATGACAGAAGTTCATACCTACCACCCCCAAAGAGTTCACAAAATGCAGGACTTGGAACAGCCTAGAATCATCTAGGAAGTTCTCTATATGTGGTGTTGCTGGGAGTATACCTTTAAGCAATTTCCTTAGGTGGCTTCACTGAGGCGGGAAATTCTGTCCTTGTATGAATGAAAGGGAGAAAGAGCAAGTTAGCACTCGCATGCCTACATACAACATACAACATACATGCATACAACTCATGACTTTCTACTCTTGATTGTGGATATAATATAACGAGTTGCTTTAAGTTCCTCCTGCCTGGACGTGACCTTCAATGCTACAGGAATTCCTACTACCAGTAGCCTTTAAGTTACCCACCCACTGGAGCGTGGCCTCTTATACTGTAAACGCCAATAAAAGCACACACCAGCCTCTTTCCCGGATGCTGAATTCGGTTGCTGTTCCCTGTTCGAGCAGAGGATTGTGATCTGTAAGTCTACCCCTGAATAAATAACCTTTTTATTATACTCAGTTTTGAGTTAGTGTGGGAAATCTTTTTTAGCATCCTTCTTCACTTCCATGAGAGACTTTAGCCTGGATCTGTGAGTCAAACGGATCCTTTCTCCCTCAAGTTGCTCTCGTCGGGATGTTTCATCGTGGCCTCCAAGTACCCAAGCGGCTGAACATCATATGCCTCCTCTTGTACAGCACACTTTGCTTTTGTGGGGAAAACTCTTTCTGAGCCTTGGCTCAGGTCTGTTCCCATCTCTCCTCCATCTGTTACAAGTCTCATCCAGATGAAAATCTGTGATACCTTAGATGGGGCTCTCGCAGACTGAAGACAGCTGTGGAGGTGGTGTAATCCTAGTAATAGTTTTGGGTGGAGTTCGTCTCTGCTCTTGGAGACTATTGCTGGTAGTTGTGATTCTAGCTAGACTCATTATGGAGTTTTGAATGAGAATGTCCCTCGTATACTTATGGTCCCCAGTTAGACATTAAGGAACCTTTAGACTGTGTGACCTCACTGGAAAAAGTATGTCACTGCGGGTGAGCTTTGAGCATGTATAGCTTCGTTCCACTTCCAGCCCACTGTCTGCTTCACATTTGTGGTTAAAGATGCACACTGTTAACGTCCTGTTCCTGCCACCATGCCTTGCCTCCTGTCATGACAGACTCTTTCTCCTCTGGAATCACAAACCAAGACAAACTCTCCTGGTCACAGTGCTTTGTTATGGCAGTAGACCGCTAAGTGATGGTCTCATGTCATGATGCGATGATGGTTTGGAAGAAAACAGTCCCCATGGATTCACAGGGAGTGGCACTATTATAAGGTGTGGCCTTGTTGGAGGAAAAGTGTCACTAGCAGGGTGGGCTTTGAGGTCTCAGAAACTGAAACCTGCCCAGTGGTTCACAATCCCTTCTTGCTGCCCGCTGATCCAGAGGTAGAACTAGCAGCTCCCTCTCCAGCACCATGTCTGCACCAGGATGATAATGGACTAAACCTCTAAACTGTAAGCCAGCCCCAATTAAATGTTTTCTTTTATAGGAGTTGCCGTGGTCATGGTGTCTTTTCACAGCAATAGAAACCCTAACTAATACAGTAGATGTATCTTTGGGTTTGCTTTATCATATGCCCAAGCAGGGAGTGCCCTAACCAGTGCTCCTATTTATGATCTGAGAAAAGAAAGTTTTTCAGCTAACCTAGAATAAATACAATTTATAGGGTCGGCTTTGGTTGAGTCTGGGGAAAAATACAATGAGTATCTCTTTTCTCAGTTCACTGACTGACTCAGTGGCTCCTTTTATTCAGTATCAAAGAGGAATACACTATTGGTTCAAAACCTAGGCAATACACAGATTAAAATACCTTTAAAGATTTATTTATTTATTTGTTATTTATTTATTTTTGTGTGCATGTGTGTATATCTGTGTGAATGTCCTAGGAACCCAAGGAAACCAAAGTGTGGTGATATTTTGTTTGTGCTTTAACAAATAAAGCTTGCCTGAAGAGGAGAGTGTGGAGCTAGCCACACTAGTTAGCCACAGAGGCCAGTCAGTGGTGGCGCACACCTTTAATCCCAGCACTTGGGAGGTGGAGAAGGGAAGTGATATGGCTGGGCCGAGAGAGGAATATAATGTGGGAGGAGTCAGGAGCTCAAGATTCAGTCTGAGGTTCACAGAGACAGGATATTGACCCCTCTGTTCCATGGATGTTGTAGGGGTAAGAAGAACTAGTGGCTGGCCGCTCTGCTTCTCTGATCTTTCAGCTTTCATCCCCTAATATCTGGCTCCAGGTTTTTACTAAGACCAATTAGGATTTGTGCTACACAAAAGTGGTTAGAAACCCTCTGTGGCAAACACCTTTAATCCCAGCACGCAAGAGGCAGAGGCAGGTGGATCTCTGTGAGTTTGAGGCCAGCTTGGTCTACAAGAGCTAGTTCCAGGAAAGGCTCCAAAGCTACAGAGAAGCCCTGTCTCAAAAAGTCAACAAAAAAGAAAAAAAGAAAAAAGAAAAGAAGAGAAAAGAAAAGAAAGAAACCCTCAAATGCACGTATGTGTGTGTATGTGTGTGTGCACGCACGTACGTGTGTGTGTGTGTGTGTGTGTGTGTGTGTGTGCAGTCGTAAGCTGCCATGTGTTCTGAGGACTGAGAACTGAACTCCAACTCCTGGCCCCTGGAAGAGAATCAAGTACTCTTAACTGTTGAGCCATCACTCCAAACCCATTATTTGGTATTTGAGGGACTATTCATATGGAATTAGATTCAGGGCTGTCTTACCCCAAATTATTTGCATATCCTAACATTCAGTTCTGCTGTTGTTGACACAACAAGCACATTTTATCTGTTATCAGCATATGTGTGATGCACTGGATGCAATCAGAGTCTTATTTGCAGCCTTCTTGGCCAGAACTACGCTGAGTACACAGTTAGGGTAGGTATCACCAGCTAAGCTCTTCCCCATTGGTTCAGAGGGACCAGGGCTGACAAATCACCTGTTACAGTGAATGACCTTTCCTGATAAGCAGAGGACACACAAACAAAGGTGATAAATATTAACCACTTGGCTGGCCTTTCTGCTGGGTGTTGCTGACATTTTAGTCTTATTTCTTGTGAGATTTTAAGTGTAAATAATCACAGCGTGGTTCTTGTCATCTTTCTCTTTGTATGATTTGGAGAAACATGCAGATTTATAAAAGTGCACAACGCTAAGGTCCTAGGGAATCTTCCTAGCCAGTAGTACACCGATCTTGGTACCCACTCTTTCTGCTCAGTTAGCAGCCCCAGGAGACAACGCTGTAGCCGGCCACCAAAGCTTAGGAAGACTGGCAACATCCCCTCTGTGCCGGGGCAGGATACCAGCAATAATAAACTGTCTCACATGTGATTCAGGCTGCTGCCTAAGCCTCTCTCAAGGATGACTCACAAAGCCTCAGTGAGTAAAATCCTAACCCCTTTCTGTTCAAATCCCCCAGCCTTGACCCTCTGCAAAGGTGCAAGGCAATATATACATTAAAACAGGAACAGCAAACACCTTGGCGTGCACAAAAATTCATGGAATTTAAAGGGTGAAAAAGACATTTGGATGACATGAACTATATGAAGAATGGCAAAGGCTGGTTGCATTAAAAGGCAGGAAATCTCAAGCTAACTTGAAATGTCATAACAGAAAATGTTTACCTAAGGTGTGAGGTAACGCAGTCATAAAAAAAAAAAAAAAGATCCTAGCCCTTTCAGTATCCAGAATGTCCACATTTGCCATCCCAGAGATAAGCAGCTAACTACACTGGCCCGGCACGAGTCATCTTCATAAAAGCTGCGTGAGAATTAGACCGAGCACCTTTCAGTTCCGTGTGGATGCAGCAGTCGCTCCGAGCTGCCGGCGTTCTCCAGCTGCTTGTGCAAACAACTGCAGAGGCAGCCTAAACTCAAGAATGTTTGCTGTTGGGCTTTCATCAAAATCTGACGGGCAGGCAACACACACACACACCACAATAAACATACATTCATCTTCAACGAAGAGAGAAGGCAAGGCAATGCCTTTGCAGGGCTCAGAGGAGGCATGGTGTGGCTTCAGTGCCACTTGGATTTTGAACCCAGCACACATGCCACGCAATGACCATGTCTTGATGCCATCCAGCACTCAGGAGAAGGCCATGCCTGAAATGCCTCGGCTTGGGTCAGCCCCCACGTGTGTCATTAGCTGCTGTGTTTTCACTCCATGCAGCATGTTCTGCCCTCACCGAAGCTCACGGCTTTAATTATAGAAACAACATTTAGTGTTTTCTGCCATTGCTCCTCAGGAGATAAGTATTAAATTGTGTGTCTGTTGACTGTAGGATTGTGCTGTGTTAAAATGCAGTATCTAAGTTTTTATTTAAATTGTTTCTGTGAGTTTCATAAAAAAAAATCCATTAAGTGAATTTCAGCTTGGGATTAGGAAAGAATTTCCAGTAATTTCTGAAATGATCTTGAACACACCTCTGCTTCTCTGAATTCCATGCTTATTATGTAAAACAATGTTCTAGGCACTGAGGATTGGGAGATCAAAATATGGATCAATTCCGAAAAAACGTTGCGTGGTTAGGGTCCTGCAGCTTCAAATATGCATTCAATGGTATTCTTCACGCAAAACTGAAAAGAATATTTACATTGCTGCCTGCAGAGTTACCCTTGTCTTTAGTAAGTGATTAAAATTGTATGCATGCCCTCAAACAATTTTGACATTAATATCTTTATGATTTATTACAAGTGACTGTGTTGTACTCGTGTCATAGGCATACAAACCGGAGGCCGTGTAAAAGTTTCTCAAGTGGAAAGGGGTGAGACCTGAGGTTAAAATCCTAGACAAATGGGTTGTGAGGTGACTCAATGAGGAATAGTGTTTCCTGTACCTGACTTTGAATCCCAGCACCCATGTTAACATTGGGTGTGCCTGTAATCTCAGAATTGGTAGGGACAGGCCGGACAACCTAGCCAAAATGGCCTGTCTCTGGTTCACTAAGAGACCAAGACTCAAAGCATTAAAGTCAACCAAGATAGTGGAAGATACAATGTCCTCTTCTGACCTCCATATTAAATTTAGAAAACAGACCCCAATAAAATAAAAACGATTCATCAGTAAAAGTTAGAGACCCAGGACATTAGGAGTTGGGGAGTCAGGACACTAGGAGTTGGGGAGTGACACTGTCTTGGGCCGAATCCCAGCTCTGCATGTCTGTGGCTATCTAGACCACAGAGTGGGAGCAAAGTGAATTTTCCCTGCATGTGGTGGGCACACATGGCTTTGCCTTCCAGGGGGGATGTGGCCTGGGAGCAGATGCTTAGGCGGATGAAGGCAAAGCAGAAAGGAAACTTTCGTTTCTAACTGAGGAAAATGGGGTAAGGAACAGGAGCTGCTTCACTTGGTGTTCTTGTTGTGATAACCCCACAGAAGCAGCTGAAGGGAGGGGGGTCTAGTCTGTCACATGGAAGGTGGTGGTGGTCGGGGGGGCTGGGCTGGCAGGAGCGTTCCTCCTGCAGGTAGAACACACAAGAGATGTTTGCTCGTTCTCAGCCCACTGTCTCCCTCCTTCCTTTTCACCAGCTTGAAAGCCAGCACGTGAGACAGCACTGTCCACACTCACGGTGGCTCTTCCCATTTCAGATAACTCTCTGTGGAAACATCCCTGCAAATTCCCTGGGTAATTCCAAATTGATAAAGCAGATGACTATGAAGATGGACCACCTTGCCAGTGGATGATGGTGAAGATGGACCACCTTGCGAGCAGACTCAAGGTGCTCAAACTCAGTTCCTCACTACTCTGTTGGGAAATGGGCTGTGTGATTCTTTTTTTTTTTTTTTTTTTTTGCCCAAAACATATAAATGTCTTGATTTTCACATGCCTGGTGCTGAAGGCTCCATCTCCTGCTTCCCTACTGGGGCCTGTGGGCAAGCGTGCAGAAATTCTGCTCTCTCTGAATGTCAGGGCTTCGGGAGAAAGATCCATACGTCCTTCTCCTGTTGTTGGTAATAATGTAATTGTAACTTAGTATGTGCTTATCAAAGCTGGTAGGCTATGTCTACCAGAGGCCTGAAGGAGCCTTTCATGCTTGAAAATTCACTAGAGGTGGGGAAAATGGGTCATCTGACCCCTAAACATTTTTGTCTTTTGGTAAAGGTTTAGTGTTAAAAATAAGCTGATGAAGTCGTGGAGTCTGCATAGGACAAACTTAGGACTAGAGCCCAAAGCGAAAAATTAAGAGTTGAGGGTGTATGAGCCTGTGGTTGTCTCTGATTTGGAGGCATAAATAAAGTTAAAACTTAAAGGCCTAGGACTTGGCTATGAAAACTCCTTTTCAGATATTTTTGTGAAGTAAGAGCACAGCCGAGAACGTAACCTCTTTTCCTCACCCATCACAGTGTTCCCAGCTAGGACTCCTATAACCAAAGATAGATCAACCAGAGAACAGGGTAATAGATGTAACTCCTGTGACCTGGGGTTCATCAGAAAACAAGATGGGTGTGAAGAGGCGACTTGTGCGCCAGAGCACGTTTTGGGAACCAGGTGAATGATGGGGTGTGGCCGGCAGAGCTTGATCAGGTTCATCCGGTGTCCAGTGTGGGTACGACACCTGCTGCAAGGGGCCCCTTGTGGTGGAGGCACAGTGAGTCTCAGGGTTTCGGGTCTTCCTTGAGGTGGATGATGGGAACGGTGGGAGTGGACATCCTGCTTCTGCTGTGTTCTCAAAGGCCAAGGGGGTAGACTTGCGGGATCATGTCCTGAACCAGTCGGTGACATGTATCTGAAGTGATCGTCTATTCTGGGATGGAGGGAGGAGCTGGGTAGGAAGGAGCTGCTGACCTGCTCTTCCGGAGAGCTGTCCTCTGGTGAGTGGGCACATTGTGCTCACCAGACATCAGCTGGTGGAAGGGTCAGCGGTTCTGTGAGAAAGGCCAAATGCAGAGAGACTCCTTGGTCCAGTGAGTCACTTCAGAGGAGGAAAAGACTTTGGGAGATGCAAGAGAAGTTCAGTTCTAGGCATCCCGTCCTCTCCTGGTCAGGGGCAGTGGGATTACTATTGTGGCCTCTCCCTAGACAGCTCAGGAATGTTCCAGCAAAGCTGACCTTTAATAGAAATGATGACCCTTCCCTTTCCAGAGCACAGCTTAGGTATCAAAGGATACCTGTACTCTCGTGTGTGCGTGATTTGTTTCCAATAACGTGGTCTCGGGTTTACTATGCGTCAACTCCACTGTGAGGTAGGCCTTTCTGGGCACACCTGAGATGCAGGTTGCACCTTTTCCATCCACAAGCATTTGAATATCCTCGATACACCTGGCAATGCATTAGCAAAATCTTCATGCCTTAGACTGTCCCAGGGTACCCCCCATTCCATCCAGGCAGTCTGTCTAGCCTGAGGTCTGTCTGCTCAGTTTACAAGGGACAACTTAGTGAGCAGCGCATACATGTCTGTGGTATTATTTAGGAAGTACGAGGGGCATATCCTCTAAGCAAGAAGAGGATCCCAGCACCTGCTGCAGACCTCTTGATCAAGGCCTCTGGCCACCTCTTGGCTACTCCTACCCGGAGCCTCTGCAGGGGCAGAGGGAGGAGCTGGGCCAGAGGCGCACCTCAGCTGTCTAGTCAGAAGGACACAGACCACCACATTGCAGGCATCTATGTTTCCCAGTGAGACTGCACCGCGCATACTCTGCTTCCCCCATTGCTTCCTCAGTAGGAAACAGGATCCGTAGTCAGTTGGAGGTTTTCTTCTATGGCTTTGGACAGCTAGAAATTAGTGGAGCCTGGAATGACCTTGGGACCCAGAGCTAGGGGGCCTAAGGTCAGCCTCAGGATGAGTATGGGAGGGGCAGCACAGGCCTCACCCTCAGAAAGCTGGAATCAAATGGGCAGAGAAAAGTGTGGCCCACACAATGATGACGTGTCAATACATAACCACGCACGTCATTGGTGTGAGCTGGGTGACAGAGAAGAAACTGGGGCTCAGAAAGCCACAGGGAAAGAGCTGGGACCTAGTAAGGCCTACAGCATGGTTCACGCATCTTTTAAACCTCACCCCAATCTTTGGAGGCACGAGTTATTGCTCTTTCTGCAAGCGTCATTGGGGCCCATGTGGGGCTCTCCTTTCTTCCTCCTTCCTTTCTTCTCTGCTTTGCCACCTGCAGACCTATCATGCTGGAAGCAGGGCCGAGCCTCCTTGGTGGTCTTTACATCACACCACATGATACATCCAAGCAGGAAGCCTGGGTTTCTTGGGCGTGAGACGACACAGAGTGGACCTTCACAGCCTTGGAAGGGTTAATTCTATTCATAGCCGGCTACCTCCCATCCCCCACAGCTCACTGAGAGCAGACATCCAACTGCCTTTGCTTAATGACTCATTGGGGAGAAATTAAGGTGTCTGCATTCTCCTTTCAAAGTGGCCTTGAAAGCCACACAGAGGATCCCTGCAGCAGAATTTTAGGGCCTCTTCCTACCAGACAAGGTCATTGTGGGTGCTGGAGGGGCTGGAGAGGTGACCCCAGGGGTAAAGCATTTGCTGTGAATGAGGACTTATGTTCAGCTCCCCAGTAACTCGGCACAGAGTTGTGTACCTGCAATGGAAGTACTGGCAGGGTTGAGACAGACACACCCCTGGGGTGCTCCGGCCAGCCAATTCAGCAGGAAAGGTTCTAGGTTAGATGAGAGAACCTGTCTCAAAAGGTAAGGCAGAAAGACATAGAAGAAAGTATCTATTTAAAGCTAACCTCTGGCCTCCACATGCACACACTCAGACATTTATGTCATACACTATGCATATGCAACACATGCCTATAACACACACACACGTGCACACATGCGCGCGCTCACACACACACACACACACACACACACACACCCTGAATGCTGGAGACAGGTAATAGGTCCTTGGTCCCATGTTCTTGGACGACATCTTCTGTGGTCCTACTGTGTGGCTGGACACTCTCTCTGATGATTGATTTCACTGCTGCAGGTTTAAGTTGTAAAACCATTCAGAGTTTCAGGAAATACTCTTGTTTGGCTTGGCTTTGAAAGCTGAGCCTGTGGAAGATGAAAATGGGTTCTGATGTTTCTTATAGTCAGGCTAGTGAAACCTAAACCAGCCCTAGGAGGTGGATGCTGATGGTCCTACTTCAGACGAGTGGGTAGCGGCAGTCTTTGGCTCTCATCAGGGCCTCAGAGACACAGCTAACAGCATGCATTCAGCAGTGTCTAGCGGATTATGGGCATTGCTCATAGGATTACCAAGGCTATCAGCTGTCTGAGAGCTGGAGACCCAGCAAAGCCAGTGGTACAGGTCAGTCTGAGGCTCAAGGCCTGAGAATGCCTGAACTCAGTCTGTGGCTTTGCATACTAATGCCTTCTAGAAACACCGTCATAGATGTGGGTAGGAGGAGATGATGCTATAGTCTGGCATGTCCGGGATTCCCTTAGTTTAGCCAAGCCCATTCCAGTTATGAATTCCCCACAGTGCAGTAGGCATGATGCTTTGAGAACCACCCCGAAAGGGAACTGGTTGGTATCACAAAGGTGTGCCAGAGACAGGAGTGATGTCCTCAGGAAGTGGTGATCATGGTGGTGCTGGGGAAAAAGAATGGGTGCTCACAGGAGGCCATGTAGGGGAGAAACACTCAGTGGGCACTGTGACACATTAGAATGGAGAGGGGCCATTCTGCAGTGTGGCAGCGGTCTTGGAAGAGAGGAAGAGTGCAGAGGGAATCTTGGGGTATTCTTAGCTCCACGCTGGGCTACAGGGTCTTGCTTCCTTCTCTCTGAGATGTAAAACTGGAGACTGGACCAGTCCTGCCTTCCTTGGTCCTATCACCCTCCCATGAGATGCAAACATGGGCTGGAAGCACAATCCAGGTGGAAGCTACAGCAACACTCTACATGGTGAGACACAGGGTGGGCGCCAGGTCTGGTCAGCCGCAGGGACTGGGGCCCGAGCGATTTCTTTAGCATGTATAGCTCTACCCACAGGACTGCTTTCTCTGCTGGAGAACTGGCTGAGGCGTCAGTCACTTACAACACTGAAATCACCATACTCTCCAGAGAGGAAATTCTCAGACTTTCTCGCCAATGGCTATCATTTTTCTTTTCATAATCTTTCCAAGGCACCAAACCTAAAACCGTCCGTTTGCTCTCTGTGAATGCGAGCTTGTCCAGTTACACACCTTTTAGTTAAAGATGAGAAAGCAATGGAACCAGCTGCACCTAATTGAGCAAGTTGAAGGGCTGTTTGGAAATACCATGTGATGGTGCAGGCTCACTGGTTCCTTAGTTCATTCTTTTGGCTTTCGGCGAGAAGGGCTCCATTGCGGGTCACTGTCAAGTCCACAGAACACTTGCAGATTTATCCTGAAGCCAGTTTGCAGTGGATCCTGCCTTTGTAAGACCTGAAACAATTTGGGCAGAGGAGGAGTTCTGCTTAACCAAATGGAAAGGAATAGAGTGTTCTTCACAAGGTTCCTGAAGAGGGTCATTTCCAGGAAGATGGCAAGGCTTGGGTTAGTTTAGCATTGTGATAAATCCTACTGTGGAAGTTCCCAGTATCACCCCCAGCACATAGCAGGTGCTCAATAATTATTAGTTTCTGTTGACTTGCTCTAGAGGCCAGGCCAAATCGTTGCCACGTGATATCTAAGGGAACAGAATTGGCCCAATGACCTCTGCTGCTGGGAAGTCCCTTTTGTAAACAGCCACCTAGGCATTCAGAACCCTTGAGGTCTCCTGAAAAAAAGAAAAAAAAAGTAGAGCCATTTACAATGAAATTACCTAATCCATCAATGTGATCAATACAGCCTAAGAATTGGCCAGTGTTCCCCAGAAATAACAACTCCATTTAGTCCCAATAATCGAGCTGGCTTTGCACACAGACAACATTCGTCTTG
Source organism: Chionomys nivalis (assembly GCF_950005125.1). Classification (NCBI taxonomy): domain Eukaryota; kingdom Metazoa; phylum Chordata; class Mammalia; order Rodentia; family Cricetidae; genus Chionomys; species Chionomys nivalis. The sequence goes on from NC_080086.1 coordinate 106,584,941, forward strand.
GAAAATGAATCCCACTGTCATCATTTATTTTCTTCTGCTGACTGCGACCTTGATGCTTATCTGCAGGTACCTTTTTTTCCCCTCCAGCTCTGAAGGAAAGGGTGCTAGGACTCTGTGACCCTGTTGACACCTACCTGTGATGGTCTGAAGCACACAGCCTTTAGACCTTGTCCTGATTTTAACGCGACTGCTAGGGTAGTAAATTAAATATGGGTTTTAGTATTTTCTCAATTCCTTAGTGGCATCTTTAAGCAACCAACTCATTCCTGATTAAAAATAGAATCAAATATTGAAATAAACAGATTGACATACCTCTTCAGTAGCGTTCAAGAGACTCACAGGCCCTCAGTAATACCTTATGTAAACATGTGCTTCACGGTTGATATTTTAGTGACATGAATCAGCTCTTATCGCCTCCTGCCCAGCCCCAATGTAGGACAAACAAGGCAGAGTGCTAGGGAGAGGGCTGCTGCCAGAGGGGCCATTAGGGACTTAGGAGGACATTTGGATTCTGCTGAATGGTCGCTTGCCCTTCAGTGTCGACTTCAGAAACTCACAAAGCAGGTATGTGTCTCCTTTCAAGGTAATTCTGTCTTCACTCCAGAGGGTCATGCAAGAGACAAGGTATGGAGCCAAAGATGTTGAAGTTCCAGAGACCCATCCCAGGCTGGCGCTGAACTCAGGGAGACTGCCAGCTCTGCACTAGGAAGAGAAAGACTTGGTGCCCATAGAGGCACAGATGCAGAGAACCAGGCACACAGCCAGGAGCAGAGGTGTTCATTGGGTGGGGCAATAAAGATGGGACCAAGGAACTGGCAGTACCAAGACAGAGCAGAAGATAGGGACCGTAGCTCTAGAAAAGTGGAGCCCGGGTGGACATGAAGGGACAGAATGGGAATACCAATTGTCAAGTGCTTTTCCTTCGGTGGCTTTAACAGATCTTAGGACAAAATGAAAGATTTGAGGATTGGAGAAGTGCTGAGACCCAATCCTTGATTAAACATGTGTGTGTGCATATGTGTGTGCCTGTGTGTGTGCATGTGTGTGTATGTATGTGTGTGTGTCTGTGTGGCACTGGCCACAGGAATGCCTTTCCTGGTCAAGGTTTTCCACGCAAGCACTTTCACCTTCTCCTGTGGTGATGCTGTTCCTTGGCTGCTGTTTGTTTGAGAATAGCATCGGAAAAGAAAAGAGAGAGAGAGAGAGAGAGAGAGAGAGAGAGAGAGAGAGAGAGAGAGAGAAGAGAGAGAGAGGGATGCTAAGGGGGTTTAATCCACAACTCTGAGCAGATGATCATATCTTAGTATTTTTTCTTTGCAAATAGTTAAAAGAAAAACAAAAAATCAAAGGGATTCTGCAGTCCCCCCTCCACCAGTGCATGCTCTAAAAGATTAAATCATGTTTCTCAAAAATGAATGCATTCTGTTTCACCCCAGGAAGGAAAAAAAAAAGAATTCTGCCCTTTTGCAGAAATGACAGCAAAACGAGTTTATAAAGCACTGAAATGTTTCCTATCAAATAAATATTTAAAACAATCATCTTTCTATAGTGCATCTGTAAGCATCTATAAAACATTTATACCCTGATCTGCTTATGTCCAATATAATCTACACAATAAATGTGATTTATGGGGCGGGAGTTATCTACCTGTGCGTGACCTCCATTATACTGGAAGAGGTGCCTGGCCTGGCACAGCCTCCTGATAATGAACTGCATAAAATGGGGATTAACTCATTGTTCTCTGCTTTATCTCCCACTAGTCAGGCTGCAGAATCATTTACATTTCAAAACAGGGATTTACTCAAAATATTCAGATAAGCCTATGAACACCTGCTTTTTCAGCCTTTGCAAATAATATCCGAGCGTGTGCGGTTTCCCCTAGCAGGCCCGGCCACCCTATCTTATCACTGCGTAAATAAATGTGTGTGTCTAAAGAGGTAGAACAGTAAAATGAAGGGGAGGGGCCAGGGTGGGTGGGATTGAGGAGCTGGTGACACAAAGGGGAAAGGCTGTGAGTTAAAGGGATCTGTGTTTTTACCCTGGGAGCCTTCAGTTCTTTCTATGGATCTAACTGTATCAGCTAGTTTAATTCTGCCGACACACGCACTTATAGTCTTTATGGTGTGTTGGAAGAAGTGATAGGAAGACACAGATAGATGTACATCCCCCGCCTCAGCTGCACACACTTTTTTTGCACGCACCCTGCCGGGGCAGTTCAGTAGAGGCTGAAGCCACTATTAGGAAGGTCAGTCAGGAGGCTTTGGTGAGGCCTGTTGATGCCAGGCTAACCGATGGTTCTCCCATGCATCCTCCAGACCGTCTTTAGGGCGGGTTGGACTTGGAGTTTCAGTTTGAATCTGTCTCTCTATTTTCTGACTGTAGCCTGGTCTCAGTTTTAGCACTGTGCAAAGGTGCTGATGGTACACAGGGTGTGGGGTTGGGCGAGGAAGTTTGGGCCCCCTCTTGGGGGTTCTTAGTCTCATTAATAAAGCAATTTAAGGATGGACTCAACCAGAAGCTTAAGGACAATTTTATTAGCGTTTAAAGGACAAACTCCAGGACAGACAAGTTGTAACTTCAGCAGCTGCCTGGAGGAGGATGAAAGGAAGAAGGAAAATAAGCCATGCAGCTTAAGCTGCCTTGAAGGTCAGACACAAGGGGTGGGAAAGAAGCTTTAGAAAAGAGTCAGGAAGCCCAAAATGTTGGGGGGGGGGCGTGCATTGCCTGAAGTATTAAGGAAAGAATGTTTAGAATACACAGAAGAAAAAGAGAATAAATCAGAAAATCAGTCTGACCCACAAAGCTGCATGGCTGTGGGCCCAGTAAGCTACTGTGCTAGAGGAAGGAATTCTGGGAAGGGAAAGCACATACCTCATTAAAGAACTAATTAATCCTCCCATCTTGCACGTGGTTTAAGGGAAGAGCCCACTTTCCTAGAGCTTCTCTCTGGACCAAGATGTTGTCTTGGCTCAGCTAAATGTTGGGTCTCCACCCAGGCCAGAGAGTCTGTTCTCTTGATCAGAAGTTTTTTTTCCCTACTTTTACACAGGAAGAGTGGAGAGGAGGGAGGCAGGCAGTGGGCATTGAGCCAATGGCAGTTGAAGAAGTTGTTGATGGTTCTGACATAGGGAGAAGAAACCTCACTCAGGACGGCCTGTGGGAATCTGGCATTGACTCGGGGTGACCATCAGACTGAAGTCAACAGATAGAGAGACACTCTAGTCTCTAGGGCAGACCACAAGTGATCGGAGATGACCAGGCATAAGTGTGGGATCCCAGGTCCTCACTGAGCCTCTGCCTGCTTCTGCCTTCACCTCAGGGAATTTCACCTGAGACTGTCTACAAAGCTCCTACGTGGATGCTACCAGAGGGAGCAGGCAGCAGGCAAGCTGATTTTGTCCGTGTCAGGGGCAGCCTGCTTGGGCAGTTTGGAAGGCAGGCTCCAGGGAGCACAGGAGCCTCTCATTCCCCTGGCTGACATTTGTGTTTAATCACAGCCGTCCGCTAGGCAAACTGAAGAGGCATGAAGAGGCTAGCACAGCCTGGCTAGCAACCCAACCCAGCAGGGGGACAGCTTCAGTGGTGACTTCCATCAGGTCCAGGCTTTCCTTCTTCTTCAGGTCTCCTGAGCACAGGCAATGCAGCTTAGCTGTGTTCTCACTCCAGATCAGGAACACTTGAGAATGGGAACACTTCGGAAAAGGAGTAGCCCTGCCGCATCAGGCTGTACCCAACACTGCCCATCTTTGTTTGGAACTGGGGGTCTTATTTCTTTGTGTCTTCTTGAGTGTTTATTCTCCCCTGTGACATGCGTGGCTATGGACCTTCAGTGGTCTGGGTAATAAATGTCATTCGCTTTTGCTGGGCAGCTTCAGGAGACTCTTAGACCCTGGGCTCCCGGGGGAGGGGGGGTGCAGGATGAGCATCCAGTTGCTACAGAACAAACGGGACAAATTTGAAAGTCACCATTCTTCAGACTCCGAAGGCTGACGTTTGCTTTGTGATCCTGTTAGTTTGGACTGCAGAAACCTGTTGGCCGCTTTCCTCAAACCCCTTTACCTCATATTTCACTGGATCCTGGATCCCTGTTGCCTTGTGGGACTTCATGGGATGCTGTGACATTGCTGTGAGTTTTCATATTTTGCCAGGATGAGGAAGAATCGGTTGGGTCCTCTCCTAACAGGTAGAACTTAGCTAGGGAGCTTGTTTTCCCTTGCATCAATTCTTTCTTTCACTCAACCTGCAAAATCAGCGTGAGTTCATCATTAAAGAGGAAGGCTAGATCCCTGCTCCCTGCTATGTTTTGTGCCAGCTTCTAGATTTACAACAGGGATGGCTTATCAAAAGATGCTGCCTGGCAGAACTTATTTAAAACTGGGGTAAAAGGTGCAGGGTTTCTGTGTTTCTACACAAAGGAAAGAAAATAAAATTCTGGCTTCCTGTTTAACTGCGCTGTGTTCTTACACACAGGAGGCAGGGCACTGATTCTGGGTACAATTCCTGATGGTGTTTTTGGTGGAGAGGATGGCTAAGCAGTTAAAGGGAGAGAAAGCCTTGTGTCCTGGCTAGTTTTAGGTCAATGTGACATAAACTAGAGTCATCTGAAAGGAGAGAACTTCAATAGAGGAAATGCCATCATAAGATCCAGCTGTAGGGCATTTTTCTTACTTAGAGATTAGTGGGGGAGGGTCCTCATTGTGGGTGATGCCATCCCTGGGATGATTGTCCTGGGTCCCATAAGAAAGCAGGCTGAGCAAGCCATGGGGAGCAAGTCGGTAAGCAGCACCCATCCATGGCCTCTGCATCAGCTTCTGCTTCCAGGTTCCTGCCCTGTTTGAGCTCCTGTCCTGACTTCCTTCAAATGAACAGTGATATGGAAGCGCAAGCCAAAGAAATGCCCAAGTCGCTTTTGGTCATGGTGTTTCATCACAGCAACAGAAAACCTAAGACACATTGGGACCACGGTCAGCTTGTGATGTGAAACATGAGGAGAAGTAGCTGCTGTTTATGAAGTAGGCCCTCATTCCTGAGTGGCGGGCTCACCTGCTCACTGGTAGAGAAATACACAAGAGGCCCATCTAGAGGCTGGTGGGTATGGGGTACATATTCCAGCCACTGCATGCTCAGCCACTGCATGCTCCGCCACTCCCTTGGTGGTGGGCTATTGTCTTGGGGCTGCCTGGACTCAAGTTCCTACTTACCCATCTCTTCTCTTAGGATGCTAGACTCTTGATATCCAGGGACCAAAGGCCACTTCCACTCCCTATGATGCCCACCCAGGGAGGCCTTCATGGCTTCTTGCTGCTCCATGAGTGCTGGTGCCACTCTGAACCTCACGGTTTTGTTATCGTGACATTAGTCACATTGCACTGGGGATCTTCCATACTACAGAATAATGTAATATTAACTAAGGAGGGGGCACAATTCAGTTTAGCCTGGGAAGCTTGCCGCCATTGCTAGTTAAGTACACACACACATACACACATATACGCACACTGCACATTATAGATATTCGTGGTTCTCAACCCTCTTTGTGCTGCAACCTTTTGATACAGTTCCTCATGTGTGGTGACCCCCAGTCATAAAATTATTTTCATTGATGCTTCATAACAGCAATTTTGATACTGTTATAAAGCATAATGTAAATATTTGATATGCAGGATATCTGACATGATATTAACCCCTGTGAAAAGGTTGTTCAACCCTCAAAGGGGTCATGACCCATAGGCTGAGAACCAAACACACACACCACACGCATGTAATATTTTATTATGAATACAAATTTATTTATGTTTAAATTTAGATAGCTTCATGGTAAAGGTAACCGGACCTAGATGGATTCAATACTGGGCAAAAAGCAAAAACAAAATAGTATGTGGAATAAATTATGACTTGCTGAGAATTGCCTGAAAATGAAGATTATTTCAAGGGATGGGGGCTATGTATCTTTTTCCTGATCTTTTATTACCTTTCTCCATTTTTCTAGATTTTTCTCTTCAGGGCAGATTCTCTCTTCTTGTTGTGTGTATTTGCCTCTGCCCTGCATTGGGGGAAAGCCAGGAACTCTGCGCACAGGGAACAAGAGTTTGAGTTCACACCCAGACAGTTTCTAGAAAGCAGCTACAAATGTGGAACTGGATTCTTGAAGTTCCGATGAAGAAAATGTGTTGCTGGCTGTGTGTTTGTTACTTAATTGAAAGATACTGGCTTTCTCGCCAATAATTCCCAACTACAAACCTATGGAGTGGACGTGAGAGTGTCTTAGGAAGCCCACAGAAATGCCCGATCCTTATCCTCACTTGGCACACTGAACTCACACACATTGAACACGCCTGCTGCTTCTTGGAGGTAAGCAGAGTCGGAGTATAAAAACTGAGAAATGAGGCCATGCTCTGCTAGCTTGAACCTGAGCTCCTTTTCAGGGCTCCACAGGCAGAGCCATGCTGGACAGTCCCTCGGTGTTTAACACATCCTTGGCTTCTCTTCCTCACATAATGTGCCTATGTTAATGTTATTTCGCATAAACTTGCAGAATGCTATAAGTGTCCTTGCGTGCAGGTCAGGTCTCCTGAGTCCACTCCCTTCCTGGAGGAAAGTACCAATGCAGTCAAAGATCTAAACTGCTTAGTTGGTGAAGGGGTTGCTTGTTAACCCAAGTTTGACATATATTAAAAAAACAAGCCTGTAATCCCAGGTCTGAGGAGATAGAGACAGGAAGATTCCCTAGCGCTCACTGACCAGCCAGACTAGCTGAACTCCCAAGCTCCAGGTCTCAGTAAGAGATACTCTCTCAACAAACAAGGTAAATTACACCTGAGGATAATGTCTGAAGTAGACCTGTGGCCATCACAAGTGAACACACACTTGAAGAAACATGCATGAACACATGCACTTACATGGGCACACACAGACACGTGCACTTTCACACATACATACAAACACACACACACACACACACACACATACACACACTTGTGTACTTGATCACACTGTGTGCATACTGCCAGGCAGGAAAGAGGGGTGCTTTCCTGAGACACAGCTCCTATGAAACTCTGCACGAGTTGGATCTTATCCATAGGATCCCCAGTCTGACTTTGGAGCTCTCAGGTGGCTCCATTCTTTCTAGCTTCTGGTCCTTTTTCTCTGATCTAGGGTTCGTGGGGTCCAGTGACCAGTGGAGAGCTCAGAGCAGACCAGAATTCCTTCAACAGACTGCTTTGCCTTCAGGAAGAAGAAACAAGGGCCCCCTTGTGTCTCTTCCCTAGCAGGAAGTGTAGAGTCCATGTTGACTGCAAAGCCTCTCTGGGTGCTGTCTGGCTAGTTGGAGCTTACCGGTGCCAGAACAAGGTGACTTGGACATTATTTTCTAGGAAAGGAAAGAATTATGGTGAAACTTCCCTCAGAAGTCACTCTGCTAAAATTTACCAGGTCTATCATCTATCTGTCTGTCTATCTATCTATCTATCTATCTATCTATCTATCTATCTATCTATCTATCTATCTACCTATCTATCCATCCTCTCTGCTTATCTATCTGGCTATCTGTCATCTACCTACCTATCTACCTTATATATCTGTCATATATCTATCATCTGTCTGTCTGTATGTCTATTATCTATCTATCTATCTATCTATCTATCTATCTATCTATCTATCTATCTATCTATCTATCTATCTATCATCTCTATCTATCTATCTATCTATCTATCTATCTATCTATCTATCTATCTATCTATCTATCTATCTCTATATCCATCTATCAATCATCTGTCTGTCTATCTATCTCTATCTATCTATTATCTATCTATCTATCTATCTATCTATCTATCTATCTATCTATCTATCTATCATCTATCATCTCCATCTATCTATCTATCTCTATATCCATCTATCAATCATCTGTCTATCTATCTCTATCTATCTATTATCTATCTATCTATCTATCTATCTATCTATCTATCTCATATCTATCTAGCATCATATGTCTGTCTGTCTGTCTGTCTGTCTACCTCTATCTCCATCTCCCAGGGCAAAGTTACACAGAAAAGATTATTACAGCCCTCCTTCCCCCAAGAGACAATTGCAAAACACAGAACCTCAGTCAGCTGCCTACGCATCTGTGAGCTGCTCCTGTTCTTTACACAGAAGTCATAGTCTGCTCACTCTAGTGCTCATGAACAACATCCAAAAAGCCTGAGCCATCGGAATTTCAGGTGACAGCGGTCTCAAATGAAAGCCTGAAGGGAAAGCCTCTGAAGGGCATCCAATCTATAGCTCATCATTGATTGCTTCCAGAGAAAGGAAATTAGATTGGGGTCCTATAAGAAGAAATACTTTTCAGTATTGCATTACGTTTCTTGTTTTTGTGACCAAATACCTGAGAAGAAGCAACTTAAGGGAGGGAGACCTTATTTTGTGTTTGAGGGGAGAGCCCATCATGGTGGTGGCAGAGCTGACGTGATGGTGGTAAGAGACAGAGAGACATATACGGAGAATCACAGAGACAGAGATAAAAACAGAAAGAGACACAGAGAGACAGACATAGGAGAGAGAGAAGAATGCTTAGCTTCTTTTCTCTTTTTCCTATTCTTTTACAGTTGCAGACCCCAGGACATGAAATGGTGCTCCCCCACATTCAGATGGGTCTGCCCCCACCCTAGTTAAGCATCTCTGAGAACCCCCTCACAGATAGACACACTCAAAGGTGTGCTCCGGAAATTTTTAAATCCAGTCAAATTGACAATAACCATTTGTCATCATACAATGGCAAAGCACATATGTTTAGAGATGTTTTGAGGGGCTGAAGAGGTAGCCTGGTTGGTAGAGTGACTGCCAATATGTAGCTCAGCATAAAGAGCGTTCACTGAGTATGCAACAAGACCTGGGTACAATAGTATGGCAGGCACATCAGTAATCCCAGCCCCTGGGAAGTAGAGACTGCAGGAGGATCAGAAATTCAAGGTTACCGTCCACTACTTAGTAAAATTGAAGTGCATCTGAGCTACATTAGATCCTGTCTCTAAATAGATTAACTATAGAATGATATTTAAAATCCCTTGAAATGTAAAATCAGAACTCACAGGACTTTAAACTGGTCTAGTTTGACTCACTGGAAGCCATAACTTGTGCTTTCCATTGGCCAAGCCGCTCTGGGTGTGAACTGCAAGGCAGTGAACAGTTTGAAAGTCATTTTGTCCCCAAACATTTAGCATAATTTAGCTTTATGTTTCCACTGTGCCTTTGCGCTCTCGTCTGTCTCTAAAATGTAATCTGAAGCCTGCCTGGGACTGTCTGAACTGTTACGAGGATGACGCCATGATTGGGTAGGTTTCCACCCACCTAGTATTATTGCTGTAAAGTGAGCCTGATTGGAAAAGGGGCTCGTCCACCAAGGCCTGATCACTTCCCAGTCCAGATGCCCAAGGACAGTGCGGTCAGAAACGAGAACCCCCAAGGACTGTCTGGGTGGCTGGCATGCTCTGCTTTGCCTGCACTGAGCCCCTGGACTCAGCTCCAGAGCCCAGCGGGGCGTCAATACTCCTCCAGTCTCTCTTGAGGCACCTGTAGGCACAAACATCTGCCAGTTACATCACTGGCTCCTTCAAGCTGATGTCAGGGGCAAAAGCAGACCACAGCTGCAGTTGAATTTTCCTGGGTGTTTGAGCTTGGGTGCAGTGGGTTGGCTGATAGTAGCAGCAACCATCTGGCTCCCGGAACCTCTGGAAATCCCCAAAGCTCCTGGGGACATAGGAACTCTGTTTTTTTCCCCCCATATTTGTTTTTCTTTTCACCTAAGAGCACTCCAGTTAATTAGACCCCAATTAAGCCACAGTGAATATCTCGATCTCGTTCACTCCTGACTCAGGAACAAAGTCACAGGTGGCCTTGGATCCTGATCTCAAATTGCAGGAAGAGAGGAAACAACTCTGCTATGGCGCTCAGCATGGTGGTCCACTCAACACGGGATTTCAGAAACATGAGGTGCACACTGGCCACTTGCTTTTTTTCTTTCTTTCTTTCTTTCTTTCTTTCTTTCTTTCTTTCTTTCTTTCTTTCTTTCTTTCTTTCTTTCTTTCTTTTTCTTTCTATGCCTGACAACTGTTTTTAACTTACTTAGAATTCTTATTGCAGTTGAAATTGGTATTTCTACCTGTATACAGAGAAAGGCTTTCAGTTGGTGAGGGTGGGCCTCCTGGAGCTGGGTCCCTCAAAGGACCCCATCTGCCACATGCAATCCACACACACACTTCAGCTCCCCTTCTCTCTTTGGATGGTGACAGCAGTGACTATGGTAGTCCTTATTTTCTGCACAATATGCCCTTGAGTGTTAGGGCGATGGCTCAGTCCATAACATACCCTCTGAGCAAACACATTTAGTGTCCAGGACAATGTGTCATGGTGCCCATCAATCTCACTCAGTGCAAGAGATGCAGAGACAGGCAGATCCCTGAGGCTCAGTAGCCAACCAGCCCAGCCAAATTGGTGAGCTCCAGATTCTCTGAGAGACCGTGTAAAGTGGAGAGCAATTGAGGAAGACATTCTGGCCCCAGTATACATGCATGTATACTCACAAGCATGTTGTCACTGTTCACACACACACACACACACACACGAGATACCTGAGAATGTACATCCATACACATACACAAGAATGGACAAGAACATTTAAGGCATTTACTTAAATACATTTCCCATTTTATGTATACAACGCAAATATATTTAAATTCTACCATGATAAAATTAAAACTTTTAGTTTCAGGATTTAAATAGGCTGTTTGACAATAAGTGATTTTACTCTCTCATATAAACAAGTGTGTGTGTGTGTGTGGCGTGTTGTATGAACACTTAATCTTTTCTGCTCGATGGAATGCAGGTGCAGCAACATTGAGGGAAAACCCATTACACTGCATCTTGAGATGCATTCTGAAAAAGTATCCATGCTAAGGTTTCTGAACCCACTGTCTATCAGGGGACTGTCTAATGTCCGTGTTAATGACAGCTTGACCTTTACACAGCTCTAGAAAAACACAGTCCTTGTAACAAACACTTGCGACGCACCTTCAGTTTTCACAGAGAAAAATGACATCCTAAAAGCATAAAATACACTGATTTTTTTCCCCCAAATCCTAATCCATGATTAGATGGGAGTCTGTTTCCTAGGAAATATGCAAATGGAGAAGAAACGGGGTGGGGGATAAAATCATACTGCAGAATCAAGCTTGAGACAAAATCATAAATGAACAAGCTTTACTTAAAAATGAGAGAGACAAGGACGCCTCTGCCTCGCTCCAGCTTCACCTGTTTCTGAACCTGCTCCAGCAGAAGGTGGCTCCCTCCCTCTGTGCCCCAGGCTCACGTAATCTGGACCTGAAAAACATCTCCAGACAATTGTGGCTGCAACTTTACACCTCCCCCAATGCTGGGGTAGAAAATTCGGCCCACCCCAATGACACACCACTAATTAAGCCTGAGCTCAGAGCCTGGAAGCTGAGTACCACAGTGTCGACAACTGGCCTCCAGGGGATAGGGTTTCCAACCGCTGCCGGCAGCCATCCACATCTGGGCCCTTAAAGGGGAAGGAGGCACAGACATTTGCCACAGTGCCAGGCTAGGGAGGCCTCTCTGTTGTTTGGAGACGGCTCTTGCTGGCTTCCCGCATTCTTGCCTGCAGGATTTGGAAGAAAGCAAGCAACCTGCCCAGGCAAAGGCTGAACCAGAAGACAGTACCTCCTTCAGCTGCTGAGACCAGGGAGGGACTGAGGACTGCTCAGCTTCCAGGCTGTCCTGGGCTCCCCCTGCTCTTCAGAGCTGTTACTGCAGGGTGGCTTTATCCAGGGTTCCTACTGGCTCTTCCCCCAGGCTATTGTAAAAAAACCACTGGATGAGGCCTAACTCTAGTCCTTAAGTGCTGCAGTGAAGAGGGGCTAAACGGTGGAATATCCTCAGAGGATGTCTAAGCACTCAGGGGCCAACTTTCTTCCCTTCCCTCCAGGAAGAAGTTGGTAGTGCTTCAAAGAACAAAAAGAGTCACAGCACAAGCTCTTCGGTGAGTTAAATCTTAGCCAGGCCCTGTAGCACAGGTCTAGAATCCCTGTTTGAAACTCTGAAGCTGGAGGGTCAGGAGTTCAAGGTCAGCCTTGGCAACTTAGTGCCTTAAAATATCCTGGAGAGCTGACTCAGCTGTTAAGAGAACTAATGGGTTGCTCTTGCAGAGGACCCAGGTTTGAGTCCCCATTCCATAGCTCACAGCTGTAAATAATTCTATTTCTAGGGTATCTGATGCTCTCTTCTGAGTGTACAGACATAGGTACAGCCAAAACACCCACCCATACCGGTAAAATAAAAACAAATGTTTTTATAAAAATAGTAAAAAGAGGGGGTGAGTGATGTAGTTCACAGAAGAGTGATTTCTTAGCAAGAATGGAAGATCTGGGTTCCACCTAGGAACTACACAAGAAAACAAAAACAACAACAACAAAAAGCAAACAACAACAAAAAACAACAAACAAAAAACAAAACTAGAAAAAAAAAGAATTACATCTTGGAGAAAAAAAACTTCCATTTTCAGTAGAGAATTGTAATCTATATTTTGTCAATTTCTTTTTAAAAAGAAGACAGAAAAAGTCCTGTAAGGAATGAGCACTGACCGAGATCTGGGCTGTGTCGCTCCCTGTGGGAGTGTTCGTTTTTTCGTATGCAGATGGAGACCAGCATATGGCTGCAAGTCATTAAAAAATAGATTAGACATCAATGTAGAAAGCATGAATAATAATGTATGCACTAGGAGGGCCAAGGGCTGTAAAATCTATCCATTGTGCAGAAATTGTTGTCATGTGGACAGTCTCTAGCACGAGCCCCTCCGTGGGAAAGAGGAGAAACTCACCAAGCAGCAGGAGCACCCACAGAGAATAGGTGCATGTATGTCTTTAGCACTTCCTGCTGTCAGATATATGCCAAAAACTCATTTGCGCACCCATGCTCATAGGTTTTTAAGATAAATGAATTGTGTCATCACCCGGATCCAGTCTGAAAGAATATTGGAATTTGCTCTTTTTCCTTTCTTTTTAGACTTTTCCACTTTCCTCTCCCGCTTCTCTCTTCTCTCCTCCTCTCTTTAATCATCTATGTGGGGCCAGGTATGTTAGGAAACACAAAAATAACTTCTGTGGAGCCTAGGATGTAAAGGCCTGACGTGAACAACAATGTATAACATGGAAAAAGGAAACCTGGCACAGACCTGTGTCATTTTCATGTGGCAGTGTGAGAAACAGAATCCTGGAAGTGGGTCTGGGTTCGGATCCTGGTTCTTCTGCAAGCTCCTTATGTGAATGAAAATTTCCCCCAGGGAATGAAAGTCATTGCCTTTGTCCTAGCCCTCAATGGCACTGACACAGAGATGACTGAGGTTGTCACAATGCTGTCTGAAAACCGCGGGATTTTTATGGAAATATTTAGGTATACAAGTATCTGGGTGAAGGTCAAATCTCCGGGGTGGTGCTGAAGGGCAAGAGGGGATAAGGTGGATGTGTGGGGGTCCAGCAAGCTTTCTTTACCACTCATAGAGCAATCCTGAGTCCAAAGCTTAACAGAAAGGAAGATTAGGTTATGATAGGTTAGAACTGAGGTGGGCTGAACCCCCATATGTGTACACACACACACACGTACACCTGCTCTTACAAATGCCTTGTTAAGGAACCCAGCTCACTCTTTGACAAAGGAGCAAAGGAAATGGCACAATGGGTGTGTTTCCAATTGCTGATGTTAGAGAAAGGGTGTGAGGTGTGGAGGAGGGTCTCCATAGAGACCTTCTCTGGTCCAGCCCATGTGGTACAAGGATGGTCCCTCTGAATGACTGCGACAGCAACTTGTGTGTTAGTTTCAGGGGCACATTTCATATCTCTCTCTGTTCTGGAGGCCACGGATACCCAAGTCAAGGTCTTGGCATGGTCATTCCTTCTCAGAGAAGCTTCCAGACTTCTGCTGAGTTCCTACTAGATGTGAATCCCCCTTTGATCTCCCCAGCTTACCTGCACTTCTCCGCAGTCTCTGCCTTTGCTAGTGCAGAATGCTTCTACGGAGCAGAGGGACCGGCTGCATGCATGTCTTGATTATAGGGATGCTAGTCACTGGCTTAGGACCTCCAGTTCTCCAGCATGGGTTCAAGGCGAGGAGATCCTCTCTGTTGAGATCCCATTTAAATTGAGGTCAAATTCTTGGGTTCTGGGATTTGGAACTTCAAAGCATGTTTCCAGGTGGGACCAATTCAAGGAAAAGCACCAGAAAGTATAGGTCAGAGGGGACGTGCCTTTTCTTTCCAGCATCTACTAAAAAAGCAGCTTTAGAAATCCCGGGCAGCAACCTGCCTTTGGGGGTTTTTGGAGGCTGGCTCACCTTGAACCATTAGCAGCTCTGGGGAGTGGAGCGAGAACAGAAGAAGGAAGAGGAGTTGTCGATCAGTACAACAGGAGTAAAAGACAGTAAGGGTGACTTCTTCAATAGCTTTGATTAGATGTCACATGATCAAGCTGTTACAAAATAAGATTTAACTACACAATTTATTGGGAAGAGCAGGGGAGCCAGGGCAAGGCGTGGACAGCAGCCTGCCAGAACGGAAGAAGCCACTGTTTTCTGTCCCTTTTTTTTTTTTTGGACCATTTCTGTTTGGCTATTTCTTTTTCTCTTATGCACTCCCCACTGCCTGTTCTATCCCTGTGCCTTATCTTTCTGTTTTCCACCTTCATCCCTTTGTCTCCTTGTCCCTCCTACCATCAGTTATCTTGGGACCCTCTCTCACCTCCTATACTCACAGACTCTGAGTTCCCTAGAACACTGTGTCTCTAGAAGGAGGAATCTGCTCGGCATAGCCTGATCGAGAGTACTACCTGCGACTGAGGGACTACGGAAGATCAGCCCCTCGGATTGAACCCGCCCATGAGAGGGGGCTGATGTTCCTCATAGAAGAGGTTTCGGCAGACCTGTGAGTTAACCCCTGTCAGCTAAAGAGGGCTTGCAGACTGAGCTACAGACTATCCCAGTCAGTGGAAGAGTTCAGAAATTGGATGACTAAGTGGAAACCGTAAATCTAATCGGGAGCTCGAGAAAAGATGGTGTGTTGGAGTTGAGTGGAGCCAGGATGAGAGATAAAAGCCAGACACAGAGTCAGCAGACAGCAGAGAAATGTAAGGAGCCAAGGTCCAAATAAACAAGCTTGGAAACAGGGCCAAAAGTAAGGAAATGTTCAGTCTCTGGGATCAAACTGCAAAAAGGCCAGCGTGCTGGCAGGTGCAACCCAGGAACTCCCCTCGCAAGCATCAATTGGAAGGAAGACGGGAAGGAAAAACTTTAGCAAGCCATGAAGTGGCCATTTCAGTGTGATTTTTTTCTCGTAAGACATAAAAGGAAATGGGGGAGGGGACATCCATTTGTACACATATCCTTCTGTAAACCTAGGATAGCATCTTAAATAGGTGTGAAATGTTCCCCATCAGTCTCGTGTTTGTTGGTATTAGGAGAGCTGGGCCCATCACTGCCACCACTGGAATTGCTAACATAGGGCATTATCTTGTGAGCAGGGTGTGGCAGGGAGGAGCCTCTAATGCCCCAAGAGTCCTTAGGGATACTTCAGGGATTCTTCAGTGTTCTTGACTTGTGCCTGTGAGTTGAGCTGCCCTGTTTGGAGAGAAGAAATATTAAAAAGGAAACAAAAAGCCTGGGGGAAGGCAGCAGAGAAAGCTGGTAAAGATTCACTTGTGTTCTGGATGCTCTCAGTCCTTCCTTTACATGAGATCAGGGGAGGGGAATTCTTTGCTTTTTCATAAATCCAAATAATCTCCATGGATTTGCAGTAAATTAGACACACGGTCCCTCAGCCCTTGACACACATTGTGAGGGAATTATTTGATTTATTTTCTTGATGTACTTAAAGCATTCCACTGATCGGAGAGCAATTGGATGCATGAAGGAAATACAAATACAGCACTTAAACAAACCGCTGCCCTAACAACCTCCCGGAACGCAGAGATGCATCTCAACTGCGATTGGATGCTGCAAATGAGGAGAGAGCTTTTAGCAACCACACGGGGTTTTCTGGACTAGTAAACCAAAAGCCAATTATGACTGCCCATCCCTAACTGTCGTTTCTTTAATCCCCAACCTGACAATTCTACAGGAAAAGACCTCAGAACTGACCTATTTCCATTCTTCTCCAAGAACCAGGGAGAAGATGGCCAAGGCTCCCATCAGATGAGGCTCCATTGAGCTCAGAGTGGATACCTTGTTTAAATACTCAGGTAAATGCAGGTATCCCAGCCTGAGAGTCATCCACAAATCAGCCACTAGGACCCAGAATGAGACTTAGCCAAAACATCAACATTCATGAGGTGGTTGTTTGGTGTTGGATTTGCACATGAAAATTGTTTTCATGGTGGTCCAGGAGAAGGTAGGACTTTTTTAAAAAATCATTTTAAGCACTAACATCTGCTTCGTAGACATTCTGTCTCAAACACAAACATGTCATTTGCAACATTCTTAAGCAACATTCTTCTTGCTAGGTAATGAGTGTCTGGACTGGCCAGTTTTTGTTCCCTTGGTCACCTGGAAAGAAGGAATCTTCCATCAGATTAGCCTGTGGCATGTACATCTGTGAGACTTTATATGATTAATGGTCGATGTGGGAGGGCACAGCCCACTGTGGCTGATGTCACCACTGGGCAGAGAGTCCTAGCTCATACAGGCGTTCTTCTAAGCCCTCTGCTTTAGTTTCTGCTTCCAAGGAACCTTTCGTTCCTGTCCCGACTTTCCTCCTTGATGGAATATTCAATAAACCCTTTCCTCCCCAGGCCACTTTTGGTCACCACAGCAACAGCAAACTAGGGCATCATATATCACAGGTATAGCCAATCACTTGAAGCTCTTTGCCAACTGGAAGATGACCAGGGACTTAATGCTTGGACTGGAACTGGAGCCACAGTCTCCTGATTCCCAAACCAATAATTTACCTCCAGCACAGTTGCCTTCATATAAGCCAAAAGTGAGTTCTTAACACATCTCTGGTGTAAGTATGTTGCCGGTAAAAGTTAAAGTTATTTTCTTTCAAGCACTATTAAGTAGAAAGATAACTATTCTGATTCAGCAGTTCTACCGACCCTGTGTGTTTGCAGAGATGTTCCTGTAGGAACAGCCAACTATTCCTGGTCTACAACGTAACAGTCTTAGCTGGCTAATATCCTGTGCTGCATAAGGAGGTCAGCACAAGAGCTGGTCACAGTGAATCAGTAAGTGTTGATAATAAGGCCTTATGGCATATTACACACACACACATGCACGCACACACATGCACACACAGACACACACATGCACACACAAATACCCACATACACACACACTCACACACACATACGGAGACACACACATGCACACACATGACACACACAAATGATACACATGTGCCTATACACATGCATGAACACACAAACACACATGTGTACACCCTTGCAAGCATGAGGGAGGATGTGGGTGCTACAGAGCATGAACAGTGGTTGAAGGACAAACTTCAGTACTCTTAAGTTTTTGTTTTTGACCTTGTGGTGGGATCTTTTGTTTTGGGCTCTGTATGCCAGGCTAGCTGACCCATGAACTTCTGGGTTTTCTCTTGTTTTTATATCTCATCTGCCATAGAAGTGCAGAAGAAGGTGTGTGGCACTGCACCCGACATTTTCACACGGGTTATGGAGACTGAACTCAGGTTTACCGCTGACCCATGCCCTCAGCCCCTGGCTTGCTGCTTCTGATAGGCAATTACAGAGCTTTGGGTTGTGCTTTGCAATAAGCTGATGAACCAGTCTGAGTTGGTTTGTGTCCATCCCCAGGTCTCTGGGTAAGATGTCCGTTTTCCTAGAGTTGGCTATAAACACGGGTACAGTTCCTCTGAGGTAGCTTGTTTTTGCAGAGTGTGAAAAGTTAGCCATGACATGCACACTGCACCCCGGAGCTGATTTCCTAGAGGCGGCCACTGCACATTCCATCAGGCTAATCCCCTAGGTTGGATAGGCAGTCCCTACTCTGTTCTAACACACAAAGTATCATTGCCTGGATGTAGGGGAAGAGGACACAAACCTGGAGGGGCTTATAAACAAGAGGTATCAGATATTTATTTTTACGGTTTTCTAAGACTGGACCAAGTTCAGGGAGTTGGCAGATTTAGTATCTGGTGAGACCTCATTTCCTGGATCATAGACTTCCATCTTCTCTCTGTACCCTGTGTGGGAAAAAAGGCCAAATGGTATTGACATCCCTTCTGCTTATTCTAAAAACCCTGATTCCATGACGAAGGCTGCGCCTTCACGTGTTGACTCTGATCTTAATACCAAAGACTCCGTCTTCAAATACTGTCATGTGGGATGTAAGAAAGGGCTTTAGCACATGGACTTGAGAGGGACTCACTGTAACCAGCTTTTTTGAGCCCTGGGCTTAGCAAGTAATTCACGTTCTGGGAGGAAAGCTACATGATTCATGGTTTCAGGTTTTTCTCTGGATAGCTTTAACACAGTGCAGAGGCTGAGGGCAACTCCATGAGAAAATCTGACTGAAATCAAAAGCAGAATGAAGGCACCAATTTAGCTATTTCACATGGTAAATTCCTTGAGAGTCTAGGCTGCTTTCTAGGGATGAGTTAGAAAAGGCAATGCCCTCAGAGTTGGGGCCTCCTACACCTCTCTGTTGTATCCTGATCACCAGCCCTGGGAACTTGGAATGGTGGCTCCTCTAGAGACCAGTTTTCTGGCCCAGCAAATAAGGGGAGGGTTATATAAGATGATGTGTGGAGTCATTTCCTCTCTAAGTTGTAATGTGTGACATTGGCATGAGGTAATGTTTATAAATCTTTATATCCTTAGATAGCTGTATCTGATATTACTTCTTGCTTTGTTTCATATTTTGAGACAAGGCTTCATATATCCCAGGCTAACCTCAGACATCTTACGTAGCTGAGGATATCCTAGGATTTCTATCGCCTACTACCCTGTGTGTGCAGTAGTGAGGGCTGAACCCAGGACTTTGTTCCATCAAGTCAAGCAGTCTAGTAAGCCAACTGCATTCCCTGCCTGATTCCATACTTTTGATTTTTCTATTCTTACCCCCATGTTCTTAAGGGCCAGCAGGAGGGCAGAGGGAAGGGTGTGTGAGGAGCATCCATCCTTTCCAGAGAGAAAGTAGTGACAGAAAGCCATCCAGGAGTTAGGGGCTTTCCCTCTGAACTACGCGTCTCACATCTTGAAAAGAAATCACAGGGGTTTTTATGGTAAGCACTATGCATCATAGTTGACAAGTTGCCTGACTTATATCTTCCACTCATAGAGCTTATGCAACCCAAGAGAAGATTATACAAAAATCCATCAGAAATCACAGAGGGCTCCCAAAATTTCATAGAAGATGCTTTGGTCATCTGCCCTACTTTAACAATTGGTGTGTGGGCTTAGCATTCCCCTCTAAGAGCCTATAGAAGCTCCCTTCCCTTGGGAATTTTTGTTTTGTTCTTTGTTTTTGTTTTTTTGAGACAGAGTTTCTCTGTAGCTTTGGAGCCTGTCCTGGAACTAGCTCTTGTAGACCAGGCTGGCCTCGAAATCACAGAGATTCACCTGCCTCTGCCTCCCGAGTGCTGGGACTAAAGGTGTGTGCCACCACCACTTGGCTCCCTTGGGCATTTTTAATATGAAAAGTTCTACCCGAGACTCAAGTCTTAATGTCTTCGAGCCTTGTGAATGTTCATTGTTTCAGACACCAATCTCAATAAAACTCTGGCCATCAGAGTGTTTGGTCCCCTTTTGTGAAGTCATCACTTCTCTTGGGCCCCAGCAACAGACACTAAATGATTGAAGAGTTAAGCCATGGGGCTGGAGAGTTGTCTCAGAAGTTGAGAGCACTGGTTCCTCTTCCAGAGGCCCCAGGTTCAATTCTTGCACCCTCACGACGGCTCACAACTTCAGTTATAGGGGATCTGATGATCTCTTCTGGTCTTCATGGGCACTGCACACTTATGGTACATCTATACCTATAGGCAAACAAAAGAAAAATAAAAACAAAAGCAAAACACCTTACATGTAAAATAAAAAAGTTATTTTCTAAAACACATGGAAGGACAAATGTCTGCATCCTATACAGATATGCGGACCTGGGCATTTGGGTAGATAAAATTTCTGCCTCTTGTGGCCCAGTCACACTCCCCATCCTCTCTACCTTCCAGTATTTGGGGACAATTTCATTAACAAGCCACATTACTAAACTGGCAACTCCCAGAAGCTAACCGGAGTTAATACTCTTCGTTACTGAGTCTCGGTGCCTGCCCTCAAGATGGAGAGTGGTCCAAAGCAGAGCCGGTTCCTAACCTGAGCACATGAATGACTGAGTAGCATGTTCACAGCTTGGAGGAACAAGTGGGAAGGACAGGGGCTTTCATCTCTCCATACTGAATCCTCGTTAGTAATCACAGGAATGCCACACAGGTGTCCCTATGTCCTCTGATGGGAGTACACACTTTAGCACTGGTCAGTTCAGTTCTGGCCTTCAGATATCCAGGACCTGGGCCTGCTTCCTGCTTGCTGCCAAGGGTCTAACAGAATATGTGTGGCCCCAGCAATAAAGCCACTTCCCAAGCATCCTAAGCCTGCTAGTCAACAGAAGGTGTGAATTCATAACAAGGGCAGGTGTGCACTAACTTTAACAGCCTGTCGGGCACATGAGTTATAGATAATGAGTTTGAGTCCAGTAGAGGGACTTTGCACTGGCTCTCTTGAACTTTTTTTGTTTGTTTGCTTTGTTTTTTTGTTTGTTTGTTTGTTTTTGTTTTTTGAGACAGAATTTCTCTGGGTATCTCTAGCTGTCTTGGAACTCACTCCGTAGACCATGATGGCCTAGAACTCAGGAGATCCGCCTGCCTCTGCCTCCCTGAGTGCTGCAGCTAAAGGTGTGTGCCACCATTGCTCAGCTGGATCTCTTGATTATTAAAGAGAAGATGGAGAAGCAGGAATAAGATGAGCTCAAGCCAGGAGCAGAACTTAGAGTAGGGAGATCTCTAGTTGCAGGCTAACAGATTGCCAAGAAGAACAGGTTTGCTGAATGCCGTCTCCTCTTTCGAAATCTGTCAGCTAAAGTCATCAGAGAACAATTGCAAAGCAGCTATTTTGAGATTCCAGCATTATTTCCTAGGAGACTTGACCTGAGCCGTCCTGTAAGTCCAACAGGTCACAAATGACTTTCAGAGCATGGCCCAAGTAGCTAGTCCAAATTGTCTGTAAGCATCCATCCACAGGTAGTGTTCTAGATCTTGAATGTGTATCACCCTCCTGAAAGAACATACACCATTGATATTCTCACATATATTTTCTTTAGAAATGATGATATTTTAGATGTAATTAATTAAATAAATATTATTTAAATGCCTCTTTTGCCTCCTTCAGTAAATTAGTAGAAAACTTAGCCAAATGCACAGCTCATATCCAGCTGCCTGTACTTCCTGACATGGACAGTTTAGGCTGAATCTGAATGAAGCTTAGACTTTTTAGGTACTCAGAGAATCATTTATCTTATGGTGTTGCATTTATGTAGAATCCTCTTTGCTTGGAGGATTTTAAAAATATTTTGTTATTTATTAAATACGTGTTTGTTTATACATATGTGTGTTTGTGTGCATGCGACCATGTGTACACATAGGCACTCTCATGTGATCATGTGTGTGCATGTTCGTGTAATACCACGTGTACATGGGGTTTTCATGTGGTCATGTGTGAACATGTGAGCATGCGTGTGCATGTGGAGGCCAGAGATCCACACAGGGATCCTTCCTTGATTGTTTTCTACCTTAGTCTTTTGAGACAGGGTCTCTCATTAACCTAGGGGCCTTCTGTTTCTACTAGAATGGAAGGCCAGGTAGTCCTCAGGATCCTCTCATCTCTGCCTCCTTAGAGCTGGAATTACAGATATACACCTCACCCTGAGCTTTTTACATGAATGCTGGGGATTTGAACTAAGGTCTCCACAACTTTGGGGCAGGCATTTTACTAACTGAATCACTTCCCTGGGCTAGTCGTTGGGCAATAATTTCATTATTTCACAGATGTCTTGTTTGCATACCAATGTACCAGGTTATACACACTTAAATTTACACCTAAGCACACTTAAAAATTACCCTCAAGGCTGTGCATCTCAGTGGCAGAGACATGCTTATCATGAGCAAGACCCTGGGCTCAGTCACTGTCATCAAAATAAACAATAAATGAAAAACTACCACAGTTCAGTTCTACAGTGTGAACTCAGAGAACCACCTGCAAGTACACAATGTTACACATAGACATATACATATGCACACAATCAAAAAGAAAACGGATCTAAGCAGAGATGAAGAACTAACTGGTCAGAAGGCCAGAGTGGAGTTCAGACTGAAGTAGGAGCCCTGAAAAGTGAAGGTCTCTGACTCCCAAATGTGACCATACAGGAAATGAGAATCACCTGGTTGCAAGTTCCCAACAACGTCAAGCTCTGGGTAAGGGTGATACCAAGAGAGCTAGAGTGTAGACACTGGGCATGAGCGAAGCGTCAACCAGGACAAATACACGCACACACACACACACACACACATGCTCACACTGACACATATGAATACACGTACATGAACACACATGTGATGGTTGTACTACAAAGCCTTCTGCTGGAAGCTCCCCATCTGTTCCCAGCCCCAGATGCTGTGTTGACTGTGGAGGCCTCTCAGTCCTTGGCCTGTTCTTTCCTGGAACATCCCCATAACTGCCTTCTCAGGCCTTTAGGGACCCACACCATGTCTCTGGCACTGGCTCAGTTGAGCTCCTCAAATCCTGTTATCACACAGATCACTCTTGCTCACCAAAATGATATTCAGAAAAATAAAAGCAATTCTTTCCTTAGACAAAGATGCACCTACCCCAATGGGTCCAAGAGTCAAGATGCCCCTGTGAGTGCAGGGGTCAAGATGCACCTGGCCTTGTGAGTCCAGGGGTCAAGATGCACCTGTTCCCATGAGTCCAGTAGTCAAGATGCACCTGGCCTTGTGAGTCCAGGGGTCAAGATGCACCTGTTCCCATGAGTCCAGTAGTCAAGATGCACCTGGCCTTGTGAGTCCAGAGGTCAAGATGAACCTGTTCCCATGAGTCCAGTAGTCAAGATGCACCTGGCCTTGTGAGTCCAGAGGTCAAGATGAACCTGTTCCCATGAGTCCAGTAGTCAAGATGCACCTGGCCTTGTGAGTCCAGAGGTCAAGATGCACCTGGCCTTGTGAGTCCAGGGGTCAAGATGTACCTGTTCCCATGAGTCAGTGGTCAAGAAGCGCCTGGCCTTGTGAGTCCAGGGGTCAATATGTACCTGCTCCCATGAATCCATGGGTCAAGATGCACCTGCCCTTGTGAGTCCAAGGGTCAAGATGCACCTGCTCCCATGAATCCATGGGTCAAGATGCACCTGCCCTTGTGAGTTCAGGGGTCAAGATGCACCACTCCCATGAATCCATGGGTCAAGATGCACCTGCCCTTGTGAGTCCAGGGGTCAAGATGTACTTGTTCCCATGAGTCAGTGGTCAAGAAGCGCCTGGCCTTGTGAGTCCAGGGGTCAAGATGTACCTGCTCCCATGAATCGATGGGTCAAGATGCAACTGGCCTTGTGAGTCCAGGGGTCAAGATGTACCTGCTCTCATGAATCCATGGGTCAAGATGCACCTGGCCTTGTGAGTCCAAGGGTCAAGATGTACCTGCTCCCATGAATCCATGGGTCAAGATGCACCTGCCCTTGTGAGTCCAAGGGTCAAGATGCACCTGGTCCCATGAATCCATGGGTCAAGATGCACCTGCTCTTGTGAGTCCAAGGGTCAAGATGCACCTGGTTCCATGAATCCATGGGTCAAGATGCACCTGCCCTTGTGAGTTCAGGGGTCAAGATGCACCTGTTCCCATGAGTCCAGAGGTCAAGATGCACTTGCCCTTGTGAGTCCAAGGGTCAAGATGCACCATTCCCATGAGTCCAGAGGTCAAGTTACATTTCTCCTATGAGTCCAGGGGTCAAGATGCACCTCCCTTGTGAGTCCAGAGGTCAAGTTTCACCTGCTACCATGAGTCCAGAGGTCAAACCACATCTTCTCTTATGAGTCCAAGAGACAATATGCACCTGCCCCAGTGACTTCAGAGGTCCAGATGCTTCTGTACTTGTGAGTCTAGGGGTCAAAATGCACCTGCCCTAGTGAGTCTAGGGATCAAGCTGTACCTCCTCTTATGAGTCCAGGGGTCAAGATGCACCTGTCCCTGTGAGTCCAGAGACCAAAATTCCCATCCCTTTGTGGGCCTAGAGGTCAAGTTTCAGCCATCTCTTAAAGCACCAATTCTTTTCTTGCTGGAGAAGGGGAGGAGGGTAGCATAGAGAACTCATGAATCACCTGGCACCGGGGTTCCTTGGGGTGTAGGGGAGCTGAGTTCAAGGGAAGCAAGGAGAAAAAGGAGAAAGGTGATCGCTCAGCTGTGAGCATGATAAATTTCATGCATATGAGATCAGATTGTGTCATTCAGGAGGCAGGGCAAGGATCCCATGACGGCTGCTCTGATCCAGGAAAGTTCCACAGCATCAGGAATGACTCATTCAGTAAGGTGCTTTCTGTAGTAGCTGGAGGATGGGAGCGAATCCCAGCATCCACAAAAGAGGCTGGGAGCTGAGCAAATGTCTAAAACCCCAGCGCTGGAAATGAGGGGACAGAAAGATCCCAGCCTGCCTAGCACAGTAGGCGAGCTGTAGCTTCACTGGCAAACTAGCTCCCAGAAACTAAAGTGGATAACCATACTCTCTCTCTACATTCATATGCACACATACACGCACATACATAAGCACACATGAAAACATGATGCACACAAATGAATATACAAACATATATAGAAACATGCAAAAACATGTAAGAGCATGCATGAACACCTACATACACGCACACACTGACACACATGAATACACATACATGAACACTAAGAACACATGAGCATGCACATGAACACACATGGGCATACACAGGAACACATAAGCACATGCACACACATAAAACATGCTCAAACATACAAGTATATGCATACACACAGGGACACGTGTGCACACACATGAACACTCATGGACACACATAAACACATACACATGAACACGTAATAGGTTTTCACTAACAGCCAGGCCAAATGAGCCTGCTTCAGCTTCAGACAGTCCCTCACCCCATGCCCGTCACCCACAACCTCACTGCTGTAGATAAACTGCTAATGAGCATTTTAATAATGGTTTTAATAGTATATTTAATGATGGTTTTAATAGTATATTACCCACCCAGAAAGTTTTCTTTTATGAGATTACTCTCAGTTCCTAAACTACAACTGATAGAAACTCTTTCTAAGGTAGAATCCTACTGAACCACCTGAAATGAAGGGTGTGTCTGGGATGAGGACGTTTCCACGTTATCAGTTTGATTACAGATTCTCCTATCAGGAAGTTTGCTTCTAGGTTTTAATGGTTGCCTCGGGGAGAGGGTGAGAAGGCAGTGTCAATGGTACAGACTTGGGGAGTCAGGTAAAAGGCAAACAGCAACGGGGAGAGACTTATATACCCTCCTCCCAGCACCCAGGCTGGTGTGTTCTGATACAGTGAAATTGTGTGCTTGCCCCTCATTGGCTAGGGACTATCAGGACTTCTGACAGCACCTGTTGCTAGGCCCTCAGGCAGACTCCAGGCTGGGTCATCTCTTGCCTTGTAGGCCCTATCTTCCTATAGAAGTTGTCAAGAGGTTGATTGCAGGCATACCAGTGTGGAAATGTATAGGGAATGATAGAATGATTCTCTCAGTACCAAATGCAGAGGAGTGAGGCGTTGAGGCTGTGCAGAGAGAATCAGTCAAATCCCAGAATTACTACTGGATTGTAGCGGGCCAGCAAAGGACTTTGTTCCTTAGCACTGATAAGTGACAAGAGAGGCAGGGTGCTGTTGAAGAGCTAAGGTATTGGCCCCACCGGGTAGCTCTTACACAGGCATCTGGATGAGTTAATGTGAATAAATGAAGGATGGACTTGACTCTTGGCTACTCCCTCCACCCATCTGCGAGCAACTGCAGAGACCCCTCCGTGTACATCCTTGTCATTGCCCCATGTCCTCATTACACTAATGGCCAGGAGAGCAGCAGCTAGACAGGTAGGCGTAAGGCCTTTGATGGGGCATCACTAGAAGAAGACCTAGAAATGAAATGGTTCAGTCACCGAGGGAACAGGAGGGAAGCCGAGATGCATTTGGGTCCTGCTCTCTCTTTTTGCTGCCTGGGAGTCCTGTCCTGTTTTTCCCCCCCGTATGCATCAGGAGCTGCTCCTTCTTCTTTGCCTGCCATCAACAAGTCTTCATTTCTTTATGCCAAGATTCCACCTAAACATCTGCACTCTCTCTTCTGGACTCGTCCGTTCCAGAACAGTTTGACACATGGAAACCAGAAGTCTTGACACACAGCACTTTATTCTAGTCCTTAGTTATCTGTCTGTCTGTCTGTCTATCCATCATCATCATCATCAGTCATCTATATCTCTTTCTACATATCATCTATCTATCTATCTTCTATCTACCTGTCTGTCTGTCTATCTTTTATATATCTGTCTGTCTGTCTGTCTATCTATCTCCTATCTATCCCTCTATCTATCTAGCATCTATTTATCTGTCATCTAACATCTATCTTTCTACCTATCTATCCACCCACTATTAATTTACCATCATCATTATCTATCAATCATCTAGCTATCTACCTTATCTACCTTCATCATCATCATCATTATTTATATCTATTCTATCATCTACCTATCTCCCCCCTTGTGTGTGTGTGTGTGTGTGTGCAGGTGCATGTGTGTTTTAGGTCAAAGGATACCCTCCGGTGTTCTTCCTCAGGTGCCGTCCACATCATTCTTTTGAGGCACTGCTAGGATTGCAAGCGTGTTGCTTCACACTTACAATGTGGGCTTTGGGGATAAAACTCAGGGACATAAGCTTGAGTGACAAGCACTTTACCCACTGAGACATCACCTCAACCCCACTCTTAAACTTCTCAAGCTTCCTAACGAGAGTCTTTGCAGGCAATGTCTGTGAAATCCTCTGCTCCTTTCCCTGTATAGCCAGTGTTATCATTCCCTTCTCCGCCTCCATCCTCCTTGTCTGCTGTCTCTGTCTGTAGTTCTGTCTGTACTTTCCTGGGCTGTCTTCCTGAGTCTTTTCTCTCCTCATAGCCCGATCCTGTTGCCCACCCCCTGTCTTCAGCTTCTCAGTACCTCAGCTTCCTGTACTGAGTTCACGTGGTTCTGGCATCCATGATCTGCTACTTAAAGTGCTGATTTATTTTCCCAAGCAGAGTTCCCATCTCCTCCAGGAAATTAGCTTCTCTGTGGGAGCAGGAACCCTGGCTCCAGTTTGTTTGAATATCAAAAAGCGCTTTTCTGGGATTGAGGTGTTCAGCGGAGCTATAAGAAAAATAAAGATTAGTATAAAAACAAACACACGCAACAGTGAAACCTCCCCGCACTCTGGCAGCAATTAAACTTCCAGGGACTTTGAGCACAACCCACTTATATGAGACCTGCATGAAATAAATAGCTATGAAGTTATTCGGGGTGGGCACTGAGATTCTAAACTATGTACTCAGAGCATTGAGTCTACTCTGAAGAATGGACTAAAGGATTAAAATGAACAAAATAGACAATTATTTCACTCAGAAAGATGCTTACCTAAATTCCTTAAAGATTATTGCTGCGAGAAGCCACGGCAGTCTGTTAAGAGTTCTCAAGAATTTATTTAGGTATAAAATAGGGGTAAACACTCACGGACACAGAACAGTTTAAACACCACAGCTGATCAAGTTGCTTTCGTCCAGTCGTTCTGTCCTGGGATGAAGATCAAGCCACCTTCTTGGTTCCAACCACCCAAGAGAACACAGGAGCAAAAGAGAGCAGGACCCTGTCCCTAAGCTTATAAATTGTCACCTTATAAGACAAGACCACGCCCTTGCGTTCATAATGCCCAAGTCATTGACTAAAGGGATTAAAATCCCACAACAGGTTATACTTAAAAATTTAATTCAAGCAAGTTAGATTTGTTTTGTCATAGTCGTTGTGGTTTGGTTGCAGAATTACTTCCATGTTTGAGCTTCAGTAGTGGGCGTCTCTGACTCCACAAGATGTCTGGGGATCAGAACTAGGCCAGCTCTCTGAAGTTATCCCACCCTTTCTAGCTTCTTAGGTACCCACCCTCCTAAGTTCTCTTAGTTTAGGATAGGGTCTAGGTAGGGTTGATATTGGAAATAGGGCAAGGGTCCAGTCAGGGTCGAGATCAATGGGAGTGCTAGAACTGAGCGTCTTAGAACCGGGCCTTGATCTTGCTTCCTATACAATTTGGCCTCCGTGCTGCCCCAATTTTGTTCCCACCTCAGGCAGGGAGCCCATCATGCTTTTCGAGTGTTCGGTGAGTGGGTATGGAACTCACTCCACTCCAGGAGCCTGTGGCGTCGATGACACCGCCGACATTTGTCCCTAGGGAAGTCGATACCCAGGCAGGCGCCTTCTGCAGCTGTGTCTCCCCTTCTCCCACAGGAACCGCCTGCTCTGTGTCATCTCCTGACACACTTCGAGGATTTCCCAACCTAGCGGTCACCATGATGTAAGCACTGCCAAGATTTCTCTAAGTGAGGACCTCACTGCTGTTAAGGATGGGTGGGAATCCTGCCCACCTCAGCAGGAATCCTTTCCTTCTGAGCCATCTGCACCTTCAACAGCTTCCTGGTATCATGCCTCTGAATTACTCTGGCAGAAGGCCTGCTCAATGCTCTCGTCCCAGGAGCCACACCATGGTGGCTTTCTCCTGGGACCTCAGCCTGCCACTCCCTCTCCAAACCTTCAAAACAGCCCTTGCTTGCTTTATTCTTCTTGAACCATGCATCCCCCCTTCCTTCGCCTTTCAGTTCCTTTCCCTGCCCAGCCACCTCTCTATCAAGACTGAGCTGTTTTTGGTGGCGTTTTTTCTAATTTATGGCAAGTGTTAAAAGTGAATTCTTAATTGGGTCAAGGCTGTTTCCTCTCTGTGTTTTGGGATTGCTGGGGATAAGGTTTGATACTTTCACAAAGGCTGTTTCTAAGGGCAGCTGGCCAGCATGGAAATCAAGTGTTAATTCCTGTGTTTATTTTACATAGTCTGGCTGTCTTAAAATACACACTTGCTGGTAAGCTCATTCCATTAAAAAAAAAAAAAAAAAAAAACAACTCCAGCAGTCTGGGGGCAGGGACCATCCTCCTGAATTCCCTGGCCCAACAGCTCTGAGAGAGAGAGCTGTGTAAAACCTCTACCCCATAGCACATGTCAGTCTCTCCCTCCTCAGTTTCACCTGGGCCCTATGAACCTCTGCTGTCTAGATGGCTGCGCCTTTGCAGGCCCTCTCCCTTGGAGGACCCTCAGCATACTGGGTGTGCCAAGGTACATACTGTGGGTTCGGGCTGAATCTTCAACCTCACCACTGAGGTGAGACTCTGGGCATGGCAGAGAAGAAAAGGAGAAGTGTGTGTACCCACCAGGCCAAAAAGTCAAGCTGACTGGGGTACATCCGGTGCAGGTCCGTCATCATGAGTAGATGCCTAACTCAACTTGCCCTCTGACGAGAGCTGACAGGGGTAGTGTTGACGGAAACCATGAACATTGGTGTCACACACACAGGCATGATCTCGCAGCCTTAATGTCACTCTGGGTTTATGCTATTATAGCAGAGGAATGGAGAGCTAATCCTTTATGAAGGATGGAAGTTTCCTCTGTTTCAGCTATGGGTTTAGAAGAGTGATGACCAAGGTCATGGTACCTGCATCCTACCCGCCACATTTTTACATGCTGGAGGGCTGAGGATAAATATGAGTATTTGCTTTCCACTCCCATGGACAGGAAAGGAAGCTCATTCCCACGAGCCCTTGTGGAAATGGCATCAATGGGTTTTGTGGGAGCAGAGTCCTCATGGCTTCCACACTTCTCCGAAGGCCCTGACTTCCCATACTGTGACCTGGGCTTAAGCTTTCAATCTACCTCTTGTGGGGAAAGCGTTCAGGCACAGAAACATCCTTCCATCTCAGCCATCACAATTTAAAGGTCTTTGGGAATTTCCTCCTTGTTAAAATGGAGCCATGGTTGCTGAAGGCAGAAGGCTGTAGGGGTCATGGAGAACAAACTTGTACATGCTCACGGCAAGGTAAGCTATGCCTTCCTTCCTTTTGTTGCAAGACGTTTGGGAAACTCATGGGGTTGTGAGCCTTGTGATTGATGCAACAGGTGCCAAGATTGTGCCCAGCATCCAGGCAGCACGAGGTACTCAGAGCAGAACAGATACATTTTGTCTTTTCCCCTTGTTCTTTAGCACCCCTGAAGCTGCCTTCTGGGGCAGACTGATGTTTATTGCTTTTGAGCCTTACCTAATCTGAGATGGAGGCAGGGCTATAGCCAGCAGGAGCATATTCAAGAAGTTTATTAACACCACGTTCCTCAGTGGCACAATTAGCATGACTCTTTTGGTCCCTGCCACTGGGGACTGTCTAGCCAGAGTGTGCTCTGTGACGTGGCAGTGAGTGTCAGCAACATGAAATCCTCTAGCACCTTTAATCTCAGGCCACACCCCTTGCTTTAAATCTCCGGTTCCCTTTTGCTAACATTTATTATTTTTCTAGCCCTGTTGAAGCTGTATGAACTTGAGGAAGGAGAAAGAAACACAAAATTGTTCGTATAACTAGGGTTGCTACTGTGTTCTATAT
Source organism: Chionomys nivalis (assembly GCF_950005125.1). NCBI lineage: Eukaryota > Metazoa > Chordata > Mammalia > Rodentia > Cricetidae > Chionomys > Chionomys nivalis. The sequence goes on from NC_080086.1 coordinate 106,615,774, forward strand.
CTTTGAATGCTCTTAATGTTGTACTTTCTCAGTGTTAAGAGTTCATAGATTATAAGGTGTCACCCTTGTGTTTCCTGGGATGCCAAGAAAGAAACAACAAAAATGCATTCCGATCCTGCTGTTCGTCTCTAAGACTCACCCCAGTTTACTAACAAGGAGACACACTGTTAGAATCACAGACACGCATACAGGCACAGGTCCCCTGTCTTCCGAATCTCCCCGGCTGATGTACCACAGCTGTTTATCCCTACAGGATGGTGCGCTATCTGGCCTTTCCCATTTCTAGGTCTCTCTGGGAATCTTCAGGTGACACCTTGAAGGGTATGCCCTCCTTCTGAGTCTACTGGCTCTGAGCACCAATCACTTTTGATCACAGGAAAACAACCACGAGGCCAGTAAGATGACTCAGAGGTGAAAGGCTTGCCTCACCCGATGGCTCAGTCTCATGGAAGGAGAGAACCAGCTCTTAGAAGCTGTCCTCTGTCCTCCACAGGCTGTGTGTGCACACGTGCACAGATACACCTGTACTAACACACTTTATAGAGTAACATCAAAGGTTTAAAGGAGAGAAGATAACCACAAAACAACACTTAGAGTCAGTGTGCTCAACATTGTCCTGGCTATTTTATTGGAAGGATACAATGTAGCTTTCTTTCTTTCTTTCTTTCTTTCTTTCTTTCTTTCTTTCTTTCTTTCTTTCTTTCTTTCCTTCCTTCCTTCCTTCCTTCCTTCCTTCCTTCCTTCCTTCCTCCTCCTCCTCCTCCTCCTCCTCCTCTTCTTCTTCTTCTTCTTCTTCTTCTTCTTTTTCTTCTTCTTCTTCTTCTTCTTCTTTCTTCGTGACAGAACTCTGCCTCTCTATTATGCTCAGACAACTAGAGGAGTCCGTCCATGCTGGTGACTGAATGGCTCTTTTTTTTTTTTGTACAACGATCTTGCTGATTCTTCCTCCAAGCTGAGGTGAGGTTACCTCTTAGGTCCCTACTACATAAATATCACATTCAAGCAGTAAATTCTACTGAGTTTGAAAAATGGGTCTGTTTCTTTTTATTTGAAATATCTTTATATGCACTTGGACCTGAGTGCCCTCTCCTGTCCCGGAATGGTGTCTAATATCAAGCCTTCTCTACCTCCTCCTCTGAGACCCTAGACAAATCCTCGGCTTATGCAATGCAATATCTCTGGCAGGTAGCTTCCAGAAGCAAGCTAAAACCCAAAGAAACAGTTGACTCCCCTGAGAAAGAGCAGCCCAGAGCCTAGAAGTAGGCAATATTTACAGGAGATGGGGGAAAGGGATGCTTTCTGTTTCCCCTTCTCCATCAGGAAGGAACTAAGACCTTCAGAGTCTGCTCCCTCGTTACCAAGCCTGGACTCTGCCACGCTGAGCCCCCAGAAGTCCCTGCTCGTGCAGTCACATGCTGGAGTCACAAAATTCAAGTGGCCCAGCTTCAGAAGAGCCCCAGATGTACGTTCATACTCCTTTCTTTGACACAGGCTGAGTACAAGGGATTCAGAGCCCTTTAAAGGGAGGAGACAAATAGGAGGGGGCTGGGTCACTGGGAAAGATTCTGGCCTGCAAACCACCAGCTCCTGGGTGGTCAGCAACAGAAAGACAGCCCATATACTCGTGCCCCACAGAACCACCAATGCCCTGGGCAACCATTAGATTTTTTTTTCTCTTATCATGAATATAAGACAGGCAGCTCTACCACCCTCTGTCTAGTAACAATAGCCAAAGAAACACCCTTGGGCGCTTCCAGGGATCTGTAGAGAATAGTTTTATAAACGGAGTCTTGGAACTTCCAACTAGAATGTCCTAAGGGTTTCAAATTCTAGTTCCACTCCATAGAAATTGCTCTTTCTCTTTTAGGAAATTGGCATCCCACCAGACGACACAGATCTAATTCAGTTGTGTATATGAAGAGTCATTTTATTATATGTCACTAAGGCAGAAGAGAAAACATCTATAATTAAAACGAATTACTTGCAAGAGTTGGCAAGATGGCTCGGTGGGCAAAGGGCTTGCTGCAACACCTGGTGTCTGAATTCAGTCTCTGGAATGTGCGTCGTGCAGGGAGAGATTGGCCCCTCACTGGTTGTCCTCTGACCTCTGGAAGTATGCACACATATAAATCAATCAATCAATAACTGTAAAATATTTTTAAAAATTTATTTGCAGCAATTGAAGTTGAGATCTTCTTTCCTCTTCCCACACTCATAAGAATTTTATACTTCTTATTTTAAAATATCGTGTGTCGCTTTATGCAAGCCTCTGCATTGCTTACATTTTCCTATTGATACACAGTATTTTTTTACATATTAGGAATAGTGTGTTATTGTTTTTCTTAACAATATTGTTCATCTTAACATTGCTGCAGTATAAAAGCATGTTGCCTCTCAGATTAAGCTGTCTTTAACTTTATTTGCTTGTCTTGGCCCATAAAAGGGTGCCATTATAGACTGACTTTGATAGCGACAAATGTTTATCAGTCACCTCGTGTCTAGTGTGTCCTGCTGTTTGGAAGGTCATTGCCACTGCTGCCAATAGAAGTTCTGGAAATATTTTCCTTTCGACATTGAATCTGTGGGCATGTTTATGAACATACAGTTTGGCATGTCTCTATGCGCTTATAGTACATATAACATACAGAATGTTTATGTGTATGTGTGTGTCTGTTGTGTATATGTGTGTGTGATCTCCCTGGGAAAGTATGATATAATGCTTTATTTTTCTGAATATATAACACACTATGCTAACATTGTGTATCTCTCCTGTCTCATTTAGTACATATTTAGTTTCCGTAGTACAGGAATTGTCATATACTAACTTTTCATCTCCCTCCCTCCCTCCCTCCCTCCCTCCCTCCCTCCCTCTATCCCTCCCTCTCTCCCTCCCTCTTTCTCTGTATGCATATGTGCCAGTCTCTAGTTTTTTAATTGATGATTTCCTTATTGGGAGAACAATGTAGGATTCACTCGTTCAGGATTGCACCCTGTTTCATCACGTAGATATTTGTCATTGTCCCCACTGCTGAAAATCAAATTTGATTTCTCTTACGAGCTCCATGCTTATCTTTGTGGCCTGTGTCCTCTGCTGGATCTCTCCTTTTTTTCTCTTTCTTTCTTCCTTCCTTTCTTTCTTCATTTCTTTCTTTTCTTTTGAAAACACATGAAGGAGTATTTTCAACATTCCCTCAGGAGGAAAACCGACAAGTCAGGCTTTCCCAGGAGCCCTGGAGAGACTGTTTTTCATCATCTTTCCATGTGTGTCCATATTTGTAAGACTGAGGGTTACCTGAGCGGCTACAGTAACATTGTGATTGAACGGTGTGGTGATTCAAAAGGAATTCTCTCCTGGTTCTGGTGGATTAGTCCTAAATGGTCCAACTCCTTTGTTTCGTGGTAGAATCCTAAGGAGGTTGGACCTGGCTGGAGGACCTGGGTCTCTAGGTAGGTGAGGGTCTTGTCCCAGACACCTCTTGTCCCTGCCCAGTGGTCCTGTGTACCACGAAGTGAACAGGTATTAGTCCTTACTCTTAACCGCTGCGACGTCCTGCCCAAGCACCCAGGATGGAACCGGCAAGAATAGAATCTTTTGGAACTCAGAGCCCTCCCTGTGGTCTAACTGTCCCTCACAGGCTCCTAACTTTGAACAAGTGTGTCCAGCTGTTGTGGGAAGCTGTGGAACCTCTCAGAGGTGGGGCATAGCTGTATGAATTGGGTGACTGGAGGGCCAGCCTGAGGACCGTAGACAGATTCCAGCTGTCTTTCTGCTTCCTTGCCACTGACGTGTGAGGAGGAAGCAGCTCCCACATGCTGCTGTCTACACAGAGACACACACCTAAGTACCTTCTGGCCATGATCCCCTCAGACCCTCCCTTCCTGAAGGTGTCTCTTGTCAGGTAGTTGGTCACTATGATAAGAAAACGCCACTCTTATCAGCTGAATGAGTCTGAGTTGCCATTTTTTAAGTATAGGTAACCATGACTGCAATAGTAGAGAAACCCTGTGTCACAAGAAAGGTAGGGTCTTGTAAAGGTTAACCTGAGAAATCAGGTTTATAGTTCTCCAAGCTTTGCTTTTCTCTGGCTCTGAGTGAGACCTCTTTCAGTAGGTAGCTCAAGTGGCCGGGTTCCGGAGATTGCGAGGTGGGACTACAGGGGAACGCATGGGACAGCCTTTCCCTTCTCTGCCCACACTGTGGGTCAGAGACTGAGCCCTGAGCTTTCCCAGGCATACACACGCCCCTCCCCCGATGCCCGCGGGAGCAGTGGTCTGAGCCAACTGAAGCTCAGTTAGGTGCAATCTGCTCCCCTTGAAATGTGATAGCACCCTGTTTAAATCCACCCTCTTCCAGCAAATCCATCACCTGCACAGGTGTTCAGAACCACCACCGCCCCTCCTCCCAGCCTGATGAAGAATGGGCTGTGGCTTTGCTCACTGCCGCCACCAATGTCCTTTGTTTTAGCAGATATCCTTGTCAGAGCCAGCGAACTTTGAGAAACCCAGAACTGTACAGCTGGGAAACGGAGCCTCAGGAGCAGCTTCAGGGGGCTGCCCCAGCTTCAGGCTGCATACGCCTGGTAGATTTGGTTTCCGAAATAAGGTATACCAAAATGAGGTTATCACCAGTCTAGACAGGTAGCCCAGTGCATGTTGGGAGTTGATGTTTGACAGGTGTTACGTGGAGAAAGTGACCAGGGGTCAGGGGTTGATTTCATCCCTGTATACTGTTCCTGCTGCTTTTCCTTCAGAGACCACTCCCAGGTTGATTTGTATAATCTAGTGATTTCCCCCAGAGGTGGATGAGAACATTTAGGACCGCCCAAACCAGAGACCAGGTACTTAAAAGGCAGCAGGAGGGGAAGAAAGTCTCTGTGAGGGTTAAATGTGACCCTTAACAACAGGCCTTTGCTCAGGAGGAAATGAACACAAGGCCGTTGGGTTTACCCTAGCAGCCTAAGTGCTTTAGCTCAGAGAGGGACTGGTGTTTGCTGCTGGCAGCTTGTGGGGTGGGTGGAGGTGTCAACTACCTCTGGATGCCCTTCTGCCCAAGCAAGGTTCAGTCTCTGTGTCTTTGTCAGCCCGACTTTGAGAGCTTTTTAACCCTCCCCAACCCCAAGCATGAGGGGGGCATGGCAGGTTCACAAGCCCCCAGCGTCCGTGTTCCAAACATTGTAATACTCTCCCACAAATCAGCCCGAAAACGTGTAAATAAGAGTGGAAGACGCCAAGCCTAAAAGGATCCATTACTTGTGTGGACATAAAAAGGGTTGGCGTAGGCTACAGAAAAGGTGAGAGGTGAAGACTTGGGAGGTTAAGTGTAAATATTTGCCCGCCTTAAAAATGTATACAGCTAAAAGCCAGAGGATAGACTGTCGGGGCCTAAGCAGCGCCATGCACGCTGCTCCCCATCAAATGGGATTTTCTGAAAACAAACTTGACAGTGGTTGGTGGAAATACACCCCAGAGCTAGAGAGGAGGGAACCAAGCAGAAATCTAGGAGAGACACAATTGCTGGGCTTCCCCCTTGCCAGCCCCAGCTGCTTCTGGCCTTCCCCATTGCTGGGTGCAGCATTGCTGGAATTATACAATCTCTGTGGCTTGTAACAGAAAGACTTAGAATTGAAATATAATTGAAATGCAATTGAATTATACTCTGGATGCTTTCATCTAAATGAACACCTTAAACTAATTGTTTCTGAATGATAAGCACTCTTCACGTTCAGTACCAAGAATTGTGGAACGGTGGGAAGATGAGCCCCTGAACCGGCCCTGAGAATTGGCACAGCTGTGAATCACGACAGTTCAAAAGGTGTGGAAGCTGCCGCTGGCCACCTCTGACCTCTAAAAGAGTACAGTCCCCCTCCCCTTGTGCTTTGTGCTGCAGGGGAGGAGGGACATTAGCGAAGATGGCAGGTGGGAGGCGGGGCGGGGAATGACCAGGTGTTGAAAGTACTTCTGAGGTGAAACTTAGAAAAGACCATGGCCAAAGAAAAGCCTGCAAGGTAGACACTTGCTCCCTCACGTCTCCATCTCAAAGACAGTAAGGCACCGGTGGTCTTGGCAGGTTACAGTAACTGGGCCACTGTCTGTTCACTCAGGCGGGGGTGTGAGTGTGAGCATCGGATATTGGTCCATGTCTTCTGCATTCTTTGAGACAGGCTCGTTCTCATTATCTGCCCCCAGGTCTGTCATACCAGCTGCTGCCTGAGAAGTTTCTCACCTCCCCTGTCCTGTAGGGGCACATGGAGATTACAGATGTGTGCAGCGCTGCTGTGTCTTTGGCGGGGGTTCTGCAGATCCAATCTCAGTTGAGTTGAGCAGGTTCCAGGGGCAAAAAGTTTCTTCACTGAGCAGTCCCACAAGCACTACCATTTTTTAATCCAAATCAGGGAATTTCTCCAGATATACAAGCCAGCCATATTTGAATTTGTGCAATTTCTATGTGTGTTTTGTTATTTGAGCCTCTGAACCAAGCCAGCAATAAACAGACAGTTGTATGGTGGGGTTTCTACTGTGGAAACTGGTGGAGAAATGGAGATTCACTACTGTAAGGCAGTTCTTCTCAGGTTCAGGTTAAAACATCACCAGTCTATCTGGCCAACTTCACGTTAATTAGATTCTTTTATAGAGCTTCATCGAAGTGTCAGAACATAAATGTGGCAGTGTTATGGCTTGAACATGAAATGCCTAACACAGGGGAGTTAGACGCTTGGTCCCAGGTGGTGTCACTATTGTGGGATATGGTGAAAGCCTCAGACAGGGCCTGTTAAAGCAGGTCACCAGGGGTGGCCTTTGAAGGTTACCGCTGCTCCCATTCTGTTCATCAAGAGATGAAAACCGCATTCCCACAGGCTTCCCTGTGGTGAAGTTCTGTCTCATCCAGCCCAGAACCACTGCAACTCAGCCATTGGGACTGAACTCCAGGACATGTGAGCAAACAGCTCTTTCCTGTGGTGGCTTGTACAACAATGGCCTCCATAGCCATGCATATTTGAATACTTGGTCTCCAGTTTCTGGAACTGTTTGGGAAGGATTAGAAGGTGTGGCTTCATTCAAATAGGTGTGTAACTGGAGATGGGCTTTGAGGTTTCAAAAGCCCATGCCATTCCCAGTGTATACTCACCCCTTTCTTTTCCTTCTGCCGTCTACTCACAGATTAGGATGTAAGCTCTCAGCTACTGCCCGAGCGTCATGCCTGCCTGCCTGCTGCCATGCCCCTCACCACAGTCATCAGGCACTCACCCTCTGAAAACCATAATCTCTTTCTTCTATAGTTTGACATGGTCATGGCATCCCACAATGGTGACAGAAAAAGTAACTAGCACAATACTTTCTAGCTAGAAATACCTGTACTGGCAGGTATTTTGGTCTCGGGGACACAAAACTAAAAATAATACATCAAGCTGATTGTCATTTGCTGATTAATGAGTGTGTCACTCTGTTTACTGCTGGGACCAGTTTACACATGGCTGCCTCTACAGGCTGTCCTGCCCTTTACCACATTCGATTTTTATAATTTCTACATTTCAGTTAACTACAATTTCATGCTGTATGCTATGGAATCAAGTTCCTTCAACCACCAGGAAGGAGAGTAATCTTGCAGAGCTTCATACATATAAGTATACAACTACACAGAATTCTGATGACTTCATAATTGTCCTTTTTAAGGGCATGGCTCTGCATTTCTCAGGCCAGGAATGCTGAATATCAAGGTATTTTTGCTGTAGTAGGTACGCTATGGTTTAAAAACATCACTCACAAGCTTGTACACACTCATTGAATTGTGGGGCTCTGCTGTACCACTGAGTTCTTAATTTCAAAGTTTTGTCTATCTTTGGACGCTCTTCTCATGTTTCTGCTTTTGCTACCCTTTCTTGTTTCTCTATCGCTCCAGGGATGCATGCATGTCTGAGTAGACCTCCTCAAAAGAGTGGGTTACTTTTTACCTGAGTTTTCACAGACCTTCATAGTCACGCTCTCTAATTTCGGTACCTTGGTGTCAGCCTGAGGAGGATGGAGAGATGATAGGCCTGCCCCTTTGCAGCCTTGGAGATCACCAACCTGGTTCTGGGGACAGCTCCCACTGTAGATGGATATGAGTTAGACGGGAATGTGGGCTTCTACATGGCCCTGATCTCAACCTCAAGGAGTCACAGGAAGCCTAAATCTAACACTCATGCCTTGTGCATCTAGTCAGTTTCCTGATAATTCTGAAGATGGAAAAAGTCCTCTGCACAGCTGAATCTTGTCCATTTTTTCTCTGCTGAAATCTTCCTAATTCGAATGTCCATCTCCCATTTAGAATCTGTCTTAGTGCTCCATTGCTGTAAAGAGACATCATGACCACAGTACCTCTTATAAAAGAAAGTATTTAATTGGGTCTGGCTTACAGTTCAAAGACTTCATCCATTATCTGTCAGACATGATGTTGGCCAGGTAGCTTAGAGTTCTACATCTGGGTCCATAGACAGCAGGAAGAGAGATATTCCAGGCCTCCATTGGGTTTCTGAAACCCCAAAGTCTACCCACAGTGACATACTTCCTCCACCAAGGCTACCACCTAATCCAAAGTAGTGCCACTTCCTGACAACAAGCTTTCAAATCTATGAGCGCATGGGGTCATTCCTATTCAGATCACCACAGGCTCCATGTCTTTAAGAAGACAGGCTGTGCTCTACTCACCTTTACCTACAGCTGTCAAGTCCCCAAAGTCTAACTCTCTGAAGGAAGAAAGGACCTTCTTGTCTGCTTCCCTCAACTCCTATCTGTGTTTACTGTGTTTGTTGGAAATGTGAGACTATGGAACACCCTATAAGCTCACTTGGACCCGTGCACTACAGTGTTGGTTGCTTTCTGTCACTGTGATAAGATGCTTTGGAGGAGCATACTCAAGAAGTAAAGGTTTCTCCTCGCTCATTGTTTCAAAAGTTTCAGTCCTTAGTTACCCAGCTCTGGTGCTCTGGGACATAGGCAAGCCAGAAACTCATGGGAGGAAAGTTTGAAGCTTCAAGCTGCTCACTTCATGATTGTTAGGAAGTAGAACACTATGCTTCCAGTGACATACTTCCTCCAGCAAGGCCATACTTCATAAACACTCCAAGCAACATCACCAACTGGGGACCAAACGTTCAGGTGTTTCAGACTATGGGGGACATTCTCATTCAAACCATCACACCCTCTAATGGAGGAGGGACTATGCCTCTCCTAGACACCATAGGCTATCAAATAAGAAAACCCAGTGCTAGCTGTGGGCTTCTTCTGTGAGTGGAGTATCATAGAAATGCCCATAACATCACAGTTGACTTATATTTCTTTTGGTTACCCTCTAAAACTGGATGGTAAGACCTTATGGCTGAAGACATCACATGCTTCAGTTATTGAACATGAAGAGATAAAAAGTTGGTACTGACATTGACGCTTCATCCTTACTGGCTAGATTTCTCAAGTCTACATAGTTGTCGAGAAAAATATTAACAGTCTTACCTTGCTGTGAACCCATGAGGTACAATACCAACTGTTCCAACAAGCTATGGCTACTGGTGCAATATTGGTGCAAATGTTGTGGGAGTAACCAACAACTTTCTGATTAGAGTTAAAGTTGATCCACAGGATGAAACCCATACCTGGTGATGTCATTGAGGACACATCACAGACCCAAAGGGAAATCTACTATCAATCTGCCAAAGGACGTGGTTTTATGATGACTCTTAATGACATAGCATTATAGCCACAGATCAATGGATTTCTTAACCTACGAGAGAGAAGCTTCCTTATGTAGTAGAAGGTGGTCGATACAGAGATCCATGGCCAATCAAACAGCAGATAATACACAGAGTACTCACCTTGAAATGGAACATCTCTATCCTTTCTCCAAGGATCAAGGACCATCATGAAAGAAGGGCAGGAAGATTATAAGGGCCAGTGGTGGTAGATGCCTGTAGTAAAAGAATCTTTATATGACACGACAAGACCACTGCACACGTGAATGCACAGCACTCATGACTACATCACAAGAGCAAATCGTCCAAAATCCCAGCATAGGCCAGGGGTAAAGTACCCTAAGAGACCTTATTCCCACCCGCACTCTGGCAGCACTAAATAAAATTAATGGGTTTGCAATAGGATCACATGAATTTGGGAGGGAAAAGTGATCAAGAGATAGAGGTCAAATTGGAAGTGAGAAAATGGAGATGAATTTGATCAAAATTAAATGTGTGTATGAAATTATCAAATAAAAACCAATGAATTAATGAAAACTATACTTACAGCCATCTAGTGCGACTTCCTGACACTCCTGTGACACTCTGTGACTGTAACATTCTTTAAATGGATGGTACTTTTCAATTCTGGGACTTTTCAAGAAGGCTGTGCATTTAGCGTACACACAGACCCTATTATAATCCCTGATTTTTTAATGATCTCTTAATGTAATGATAAAGTATAAACATGAATGACTGCAGTATAAATCCTGGGGTTGGTGTAAGGCGATTTATAAGAGGCAGATTTTACGCTCACAGAAACACAAATGTTTCCCCTAGTTGGGTTCCTGGTGAATACAGGTCAAAGTGCGCTGAGAAATTTGAGCAAGTGTCACTCATCTGGAGGAAGGGGAAGTGTGGTGGTCAGATTTCATTGTCAACTTTATGGGATTTAGAGTCACCATGGAAACAAATCTCTGGGGATGTCTGGCAGAGATCAGCTCACCTGAAGGAGGAATTCCCACTCTAGATGGGGACAGCACGGTGACATGGACTGGGAAGCAAGACTGAATAAAAAGGACACATTTGCACACCTTCAATCCCAGCAGGGGAAGGCAGAGGCAGTCTGTGAATCCAAAGCCAGCCTGGCCTATGTAGTGAGTTCCGGGTCACCCAGGGCTACAAAGCGAGACCCAGTCTCAGAAGCAGGAAGAGGAGGAAATAACTGGTCATTCTAGTTGTCTCGATGGGTAAAGACACTTGCCAAACCTGCTGTCCTGAGTTCAGTCCTTGGGACCAACATTGTGAAAGGAGAGATTCATTTCCTGTATTGTCCTCTGATCTCCATGCATGTACAGGTACCCATGGCATGCAGGCATGCACACACACATACACACATTCACACACACATGTGCACATGCATGCACACACACACACACACACACACACCGACTCACACACATACACACAGAGCAAATAGATGTAATTTTTTAAAAAGAACTGGGCTGAGCATCAGTACCCAGAACGTCTACTCCCTGGATTGTGGATACAGTGTGACCAGCTGCCTTACACTCCTGCCTCAGTGTCTTCCCCAAGACCTTGACTTCCCCTTGGACAGTGAGCTAGCAAAGGCCCTCTCTATAGTGGTTTCTTAACAGGTCAGAGTGATGGGACCACATTATAATCTGTGATTTCAATGATTTGTAACTCTGCCCAACCTCCTGCTGCTACAAGCATTTCTCTTCCGACGTCTGTGACGCCGCCACATCACCACACTGGACGCCTGGTTCTGCCGCCTCTGCCTGTGCTAACCACTCCCAGGTGCCCAGAAAGCTGCTCATTTCCAGGGTGGCATTGGCCACTGCTCACTGATGGGATTTTTTTATGCAAATGACACAGCTCTAACTATAGTACTTATGCTACAGCTACCTCTTATCCATTGGCTCTTGGATATTTACATATTTCGCCTACTCTTTAGACCTAAGCGCTTCTTTGTTCTCACCTAGTCCTTCGGAGATGTGAACGTTCCCTATGCTCTGGGATGCTTTTCTAGGTTATAGACAGCGATTTCATCAGCTGGGCTAGAGTGTGGTTCTCTAAGGGGTCTGTGCAGTCCAGGTAATTATGTGCCCACTCATCTATCTCCCAGTAAGGAGGGACTCACAGGACCTCCCTAGCTCTACCGATCTCTCTTCCTAGGCCTCTCTTTCCTTGGGCTTATTGCATTTTTCTCTTGTTTTAAGCAGAAACAGTATGGGAGTGGAGGTGTGACTTTAAGGTTTATTTATTTATTTCATTTTGTTTTGTTTTGTTTTTCCAGTCAGGGCTTCTCTGTGTAGTCCTGGCTTCCCTGGAACTCACTCTGTAGACCAGGTTGGCCTCAAACTCAGAGATCTCCCATGTGTCTCTATAGTGTGTTCTGATCATATCTGCCCCCTTACCTTCTCTTGACCCCTTTGCACCCTTGCTGGCTCACCCCCTTCTCTTCTCCAGTTGGTTTCTCTTTTACTTTCATGTCTTTGTTGGAGGCAAGGGGGTGTGGCCCATTTTGTTAGGGTTGCACTGTGAAATCATCCTTTTGTACACTGTAAAGATTTGCCACTCGGATTTGTTTGATAAAATGCTGATTGGCCGATAGCCAGACAGAAGTATAGGTGGAGCAATCAGACTGAGGATGCTGGGAAAAGAAGGGCAGAGTCAGACCAGTCAAGAGGAGATACAGAGAGAAACAAGATGGACAGGTTTTACTGAGAATAGGCACCAAATCACGTGGCAAAGCATAGATAAGAAATACGGTATTGGAGGGAGGCCCCTTGCTATTTCTAGGCTGCTCAGCCCCGAAATAATAACACAGAAACTGTATTCATTAAATCACTGCTTGGCCCATTAGCTCTAGCTTCTTATTGACTAACTCTTACATATTAATTTAACCCATTTCTATTAAGCTGTATAACATCACATGGCTGTGGCTTACCAGGTAAAGTTCCATTTGGCTCTGGTGGGGCTACATGGCTTCTCTCTGACTCTGCCTTCCTTCTACCTTGTTATAGGCCAAGCCAGTTTCTTTATTCATTAACCAATAAAAGCAACACAGACACAAAAGGACCTCCCACAGCAATACGGGTTAATTTAAATGTTAGAGTTAGCTAGTAACAAGCCTGAACTATGGGCTGAGCATTTAAAATTAATATTAAGTTTTTGTGTTGGTTATTTGGGAAGCAGCTGCCAGGACAGGGAAACCTCCGCCTACAAGGTTGCGTACACAAATATTGGTGCAGGTTTTTTGGCAGGAGCATGGGCACCTCACCAGTGGCTATACCACTAAAACATCTCTTCCCTACCCCATAGTCATCAACTGCCTATAAATCCTCGAGGAGGGCAGACTTCAGGGGTGTCTCCTCTGCCATGATGGAATGTGCTTTAAAACCTTCCCAGGATGTTCTAGAATGGCATACACGGATGTTATTTTGAACAGGGAGAGTCCCATTACTTATGAAGAATCAAGAAAAAATACTCGAGGAATGGCTCATCTTGTAGAGAACATTTTATATAATAATTTTGTATTTTAGCTGCCTTGAAGGCATTTAAGAATGCCTGCAAGCAGCGGCTTGGCCTTAAGAACCGTCTTTTATTGGACTTCTCGGTGCTAGAGCCTCTGACAAATCTGTGGTTACATCATTCTCGTATCACAAACAAGAGTAGCAAGCTGAGTCTCCCATGTGGCCGGGGATGTATAAATTTGAAACCCAAGAACATTTATTTCAACTGAAACTTGAAGCTATTCGAGACGGCCACTAAAAAAGCATCATCGTATATATTGAAACATTTTGAAAGATTTTCAAATGATGATTTATCCAAGATTTCATTGCCCACAGTCTGCTGCCGATGCTTTCTTCTAGAAGCGAAGGGAAGCGGCTGGGCTCTGGAGAGGCAAGCTACAGTTTCAGCCCTTTATATACATTTTAATAGGTTTATAATTGGATTCAGGATTCCAGCTGGACAGCGAGAGAAGGAAGTCAGGGAAATGTGTCCCTGGGTATTTCCTCTGCAGAAGTCTCAGAGAAACAATGGGAACAAGGGGGAGGTGGGAACTGGTGTCCCTAAAAATAGAAGGAGAGGAAGAATGAATGGGGTCCTTCACAGGTTGGTCCTAGCAGGCTGTCTGGAGACCAAGCAGGGGAATGGGACAGCATTGACACCGTCCCATCATCCCCGTGATGAGGCACCTGAAGCAGAGCTAAGTCATTTTCTTTGCATTAACTAAGCATCTTATGAATAGACCTCAAGCTGGCTCTGGCAATAAATAGAATATGGAGATTCCATTTACTCCTCTGGCGGCAGCCCAACACCTTTTCATTTTCTCCTTCCTCTCACCACGAGCACAGCTGGGAGCCTGCACACATGAGCAAGGAAGGCTGCTGTGCTGTTTTCCTTTCCTCTCGTATTTCACGGCTCTCACGTTTATAAGTTTACTGATTTTCCTGATTATAACATAGCTCCTTGCGCAGCTAAAACAAGAAGCGGTATTTCCCGGCCGTCAAGCACATAAACACATTCTATTCCCGCCTATTTAACAATGGTTATCCATTCAAATTTGATAATAGAACAGAACTTGAAGTATTCAATAATCACTGTGGCCTGGTAAATTCTATTTAGTCATTAAACAAAAATTGAATTATGAAAACTCTTACTAAGCCAGTGGCAATTAGCAGAGCCAATTACCAGCAGGTCCCTAAGCGCTGTGCTCTGCAAGCTCTTTCCAGAAGGTGGCCTTGGGAAACAGCCCTCTTCAGTTGGCCAGGTGTGCCGTTGTACCCTGTCCTTGCCATCTGCTACTACCTGTCAGGGTGACTTGAGGAGGTCAGGAGTTTCCTATGATGGCTTTTCTGGCTCTCAGCTGCAGCAATTAGGGTGGCCTCTTTCACGTGGGGACATTCTTTCGGGATCAGCTTCCCTTACCTTTATCCTCTCCCCAGTGTTCACGGACAACACTGGCTCCTCACACAGGGTCTTCTGATACCACTCATATTGCAAGACAGGACATTTTGCAAGTGGAACTAGAAGGCGATCCCATGCTTCCTTCCCTACCTCTTTCAGTTCACGGGCATGCTCTCTGTCTGTGTCGGTAGCTCTCCTGTGTCTCCCTCTGTTTCTGTGTCTCCCTCTCTGTCTGTCTCTCTCTCTCACACACACACACACAACACCCCTCTAACAGCCAGAGTAATTGCATCACAGGCAAATCTTTACACGCCTTTGGTAATTAATGCTCACTTTATTTGACATATATTATTTTGCCCTTGTTACTGCTTGGATTTCATAAATTACACTGCTCAGTGAAAATGTTCCTTTGAAAGAAATACAACCTCCTTCTAATTCCTCGCCTTACTTTCTACTCTGTAGCAATTTGGTCTGCACAATGGATACCAATAAAGGCTTTTAATTCTCTCTTCTCTTCCGGAGCCCTATTCTACCAGGCTGCCTGGTGACCTAACCACAATGGTCTTTACAGCCCTGAGGTCATTCACAATTCCCCTCCTGTTCTCGGTCCTGCTGTAATGGTCACTGCCCTAATCCTCTCTCTCTCCCTCTCTCTGGTGAATTCCACTGGTCTCCAAAGGCCAGAGATGCAATCTCTGTCCCATGCATGAGTGGTGCCTGCTTCTAGGGGTGAGCAGGAAAACAACTGGGGGCACTGAGATCAGGTTTCACTGCACAGGCGCTCCCAGGAAGGATCTCGCTCCTATGCTGCTGTGATCTTTGCGTAAAATCTGATTTTGAGGGAGAAAAATGAGCGTAAATGAAGCAGAAGCACTGCCATGGATGCCAAATGTTTACACCACACAGTGGCTCATGTACGGCCAATGCTGAGACATACAGACTCAGGGTCACGCACCATTGTCCCATCCTGTCCTCAGACTTTCATGGAATTGCTTTGTCACTTTTCTTTATGGTTTTGCCAACCAAGCGTGTTTCTCACCGCTCTGTATTTAGATTGCTTGCATATTTTTATTTTCTTGTAATAAATTAAAGACTCAAGACTGATTGCCCTCTAGGCATTGACTTTGTATGATGCTTCAGCAGATTTTCTTTTATGATTTGATGTCACCATTCCAGTGTTCTATCCACAGCCAAATGTACACCTCATCCTGTATCTATGCCTCAGTCCCATTTATCTATTTACGTATCTATCTATTGTCTACCATCCATATCTATCTATCTATCTATCTATCTATCTATCTATCTATCTATCTATCTATCTATCTATGTGTCTATCTATTGTCTACTATATCTATCTATCTATCTATCTATCTATCTATCTATCTATCTATCTATCATCTATCTACTATCTATCATCTATCATCTATCTATCTATCTATCTATCTATCTATCTATCTATCTATCTGTCTATCTATTGTCTATCATCCATATCTATCATCTATCTACTATTTGTCTATCTATCTATCTATCTATCTATCTATCTATCTATCATCTATCTATCTATCTACCTATCTATCTATCTATCTATCTATCTACCTATCTATACCTGTGTACAAATACAACAGTCTGTTAATTATTGTCTTGATTTTTGAGCCATCAAATAGAAGGTTTCTGTATTATTCAGAAATATTAGTATAAACATTGGAGTAAATGAACAACTATGACCTAAAAATTGAGAAGGTGGTCATGATAAAATGACTTGGTTATACCAATATTTGAGGATATTAATGGAATGTAAGAGAAAACCTTTTAAAAAAAATTTATAAAGGAGCAGTTGTTCAACGCACAATGACTGTGTTTAGAACTCACTGCCCATGGTTGACTTCTCCCTAAGGTCTGTGAACCAAAGTTTAGATGGAAACATTTGTCAGAGTAGTTCAAGAGGGTTGCAAATGTGGTCTTCGTCCTAATCTGGCTGTCAAGGATGCTGAATGGGCAAGTCATGAAAATTGGAATGAGCCAAGGAGAAAGGTGTGTAGAAAAGATAGTGATGGGGGTCAGTATTGAATATGAACTATCAGGAAGTCAACGGTTCCTGTGGGAATTCTGTTACAGCCTACATTGAGCACAAACCGGAAAAGGCAACAAACTGAAGACAAAGCCCATCTCAATATCTCTGTCTTTGTATGTCTCTGTCATCTGTCAATAACTCATTGACACCGATTGCTGTCCCTATATTCCTGGGTGCAGGACCATCTACTGGAGTCAAAGACCTACCAAACTCTACAATTTTAAAGAAAACCGACTTTCCTTTAGAAGTCATAGCAATCAGTAGTTCCTCAGCTAAAAGTGGGGGCTCCTGAGCCCCTCTCCCTTTCCTGGGGGACTATCAACTGGCTGGATCTTATGCAGGCAGCCACAGCCACTGTCAACGCATGAGTACAGTGGTCCTGCCATGGCCAGAAGATGCTGCTGTGCTCTGGTTGTCCATTCCGATCTCTGACTTTTACAACCTCTCCACCCTTTCATTCACCATGGTACCCTGAGATGTGGGAAGGGGATGTGCTAAGTCCATCTCTATAAGTTCGTCATGCAAACGAGACAAAGGGCAGGGGGAATATGATTAATTCAGCCATAGGGACTTTATTCATAATTACTGGAATTAGTTTCCCTCGGGCAATAATAGGTTAGTGTGAAACACCTTTTAGCATGACTGACACAAAATATGTCAACCAAATTAAGAAAACTGCTTTTCTGGGCAGGATGCACGGGAAAGGCCTAATGTTTTGTAGCGCAATCACTACACAAAGAAAAAGAATGAGGTCCATTTGGAAAACCCCACATCTCCCTTGAAGGCTGTGGACTCATGTTCACCCACTTCCTTATCCCAAGAGGGAAGTTGAGGATCATATGGGTACCTTCGTGTTTCCCATTCAAGTGAGGGTGAGCCAGACAAGCAAGCCTGGAGGCTGACCGTGAACCCAAACCTTGGAATCACAGCTGTAGCGCATTTTCTTCTTGAAGCCCAGTGGACCCGCTGCTTCTGCTTCACTTGGTCGGTGAATCCCCACCGTCAACGCTCTCAGAAATGTGTTTGTGATCTGCAATGCCTCTCCCCTAGAGTTCAAATACGTGCTGTTGCTTCCTGTGCACAAAAATGTTCCCCACAGGCTCCTTTGGTTCCCAGCTGGTGGCACTGTTTTGGGACCTTTAGAAGGCCGAGCTTTGCTGGAGGAATGAAGCGGGGCATTGGATATCATCAGTATTTGGGGTTTTACAAGTTTTGAGGTTTCCTGCTTCCTGTCTGATCTGTTTTCCATTCTGCTAAGATGTGAGCAGCCAACCAGCCTCACACTCCTTTCTCCTCAACCTCCAGCCACGCCCTCTGCTCTTCCTTCTTGTAATGATCGACCTGAACCATATCGCTTGAACTGTGAGCCAGCAATGTCCCTTCCTTTCTTACATCACTTCACTTCTCCTTAGATATCGGCCACAGCAACAATGGAGCTTATCAAACAAACAAAACCAGAAAATACTAGAAAAGAAAAACAATCTGAATACACATCCACCTCAATGCTCCAAATGTGGTCTGTTCAGCAGAAGGGTGTATCTTGAGTGAAGTAAATAGAAATTTACTTCACAAAACACAGAGAACATAAAATCTCTGGAAGTGCTGTGTGCATAATAAAAGTTCCTTTCCGTTCCAGACATCTGACTGCCTGGCTTACCAGACCTTCCCCGACCCTTTGCTTAACTCATGGCTCCTCGGTGGCTCTTCCTTACATTTTTTTAAGTGCTCTTTAATCCATTTAGGTCACCTAAAAGCCAGGGGAAGTAATTGTTTTAGGGCTCTGAACACACACGAGAGAGCTACCCTGCAGTTTCTCGATGTGCACCCATGGTGGGCTAGCTGGGGAAAGCAGAGGTTAAGATGTGTATGTGTGTTCTGTACATGTGCCTGTTGGGGAGAAGGGAAAGTATAATATAGAGGCTGGATCTGCATTCCAGGAATATATTTACTTTAAAACTTGTCATTATCCCAGGAGCACAAACCAGTTTTACAGAACATTGCCACATGCGAATCTAAACCTACTCTCCCATTCTCTGTTTGTTTGTTTTGAGGCAATGTCTCACGGAATAGCCCAGGCTGAGCCAGACATCACATCCCCCCCCACCTCTGCTTTCTGAGTCCTGGTTCTATGAAGTCAGTACCATGTAGTGAGGAGGCAAACAGGCCTGCTTTTTGTCCCGCCCAGCTCCTGCACAGCTAGCTTCACACCTGGAATAACAACACACAAACTGTATTCATTTAAACACTGCCTGGCCCATTAGCTCTGGCCTCTTACTGGCTAATTCTCATATCTTGGTTAACCCATTTCTCTTAATGTGTGTAGCACCACGGGGTGGTGGCTTACCGGGAAGATTCTAACCCATGTCCATCTTAGGGTGGAGCTTCATAGTGATTGACCCATTGCCTTCTTCTCAGCATTCTGTTCTGTCTTCCCCGCCTACCTATGTTCTGACCTATCAAAGGGCCAAGGCAGTTTCTTTATTAACCAATGAAAGTAACACATAGACAGATGACCCTCCTCCATCAGTACCATTCTTGGTTATGCTTCCTTACCGAAGGCCTTGAAGAACATTCTGAGAAGCTTCCCTGGTGGAAGACATTAGGCATCTGACATGAACAGGGAAAATGGTAGCTTTGTTTGGTCACTGCCTGAGGAAACAGAGGCAAAGCCTTGTCAACATCTCAGGAGATCAAAAGAGAACTCTGTACTTTGTACTTTTAACTTGGATTGAGCCGAGGAACTAGTAGAGCAAAGTTGTTGCACTTGGAACTGTTGAGCTGTGGCTCTCCCAGGCACCCACTGACAAAGAGGAAGCTGCTACCTGCCTTTCTGGAGTACTGAGACTCCATGGGACCACAGGAAGCATTGACTTGGCATTTGCACATAGACATTCCTGCCTGCTTTTTTATTCCCAGCTGAGGTTCAACTGTCCAGCCATAGTGACACCGTTCAAAGGACCCCATTTGTCATGTTCTCTTCCAGTCAACAAAATCTGTCCCCACTTGTCCTCAACTGTCTACTGGAATTCAGAAACCAGCTTTCACCCCATGTTCATGTTGCTCCATTCTTGTACAGTCTCACCTTTCCAGCCAGATATGCCTTCTCCGAACAAAGAGAAAGCTGAACACAGAGGCCTCATTCAAACCCTGCAGAGACCCCAAGATCCCAAGATGATGTCAGTCTCCTTAATGTGACTGACTGGGGTACACTAAACAGAGACAGTCTGCTGTCCTCTGTCCCCTAAGCTGTCTTTCCATCGTGCCCTGTGCTTCAGAGAAGAATTGAGACTGAGTGACCAGCTGCAAAATGGATTTCATGGGATTACCAAACACACAAACAACATTTCTCTGACATACAAGCTTCAGTGTTCAGTGTTCAGGTTTGAGGCTAGAATAAGCACAGTATCCTTCTGTGAGAGAGGTTTGAGGCCAAGCATTAGAGATAGGACCTTAGAGAATCATTTGTTTTTTATGTGTCTTAGGTTCTTGCATGCAATAGAGGGAGTCATGGATGAAGCAACTCCTCAGACACTAGGAAGAAGCCACGCCTCGAAGCTCCGTGGCTGTTGTGGTTCAACTGTGAAATGTGTCCCATAGGCTCTTTTGTTTGTGCACTTGGTCTTCAACTCGTTGTATTGTTCTGGAAGGTTGTGGAACCTTTTGGAAATGAAGTCTTACTGGAGGAAATGTGTCATGGAGGGTGGGCTTGAGGGTTTACAGCCTTACCCCACTTCTGGACCACTGATGGAGTACAACAGCTTGCCTTGTGCCCTTGCAGCCATATTGTCATCTTAGATAGACTGCATACACTCTGGAACTGAGCCAAGACACGGCCCCTTTTCACTTAGATTGCTTTCATCGGTACATCCTATCACAAAAAAACAGAAACGTAACCAAAGAGGGGCTGTATATCCAGATGACACACAACTATCGAAGGCACATATTTGGTGTCACGCATGCCTTGTACACTCATCTCTATGCCTGTGAGTGCACACTCAGCCAAGATGAGTACATTAACAGAGGTCAAGTCTGTCGTCATTATTAACTCCTTTGAGGACTGAAGTTTGTTGTTTGGTCCATCTATCTGATTTGGCAAGACTGAACAATGGCTATCTTATAGAAAACCCAATGGATCATTCTTGTTTCTTCTGCTAACTCCACCACAGACTAATGCCATACTTGTTTCTTTCATTTTATTCCTCAACGACCCCACCAAATGGACACTTGATGTAGTCTGAGGCTGAAGAAAATAAAAACATAGCCATAGAAATGTTCAACCTCATCTCTCAGCAAGTAGGAAGATGGAGAAGACTGATTTTTTTTTGTCAATATC
The DNA here is from genome assembly GCF_950005125.1 of Chionomys nivalis. Lineage (NCBI taxonomy): Eukaryota > Metazoa > Chordata > Mammalia > Rodentia > Cricetidae > Chionomys > Chionomys nivalis. Next base: position 106,636,817 of record NC_080086.1, read on the forward strand.
TCAACTTGACTCTAGAGACACAATTTCCGGTGCTCTACCTTAGTAGGGCATTTGCTGATATCGTCGCAAATACTGGTCTGGGTAATTTCATAAGGAAAAAACATCTATTTCACTTACCACTTTGGAGAGCGAAAGTCCAAACAGCTTGGGTCCCGTAATGACTGTGGTTCCCTTGCTATTCCAAACGCAGGGCTGCCGTTGCTGTGGGAGCTGGGGGAGAAGAGATCTTACAGCAAGATGGAGAGCCCAATCATAGATCGATGGTGGGCTTGTTTTCTCCCACCCCCTAGGTCCCAGTGCTTCTCAATATCAACACCCTGGGAGCCAGACTTCTATTGAGTGAACTCAGATTACACTCAGAGCACAGCATGTGCCAGCCCCAGAAGGCCACAAATACTCCCCCTCATCATATGGAGAATTCCTTCTAAAATGTTTAGGTTTTTTGGCTTTTAGGGATACATTGTAACCTCATCAGAAATGATTTGATGTTAAAGCTAATGACTACTACGGTAACTATGAGACTGCTCTGCATCCAGGCCTCCAAGGGAGTCCCCATCTCTGGGACAGTGACACCTTAGTCCTATTTCTGGGTGACAGTTTTGAATGAGACCACACTTGATGAACTTCAACCTTTAAGATGGTAAGTATTTCCTCTGGAGTCAGCAAGGATAAAGCCAGCTACCAACACATGCTGGCCAATAGGGCCTGACTAATACATACCATTGTATCAAACTCAATCTAATTTCAGCTTGCACATCTGTGATGAAGGCTGCATCCTCCTTTGATGGACTCATTTTTGGAGTGGCTCAGAAGTGAGATGGAGAAAGATTTACGGCCTGTTATGAACAAGCAGTAAAGTATGTGCCCGATTTACCTCTGTAAACTTGAGAAGATGCGTCTGAGGAAATGGCTCACCTGGTAAAATTCCTGTAGAGCATACATGTCTGAGTTTAGCGCTCACATGTGAAACTGGATGTCGTGGTAGGAAACTTTTAATCTCTACTCGGGGATGGTAGGAACAAGTGAATCTCTGGAGTTCACTGACTGGCCAATCTAGAATAATTGGTGAGTTCCAGGCCAGTGAGAGACCCTGTCTCAAAGAAAGCAGAAAAACAATGTAGAACACACCTAAGAAACAATAGTTGAGGTGATCTCTGAGTGCCGACTGACCCGCACATGTCATGTACCTACCAATATACAGAGAGGGAGGAGGGGAGAGGAAGGAAGGGAGACACACAGACACCCTCACACACACACACACACACACACACAGAGAACATGTGTACATCTTCCACTCAAAATCTTCAGCTCATCCAAATTCTTAGACTTCAAGAAGAGACTGACTTGGCTCCAATCTCCTCCATTTTTCTGGTTGGGAGGCCCTCTTCTTTCTCCTGATTATCCATGCGAGGACAATGAGGATGCCTTGCCCTTTTATTTCTCCACCCTTGGAGCACATAGCCCCCCCTTCCCCCATCTTTCTCTCTTGTCTGAGCTCCTTACCTTAAGTAAACTGAAACTATTGACAACTGACTATACGCCCCAGTGTTGGTCACCAAATGCCTTACGTCTCACCTTCAGAACAAGTCTCCATCTTGAGGATGCTTCCTTTAATGCAGGACTACAGAAGGATTGTTTGTTGTCTTCTTCAGGCAAAGTGTAGAGTTTTGGTTTGGAAAATGAGGGAGGGAGGGAGGAAGAGAGAGAGAGAGAGAGAGAGAGAGAGAGAGAGAGAGAGAGAGAGAGAGAGAGAGAGAGACTGACTCTGTAAACTCCTTCAGCTCGTTCTCCAGTCATCTGTAGGTTCCTGCACTTCGAGGGAAAGGGCCGTAGAAAGAAAGGCACCATCCTGAGTGCCCTGCCCACGCATGCTCTCACTAGCTCTGGGATGACAGTGACATGCTTGTGCCATTTGTGCTGTGACATCTGGATGAGAAAGTGCACCTGGTTTCTTCTTCTAAGAGTGTGGGGGGGGGGGGCTTTACCATAATTCTTCTCTCCAAGGACAGAAAGCAAGAGAAAGAGAAACAGGGAGGGGAGGAGAGAGGACGAGCAAGCAAGAGAGGAGGAGGAGGAGATCTTACTGTTTCTAGTAACCCATCCACGAAACATTCTTAGATCGCAAAGGAAAGTGAGGAATCAGAGGCTCACAGGCCAGCACTCCCTGTCTGGAGTTCCTAACACCCCCCCTTCATACCAGATACCCTCACAGGATCTGTTTCCTGAGCATCATTGCCAAGTTCAATCTTCCCATTGTTTTGTGGTATAAGAAAAATAACCCATTTCTTCAGAGTAGTTACTTCAATTTCATGTAGGAAATTATAGCCACAACAAGGACTCAGAAACTTGACAAATGGGGGTGGGGGCGCTGTGAGCAGAGCCAGGATCCTGGAGGTGTCTTAGCCTGGGACAGCTGAAATCAAAGGGACTTTCCAGAGGCTGTTGGGAGCCTCACAGAAGCCCTTTAAGCTTTAAGTAGAAGGGAGATTCATTTCTCACAGGCTGTCAGTGTGCCCAGAGAAAGAGAGAGTCAGCGTGTTTCTTTGACTCATGGTGACACCATACTGTGTTGTGACAGGTGGTGACACAATCAGTAAATAAATGACATGCAGATCCCTTGGGGGTGGTGATGTCATGGAGACCCATGAAGGGGCCTGGGAGTGAGTTAGGGAACAGGTGAGCTGGTGTTGTTGGAGTGGAGGGAAGTTTTACACCTCAGCCTGATGTCATGTTTATCTATTTCCTTGGGCATTTGTGTTTGCCCTCTTGTAAAGCCAGGTCCCTCACCTCCTGAAATTCTTATAGGATTCTTATAGAAGGAGCATCTCAAGGGAAGAGTCCTAACTACTGGCTCTTCATTGCGCATCATCATCTCAATTCTTGGGGCTTTTCTCTCTCCTTTCTCCAGGTCAGCACCACTTCTTTGACTTGCAAGTGAATTACTAGTTTCTCTCAGAGGTTACCTCCAGAAAAATCAAGTCTCTCATATTCCTAACTTCCTAGGCTTTGTTTTTGACATTGCTGCTGGCCCCAGTGGTTTCTTTTAATCACATCCAGCACCTACTGTTGGCCACACCCAGACAAGATGCCTCATGCACCCAAGTTATTACTCAGAATGGGCCCTTCCTGTAAGCATCTTCGTTTCTTCACAGGCACAAAGGTGAAGCAGAAGAGATGGGTCTTGCCCTCTTGCACACCACTACACAGCAGGAGGGCTGAGGTCCTTTAAGAAATACAGACCTGGGAGAGAAAGGCAGTTCAGGCTGAGGTTCCTGTCCTGGGAAAGAGAGGAATGGAGGTGTGTGTGTGTATGGGGGAGCTTGGAACTGGCCAATAATAAGGAAGAGTCCTTCAGAGTGTCTGGTACCCACAGGGACATTGGGATTGCCTCCTTACCCCTAACTGTGCACACTGAGCTAGGATGAGCGGGTTCCATTCTACATGGAAGGGTCTTATTTAAGGGTCTTCCTGCTGCAGCTTTGGGGAGAGCAAAGGTTTAAGTTGCGTGTTGCAGGGGATGGGGTGTCTCTCTGTGCACAGTACAGTTTAGCAACAATGCTAAGTGAGGGGCAGCTGAGGTGAAGCCGTGCACCCAGAGATTATTTCAGATCAGCCTCTCTGAGCTCTTCTTTCAACCCAGAAGAGCCTCTGCCCAAGGCCCATGCTCCATAGTGCCACCACGAGAGTAAGGCTGAGCTTAAAGTCCCCCATAGTGACTTTTTAATTGTTTATATGTACATGTTCCTCTTTATGTGTACATATATGTATGTGCACATGTATGCGAAGGCCAGAGGTCCATGTTGGGTGATTTTCTCAATCTCCACCTTCATTTCTATTGAACTCAGTGCTACCGAATTTGGCTAGACTTGCTGCCTGGTGACACATCCCCAGGGATGCTCCTGTCTTCACGGTCCCAGTACTGGGATAATACACATGATGGCTGTCTCTGGCTGTTCTAGCTGGGTGCTAAGGGTCAAACTGATGAATCAAATCCAACTTGTAGGAGAACACTCTACACAAAGGTAAGATTAGATGTCACTAAGGCAGAAGTTGGGTTATCCTGCCAGTGATAACACTGAGATGAACACAGCAGTCTCGAAAACTGTCCACAGGTTACCTCATGAAAAAAAGACGGGTATTAAGCTCAAAGTTATAGAACAAGCTTGTGGGACTGACAGGTATTTTCCACACTGGCAAGACCTTATTTATGGTGGTTTATGGTGGGGAATCTGTAAGAGAAAGGACAAGATGAGAAGGCAGAGAGACTGGGAACAACCGGAGTTTCTAAAGACCTACTTTAATCCCTGCTAAGAGCACACTGCCAGTTGCCAAGGACTTGCTACCGGCCCTTCCTTTAATGTCATTATACAGTATCCCAAACTTCCAGGAAGTCTCAAGTAATATTCCAACTGTAGACTTTGTTCCAGGCCATCCTTGTATTCTACCTCAGTGTTACTCCTGCTGGGTACACAGCATGTGGCTAAGTTAGTAGAAACTTACTTGTCAGTTTCTTAAGCAACATCACCTGGGGTAATCCTCAGGTGTCCGAACCATGGAAAGACCTCATCCCACCTGGGGTAATCCTCAGGCCTCTGGACCATCAAAAGACCACATCCCTTCTGGGGTAATCCTCAGATATCTGGACCATCAAAAGACCTCATCCCATGAGCTATGCTTTGAATGTGAAATGCCCCAGCAGGCTCATGTCTCTGGTGAGTGCTGATGTTTTAGAAAGTTCAGGAATCTCCAGGAGGTGGGGCCTACTTGAAAGATGTAGGTCACTGTGGGTGGGGCTTGAAGTTCCTAGTGGGACCCTGTTTGGTCTCTTCTTCCTGTTCCACCATGGTGTGAGGAAGGGAAAATGGCAAACTGCCCACCGTCACCCATGACTTCCCCACCATGGCAGACTGGGCCATTAAGCTATGATCCGGACGAGTCCTTCCTTCCTGAAGTAGTAGCTTCTCTGAGGACTTTGGTCACTAATACCCTGTGAAAATAGAAACGATGAGATTGAAGGGTGAGAGAGAAGAATACCCTGGAGAGCAGTCAGTCCAGCCCCAATGTCCTCAGAGGGAAGGAAAGGATGGAGAGAGAAGAAAGAGAAAGAGGAAAGAGAGAAAGAACAGGAAATAGACCTCTCCTGCCGGGTACAATTTTTGCAATACTTGCCGAAATATATTTCTACAATCAAACATTCCCTCATCTGGATAGCTATACACAGCACATTTCAAAAAGTTCAGGTTACTAAGGGTGATATGTTTGTTTGCTTGCTTGCTTTGTTTTGTTTTTTGACAACCATACATACAAAATAATAGAAAAGGTACTGTAAATCTAATTATATTTCAAAAATAAGTACCTTTAAATAACCCACTAACCAATGCAGAAATTATAATGGAAATAAAATATCTTGAGTAGAATTGTAATGAAAACACCATATATCACACTTTTGTCCTGCTCTTGAAACACACCTTAGAGGGGAAAATTTATCTTTAAAGTAAAAGTCTGAAAATAATGAGTCAGGCATTGTCTCAGAAACTGAGACCCACAATAACTTGTAAGTGTAACAGCAGAAGAAAAGACCAGAACAGCAAAAAATAACAAAGGACAGAAAATACGAAGGTGGGCTGTAAGCCCAGAGACCATGACAGTTCCTCCAAATTAGCAGTAAGGCCAAGGCCCTGAGCCATAGATAAGAAGGATTAGTCGTTATGGACCAGGAAGATGTACAAGTTAGAGGAGCAGCAACTGGAACATCTCTAAGCTAACAGATCAGAAAAATTATTTAGATAGAACAACTTAGAAAATGTACTTGGCAAAACTGCATCCCCCACAAGGAATATAATTGGGAGAATGGCAACCAAATCTCTAAACAAGTAAGAACATCCACTAAGGAAAAAAATCTCAGATCTAAAGTTTTACTTACAATATAACCTCCATATTTTATAAATTCCCCCACACAAGGGAGTCTACTGTACCTACAAAGTGGTGGTGGCAGCATGAACTGAAATCATTACATATTCTCAGACAAAACAAGAAAGAAACCCCTAAAGTACTGCTGAGTGACAGGGCAGAGGGAGCACGGTCTCTAACACTGGCGTCTGGGGATTCCCCACAAGTGTGCAAACCTGTACACGGATCAACAATAAATACACTCCATACAAAAATCCCAGAGCAAGAAGAAGTTAGAATATGGGGTGTGGTGGTGGTGGATACAATCATATTTCATTGTGTACACGTATGGAATCCTCAAAGAAGGAAAAAGAGAGAAAGCCAGCATAGGTACAACCTGAAAAAAATGTACAAGGGCCCTTATTGTGAGAATGTTCATAAATAGCCCCAGATTGGAAAAAGTCCAAAGAACTGCCATCGCTTCAAAGGGTAAAAACTTTGCAAAATCTCTAGACAATGGGGCATTGTTTACAATGCTTCCCATGAACGATGGGCTGACTAAAAATACATCCAGAAAAAAAGAAAGAAAGAATTCACGTTGTGTATGGCAGCTTAAATAAAGTCCACGCATGCGTGAAACTGTAGCAGTACCTGGGTGGTGGCATCCATACCTGGATGTGACAGCAGGCTAAGGGACAAAGTGGTTGCTAAATCGTACATCACAGTCTGTTTAACATCATGTGTTTTCTACAGAAGAAATCTCTTTTTCATTCTATCACTTTTACTTATTATTTGACAGAGTCATACTTGTAAAGAGTTCCTTGGTTGTCATTGTCACCCTACTACTGTCCCCTACCTGCCAGGTATTTCTGACATCCTTCCCATTTCCCCTCCCTTCATGTCCTCCTTTTATTTACTTATTTAAAAAAAATTTGGTATCCCACTGAGTCCAGTCAGCGTTTTCAGCTGGAATACTGACGGATCGTGGTGTGGTCTTGTTCAGGACCTCTGTAGAAATCCCAGCTGCAGTGGGCTCATGGACACAAAGGCCATGTCGTGAGTCCGGAAGCACTTCAGGATCTGCTCTCCATTTGGTCCTCTAAGTCCTTCCCATCCTCTCATCTTGGGAAATGTTGGTTCTACTAGTTGATACATTGGTAGAGTTTGAAAGTTAGGTTTCACGACTCTTAAAATGCCCATTTTCTCACCGTGCTTCAACGTGCATGCTCATTCTGTCCCCTAGCTGTAAGAAAGAAGAACAGGGAAGTCCCAGGGAGGACTAGGACAGCCTTGCATCTGCCAAGGCCTCTGGTTTCAACACACAGTTCTTACTCAAATGCCTAGGCCACAGACAGGGCTGCAAGGATTCAACTTCTGTGGGCATTTGGAAATGATTGCTTCAAGGTCTTCTGTATCTGACACAGGTGCATACAATATGATTTTATACAAGAGTCGCAGGAATATCTAAAATTCAGTTGCTTTTGTGTGTGAAGTACATCTTCTGAAGTTGGCACGTTTTCTTCTGTTAAGTTCTTCTTGGGGCCTTTGGACACATCTGTGTTCTGGTATTAATTACTAGAGGGCAAGGTAAAAAGTGTATGTGTCTGGAATATACAGACAGATCTTCTAGAAGTTTATTCCCAACCTTCATAGTTTTTACACATTATCGCCATTGCCTAAACATGTGCATTTTTGGAATATCTGACTTCCTTTATTCTGTAGTAGAAGGTATATTTCACACAGATTCAATAGCTGTGGGAAGGATTCTAGGGCTCAGGACTGTAAGGAGCATGGGGCTTCCAGCCTGTGGCTGCAGGCTGTGACACCCTCCATTAGCACAAAAGGGCTGCTACATGACATTGACATGGAAGCCTGCCTCCTCCTGGGGTAACGTAACTTGGTAGTTGGGCTCAGCTGTATTCATCTGTACAGAAGCAAGAACTAAAGGAAATGTAGGTCAGCAGCTTGTAACTTTAATATCATAATCATGAGACTGTGAGGTTCCTCTGAGAGGATCAAATGTTTTATTTTGAGGAAACCATTTCAAAAGATAAAAATCTGACTTTTCACGTAGAGTTAAGGGTTATGCTGATCACCATTGAATCCAGTGAAAAAGACAGAAAAGGTGTTTAAATCTATAAACTCTAGAACAACATTTTCTTCCTCTTTTTTTTTTCTTTTTCTTTTTTTTCATTTTCTTCCCCTTAAGGGGATTACAATTTGTTGTTAGGAGGCCACTTGTTAGTTCCTGGCTACCCAGACTCCCAAAATAATCACACAGAAACTATATTAATTAAATCACTGCTTGGCCTATTAGCTCTAACTTCTTATTGGCTAGCTTTTACATATTAATTTAACCCATTTCTATTAATCTGTGTATTGCTAAGTGGCTGTGGCTTACCGGGTAAAGTTCTGGTGTCTGTCTATGGCGGGGTTACATGGCTTCTCCTTGACTCCACCTCCTTTACCCCAGCATTCAACTTAGTTTTCCCCACCTAACTAAGTTCTACCTTGCTACAGGCCAAGCCAGTTTCTTTATTCATTAACCAATAAAAGCAACACATAGACAGAAGGACCTCCCATACCAACAATTAGCAAGCAAGAAAATCCATTCACTGGGTTTTACAAACAGATGCATCTGATTTAAATAAGGGTTACTTGTAAGTTGAGACCTGCTTACAAAGGACATGCCCTCTGCCCTCAGTAAGAAACTCCTGGGCTGTGCCTGTCTTTGGAATCAAATCACTCCCTGTGCTAAGAAAGGAACATTACAAACTTAGAGACTGTTGTCCAAAGCAGATGTATCTTGTAAGCGTCACCTACTTCAAGATGGAAAATGTCATCGATGCTAGGATATCGTTTCTCTTCAAATTTTGTCTGCTTAGTAACTTTGTTAATGAGAAAAGGTATTTGAGGAACTCCTCCCTAACCCGACTCATGTTTCTGAGCCAGCCTATCTCTCCAAAGCCACTCCAGTAACATGAATGGGAAATGCAGAGGTTTTAATGAACCTGTAAGAATCAGGTTTCAGTTTTATGTGGAAGAATTTTGAAGGAATAAGACTCTGGAGTCATTTGGTACCTCAGCTGAGACATGGGATCTAGTGAGGTTTTGCAAATGATGTCATAAACAACACGATTCATTTTGCTCATGTAGGTTTTTGTTTGCAGTCAGACAACCCAGCTCAAGGCTCCACTGTGGGGTTCACTAGTTGCTGGACTTAGAGGGACATATTTACCTTGACGTTCAGGTGAGGGAGGACCTGTCCCTGAAAGTGTATAGGAAGTCAAGGAGTCTGGCTTTAGCAGGTGTACAGGTGCTTCATGCTAAACTCTCCATGCTGCAGAGGCATGGTTATGACATCCACACATCAGTCATCAGTCTTTGGGTACAACTCATTTTAGGGGTGTCCTTTAAGAGGATCATATTATAGGGTTGAAGAGACAGTTCAGTTGGTAAACTGCTTGCCTCACCAGTATGAAGATCTTCATTTCAGTTCCAGAACCTCAGGAAGAAGCTAGATATGGCATTGCACACACATAATCCAAGAACTTGGGAGAAGATGGTTTTCTGGCCAGCCTGTCTTGCCTAAAATAAGAAAGTGTTAGCCCTGTCTCAACAAACATGGTAGGCATGAGGAACTACACCAGAGATTTTTCTCTGGCCTTTGGACACATGACCCTTCCCCCAACACACATGTACATACTCCCCCTCCACATGCTTGTGCGTACATACACGCGTACACACAATACACGCCACATACAGCATACATAGTTATGTTGTGGGAATGAGGGATGGATCAGTCTCATGGATTTTGCCTTTCAGTGAATCCTTTATAAACTTCATGGCTGGTCACAGTCAGAGTGTTGTTACTACACAGTATGCTTCTTCCTTGATTGATAGATTCTTGTGTATCTGTAAGGGTATGGTGCTAATATTCATGTGTCCCAAGTTCACACATTGGAACCATTGCATGATAGTTTGTGGAGGTGGGGGCTTTGGCAGATGACTGTGTCCTCAGCATGGTGCCCCCTTCCTGGAGGTAGTGCCCTATGTGAAGGGCAGGAAAGGAGGTGTTCTTTTGCACTAGTGAGAACACCACAAAGAAAAGAGGCATCCCAGGGCAGCAAGTGGCCCTCACCAGAAACAGATCTGCGAGAATGCTGATCTTGGGTTTCCAGGACAGAATCACAGGACCTCGATAGAAATCTGTCACACTCTGTCTTTGTCTTGCTGTCTCTCTGTCTCTGTCTTTCTCTGTTATTTCTCTGTGTGCCTTGTCTGTCTGTCTCTTTCTTGAGACAAGGTCTCATTACGTAGCCCTGGCTGTTAGGGTTCTCCCCATGAAGATCAGACTGGCCTTGAACTCACAGAGATCCTCCTGCTTCTGGCTCCCGAGTGCTGGGATAAAAGGTGTTTGACATCATGCCTGGCCACAAGGTGTCTTTAAAACAAGTCACTGCATGAGCTGGGTAGCTGCACTCACAGCTGTCTGCAACTGGTGCTGCTCCTGCCTAATTCTGCAAGTACCCCAGACCAAGGGGTTATGTAAACTAAAAACAAATAGTGTGAGTGCCATCATCAGAGAATTCCATCATTTGTTTTTTTGTAAAAATAATTCCGCCAGCAGAGCAGTGTATAAAATACAAACAGAAGTTGTCCCTTTTATTCCTCCTCTTCCTGTATCCTCTGCCCTGAGCTCACTCCTGTCTTCTGAGGTTCTAATTTTTGTGACTCTGTGATTATCACTGACCTTAGCTTTTATAGGTCAATACTCACACACACTTTCTTCTTTCTGTTGTATCAAACAGCATGTGACTAGTAGTCTATGTGCCTTTCTGAAATGTGGTCTTTCCATGAGTCCCTGTTCATCAAATACTTTCTTATGTGTATTTATAAACCTAAGTCTGTGCCATACTTTTAGTTCATATTTTCAAAGATTTTTTTTTCAAAGAGCATAGTCATTTACAACTGTTTTTCAGTTAGTGTTGTCTTAGAAGCCCTGTCTAGTGTGTCCTTTTCTATGTGACTACAGATACTTCTGCAGGATGGTGCCAAAAAGGACAGTTCTGGGCAAGGAGTGATGAGAGCTATAATTTCTTCTCTGTGGTTCCCAGTTCCTCACCTAGAAGGTAGAGCTAAATTACCCCCTCCAAACCTGCTAGAATGCCTTTGTAGGCAAGCCATCTCCTCTCTCCCACCCTCTCTCCCATTCTTGCTCCAATGCTTAGACATGCCAACATCCTATTGTTGCCTTGCACCTTTGCAGGTTCCTGCATCTTTTTGATGCCAGAGTGAAGGTAAGAGACAGTCTGCATGCTTTGGAGTCCCACAAAGTATCTCCTCTATCCTGCTTCCCACTCCACAAGAGAGTGAAGCTGGCAGTTGGGCTCCCGCTTGGGGAAGTTGTTTGTCTGTAGTACCTGGCTGGATAGAATGATGGAATGAACTTTCGGAAACTCAGATGTTCTCTCCAAGGTGCCCAGCGCTTTTTCAGTTTGGAGATTAAGCCCTACCATAGGCTTAGTCAGCAACTGACTTGAATTTGTACTATTTTAAAGTATGGAATCCATATTCTTCTCTTTTTTTGTCAAAAACTCACTCTATTTCCAGGATCTAATAATAGGCTTTGCTATACAGCACTTACTTGTGAGTTTATATACGCCCAAAGACTGACCTAGAGAAAGCACTACCTGTGCAGTTGTTAAACAGGTGATTTCTTTATGTCTTTATGAAATTAACCTGCACTATATGAATGCTTTATCATAAGGTCTGGTACTGGTCGATACTCCTAACCCTTTAATCCTGGAGAGATCTAGAAAGATCTATGAGCCAAATGGTCTCTGAGGAGCCCAATGCCTATATTTCTTAATGGAATGTTCTGAAGGTTGGGAGACAAAAGGTGATGGGCCCACAGTAATGTACAAGAAAGGTAGCAAGGGGAGTCTGTCTGGATCCTCTCCATGGCCTCCAATGGCCAGCTTTCTCCAGAAGAGGACAGGACAGCAGCATCCGGGGCAGGGGGAGGTGTAATGATATCCTGTGCTGTCACTTAGGGTTTCCCAACTTCCAGCTTGAAACAGTCTCTTTACCAGTCTGCCCGTGTGTGACACTCTGAAGTGTGCTCTTCTGGTCCACCCTACACAGCACAGAAGTGGAGGAGTCAGCACATAGAGCTCAGTGGGCATGGCTACACGGGCCTGTAATCCCTGCTTCTTGGGAGCCTGAGGTGGAAGGGTGGCAAGTTCTCAAAGGTCCTTCAGACTATGAGGTTGGAGTGAGTTCAAGGTCAGTCCAGCAGCTGGTCCGGACCCTACCGCCAAATACTAAGACCTAGAAAGAACAGGGATATGGCTAAGTGGTGGAGGGTTGACACAGCACATGTGAGCTGCATCTCCCAGATCCCCCAGGGCCACCAAAATACATAAAAATGAAAAATGGTATAGACTTCTGTGTAAACAGAAATCCCGGTGTAGAGGGAAATAGAAGATTTAAAACCCCACTCAAGTACAGCTGCGGAAGCTGGGGCTAATGTATACCTTCCATGTAGATAACCCTGAGATCATTAGAACCATCCTAATTTCAACCCACAAAGTATTTTTATGACAGGGCTTCATGATTGCTTTCTGTGGGTTTAATGTCATTGTTCGTAGATATGTGATTTGTTTTATCATCATTTCAATCTCAGAATGATTGATTAGGACAGATATTAGCTGACTAAAGATGAGCATTAGCCATGCATACTTTTGCAGTGCAAAAGTAGATATTTTGTTGCAAACTTTGAGGGACAGTTGACATTGGATTAAGCCATATTACAATATATTCCTTGCCTCTTATATTATGAAGAATATGATAGATTGTTACTGATGAAAAATTATAGGAAACAATGTAACATTACTTCCCATGAAGCTGGCCCTGTTGAAGCTTCATTTTGTTGTTTTAAATAAAATTGGGGTTTTTGATCTACTGTACGGACACAGCAGAAAAAGGAACAACAGCCTAGGGTGTGTTTTGAATCTACATATCTGTACCAATCAGAAAAATAAATTAAAAATATATATTTAATCAAGCAGAACCAAACTCCTCAAATCATGAATCTTGAAATTACCTTAAAGCCCCCTCCAAGTCAACCCTGGCTCCCTCCCTACAGCTGGCTATGATTTCCCTCTGGTCCAAGCACCCAGCATTTGTTCCTGATTAGCTGGCTTGTGGTAAATAGCAAGTCAGAGCTGTTCTCCTGCCTGGAGAGCCCCTCATCTCCACAGAGGGAATTCATCTGACCACATGCTGTTTTCTTTCTTTCTTTCTTTCTTTCTTTCTTTCTTTCTTTCTTTCTTTCTTTCTTTCTTTTTTTTGTTTTTCCACAGTCACTTGTATTTAAATCAGAGTCACAAGCCTTTTTCTCCAGTTCCTTCCATCCCTGCCTCCCCCCACCCCCCCCCCCGCCCCTCCCGCTTCTGCAGGCCTGGTATATTTTCCTTAGCATCGACAATGTTAATTGGAGTTACATGTGTGTGTTCAGAGTTGATGGGGCTTCCAGATGTGACCTTTGTAAGCAAGACTTTGTGGACAGGACCAACCGTCTCCCCACCCCCTTCACACACACATCATATTTCAAATGCTATTTTTTTTTTTTCTGCAAAAGGTATCTTCAATTAGGGGGATTCCAAAGGACCCAGGCATTTTTAGGCTCAAACTTAACAAAAAAATATAAAATTACATCCCTGTGCCCTCAGATCATCTGACTTGGGTTCTTAATTTCCCCCTTACTTTCTGTTCTACAAATGCAGAGGAGTCTGAGGAGGTGATCTCAGAGAGCACATCTCTGCTCTTCTTAAAAACTGCCCAGTCCTGTCCGACTTCTTGGTAAATTGAAGACAGGGCTTGAAATCATGTAAGGATGAAAGAATGTTCAGAATTGTGTGTGATCTGTCTGACGTGCATTTTGTGTCTCTACCTCATTTTTTGGTGTGTGCTATTGTATGATGACAGTACACATTGGACAAGGGAACCTGACCGTGTGTGTGTGTGTGTGTGTGTGTGTTCTAGAGAGTATCTGGGGAAGGAAACACAAATTAGACAGGAGGTGGCTCTGTGAAAGGGATGTTGGTGTAATTAAACCTCATTTGCTACAGGTCCATGCAAAAACACAGATGTATTTCTGTGGTCTGGGGCTAGGACTGCTTTTATTTGTCAAGAATCCTCTCATCTCTTAAGCCAGTGGATCTTGAGTTTCTTGACTGGAATTTCACAAAGCCCGGTTAGCTCTCAGTAACAAAGGGCACCCTTAGCTTTGCAGGGCGTGCATTTCTATGTCACGTGTTTCGAAAATAGATTTCAAATTCATCAGGTTTGGAAAAAAGTGGAATAAATAATATCACAAAACGAACCATGTCGTACTTACAATCCAGTGAGACACCAACAGGGGAGACGTCCCTTTCATTCAGGCAGGGAGGCTGGGAGAGAATTCTCCATCAGTCACCAGGCACCCTTTCCAGTCATACTGTCAGCTCAGTTCTCAGCCATTTGTGGGCTCATCTGTAGCCCTGAGCCTGGTTCTACTTCACTGGCAAAGGCAGATGCCAAAACAAGTCATTACCATGATTATTTTGGTTCAAGATTAAATCCTTTCACAGAGGACACATTTATTTTATTTCCGGCCTGGGTTTTTATCCACCAAGTATGTTGGAATAAAATGTCTAGAGTGCACGTTTATGAATACCAGGATACTTACCCCCAGATGCTAATCTGATATATTCTTACCCTGTCTGACTCTTTCCTCTTGTGTTTAGAGCATCATCTTCCTTTTCATTTCTGTTTGGAAACACACAGCATGGAGCATGCACATGGCAACTTCACATTTTTTTAAAGAAAAGTGGTTGATTTTGTTCCCCCTTCCCACTGCATTTTAATAAGAAAATATTCAGCTAGGAAAAAAAAAATCAAGTCTGAAATCTAAAAATGAAACCAACTGTGTGATGGTATATTTTATTTTATGGGCTTGTTTTGATCCATTAATCAGCACGAGACCAGAAATTCTTTGGGTCCATATTTCAATGGCAATATTGGTGTGAGTTGCGAAATTCCAGGCTAAGACACTGAGCAAGGTGCCTATTTCATTCTTATTAACTGAAATACTTTAAAAACCAAAGTGGTTGGATGTAATAATTTTATTAGTCTGTAATAGTTATTTTATTAACATTTTCCTCCAAGGATTCCCCCTCCTGATGATGAGGGTTCTGCGATTTCAGACAGTATGATGGATGGCACTTTTCTATGACAAGAATTTTAACAGCCCTTCTTCAGCACTCAATGCAGACCCAATTATGCATCTGAGCTGGTAACCTTGAATTTATGTTGCCATGGTGACAAACTGGTCATGCATTATGGATTATCATTGAAATTCTACACCCCTACCTAGCATAATGGGAGTTGGGGACTTAATCAAATCAGCCATTCTGTGCGGCACACACTGAAGAACTACTCTTATTGTTCGGGGGCCAGGCAAGGAAGCAGGCCTGATGAGATGGCAGCTGGAGCAGGCAGCCTGATAGATGGCCCTTCTATACATCTGTGAACGTATAGACACATGGCGCTCAGCGTCTGCCATTTCCAGCTTAGGCAGCAGCTGGTCGGATAACCTCTGCCGCCTCACCCTGTTGTCACGGAGCACTGAACAGAGACGGAGGCCATGCTAGGGACGAGGACACTGAATTTATATCGTGTGGTGGAGAGGGGAAGATGATGGCAGAGTTGGGGCAGCGAGGGGATAGGAGGGACTGGGAGGGACGGGAAGGGGCAGGGGTTCAGATGGGCCAGGCTAAGGGTGGCCTTCGCCTGGGACAGGACTACCACGGATTTCTTTATGCAAGAAAGACAGATGCATGAGTGGGGTGGGCTTTGCTTTGGGCAAACCAGGTTGCTGCTTCTGTAAAGCCCAGAAATTCCAGAGAAAAGCAATCTTCTTGTACAGGCCCAGCATCCTCATGCTCTGTAGGTAAGCGATCTTATAGTCAGTCTCCTCTTGTTACAAACAAATAAATGAATAAATAAAACTACCAGCTACGGAAGGTCAAAGAAGCGAATTGCCTTATGAGCAGCGTGCAGCCAGGGAGGGGAGAGCGTTGGCCACGTGGTTCCTTTCTTTGCAGGACAGACTGAATGTAGACCAGTGACACACAGGAGATCACAGGTTTTTTTTTTTTCACTGGGGGGGGGATTGTAAATGGACTTATTAAATGCTATTTCTACTACAAATTTTCAAATGAATGCAATGGTTCAAAAAGATGGAGATCTTTGAGCAGAATGTCAAGCTCCAGAAATCTCAGGGTCTCTGTGAATGCTTGTCAATCAAAGACTGAACAATTCTAATTATACTGTGTTCTTTTACCTGCCCCTTCGTCTTACCATTTTATCCCATGCTTACCAGCAAGGTCACTTAACACCCCTGGAAGCCACATCCTTGCATAAGCAAGTGTTTTAATGATTTCTTTCCTATGAAATTTTCCATTCTCTTGATTATATTATTCCTTGGTCTTATTTGTTTGTTTGTTTGGGCTTTTTTTTTCTATTTATTTTCCTCACATTTCAACCTTAAAACTAAGAATCAGTCATTTGGTTTTTAAGGCTTGCTCATGTGTACAGGCAGAACGGCCTTTCGTCAATATTTCATGAGACTTTGGGTGTCTCTCCTGGTGCATTGGGGCTCGCTGACTGCAGAATAAGCAAAACATCTTATTGAGGAAACATGTCTTGACCCAACAGATGAAAATGGCTCCGCAGAAGCCATTGCACCTTCCAGGGTCACGCTTAACTGACTAGAAAGCATCTTTGTGAGGGCTACAGACAGGAAAAATATCTCAGGAGCCAACCAAATCTGTGGCCAGGAAGGGGCTGGCTCTTTAAACGCCATAAAATCAGGTCAATATTACACATCTCAAAGCCCTCAGGGGTTCATGATTGTCAGGGTTAGATGCATAGAAAAATATAAAATCTGATGGGTACTTTAAAATTATTTTCTTAGTGCTCTCATAGGCTGCTTCCACATTCATTCTCAACAGAGACATTATTAGGATGCAAAATGTCATTAAATGATACATTAAAAATAAAGTACAGGGCATGAAATTATTTATCTGAATGGGAAAGACGGGTGGGGAGTGTGTGGCTGCTAGGTGCCTTAAAGGGATACAGCTTGTGTCTGGATAGGGAACTATTTATTTCAAGTGAATGGAAAACAATGTTCTCTGGAAATTTCTCTCTCTGCACATGCACAGGCAATAGCATTAATATATTATCACAGAATCTGCTTTATTTCATTTCCCGCTTTTCCTCTGAGGTAGCACTTGGTGATTCATTTTCTTTTTTCTTCAGAAGTGTAACGGTGTAGCAGCATGCTAGCATCTGTCTCGCGCTTCGAGTTCTAAACATGGATTTAAATTTCCTGCAAAATGAAGCCATGTGCTCTGCCATTACCATAAACATATAATACCTTTCCAGTGCAGGAGGTCAAGAGCACCATGGCCTGTTTTCTCTGAAACTAGCTTTACAAATGGTCCTCTTACCTCACAAAGGGTCTCTAAACAAGAACGCTACTCACAGATTATGAAGAAGACACTTCTAGCTTGTTTTGTGAAATTTCAAGGACATATTTTGTTCAAGTTGTGTAATAAATATTTACTCTATGTACAGAAAAAGAAAAAAGTTAACCCATAAAACTTGAAAGGGATGTGTACCAACAATAATGGTGGGTATCCCCACATGGCTTAAACCAAGTGTCTTGTCCCTTGTGAAAATTGAAGCAGGGACGTGACAGTCACTTAGGACCAAAGGAGCTGCTTCATTGGCTCATTACAGCCTTGGCTATGCCCATCCATCAGCTCTGCTAGATGGTCCGCTGATGATGGTCTGCTAGGTGGTTAGATGAGAAAGGATGACATTTTCCTTAGTTTATTAAATTTTTCAGTTTTTCAAATTCATCTTGAACTGCTACATAAACATATTTAAGAGACATGTAAATTTGTGGGGCTCCATGTGTCATTTAGATACACATACACACTGTGAAATTTAAATCTATTTCCCTAAGTATTTATTGTGGTGGAAAGAAATTGAAAACCATTTCTTCTAGTTCTGATTTCCCTAGATTTATTTTTATGCACATGAGTGTTTGCCTGCATGTATGGATGCATACTATGTATTTTTGCCTAGGGCCAACAGAACTAAAGGAAAAGGCTGGGTCCCCTGGAATTAGAGCTGCAGATGGCTATGAGAGGCCATATTGTGCTGGACACTGAATTCAGCAAGGGCAACTAGCATTCTTCATTGCTCACCTATTACTCCAGCCATTTTCCTCTCTTATTTATTTATTTTTAATGTCTATGACCTTAGTTTTTACCTACAGTCACTTGTTATGCTCAGCACACCACTGCTTCTTGATCCCTGTAATTAGCACCGTGGGCCACTATTTCCCTGATGTGGGATTCCCCTCTGTATGCTGTGAATACCACTGGTTAATAAAGGACTGCATTGGACCTATAGCAGGATAGAACACAGCTAGGTGGGGGAAAACTAAACTGAATGCTGAGAGAAAGAAGGCAGAGTCAGGAGAAGCCATGAAACTTCCACTGGAGACAGATGTGCTGAAACTTTGCTAGTAGGCCACGACTTCATGGTGATGCACAGATTAATGGAGATGGGCTAAATTAATATGTAAGAGTTAGCCAATAAGAAGCTGGAGCTAATGGACCAAGCAGTGATTTAAATAATATAGTTTCTGTGTGATTATTTCAGGGCTGAGCAGCTGGGAACCAACAAGCGACCTCCCTGAGAGAGCTTTGAAAGGAATTCTAGACACTGAAAAACAAAGTTACTTCATATTTTTTTTCTAAATAGGCTTTGTCACTGGAGGCATACTGCGGCTCCTTTAAGAGAGGTCTTACTGATTCAGCAATAGCAGAAAAAAGCCTTGTTATTTTGAAATGTGGCTTCCTGGGCCATGCTGCCAGCGTGAACTCCAGCTATGGAGCATTTGAATGGCATTTGTGGGCCCGGGTGTTTGTGTGCCCACTCGGGGTCAGAAGAAAAGTAGCTGAGACCATGCCCATGGCTCAGCACTCCCCACCTGGGCAGGTGACGGGATCGGATCTACTAGGTGTGCACAAGCAGGAGAGCATGGAAGATTCCGGCTGCTATACACAGCGATATTTCCAGGCCATGCAGTGTGCTGCATTGTCGATTTAGCTTTTACTCAGAAAAAAATGGTTTACATGCTACATGGTGCTACCCAGAGTTTAGGTGGCTCCCACCAGCAGTCCTAGAGTTAGAGCCTGAGGTAAGCTACCTCTACCATATTTAAAGCCTGAGAGAGGTGGAGCCAACACCCAGTGCCACTGAGACCATTTAAAGAAATGCTTCTGGTCAGAAAATAATTACAGAGACACAATAAAGACAAATTCAGATGGAAAAGAACTCTTAATAGAAATGGGTTAAATTAATATGTAAGAGTTAGCCAATTAAGAAGCTAAAGATAATGAGTCAAGCAGTGATTTAAATAATATAGTTTCTGTGATTATTTTGGGTCTGAACTGCTGAGCAGCTGGGAACCAACAAGTGGCCTCTCCTTGCTACAATCTCTGCTACATCATCCACAACCTCTGGTCACCACTGTTCTATGCTGAACTTGGATGAAAGCCAGTGTTCAGATCCCTCCCATATGAGCTGACTTGGTACTTAGATTTCCATGCCTGGATTGTTCCAGTGAACACTACAGTTTCCAGTTTCTATCATGTTATCATAAAAGACAAATTCTCATTCTTCAATGGCCGAATGGTAGTCTGTGGCTACATGTTCCTCCTTTTATTTATCTGTCAGGTGATGGGCATTTGGAACATCTCCACTTCCTGGATATTTTCAGTGGTGTTATAATGAATATGGGTGAGTAGGCATGCTTTTGACACCCTGGTTTGGCTTCCATTGACTGTACTGCAGGGAGTGGGAATGGTGGATCAAATGAAAGTTTCGCTTTTGACTTTGTCAGAAAAATGAGCTTTTTCCAAAATGGTTGCAGGCATTTGCATTCCCTGGAGTTCTTGGGATTCCCTCTCTGTGTGCTTGCTTGTTAGCCCTTATCTTTTATCTTATTGATAAAGCTGTTCATACTGCCATGGAGTGATATCTGCTGCCTTGAAAGGATGTGTTTACGGAATAGCTCTGAGTAGGTTATCATTGGAAAATGTTAGCGATAAGCAGACCTGCAGATGAAAATGTTTTTGGCAAATAGACTGTTTTGTGTGACTTCATTACTTCTCATATACAGGATCCTTATGACAGTTGTTTCAGCTAAGCAGATTTCTGGAACACAAGTAAATGTAGTACTAGACTTTCACAATATTTAAATTCAATAACTTTGTGGGTATAGGATAAAGAAAAAAGAATTCTTAAAATTAAATACACAAAAAATGTCTTTTCCTTTCCTTAAGGTACTTAAAATTTGGAGTTGTTGGTGTGACTTTCCTGAACTATGTTTGGTATCTTTGTATGTGAGGAGAAACTTAGTAAAATACCTTCAGAATGCCCATTTCCAGAGCTCAGTGATTCCCCAAGCTTACTCAAAATTCCCCTGTCAAGAAGGCATAAGCACCCGGTCACTGATCTCTAGCAGTTCTGGGACCAGAGAATTCTCTAGCACATCAGTTACATTTTTCAAGGACTGTTGTTGGGCAGTGACTAAGAATGGTCCCACATTCCCAGACCTCAGAGTTTCTGTGAGCATTCTTCTGCACAAGGCTATGCATGGCCAGCAGGATATAATTACCCTGGTCTTAGAGGTTCCTGCTCACATATCAAGTACTTGACGGTTTCTCCCTGTTGCAAGGGAGCCCCCACAGTTTCCTAAAAATGCTTCTTTGGGGACAGTTTTGTCTGACAGACCAGAGTGGGGAGCACCAACTTCATATTAGTCACCACTGGGCAGCCTAGACTGCATCTTCGTTACTGAACGTAGAGTTCAGCTCAGCGAAATTCAGTCCTGGTTTCAGCCTTCTTTTTATTTAGTTTTGGTCTTTTGAGACAGGGTCTCTCCATATAGCCTTGGCTGTTGTGGAACTCACAATGTAGACCAGGTAGTTCTCAAACTCACAGAGATCTTCTTGTCTCTGCCTCCTAAGTGCTAGGATTAAATGTGTGTACCACATTATCCAGTGTCTTCTGTCTTTTTTAAAACCTTCTTAATTGTGAGTTTCAACCTGAAGGTCATCTGCCTACTCTTCAAGATACCTCTTAGAAATGAATACCCTTGCCAGGGTAAAAAGCCAGACCACCACTGAGCAAGTCAGAAGACAGTAGAGACAAGATGTTGCACAGCATCTCGTGGACCACATAGGAGCAGCCTGGCCCTTGGGTGGCTCCTTCTCTTTTTCCTGTTTCTCATAGCTGCTTCTGACCCCAAGCTCTTACCTGACACATTCTGCTCTTGTCCCTGCTGTCACTAAGGGAGACCAAAGATAATAGAAAGCCCTTCTGCCTGACACATACCTGAGGTCATGTCTTTCACTTCTGGTGAAATTTGCCTCCAGATGTCAGTCACCCTTCCTTCTGTGTCCCTACTTGGTGTAGTCTTTATGGTTCTGAGATTGACTGGACTGGAGAAGCACTGATCCTGAAGACGTGGAGAGAGACAGGCATCAGAGCAGTGACTCACAGATGACAAGGGAGATGTAACCCGTGTTAAAATAACTCTCGTTACTGTTGCCACCTCCCTGTGCACTGTGTGATGTGACCCTGCGTGCATCTTTAAAACACATCCTTTAGGCAGTAGACTGTTTGATGTGAGGCCCAGAGTTAGGGACGTGCCAGCTGGACTAGGGTCACAATTTGCTCTTTTAGCCCTGCTGTCACTTCTCTTCATGCTGGTCCTTCCTCTCTACACTCTCCCTAGCTCCTAAACATACAACCATGTTGTGAAGCATCTCTGGGATAGCAGAGAGTAGTTGGAATTTGGAGAACGTACATAGCCACTGTACTAGCCCTGGGAGGTTTGAGGTTAGAGCTTTCTCTGATGAGCTATGGAAATCCAAGGCTCAGGAGGTAATGATAGGGTGAAGTTTTCACACTCAGGCACCAAATTTCTGAAAATCTGCTTAGGGAAGATGGGTGTTTATGCTTAGCTAAGAGGCAATACATAGGAAATTCTGGAAATGTAAAATTGTAACCATCACATTTTGTGTATAGTGATCTTCATTATGGCCAGAGACTGTCTCTCACAACTTCATAGTAACACAGAGTCCTGAATACATGAAAATACACTCAGAAATATTCTTTAAACAACATAGGTCATAAACCTTAAGGAGAAATACTCTTGTTGTTCTTGTAAATGGATATAGTATTAAAGTACTTGTTTTTATATCTTGGTTTTAAATGGATGACAACGAAAACAGTTGCTCATAATTGGGAGCCAGTGTGCAAAGAATACGAGACAATGGAGAGTTCAGCTCTAAACGGGACAGCGACAACATGCCCCACCCCATAGAGGTCAGGGACCAAATCAGACAAAGTGTAAGGACCAAAGGTAGTGGGGGGTGGCTGTGAAACGGTGTTTGCTAGATGCAGTGGGGCCGGTGTACATGGACAGCAGTTGCGGCTCCGTGAATGAGATCTGTATAAGATCAAGCCAACCCACATCACACCACATACAATGGAAGAGGCTGACAAAATTCCAGTTATATCAGAGGCACTACTGGCAGT
Source organism: Chionomys nivalis (assembly GCF_950005125.1). Classification (NCBI taxonomy): domain Eukaryota; kingdom Metazoa; phylum Chordata; class Mammalia; order Rodentia; family Cricetidae; genus Chionomys; species Chionomys nivalis. The sequence goes on from NC_080086.1 coordinate 106,659,443, forward strand.
TGGTGGCTGTCGGGGCAGGGAGAGTCAGTTTTATTCAAGGTTGTGGCTACATTTTGGGCACCTGGGCTCTAGTAGAGGTTTCTAGAACCATCCACTTACCTGCACCACTGAGTGGACTCTGTGTGTTAAAAAAAAATGCTCACAGGCTTGGAAGGGAAAATTAGTGGTAAAGATACGGCAGGAGTTGGAGGGGGAAAGGAAGGGGTAGATGTGATCCAAACTCATTCTATGTATGATAAAATTCTAAAGCAATAAAACTTGCGTTCTCAAGACACCATGCTACACCAAAGGGAGACGAACGGTGCTTTCATTCACTTATTATAGGAATCGCACTTGTTCTGTGTCGCTTAGCTTAATTGAAAACGATTGCCAAATATGTAGAGTGTAATAATCGCGAAGCAGGTTCAAGTTCCAAATCGAGCTCTCATTTTCGCGAATCTGGCAGGATTTGTAAGTGCACTTCAACGGACCATAACTCCAGGTGTTTCCGGTTGCCGACCACGTTAGTGCTCAGTCCCAACAAATTTCCTTTCCATCCTTATTTTTCAGTCCTCAGAAATAAGATGCTGTTACCCTTTGAGTGGGAAACGCCCGGTAAGCATCGAACGCTTGGGCCCCAGCTGGGGGCGCCGTTCAGGAAGAGTGCGGAAGAGTCCCAGATGGCAGACACATGACCTGATAGGTGTCATTTCAGGGTCGTAGCCTGGCTGCCGACCTGGGCCAAGCTTTCTGGTTGTCTTGCTGAGATATGAGCAGGCTCACCATGAACACAGCTCCTCCCATGATGGATGAGCTGTATTCCCTGTGCCATGAGCTAAACAAACCCGTTCAGCCTTAGGTAGCTTCTGCCAGGTATTCGGTCACAGTAATGAGAAAAATGACTAATAGAGATGCTACTTTAATTTCTGAGGAATGAATAGCAGAGCAATTGGCAGCCACAAGTCAGAACCGTCAGAATTTCATCAGAGATGCCTATGAGTTTCTGCAAACAGAAAGAAGTACAATGTAGCATATTGAAGGGCTAGTAAATCAAGAGACTGTCTTGTCCATGGGTAGGAGGGCTGGGTATAAAATGCTAAGCATAACTGACACCTTACATAAATGGTATGTCTTTAACCTCTCCCCACCAAGGGGTGTATGCGCGCGCGCGTGTGTGTATGTGTGCGCGAGCATTTGATCTCAGGTGTCTTCCTCAATCTCTTCACCTTATTTTTTGGGACAGGGTTTCCTACATTACTGGGAGCTTGCTGTTTCCCCTAGACTACCTGGCAGTGAGTCCCTAGTATCTTCCTGTCTCTGTCTCTTAGTACTGGAATTATAGATATGGGTTACCATGCCAACTTTTAGTTGGGTGCTGGGATTGGAGCTCAGGTCTTCATGCCTTGTGTAGAAAACACTTCAGCCTCTGAGCACACACCCCCCCCCCCGGCTATGTCTTGCAAATAAATTGTTGGTGATTGCATTAATAAGGCATCTTAACCCAACATGCTACTGTTAGTACTTTATAGCACCATCTCACACTTGCACCTGTTCTGTGCCAAGTGTTCTCCTTCATGTCAAAGGACAGGTGCGTTTTCTTCATGTCAAAGGATAGGTACATTTTCTTCGCTCACTTTGACTCAAGCATGAAGTTACTGGAACTCAGAACGATTTATTTGAGTATAAAACTATTTCGTAGCCAGAATCAGAGTGTTTACTTGGTTTTCTATTTATTTGTCTGTTGGTGTATGTGCATGCATGTGGATACTACATGTGTGTGTGTGTGTGATGGAGGAGGCCAGAAGAAAGAGTGTCAGATCCCCTATGACTGGAGTTACAGGCAATGGTGGGCCAACCAGCATAGGTTTTGGGCCCGAACTTGAGTCCTCTGGGAAAACAGTACGGATTCTTAACAGCCCCATCATTTCAGCTTCTGTTTACTTAATTTTTCATGTGTGGTTTTACTTTCTTTCTTTTTTTATTCTTTTTTAATTAAAATTTCCAACTGCTCCCCGTTTCCCATTTCCCTCCCCCTCCTCCCACAGATTGCCCCCTCCCCCCACTCCCCTCCCCCATCCCCACTCCTCTTCTCCTCCCTCCAGTCCATTCCCCCTCCCTCTCGATACTGAAGAGCAGACCAAATTCCCTGCCCTACAGGAAGACCAAGGTCCTCCCACTTCCATCCAGGCCCAGGAAGGTGAGCATCCAAACAGGCTAAGCTCCCACAAAGCCAGTTCATGTATTAGGATCGAAACCTAGTGCCATTGTCCTTGGCTTCTCATCAGCCTTCATTGTCTGCCATGTTCAGAGAGTCCAGTTTCAACCCATGCTTATTCAGTCCCAGTCCAGCTGGCCTTGGAGAGCTCCCAATAGATCAGTTCCACTGTCACAGTGGGTGGGTGCACGCCTCGTGGTCCTGATTTCCTTGCTCATGTTCTCCCTCCTTCTGCTCCTCATTTGGACCTTAAGAGCTCAGACCGTTGCTCCAAATTGGGTCTCTGTCTCTCTCTCGATCTATTGCCAGATGAAAGTTCCTGTGCCATTCTCCTTGGCCTCTCGTCAGCTCTCATTGTCCGCCACATTCAGAGAGTCCAGTTTTATCCCATGTTTTTTCAGTAGCAGTCCAGCTGGCCTTGGTGAGCTCCCAATAGATCGGCCCCACTGTCTCAGTGGTTGGGTGCACCCCTCATGGTCCTGACTTCCTTGTTCATGTTCTCTCTCCTTCTGCTCCTCATTATAACCTTGGGAGCTCAGTCTGGTGCTCCAGTGTGGGTCTCTGGCTCTATCTCCATCCCAATAATCAACTTTATATGGAGAAACAAAAAACCCAGGATAGCCAAAACAATCTTATACAATAAAGGAACTTCTGGAGGCATTACCATCCCTGACTTCAAACTCTATTACAGAGCTACAATAATGAAAACAGCGTGGTACTGGCATAAAAACAGAGAAGTCGACCAATGGAATCGTATAGAAGACCTGGATTTTAACCCACAAACCTATGAACAACTGATTTTCGATAAAGGAGCTAAAAGTATACAATGGAAGAAAGAAAGCATCTTCAACAAATGGTGCTGGCACAATTGGATGTCAACCTGTAGAAGAATGAAAATAGACCCATATCTATCACCATGCACAAAACTCAAGTCCAAATGGATCAAAGACCTCAATATCAATCTGAACACACTGAACCTGATAGAAGGGAAAATGGGAAGTACCCTACAACATATGGGCACAGGAGATCGCTTCCTATGTATAACCCCAGCAGCACAGACATTAAGGGCAACATTGAATAAATGGGACCTCCTGAAACTGAGAAGCTTCTGTAAAGCAAAGGACACTGTCATTAAGACAAAAAGGCAGCCTACTGACTGGGAGAAGATCTTCACCAACCCCGCAACAGACAAAGGTCTGATCTCCAAAATATATAAAGAACTCAAGAAACTAGACTTTAAAAGGATAATTAACCCAATTAAAAAATGGGGCACTGAACTGAACAGAGAATTCTCAACAGAAGAAGTTAAAATGGCCAAAAGATACTTAAGGTCATGCTCAACCTCCTTAGCGATCAGAGAAATGCAAATCAAAACAACTTTGAGATATCATCTTACACCTGTCAGAATGGCTAAAATCAAAAACACCAAGGATAGCCTTTGCTGGAGAGATTGTGGAGAGGGGGGTACCCTCATCCATTGCTGGTGGGACTGCAAACTTGTGCAACCACTTTGGAAATCAGTGTGGCGGTTTCTCAGAAAAATTGGGATCGACCTACCCCTGGACCCAGCAATACCACTCTTGGGAATATACCCAAGAGATGCCCTATCATATGGTTTTACTTTCTTAGTAGAATTGAATTTGCTGTGGGCACCAATCAGCAGTTACACTAGGAGGAGAGACCTCCTTAAGCCTCCTCTCACTAACCTGGACAGCAGCAGCAAGCCAACACCCAGCATTGCCAGCAAGGCCCCCTCCAGCTCTCCAGCTATGTTGCTCCAGCTGGCAGGATGGCCCACATAGCTCAACTTCTTGATCCTATAGCAGGGGGAAGCACAACCATTGTCAAAGCCAGGGAAAGTTTACAAGCTTCCTCAGGCACGGCAAGTGCAGCTGGGCCAGTCAGAACACAATCCAGCCAATTGTGCGTTCTCCAACAATAACCTTCCTCATGAATAGGGTGGCCATATGGTGCCATTTCCCGGACGCACTTCTGCTTTACTCCGAGTGACCCTGCCTAACTGCTGAGAGCATTTCTTTTCACTCCCAGACTATGCTGAGCTGGATAATAAACATTACGATCAACCTGCTCGTAAACATTATTGTGTGTTGTAATTAATTTATATCAGCATTGTAAGTAAAGATATAAGATAAATGCCATTTAAGTAACTACCAGTAGGTTCAATGCAAGAGCTGTGCTAACTCCGTTTATGTTATTAATTATCACTGCCTAAATTAATTAAATATTCCTTATCTGAACTACCCAGAAACAGCCTCCTGCCTCCCAATACTCCTTCAAAGCCCTTTCTTCCAAGTCCCTCCAGGGATGCATGACTTCTGGGTCATACTGGGGCAGGTGATGGATTCAAGGCGTGCCCCTGCAGCATTGCTCAGCTTCCCTCAGCCATAGGCAGACAGCCATTCACCTCAGGGTTCTGTGCAGTTAGGGCACTAGCTGGGTCCTGTGGTTTCTTTCTTTGGTATCATAGAATAGATAGGTTTTGAGCTGGGGTGCAGGGGAAGTGAGAAGGGAAGAAGGAGGGGCCTCACTGAACTGCGTGGTAGAGGCAGTAGGAGTATTGGCCGAGCTGTGCACCCCAGCTCCTTTACAGCAGGGACGGAACTCCTTAAAGCATGGCCAGGTTCTGGTAGGAAAGAACATCCTAGGATGAATGCTAAGACCATGCACTAGGTAGTTAGTTGTACCATGTACTAGTTAGTTGTTGTTAACCGCTGGTTTGAGTTTGTTAAGGAAGGCAGAGTGGAGGAAGGAGAGAGCAAAGAAGGGAGGAGACAAGAGATGCCACCCACAATTTATGTTGGATTTGTGGATACTAACCAAATACAATTCAAATTTCATCATTAAACAAAGACATTGTTTGTGTTTGCAATACATGTTTGTTTGTTTGTTTTTTAAAATTTCCTTTGGTTCCTACCAAGCCATGCATTTCCATGGTCAATTCTCTGAAGATAATGTGTGGTGTGTTTAGGGTAGAGAACAAAGGCCAAAATGACCCTCACAGGAGGAGAGAGGAGGAGGACCAAGGCTGAGGGTCTGGAGGTCACTGTGAGTTACCGAGGGGGCACAATTAGTAACATCCAATAGCCGCATACCCTGCTCACAAACGACTATAAACAGGAGCGAGAGGAATCTGTCCCTGGTTGGATGACCCTATGACCTCAGAACAGTTACTGCAGGGTCAGCCTAAGAACTGACACTGCACTGGTGGCGGAGAGCACAAAAGGGAAAATGAACATGAGCAAAACCAGAGCCACAGAACAGAGCTGAAAAGGCCACAGCGCCCACCCCAGCGAAGCTGCCACTCTGTCTAGTAACAGACCCTATGCAATGGGGAATCCATTCTTCCTTCAGGAAACACACCCACAGGTGAAGGAAAAAAGAAAAAAGAGAAAGAGCTGGTCAAGTTTATGCATGGATTCTTCTTATTGAAAGCAAGAGAAGGAGGCTTTTTATAGGCGTGGGAATATTGGTGGTCAATCTGAAGTTTTCTTCCCCACAGTGTGTGTGTGTGCACGTGTGCACATGTGTGCTTGTTTGATGTTTCATGTTGCCCTTGAATAGGGAGGAAGATGGATACCCGTCCCTTTCAGATATGTTCTTCTCATGAGGTCAGGAGAAATCACCCAGTGCCTGCTGTGACTCAGACTGAGGGTCTCACTGTTGGAGTGTGATGGAGCTAGCCAGACACACTTAATCTGGGTTAGGAGTCAACTATTCTGTCAGCCAGAAATGTCCAGTGTCCCATTATTTTTTGTTTGTAACTAAATCTCTTTATTGGCAGAAGCCACTGTCCATTTTTCTACGTTTCAGCCTGGCCACTTTCTTTAGAGCATGGGGTTGAACAATTGCTGTGGAGGTTAGGGTCAGGGTCAGGGTCAGGGTCAGGGTTGTAGTTGTGGTTAGGGTTAGGGTTGTGGTTAGGGTTAGGGTTGGCGTTGGGGTTAGGGTTAGGCTTAAAGTGACTGGTCACTTACCTCTAACTGCTTCCTGATTGTGAGTCCACGTTGTAGTCCTCTCTCCTGGTTTGATAGTGTATCTTCTGCTGAGTATTCATTAACTTAACATAATCTAGAGTCACCTGAGAGGAAGGGACTCTCAAATAAGTGATTGCCTCCATCTGGTCTGCCTGTGGGCATGACTGTGGAGTATATCTATGACTGGTGATTGACATTGGAGGGCCCCCTGCACTGTGGGTGTTGTCATCTTCGGGATGTCTGATCTCCAGTTTCCTGCCTTGAGCTTCTCCTTTGGCTTCTCATGATTACATACTGAGACCAGTACGTCAAGCCAGCTCTTTTCCACACGAATTTAATTTTGGTCAGTTTTATGGCAGCAATGGAAATCAAGCTAAGAGAGTGTGGTTATCAAGACTGTAGAATCCGGTATATGACATGGTGACACGGATAGCGCAAGTCACTTGTCTTTATCTTAAAATCAGGGATAAAATCAGTTCTCTACATATGACATAGGTACGGCACTTCAGGGTCCACTTTGGTCATCCCTTAGCCAACCAATATGTGAGGAACAAAGTCAAGAAAGCATGTGCAAAGTCAGACAAGTGAAGGGTTAGATTGTTAGAAGACTCAGAAGCATCAATACATAGATGGCCAAGGAACTGGAGAGAGAGGAAAATGCTGACATGTAACTTCCTTGAGTATTTTCAGGACCTTGGTGTGCCAGAGGGCTTCAATCTATCTTCTGCAGCTTCACAGAGAAGATAGATGCTCAGTGGAGGGAAGAGCTAGGAAATTAGATCGGAGGCAGTATTAGATGGAATTTCTAACAGCACAACATTTCCATGAGATTAGTGGTTTTCCCTCATTGAATATTCATGGGATATGGTCCTTTTTAGCATGTGAAGCATATTGTATTGCTTCCTCCTCCAATTACATGGGGATGCTATCCTCTAGGGATCGCTAATTAATATAAGAAATGAGTCCCAAAGTGACTTTTATTGATCTATTACTGACCATCAGATATGATGGCAACCTTGTTCTCTGACTCAAGGAGTTGACCTATATTGGTCTTATCAATTCCATGGCTCCTGTCTTTCCCAGAAAGAAGCTCCTCTGGGAGGTAGGAGAAAGGGATGGAAGGGTGTGAGGTCATTGTAGATTGCCTTTATCCTCGGATGACCAGCACAGTTCCTACAAAGAAGTCTGTGCTGTCTAGGCTTCTCTGCATTTTTCATGGTTCCTTATCTGCTTGTCCACCAGACCAGTGGTGGTCCCAGATCCCTGCACTCTTCCAAGTATGTTCCTTGTATCCTACACTCTTCAAAATCATTCCTTCTGAAACAAACCTCCTCATATCATTCCAACCTGAGCATGACTGTCAAGTGGGGTCTCTGACGCTTGGGTCAATGCTCAGTGCTAAAGCACAATCAAGGCTTATGTGTCCCGAGGACTCAAGGTGTGTGCTCCCCGCTTTTCAGAATCTTTACACAGGTATTCCCTGGAGTGTCTCTGTGTTATTTGGAAGAAGAGATTAATATGAGGTTCTTGAGGTATCTGCAGTGCCATGGACCCAGATTGGACCTCCTGGTACCCAAGTTCCATTGCTCAGCATTAGTTGGCCTCTTCCACAGAAACAGTAGATACAATGGAAGCTGGCCTGAGTGCTCAGGGGAAGTAAGTCAGCTTCAGTGTGTGGTCTGATGGGTGCTGAGTACAAGTGGAAGCAATCTGTCACTGGGCCCGATACGTGAGTGAGGTTAGAAATGAGTCTGCTGGGACTATTATGTCAGCTGGGGCCACCTGGAGCCTCCTGCTGTGCGTTAGGGCGCCGCTGTGTAACTAGCCACTTTGAGGAAAACAGATTCAGGTTGGCGATCAGGCTTTTGTGAAGGGTTGATGCTGCATTTGAACACTGTTTCTTCATCCTTGGGTTCCTAGCCCTCCTTCCACTCAATAAGTAGAACCAATCCACATCTTGATTTTCAGAGAAAAACACTGGTACTACTTGATAAAAATGATCAGGTCTGATGTCTTGAAGCATCCTAAAGTATGTCCTTGCAGATAGAAAAGGTAGGCTTCTGAGAACAAAGATAAAAATGGGCCCCACTGCAAAGCCCTCACAGCATGATGGAGAAATTAAAGTGCCTCTACACAGGGAGTGAGAATTGTCAGGAAACTGACCAGCGTGAACCAATCCAGACATCTGACTGGTGGAAAGCTGGTGTTGTGGGGACATCGGTGCGCTGACCCTCCAGTCAGTCCTGTTCCCGTTAAGACAAGAGTATGAGATTTAGCCAAAGATGCCTGAACCATGACCCAGTGCCCCACCAGAGACCATAAACCCAAGCTTCTGGGTTCACAGAAGAGGGATTTGATTTTCTCTCACCATGCTGCAGAGGTTGGTAGTGCCAAGCCAAGCTTACACACACCTGGAAGGACAACCATGTTCTGGATCCTTGCTCCCCTCACTCTCTCCCCTGAAAGCAAGGTCCTCAATGAAGTATTGAATAAGAATCTATCTCAGGTCCAGGATTCAGGAACCTGGTATGGTAGCAGGAGGCAAAGACTACAAGACAGGGAGCAATGGCAATCGACAATTAGACTCTGCCTGCCACACCTCCCTATAGCCGTCACAGTTTATACAGTCCAAGGTGTCCCAGGACACCTTAGCAGGCCTTGTATGTGACCCTCATAGATAGCCTAAAATCCCAGTGACCCTGGATGCAGTGGATTAGGGTGCTGGTGACTGTTGGCTAGATACCAATGTTAGACGCACCTAGGATTACATTGTCTTTGGTGGCCTGACACTGGTGAATGGGGTGAATTCTTTTTTTTTTTTAGACAATGTATGGTTTTATTAATAAATAGTGCAAAAGCATCAGTGAAAACTGTTTAAATATTAATTTTCTTTGAACAGCCATTGTCTTGGTTTAAGTTTGTGCATAGTGGTCTCTATGGCATTGCAAATAAGCACATGAAAATACTTCATATTTTCATGCACAGGTATTATTAGTCTGTAATACTGTTTACAAATTATTATGGATAAGTTAAACTCTACAACAATACACATTTGGATAGCCACAATTATATGAGTAGTAATGAAGAAACAGCCTATGTCTGATATACTTAGATGTCACACAAAAGACAGTGTTTGTCCTGCTTTAAGGAAGCAATCTTTCTCTCCAAGCATCATTTTCCGTATGACTAATGAGAATGCTTACTAGCCCAACCCCAAAGTTCAGTCTTCCAGAGAAACTTAGAAAGTTAAAAAAGAGTCACTCATTGTATATATATATATATATATATATATATATATATATATATATATATGTCAAATTCTAGCAACACTAATGCTAAAAATGACATCAATTAAATTTCCTTTCTTGGATGTCCCCTTGGCCTCATCTTTGAATGGGGTGAATTCTACTGAGAAAATAAGATTGGGAATAAAGAAATGGCTCAGAGGATGAGGTGTCTGCTGTGAAGCATGGGGGTGTGCATGGCAGCCCCCTCCCTCCCCCGGAATCCCAGCACTCGGGGAGCAGAGGCAGTGACTCCTAGGGCAAGCTGGCTAAGCTAGACCAGGGAATCAGTGAGATATAGGTTCAGCCACAGACCCTACCTCATCAAAGAGAGTGGGCAGAAGTCAAAGAAAACACCCAGCACACACCTCTGAACTTCACACGCACCTATACACGTGTGGGAGCACTTGGACATGACGTACACGCGTGTACACACAGAGAGACAGGGTAGGTTGATAGCGGGAGCTGGTGTGAGGAATGAGAGGAATGGGAATCACTCACATCCATATGCATCCCCGTGACAGACCTGGGGATCCCACCGAGAGCAAGAAGGCCTGAGGTCCCACTGCTGAGCGAGGGAAGGTGGAATCTCCAGGAGAGATGGGAGCCAAGACCTGAACTGATCGCCATCAGGGACCATAGCACACAGGCTCGGTTACACGGTGGAAAAGGTGAGGGCAACTGATGATCACGTGGGATCCCCAATTTCCCATCTTGAGACCTCAGAAATCAGTCGGATGTTTCTTTGTGGAGCAGAGACGGGAGTGAAGAAGACACATAACCCCTTGGAGCGCTGATTTCCCGTTGTCTCTATTCTGAAATGAACTCAATCCCGCTTACTTTCCCTGTGGACCCGTGTTGTGATAGGGCTTGAATTCCAACAGAGTAGGGGTCTCAGGCTAAAGGGCTGGGAGGTAAAGAGCTTGAGGTGAGTGACGGTGAACTGTGGCATGTAAGATCCGTGTGACTGGGCATGTTTACAGCACGGGCTCACCGCATGCCCTTCCCATCCTTTCTTTTTAAAAAATCTGTTAAAATATGAAGGGGTTCAACTGCCTTACTTCGTACAAGAGGGAAGGGGACCAGGTAACCGTCTGTGAGTATGCCTTGTGTCTCTGTGGGATGTAAATGGATTTCTGTCCTTGTTCCCTTTTGGCAGAACTTGTAGGGTTAATCATGATATTGAGATGTGGTAGAAGCAACGAATGACTGAAGACTGGATTGACGCCATCCTTGTCCCATGCTGTGAATTCAGCTGGCTTGGTCAGCCTGTTCTGTCTCGGGAGGTTCAGAGAATCTGTATGGAAAACAGACTAAATCTGAAGGTTGCGGTGGGTAATTTTCAGTGTAATTTGCCATGACTGTGATATAGCCAACTTGGCAGCTTTCACGCCAGCTACAGAGATTTCAATGCACCCTGTGCATAGCCTGGTTGAGGGCTCAGCACACAACATTGCTCCCCTTTCCTTTCATTTTTTTTTAGATTTAGTTTAGAGAGTGTGTGCCAGGTGAAGGAAGTTCACCTGATCAAATGATCCAAAATTCTGCTTATATGTCTGCACCTAAGGGACTTGCACACTCTAAATGTGCTGGTCTCCTTTCTCCCACTTACCTATAAACTCCTTGAGAACACGTGACCTGACCGCTCATCTTTGTTCCTTCAAATTTGTTGTGATGGTTAGCATCGAGGGTAAGCTCAATCAGAGTTTGGATCTTGAGGTAGTGAAGAGACACGCCTTTGTGTGGAACTATGAAATACTTGGAGAGACACTGACGAGAAGGGGGAAAGTCTCCCCCAGAGCAGGCAACACCTTCTGGCTCCAACCAGATATGAAGGAGTGTGAAGAAAAGGGAGCTTTCTTTACCTGCCTGCCTCGCTCCTTGTTTGTGGGCGCATCTACTCCTGCTGCCTCCTTGGCTGCTTTCGTCTTCTTCTGACTTCAGAATGCGGCTTCTTTTACATCCTACGCCGTTCTTCAGGAAGCCTCCAGACCACCATTACCAGGTTGGGACTGCGAAGGCATCTAGCTTTATGGGTTTAGCAAGGAATGAAATTCTCAGCTTTGCTACCAAGTAGCCAGACCATTGGACTACCCAGACAGAATCATGGAAGCCAGTCTAATAAATTCCTTTTATACCCTCTGTTCATTGTACTGAACCTCTACTGAAAGCTAATACAGATTCTAGGCATGGTCTATGCTTCCTATGTGGACTGAGGAGATGAATCAAACAGCTAATTAGAATGAAGAGATTTAGATTGAGTTGGGAGGCCTGAAGAGGATCTTGAGTGGGGGAAAAACAAGCATACACAACATTTTGCACTTTGAAGGTTTAGTTTTCTTATTTGGTGTGTGTGTATGTACACCATACAGACGTCTAGTGCTCACAGAGTCCAGAAAAGGTGTTTGGTCACCTGGAACTAGAGCTACTGACCTTTGTGAGTTGCCGTGTGGGAATCAAACTCGGGACCTCTGCAGCAGTTTAATAAACACAAAGGCTTATCACACACTAACCAAAGTTTACTAGAAATTAATGCAGCTTCTAATTAAGGAGAGAAGCTTTATGGATTGAGAGGTGACTGAAAAGATAGACAGACACAAAGAGTGAGCATAGGAGCAAAGCAAGCAGAAGAGGCAAATAGCAGATGGTCCGCAAACCTCTGTGGACAAGTTGGAAAAGGATGAATACAGAGGCCCAGCATTCACTAGTCAGAGCCCAGGAGTGCCTGAGGCCTGAAGTCTGGCCCTTCTGCCTGGGTACCATGCTGAGTCAGAAGAAAAGCTGAGAGAGGCAGTGCTTTATAATCTCATTTCCCCCATTACCAACGTTTGTGATTTAATTAATGGTTTCTCTGAAATGGAGTTTAAGGAAAAACACATATATTCCACTCTGGAGATAACTGAGTGTGGTGGTTCAGTTTGCAAAAAGGTTCATGAACTCAGCTCTGGCCTTTTCTGGGAATCTGCTGAGTGCTCATTCTTCTCCTGAAGAGTCAGGCTTCCTCCTCTCCAGCCTGCTTTCCCAGAACCTGCCGCCGGTGCAGTCGGCTCCTATGGTGCCTTCTTGTAGTTCGGTGCAGACTCACTGAGGTTTTTCATATGCCGGATGAGATGTCTCTGATGTCATAGATGAGACCTGCTGTCTCCTTAGAGGCTGTTCTTTGCAGCTGCAGTTGGGTTGGGTGGAGGAGGAGCCCAGTGTGATCTCAGATTGTCCCATCTGGAGCAGGTGCATGAAATGAGCGTTTCCTTTGAGGGGCAAATGAGTAGCATTCTGGCTGGCTGCTGCAGCTGGGACTGTTCTGCTTCTCCTGACCCGGCCTGGGCCATTCTCTCCTCTCTCTTAAATACTTCAGCAGCTCCAGGGCAGCAGGTGCAGAGACTCAGCTGCTCAACATGGAGCTTCTGTGCCGAAGGTGTCTTAGGTCTTGTTTATAAACTCCTTTGTGTGCAGGTCATCAAGTCAGACCTGTCCTTCGGAGTTCTTATGACAACCGGAACCAAAAGCCAAAAACTTCCCATACACACATCACCGTCACTACCTGGAAATGTGTGCACACCCACTGGTGACAAAGGATGCTTTTTGTCCCTTTCTCTTTGTATGTATATATGTGAGGTATGCGTGTGTTATCCATGTTCACACCCATATGTGTACACACTTGTACGCAAGCACATATGTGGAAGCCTCGAGTTGATGCTGGGGCTCATCCTTGATAGCTCTTCCACTTTATTCAGTGAGTCAAGGCCCCTTCATTAAACCCAGAGCATGCCCATGTAGCTGGTCTCACAGGCAGCCTACTCTAGATAGCCCCTGTCTCTGTTGTCTGGGACTGGGATTACAAATGAGCCACTAAGCCTACAGTGTTTGTATGCATCTGGAATCCCCTTGCTGTGTAGCTGATACCTCTACCTTCAAGCCACAATCCCAGTCCCCGATTGAAGCTTTATAATAAAGTGCACCCAATTCAAGGATGATCTACTCCAAAGGTTTGCAGGAACCAAGAAAACACACTCTTGGAGGTGAAGAGATGGTTCAACTAGCAGCTCTTACAGTATCCCAGCTGAGTTCCAACATCCACATCAGATGGCTCCATAATGCCTGGAACTCCAGCTCCAGGAAATCCAAATCCAAAGCCTCCTGAGAACTGGGATCAGAGAAATGAGTCATCATACCCTGAACTATGCATTATTTACTAATATGCATTTATATATAAAGCAATACATTATGCATGCACATTATACAACATATTCTTTCTGTATATACTTTAACTTGCTACATAAAAATGGTATTTTCCTATTTTTCATTATTGAGGAATCTATACAACAGTTACATGCAGTGACAATGAAGCAAACAATGACCTTCACTTGGACTTCCTTGGGCAATTGTATTCACAGGCACCCCTCCTTACCCACCCCATGCAGACACATATAATTTAAAAAACAAAGATAAATCTGCTTTATTTTCTCTAAAAAGAAAATACACTCTTTTTTTTCTTTTTCCTTGTAACATTTTTTTATTTATTATTTATTTATTTATTTATTAAAGATTTCTGTCTCCTCCCCGCCACCGCCTCCGATTTCCCTCCCCCTCCCCCATCAAGTTCCCCTCCCTCGTCAGCCAGAAGAGCAATCAGGGTTCCCTGCCCTGTGGGAAGTCCAAGGACCACCCACCTCCATCCAGGTCTAGTAAGGTGAGCATCCAAACTGCCTAGGCTCCCACCAAGCCAGTACGTGCAGTAGGATCAAAAACCCATTGCCATTGTTCTTGAGTTCTCAGTAGTCCTCATTGTCCGCTATGTTCAGCGAGTCCGGTTTTATCCCATGCTCTTTCAGACCCAGGCCAGCTGGCTTTGGTGAGTTCCTGATAGAACATCCCCATTGTCTCAGTGTGTGGGTGCACCCCTTGCGGTCCTGAGTTCCTTGCTCATGCTCTCTCTCCTTCTGCTCCTGATTTGGACCTTGAGATTTCTGTCCGGTGCTCCAATGTGGATCTCTGTCTGTCTCCTTTCATCGCCTAATGAAGGTTAATATTCAGAAGGATGCCTATATGTTTTTTTGGGGGTTCACCTTCTTATTTAGCTTCCCTAGGATCACGAATTATAGGCTCCATGTCAAAAAAAAAAAGAAAGAAAATACACTCTTACTACAAGTATAAAGCACACGGGGCTCTCTGAAACTCTGGCTTCTATTACCAGGATTGCAAGAACTTCAGTTCACACGGGTGCATTCCCCAAGCGTTTCTACTCTATGCGGCACGTGCACAAACACAAGGCCTTCACAAGAATGACAAACTAACAGCAAAACAACACTGACCCAGTGAGTCCAGCGAGGCCACGCCCTGCATAGTTGAATATTCCTTTTATTTTTCCTTAAGGTTCATTTTTGAGACAGGGTCTGTTACTATGAACTACCAAGCTGCCCTTGACTACACGGGGATCCTGCCTTTGCCTCCTAAGGACTGGCATTATAAATGAGTCCTCAAGCCCTGAACTATGCATTATTTACTAATATGCATTTATATATAAAGCACATACATTATGCATGCACATTATACAACACATTCTTTTTGTATATACTCTAACTTGCTACATAAAAATGTTATTTCCCTATTTGTCCTTGTTGAGGAATCTATACACCAGTTAGATGCAGTGAAAATTGAGCAAACAGTGGCCTTTCCCGTCTTCTGTTGCCATAGCCCCCTTGTCCTGAGTCAGTGGCCGTGTTCTTTGCCATTCCTTTGTAGCTCCGTGCCACGGTAAGGGTGGATGCTGACCCTCACATGAGCTACCCACCGGGTGAGGCATTACCCTAAGTGTCTTACCTCATCCTGTCTGTGAGTTAGCGTCATTAGGTCGGGATGAGATCATGTTTAAAGGAAGATTTAGAAGAAAGCAGCTTCTGGGAAGCTGTGGGGCAGAGGGAACTTCTGCTAATGACACTTTGCCTTCATTCAAATCAGCAACACAGAGAGCTTTGTGCATTTCAAGTTCCTGGGATTTGCATGCTAATCGATGCCAATTCATTATGGGATCAAGACTTGGGACACTCAGCCCCAAGATATATCACAGTGTCTGTGATGGGTGACCCTGAGAGGAAAGACCTCAGGTAGCAAATTGCCTCTATCTTTTCCCCAAAGGGAGAAAACGCATTTAAGAGTGTAATAAAAGATTTTGGCATCGCTATTTTTTTCTTGACAGCGTTTGGTATCTGTGACTATAGTGTCTGCAGAAAGGTCTCACTTTCCTTGCCCGCATGGCAAGTGCTCCCTGCTGCACCCACTGCATTCATTATCAGTGTTGGCTGTATCTTACCAATCTCCAGCATGGGAGGCCATGCTTTTAAATTTCCCCTTTTCTATGTATGGATACATTCATCTCTTTATTTAGTATGTGTGTTTATCGGTGTACATACCTGTACACAAATGTATGCATGGGTGTTGTTCCTGAGGACACCGCCCACACGCTCTTTATTGACACAGGCTCTATCATCGGCAGAGGGCCTTGCCTCTTTTGGTTAGAATAATTGACCAACAAACTCAGGGGATCTCTGCCTGCCTCTCTCCCCAGTGCTGACACCACAGACATAAGCCACCATCCCCAAGCCTTTAGACTTGGATTCTTGGAATTGAACAGAAGCTTGCATACTTGTGTTGTAACTACTTTACCCACAGGGCTGTTTCCGCCAGCCATCTTTCTAGATTCTTGTTAGGAGTTCAGAACTAGCAGTGGACTATAAATGGTTCCCTGGGATCTCAGCCTAGCTGCATGGACCGGGTCTCTGCTTCCAGGAAGCTTCCTCAGGATCCGAGAGATGCAGATGTTTCGGTACTGCCTGCTTCTGGTCATGCACCAGAGTCTTTGAAAAAATTTTCCCCTCTCGGAGGATGTGAACAGTGGCCGTCTAGTGCTCCGTACCCTGCTGCTACTGAGAAGGTGGGAGGATGATACCCTTGTTCAATGCTTCCTGCTTCTTCCACAGCGATTCCACACACTCCCATTGGTGCTTCAGCTCAGTGAAGACAACGCTGAGGGGGCAGCTCTTGTGTAAAGTGACCCTGAGGAGCGGATTCAACAGCTCTGCTCCAAGTTACCTTGTTAGGCGGCATGTTCCACCTGGGGACAGAACATGAACACACGGCTTAGCTTTTCGTTGTAGCTCTATGCCTGTTGTGGAATATTATTTTAAGAAGTATTAAATTTTGTTTATGCTGCAGAATGTTCTAATGATGCAGAGACATGTTACATTCTTTCATGTTGCATTTGTTCAACTCTGTGAAGCAGTGTTATTGTGCCTGTCTAAAACACCTGATTGGTATAATAAAGAGCTGAAATGCTGGTAGCTTGGCAGGAAAGGATAGGCGGGTCTGGCAGACAGAGAGAATAAATGGGCGGAGAAATCTGGGAGAGAAAAGATAGAGGAGCAAAAGATCTAAGAATGAGAAAAGGAGGACTCCAGGGATCAACCACTCAGCTACATAGCAAGCCATGGAGTAAAAAGCAAAGAAAGATGCGCAGAAATAGAGAAAGGCAAAAGCCCAGAGGCAAAAGGTAGATAGGATAATATAAGTTAAAACAAGCTGGAAAGAAATAAGTCAAGCTAAGGTCGGCATTCACAAGAAAGAATAAGCCTCTTTGTGTATTTATTGGGAACCAGATGGCGCCCCCCCCCCAAAGAAAAAGAAAAAAAAACAAAACAAAAACAAAAAAACTACACCTGCCTTTTCTGCCGGTGATGAACTGAAGAGAAGTTGCCCTGACCACAAAAGGCTGAAATTCTAGATTGTATGTATCTGAAGAGAGTCATTCATGGACAGGAGTGTGAAGGAAAGATGATATGTCCTTCAGAAGTGCATGCTTCCTTTGGAAGGAGGACATTCTGAAAACAATGCTGGCTGCACACAAATGATTAAAGAGATTTTGCACAGGAGGCAGTGATGGCCTCAGAGTGACTAGGAGGGCAAACCTGGACACGTTCACAGTCCTTGGTGGTATAATATAGGGGAGAATGGGATACAATTGTCAATGGCAGTGCACAGTGTAGAGAAAGGGGGTGTCTTGCTCTGAAATCAGGAAAAGTTTGCATCTGGAAGAGCCCTGCTGGTTACCTTCCTACTTAGATAGTCATAGGTACACATACGCACACACACACACAGTGCACACACACATATACACACACAAGTATACCTACACATACACATATATTTATTTACATGTACAGATCCATATACATACATGCTTATAAGCACACGTGTACACACATACAGAAATTGTTATCACATATATATATACACATACACACACACATATATATGTATATACACATATATACACATGTACATTTTGCCAGTTTGACACACACTGGAGAGGCTTGATAAGAGGGAACCTCAGCTGAGGAACTGCTACGAAACAGAACTGGTCTGTCAATGAGGGACATTTTCTTGACTTATTGATATGGGATGGTTCTATATTTATTTCTACCAAGTTCAGCTATTGCCTCGTGGCAATATCAGTGTGGTCCACCCAGCTGTGTTCTGACTGGAAGGCGTGATGGGTGATGCTGCCCCTGGGCAGGAGGCCCAGAGAGGTATTAGAAAGCTGACTGAGCTGACCGGTAAGCCTCATTTCTCCATGGTCTCTGCTTCAGTTCCTGTCTCCAGGTTCTTGCCTCGAGTTTCTGCCTTGATTTTTGTTGGTAACAGAGTAGGGCCTGTAAGATGTAATATATTCTTTTCCTTTCAATTTTGTGGTCACAGCAACAGAAAGCAATCTAGCATATACACACCCCCTCCTTTTCATACACGCACATAAACAAATATACAGATACGCATACACATATGTATCTGACATGTTTTCATGGTATATAAAAAGCGACAGTTTTCATAAGGGGGGGATGTTTGTACAAAGGCATCATCCACTTTGACCATTTCCACTCTCCTTCCCTCCCTCCCAACTCCCTACTGTTATTCCCTCCATCCCCCTCAACAGATAATAGAAATGTTAAGCTATTGAAGAACAAGATAAAGACAGGTCCTCTCATTTCTCTCACTAGAACTCATTCAAAATAAGACGAGTGCTGTGTTTTCTGTTATTTCACCTGCAGTGTGTCGGCACAGGTTTCTCTAACTCTCTCAGCTTTCTGTGCCACTGACCCTTGTGCAACAGACCTCTCTGATTGGTGGCTTTCTGTGGAAAGGGACCATGGACATGATGCAACATACCTTGACCAAGGAAAGTACCAAGAGTGTAAATAGTTGAAGGGCAGAGCGTTTGGCAAGTCCTTGATGGCTCTGGAGAGGGAGAAAGCCACATTTGAGGCATGCTGACACCCTGTCCACAGAGTGACTTTGGTTAGCAGTCAACGAGGTAGCAGCCATCTGCCAGCCATGACAATGATGACCTAGATTATGCCAGGAGCACCAGCAAGCTTGGAGGTAGGGATTTCCCAATGCCTTCCAGTCAGAACACAGCTGGGAGGACACACTGATATTGCCACGAGGCAATAGCTGAACCTGGTAGAGAGAACTATAGAACCTTCTGGACTCCCACCTGTATGGGACCAAAAGCTTTTAAAACAGCCAACTCCTTGACTGTTACTAGCACAGAAAACGAATCTTCTATCTACCAGGTTGGAATATCATACTTATACTCTGCTCCCGTAAATGTAAAATATTTTATGTATACCCACAGTCTAGAGTAGAGGTTTGTTTTGTTGAATGGGATGTTTATTTTTCTAAAAAGGCCAAACATTTTAACCCCCCTGTCCAAGCTATCTTCAGACCGTGGTCTTCTAGAAGTTTCTACTGGGAAAAATTCTGTTCATAGAGTGGAGTGGGAAGGCCTTCTGTATATGTGTTGTTTCTATTGGTTAATGAATAAAGCTGCTTTCAGTCAATGGCTTAACAGAGTATAGCCATAGAATATAGCCAGGCTGGAATATGTATATATATATATATATATATATATATATATATATATATATATATGAGAGAGAGAGAGAGAGAGAGAGAGAGAGAGAGAGAGAGAGAGAGAGAGAGATTAGGCAGTCAGGGAGAAGCCAGACAAATGGAGATGGGTTAATTTAAGATATAAGAGTTAAACAGAAATATTCTTAAGCTATTGGCCAAACAGTATTGCAAATAATATAGTTTCTGTGTGATTATTTTGGGAGTCTAGGTGGCTGGGAAATGAACAATCAGGCTCTGACAATAATAGAGGTTATTTTTAAGGCTTTGATCATTTGCTCTGCAGGCTCAGGGACTGCATTTCTTCTCTCTTTTTTTTTCTGTGTTGTTTTTCTTTCCTATCTCTAGGTTTTAACTACCACTAGCAGGCCTTCTGTGGTTCTTAGCCCAGACCCATAGTTTACAATTGAAGTATACACGCTTGCCTCTTAGTGTTACTGGATCATGCCATTGAGCTGCTGAGAATCCTGGCTCAGGTCCTTGTGACAGAAGGTCTTCTACCCTCCTCTTCCTCTGCTTGCGTTGTTGAAGAAATGATGCTGCTGAGGGGAAGAGCTGGGGACCAGTTTTGGATTAGTCCCCATCCCAGGTTTGGAAATGCTTTGCCCGGCATCTAACACCGAGAGAGTGACATGGGGGGACTTGGATGCCTTTGTACTCCCAGGGGTCCCAAACCCAGACGGTCCCATCTCTAACTGGACTCATGCTCTAAACTTTCTCTGTGGGTTGTACAAATGTGCAGAGCAGGGCTGGACTGCTAATCTCTGTTGATAGTTCAGTTGTCAACACCAGCAGCCTCTGCTGAGGATGTGAGCTCAAGACAAGCGTTCTCAGGGCCGTCTCACCCAGAAAGCACTTGGTTCGTCTTCTGTGCTTGCTTCGGTTTTCTTTTCTCTCCAAATAGAAAAGTTGTGTGTGTCTTAGCTATGTGTACTATGCCAAGTCAGCCAGCAACTGCTTACTGAGGAATGAGCAGAGAATAGCTTTCATAGTATTTGCTTCTGTCAGTTATCTTGACAAAATTCTGAAGGAAAATGGTAGAAGTCCACCAGAAAGCTGTCCAGGGTAAAAGCTGTCCCTGCTGCTGTTACTACCTCAAATCTCAGGTGCAGATAATGGGATTGCATATTTTATTTATTTATTTTATATGAAGATTATGTGCAGGCTACATGCAGGCTGCATGCAGGTTGCATGCTGGTTACATGCAGGTTACATGCAGGCTACATGCAGCAACACTCACAGAACCTTACTCACACCATCAGAGATTTGAACCAGTAACTTCCATTCTTCCAGGACCTAGGACTCAGGAGAGCTAACAACTTTACGATGGCCAGGAGTAGCATTGTTTAACTTGAAGTGGATCTTGAGATATTTAAGTATCCATGGAAACAATGGTGGAATACAAATAAGGCACCTGTTCGGTCTACACGGACTACATGTCTGCATGAGGGTCTATGTGGGCTTCCTGGTATGTCTACATGGGCTTCTTGACAAGTCTCCGTGGGTTTTCCCCATGAGTCTGTGTGAGATTCCTGGAAGGTATACATGGTTTTACTGGAGGGTCGATATGGGTTTCTTTGTGGGTTTATGTGGGTTTCCTAGTGAGTCTAGCTGGGCTTCTTGTGGGATCTCCTTGGGTTTTCTGGTGGAACTATGTGGACTTCCTGTTTATCTCCATGAGTGCAAACTGGTCTTCAGCTGGGTAAGGGAAGAATTGGGGTTAGGGTGTGACATGCATCTGCTCCCATCACCCATTCTCTCACACTTATGTGCATTGACAGCAGGGACAGGGAACTATTGGGGTGGGGGAATGAGACCCAGAGAGACCAGTTTGATGAAGTAAAAGTTGGGGAGTATCTTAGGGTTTCTAGTGCTGTGAAGAGACACTATAACCATGACAACTCTTATAAAGAAAAACATTTAACAAGGGCTGGCTTACAGTTCAGAGGTTTAATCCATACCATCATGATGAGAAACATAGATGCACACAGGCAGACATGATGCTGGAGAAGGAGTTAAGGGTTCTACATCTTGATAATCAGGCAACAGAAGGAGTCTGGGTCCACACTGGGCATAGCGTGAGACCTACACAGCTAGCATAGGAGACCTCAAAGCCTGCCCCCACCGTGACAGACTTCCTCCAACAAGGTCACACCTATTCCAATTAGCCACACCTCCTTATAGTGCTACTCCCTATTGGGCCATTTTCTTTCAAACCACCATCAGAAGGGAGAAAATTACACATATATATGTGTATATATATGTATCTACATACACATATTAATTTAAGACATATAATTAAAATACACACACACACACACATATATATATATATCAGAAGCTGGTTCAAGGTTTGATTTCATCAACATTAACAGCTTGGAAAAGCCACAGAGGCTCTTAACAAGGGGAGTTAAGCTGGCTTCTTCTGGAAAATGTTGCTTATTTCTGCGGGGGGGGGGTGGTTTCAAGAGCCAGCTGGTCAGACTGTCCTTGCCTGGCCACTTCTGTGTGGAATGCTAAGTTTCTGGTTGAGGGAGTTTCTATACCAAAAAGCTTTCCCTCAGTTCCTTCATCAGTCAAATGGCTTTAAACATAATTTTCTGGCCTGTTCTGCAGAGCCACTTCTAGAACCAAAGAAAAAACCACTTTAAGTGGTGTTGCCCGATGGATGCTAACTTAGGACTCAGGACTTGGCATGTCATAGCACAGCCAAGCGACCTTAGAGTAGGAGAGGGGGCTGTGTGGTTTAAGGTGAAAGGGGAGATGCAAGTGCTCAAACGCCTGCAGAACGCTCTCTGCTTGCTTCTCGTCAGACATTTCTGCCTCTTCTAGCTGGAGGTCTCCAAGGCAGGACCTCTGCTTTGTCCATCTGGGTGTTGCTGGTCCTCAAAAAGTACATGTAAAAGTCACCTTCTGTAAATTCCCAAAACTTTCTCTGCACCTCTCCCTGCACATGGACCCTTTTATAACGTTGATCCTTTTATGTCTTAGAATTGGTGATCCTGCAGAATTTTAGTTTTGGCTTAAAATGGGTGGCTCTTATATTTCATCAACATAAAATTTATTTTAAAATACTCCTATATTCTAATACATTCTAATAATAAACCATGATACCTATGTAACAAACTCAAAGAAATAATCACAGAATAGTCAGCTAAAGGAAGGCACTGTCTTAAGTAGTGAATCATATGACCGCTGAAGACAACACATTAGTTTAGCATCATTAAAATCTCTAGATTTTTTTTTTCCCTGAGTGTATAGAAAAAGTTGAGTGAAGTAACTCAGACTCAGAAAGATGAGAGTGGTGTGTCCTCACTCGTAAGTCGATACTAGCTATAACTCAAAGGATAAAGAACCTATAGTCTGTGACCCCAGAGAAGCTAAGTAACAAGGGGGATCTTAAGAGAAACATGTATAGATCCTCTTGGGAAGGGGAAATAGACAAGACCTCCTGAGAAAATTGGGAGCATGGGGAGGTGGAAAGAAGGGAAGGCAGAAGGGAGGAGAAGAAGAGAAGGGGAGGGGATAAAAGAACTTGAGGAAATGGGATGGTCATGATGGGGGAAAGAAAGAAACAGAGAGCAAGGGAAGAGATATCTTGATTGAGGGAGCCATTATGGGGCTAGCAAGAAACCTGTCACTAGAGAAATTCTCAGGAATCCACAAGAATGACTCCAGTTAAGACCCTAAGCAATAGAGAAGAGGGGGCCTGAACTGGCCTTTTCCTATAGTCAGATTGATGACTATCTTAAATGTCACCATAGAACCTTAATCCAGCAACTGATGGAAGCAGAGGTGGAGATCCACAGTGGAGCATAGGGCTGAGCTCACAAAGTCCAGTCAAAGAGTGGGAGGAATGAGAATATGAGCAAAGAGGTCAAGACCATGATGGGGACACCCACTGAAACAGTCTACCTGAGCTAATGGGAGTTCACCAACTCTGGCCCAACAGGGAATGATCCAGCTTAGGACCAAACTAGACCCTCTAAATGTGGATAAGAGTTGTATGCCTGGGGCCACTGGCAGTGGGACCAGGATTTATCTCTACTGCTTGTACTGGCTTTTTGGAACCCATTCTCTTTGGATGGATACCTTGCTCATCCTAGATATACTAGGGAGAGCCTTGGGACCTTCTTCAAAGCAATGTGCCTTACCCTCTCTGAGGAGTGGATGGGGGTGAAGGTGGAGAAAATGGGAGGAGGGAAGGGAGTGGGATCTGGGATTGGTATGTACAATGAAAAAAGATGTTTTTTATTTTTGTATTTTTAATTAAAAAATTTTTAGAAATCCAAAAATGAAAAACAAAAGACACAAAGGTTATGCACTGATATGTTAATTCATTCTCTTTCACTTATTATTTTAACCCAAAAGGTCATTTTGTTACATATACTGTTTTGGGTGCTGTGCCCAAATGGCAGAGGCAGCAAAGGCCCAGTCTCGCTCAAGGTTGTCTTACTATAACCATTGACAACCTAAGGCCGGAAGGACAAAGTGAGGTGAGGGCTTGGAAACACCAGGTGAAAACTTAGTTTTCTCCAGGGGAGTCTCACTGGGGAAATAAACCATTCTTAAGGTAAGGGTAGACTGCGTTAGAAAATGAACTCAAAGCTTCTCATACCTGTGCCACAGTACCATAATGTCACTCCAGGGCTTTCTTAGCTTTTTTTTTTTTTTTTAAAAAAAAAAAACTTTCATCTGTTTTTTATTTTAGTTTTATTATATATATTTTTTCTTTTCTCTTTTTACAGACTGGTCCTTTTCAGCTTAGTATTTTTATGGGATTTCTGCATGTTCAAAAGAATGGATCTCTCTTTCCATGCATTCTCTCACTTGGGCTCTTTTGCTTCTGTTCGCTTGTTCTATAGAATTGTAATGGTTTAGTCTTTGTTTCGCCTTATTTTATTTATTTATTTATTTATTTTTTTATCCCTTAGATACCTGTTAGTTTTCTAATGAAAGACAGAAAGGGAGTGAATCTGGATGGGGAGGGAGGTGAGGAGTAACTGGGAGGAGTAGAGGGGGAGGGGAAACTGAAGTCAGGATATATAAGAAAAAAATCCATTTTCAATAAGAGGATAGAAAAGGCCAGAAGAAGGTGAGCGCAGCTTTGCTTCGTTTCCATGGAGCTCCTCGTTGGGTGCGGGTCTCCTTTTGACAATTCCACATGAAGGCTGCATGCACAAGTATTCCCTGTGCAAATATCTCAGGGCAAAGCACACACCTGCAGAACTAAGGAGGAGAGAGGATCAAAGTGGCCTGGCTAACTCGCAAAAGGGGCGGGCGGGGGCAGTTCATCAACATTCCATCCAGCTCCAGGGTGACCAAGCCCATGGCAGCAGATCAAAAGGGGTGAGCTTGGCACACGGAGCCAGGCCCACTGCATTCTGTGGATGGAAAGATTGCTGGGATACACTCCGAGGGCCAGTCTTCCCCAGGCTCCCTGATGTCTCAGAGCCTTAAAATGCTTCCTACTGAGGCAAACCTCGTGGAAAAGTGGCGATTACCCACCGCCACCATTTTAAGAAGCTCCAGCATCCCCACGGCTGTATGGTCAGATTGCAGAGCCAAGCCTGTGCTGGGCCACAGAATTCCAAGTCTGAGTCACCTGGGTCTGAGCAGACCTTGATTAGTGATTGATATGACCAGTGTGTGCTGAGCAGGAACCTCTGCCCTGCTTCTTTTTTTTTTATTGCATATCATGCCATACCCCGCACTAATGTATTATAACCACACATGAAACGGCATGGCTGTATATTTATTTACACTAAATATTATATTATACTGTCGTATGGCATTTTACATCACCACAATACATCATTTCTCAAGCCAAGGAGTGGAGAAACGTCATAAAAGTCAGCTAAACGGTCATTACACTGGCATTCTTTGGGCTAAATTATGGAAGGAAGTCAGTGCTACCCCTCTTTCACATCAGTTCCCTGGTCAGGATGGAGAGAGAGGGTCCCGCAGTGACTGCAGCTGGGTGCAAGCCTGTGCGGATCTTCGTCTCCAGGGATGCAGACCCAGGTCGCAGGGGCCTGGTGCCTATGGATATTTGGTCTGTTGTTCATTCCCGGGGCCTGGTACGAAAGGAAGCTTGAGCTGACGTTCCTTCCTATTTTATCAGTTGCAGATGGAAGGAAAGCAGGAGGGACTCTGGCTCTCATTACTTGGTTTATTTGCGAGCTGGAAGGCCTCCACCAATGGGAAGTTACCTTACTTCCTCTTTGCTTCCTTTCTTCTCTTCCGCCCCTCTTTTATTGCCCCCAGCTCTCTCCTTCCTGCCTCATCTTTCCTTTCCCACCTGCAACCCTTCCAGGTCATCCAGGCCCTTTCTTTCGAGGCTCCCTCTCCTCTCCCCCCATATTCTTCGAAGTACGCCTGCATCTAGCTCTCTGAGAGATGGAGATACTATTTTCAGCAAAGCCCCTATGATTTTTTCCAGAAATGCAGATTCTTCCCAGAGTGGTTTCTCTGAGGGCTGGTGTCCTCACGCTATGGCCTGCTGCACCCACACCCCACAGAGTGTCACTCACGGGACCCCACTTGTGCCCTACGAGCAACTGATTCTCACTGAGCCATTCTACTCTATCACATGTACAAGCTGGGCAGAGAGGGAGTTGACAGGGATGAGGGAGAGAATGAGAGAGAGATCAAAGAGATTGAGGGAGAGATTGGAGAGTCTAAGCAAGTGTGGGGGGACTTCCACAGTATGTTAAGGTTCAGCTCAAATCGGAGGTCTTCTGTGAGGGGCAAGAGCACATATATTTTTATAAACCCAGCACTATAAGATTAGACTTCAATTCTCTTTGCAAAGCCGCTTTGGAAGGCTATGTGTCTTCAGAGATGAAGTCAAATTTTATGCGGCCTGGGATCCCATTACCGTGCTCAGTTTTATTTTGACTTTGCTAAGGCTTTAGTTTATGTTCATTTGAAAGTCAAAAAAGGACTTTCAACCACTTTATACATAGAAATCCTGTGCAGGATGGCTTTTCATTCAAGACAGCATCAGGAAAACTGTGTTTTCCTAAGCAATACATGACAGGTAAAGACCTGTAGCTCAGCGTGCTTGCAGAGGAAGGATGTGAGTTGGGAGCTGGCTTTAGCAGGTGGTTTTGTAGCCCTTTGGAGATGTGGGGGCATCCCATAGGCTGGTAGGGACACATAGAAGAGGAGATGCTGCAGCGGCACTGGGCAGAGCCACAGCCTCTACACTCACCTCAGATTATCCGCAACAGATACTCCATAGCACGGATTCTAGTTGGTCTTAAAAATAAAATCCCAGAGTCAGATACAGGGGTTAATGCTGAAGATCAGAGAAGCAAAGCAGCCAGCTTCTAGCTCTTCCCAATCTGAGGCTGATCCTGTCTCCACAAATCCTCAGACTGAATATTCTGTCTATGAAACCTCAGACTGCATCCTCAAACTGAATTCTCAGACTACATCTGACTCCTGTCCCCTCCTGTCTTATATTCCTCTCTCTGCCCAGCCATGTTACTCCTATCTCCATCTCCCCAGTGCTGGGATTAAAAGCATGTGCTCCCAAATGCTGGGATTACCTTTGGATGAGCTCTGTTTCTCTTTTAGACAGATTCAGCCTTGTGTCGCTCAGGGTAGCCTTGAACTCACAGAGTTCTATTTGCCTCTGTCTCCCAAGTGCTGAGATTAAAGGTGTGGGCCACCACTGCCTGGCCTCTGTGACTATAGCGGCTTAGCTCTGCACTCTGATCTTCAGGCAAGCTTTATTTGTTAGATTACAAACAAAATATCATGATAGTACACAGATCTCTTTCAGATATTTCTCATTTTGTGGAAGGAGAGCAAGGATCTGGAGAGACAGGCCTATGAAAGAAGCCCATTGACAAAAAGACTGGGAACTTCTGCAAGGAGGCTACACATAGCAGGCAGAGCCTGCACAAGGAAAGCCTGTGCTGCACAAACAGAAGAGAAGGCAGGAGCTATGTCAGTGACCTAGAAAGAAAAGGTCAGGAGCCTCCTGGCCCAGAGTCCTTGAATGGATGCAGTTCCCCTGCTCAGTCTACTCCTGTTCTCAATGCTTGCTTTCTTAACAGAAAAAAAAAAGAGTCCCTATGTTCACTGTCTTAGAATGTGTCCCTGGTGCGATTCTGTCTTGAAAAATAAAAACCTGGAGGCAGTGGGTGACTCCGGGACTCTCTGGTCCATACCGATTTGGATCTCAGATCTTCGGCACTTTCAGGCACATGCATACAAGTACCAGGTCCTTTGCTTCTTCTTTGCTCTCCACCATCATGAATAACTCTAAATCATGTCAAATCAGTCAAAACAGCTTCAACAAATACTTCCTCAGTACTGTCCTTCTCTGTCTTCTTAACTCTTAAAAACAGCAGGAACTGCCTATTTGTTACAGACCACATCTCTCTGTGCTCATGTTAATAAAAAGTTATTCACCATCCTCTTCTCTATAAGATGTAAGAAAATTGTGGGTTTCCGAAGGTCTTCCAGTGTGGGACTCATTTCGTGCCCACTGTATCCGGCAACCTGCAGCACTCCTCTTACAAATGGGGAATTTTAAAATCTGACGGCAAGGAGCATACTCTAAAGGCAATGTGGCTGTCTCTCCTTAACAGTCAGTATGCTGGGTTCAACGCTTTTCCTCTCAGAGTAAAATCAAATCTGTCCACAGCTTAGCAGAGCCGGTTATCTACAAACGCATTTCATGCTCAATGGCAGATGGGGCCCTTTTCCAAATCCTAGCCCCAGGCTTCCTTAGAATGAGGCAGATTGTTGCTTTGGAGAGGAGAAACATTCCTCCTCAAGGCTTTGGGCTCCCCTCTTTAATCCCCTCTCAGATGGCACCAGTTGGCAGGACTGCCCCCTTTTGCCTAAGAGCAAGCTCTTTCTTGTCACGGTGCAAAGCCGGCTGTGACTATGGCCTAGGGAGGTGTTGTGGGTAGGGTAGGCGTGACCTTCAGATGTTTCTGATTTCGCAGCAAACTTTGGCTTCCAAACACAGCCTTGAGCTGGTAAATCTAGCATCTGGATATCTGATTTACAAAAGAAGCCCGCGGAAGAGGAGAACACCACATTGCCAGGCACAGAAAGATACCTCTAACCCCAGTCAGTGGGGAGGCTGAGGCAGGAGGCTCTTCAGTTCAAGGAGCTGTTTCTGGACTACAAAACAAACTCAAGGTGAAAGCTGACGTTTTAGTGAAACCATCGCAAAGTAAAATGAAAGGAGAGTCCTGTGGGCTCATCTTAGCCCTAGAGCGCCTCCCCAAGGGCCCTGAAGCTGTAGGCTCATGCCCTAGGTCTTTAGATGGAGCAAAAGAGGAAAGACTTCTTTGTGCAGCTTTATAACCTCCTCCCAATTGCTGGGAGCAAGGATTCTGATGCATTTTTAAATATAAAAGTCTCAAAGAACCTAGACTAGGGCGAGCCAGTTCTTACTGCGACTCGGTGACCATGAAACTGAGTGAGCTCTGCAGACTTTCCCTGCCGTACCCTCCCCCTTCTGTGTGGCCCTCCGGGATACTGGGCTCTGTGGGGAGTTCAGGTCTCACGTGTAAAATAGGGCAGATGAGGTGAGATACATCCTAAATGTCCTTACAGTGTGTGAGTGAAATCGGTGTTTTAGAGAATATTCAATGTATACTCCTCTCAGAGGGACTGTGGATGGAACACTGAATTCTTGCAGTCCCTGTCGGGGAGTGTGAACAGATTCTGAGACGAAACTTCAGGGTCAGTATGAGAGGCTCTAAGGAAGTCAAGACTGCTCTCTTTCTTCCCGCTAAGGGCTCGTCAGAGTTCCATAACCTCAGCCAGTTTTTCATACTGATAGATCTTTAAAATGAATTCTAGTGAGAAGTCTGTATTTCATGTTGGACAGTGTGAAGCGTGACCATCATGAAATACATGCCCTGCCATTTCACGAATTTGTAGCTTCAAGTTTTAATATAAAAGTGGAACCTCTCTAACAATCCCTCATCAGCCTGTGTGGCGAATTAGAAGACAAAGCTGTCCTTCCCTGGTTGTCATCCTTAACTGGACCATCCAGCTGCTTCCTTCGTCCACCAGGGGGTGCTCACCCCCACTAAAATCCAGGGCTCACTTCCAATCCCGGGACACTGGCCCACAGACATGACTGACAAAGTATCTTCCTGAAGTGTTAGTGGTGTGGTAGGACTAAGAGACTAACTCTTCTAAAAAGCTTTGATACTTTCTGACTCAAAAGCAGCTGCTTTTAAACGCAACTTCTTTTGATTTTCCCACAGTCTCAGCTGTACAGCCAACCACACAATCATTATCACAGATGAGGCTAGAAACATTTTTAAAAGTCTAGGAAAGAGAGAGGACCCTAGCCAAAATAAACTGCTAATATTATGTAATTTTCTTCTTTAACTCTTCTCCCCAGCGTAGTTCATCCAAACCACCCGCCAGCAGCCAGTATGTAAGGCCCCGGCTTGCTGTGCCTGGCTTACATTTCTTCACAACTACGGAAGAGCACACGATAAATTTATTTATTGTTTTCTTTCGCACTTGCACGTGCTAACTGTACTTCTATGCAATACAGTGTTTTATTTCAGTATCTGACTATAGTGACAGATTATCCTCTGGGGAGGATTTTATGCAGATTAACAAACTTCTAATTACAATTAGGAAAAAAAAAGACTTTCAAATTCTGGTTTTTCTCCTGAAGATTTGAGGTTTGCTCTGTTTTCTCTAACCAAGTGACTCATGCACAGCTCATTCTTTTAACACGAACTTGAAGGCAGACTTAGACTTTGTTTGATCAGGACATAGCCTGAAAGACCCCTTTGAAAACGTTGCTCAGGTGGACATTTATTGATTTTTAATATATTTTTCATTTTTTGTGAATATTTATTTTTAAATAATTTCAAACTTGAACCCACAAGAAGCCAACAAATTCATTTTAAAACCATAACTGTAAACATCATGAAATTTCAAAGTGAATTTTTGTCTTTTACTTTCTAATGTTGGTTCAGATCATTTACTGCATGGTACCTGCCTGAGACACTCTTCCTTGTCTCTCATCTAGCCCTGTTTAGGTGTGTGTAGCAGTGTGCTATAACCATGTGTGTGTGGGGGGGGGTGGCAGTGTTCCAAGGAGAAAGTTCACAGCAAAGAACAAAGAGTTGGTGTGTGTGTGTGTGTATGTGTGTGTGTGTTGTGTTGGCTAGTTTTAGGTCAACTTGGCACAAGCTAGAGTCCTCTGAAAGGGGGGGAACCTCCACTGAGAAAATGTCTCCATAAGATCCAGTTGTAGGGCATTTTCTTAATTAGTAACTGATGGAGGAGGGTCCAGCCCATTGTGGGTGGGGCCACCCTTGAGCTGGTGGTCCTGTACTCTTTAAGAAAGCTGGTTGAACAATTCATGGGAGCAAGACAGAAAGCAACATTCCTTTATGGCCTTTGTGTCAGCTTCTGCCTCCAGGTTCTTGCCCTGTTTGAGTTCCTGTATAGACCTTCAGCAATGGGCTATGATGGGGACGTGTACGCCAAAGTGTAATCCTTTCCTCCCCAACTTGCTTCTGATTGAAGCATCTCATCACAGCAACAGAAACCATGACTAAGACAGGGTATATGTGCGCGTGTGTGCACGTGTGCGTGCATGTGGATTAAACATTTGGATCCTCATTCCACCAACACATGCAGTTGGATCTCATTTCCTGTTTTCTTCACTGTGCCCTCTTAAAAAGTCTTCCATCCTTCAGTTGCTCATCAGGAGTTCGGTCACAGTAACTAGAAAAGTAACTGGTCTGTGTTCTCTGCTCTGCAAGGACCCTCTCACCCCAAGGTCTGAGCTAACTAGTCTCCTTCTGGGATCCATGTCACACGCATCCCTCTGGCTCCACTCAGATGTGAATCTGCCTCCGCCTCCATGCCCTTTGATCTGTGTTACTAAATTTTCTTTCCCCAAGCAACCCACCTCGGCATAACAGAGACAAAGCACACCTTCTACCCCACAGTCTCCTCTGTGCAGCTCACCTTTCTGCTCACCCTCCTTTTCCCACTGACATCGCAGCCCATTCCACAAGTGTGTCTTCTTCAGCCTCCAGCCAGGTGTCCAGGCGATCTCCACATGGGAGTCCTGCACCAAATTCTCAGACCCAACTTAACCCAAGTCAGAAGTTGCCATGTTCCATTGATGCTTTGTTTGGTAAAACGTGACCCTTGTTTCAAGATACAGGTAGACTGTGGGTTCTGCCAGGTTCTGGCTGTCCCTTTCTGTCTCCTGCAGTGACTCTAAGAGGCGACTTCAGTCCTTCCCAGTCTTTTCTCCAGAAGGTCACCTGGAAACGAGGGCTGCGACTTTTCAGGGTTGAAGAATTCCTGGTCTTTTATCACTCACCTGGTCCCCAGACTCATGCATCCCACTAGGTGTCCAGCATGGACGTTCAACACTCCTTTTACGCCCATCACAGACACTTCCGTGTGAAGCCCCGCCCCCTGACGGCTTCGGCAGTCGCCCCACCCCATCCAGTTCACTCATGAAGTTGTTCACGACAGCAGCTCTGAGTCTTCTCGGCTAATCTCAGCACTGCCAGCCTGCCACGGAGTCCCAGCAGCGATGTTTTCTTCTTATTTAATCCTGTGTTTGAGCTTCGCTCCTTTAGCAGATAATCAGAAATTTATCTCCACTGGAGTTACAGAGGAGTTCAGGGCAGGTATGAATAAAATGATAGTCTCTACGGAATCCCACCTAAATTGGAATAATCCAAAAGAAACGCACAGTCACAACTCCACAAACTCTATCTGTGAAGGGCTCACAGTGCACCCTACCCATGTTCACCTGAAAATGACGACTATTTCTTGTGTGGAGCCATGCTCTTTCTCTCCTGGTGTCTCTGGTGCCCTCAGGAGCACCTTTTCCAGGTAGGTAAGTATAGACAGGACACATGCATGTAATCAGACTGACAGCTGTATGTGAAGTAAGTTCTTCTTTCTCAATTTTGTCCCCTGATAGAATCAGTGGCTTTTCTTCCGGTTGGATATTTTTACAGATTGTGACGTTGTTCATGCGTGTGCAAGGATGAGGGAGAAGAGTGAGTCTGGGTGATCCCCCCCCCCACATGCACTCTTTCTTGGGGACTTTGTTTGACAATAGCACCTGGTCCTCATCACCAGCCAATCTGAGATAAAGAGCCTTCCCCAGGGATACCGATCAGCCCTAACTTTGTAGTGCTATATTTAATCAGATTAGCATTTATGAGAAATTAGCTTCACAAAAATGATTCTTTGGCTTCTTACCTGGGATAGGAAAGGAAGATAAAGAGAGAAATAACTGCACTAATTAATGCTTGCACACACCTTTAGTGAGCATGGAACAAATGAATAAAGATGGACGAGACTCTTTACAAACATAGATTCCTAGGTCAGAGACTATGGACTTTGGGGGTTTGTGATAGATGTCAACTTAGAAGCAAATCTTAACTGTGGAAGTCTATGTCAAATGGTTGCTCCTCTTTCTGTTGTACTAAAAAGAGTGAGCATCTGCAAATGGTTGGTCAACTCCCCTGGGCGCTTTATACTCACCCCTTTTTCTCCCCTTAGATACATTTATTTCTGTTAGGTACATGTCTATGTCTACATGTGTGTATGTGGATACATATAAAGCTGCCATTGTGTCCGCAAGAGCTGGAATTACAGGTAGTTATGAGTTGCCTGACATGGGTTCTGGGAATTGAACTCTGCCCCCTCCCATTTTTTTTTAACTATGTGTCTTTCACATCATGTTTCTTGATCCCATTCATTTCCCTGTCCCTTTGCATTTGCCCCCCATTAAAACAAAATTTAAGAAAAAAAATTTAAAAAGATGGAAAAATTTAAAAATCTCGTCATGAAAACTATAATATGGCACAGTGAGCAGAACCTTTGTCCATAATCTGTACTTGCAAGTGTTTGCTGCAAAGAGTCATTGGTCTGGTTTGAGGCCTCTGGTTTCTACTACACTATTGATGCTGGATCCTCATTAGGACTCTCCCTGGGTATCCTGTTGTTGCCCAGTGTTGTGGAGATCCTGAAGCTTTGGGTCTGTGGGTCAGATTCCTTCATGTGCTCTAGCAGATAATAGATGGGGTAGATGTCGGGGCAGGCCAAATCATAACCCTGAGTCTGGGCCTGGGCAGCTGTAGGGTTGGCCTGCCAGATTAGAAATGGGGACAACTCTCTCATGTTTACAACTGTGAGGCTGACTCACGCATACCTACCCTACTAGGGATGGCTCTTCCACTCTTACGACTAGGGGGCCACCTGCCACAAGCCTTGATGGATGGGGAGCGGGCTGGGGTGGGAGAGGAGCTCTCCCCGCCCATGTCACCCCTAGATGCATGGGTAATGGGGACAGCTCTCCCATGCTCACAAGTTTGGGGCTGGTGCACCCACGCCTGAAATAACAGGGTTGGCTCTAGTGTGCTGCTCTGGTGAGGTGCAGGGCCTGCTCTCCTGAGTGTTGCAGTCAGCGGTGGTCAGGGACAGCTCTCCTGAACTCTGGACCTTTTTAAGAACAGTGGGTAATTATTAACTACATAGCGTTCTCTCCAGCTCCATCACACCAGTGTTGGAGAAAGGATGGAGGTTGGTGATCACCCTTTTTTTGTTAGAAGTACTACCATTTGTGGTAACACAGAATAACTCAGCTGTCACCTTTATCTGTTTAATTTTTATTTGTCAGCCATGTTTACATTTCAGAGTATTTCATAGTACACACTGAAGGCTTAGTTCCAAATGCAGAGTTTGGGGGTGGGTATGGATTTGTAAAAAGATCTGATCATGAGGTCTCTGATCTAGCGGATGGGTTCATATGTGAATGAACCCATATCTGATGCTATTATTGAGAGGAAGTTGGTGGACTTAGCAAGTGTGTCACTTCCCAATTTCTAAAAGTGTTGGAGGAAGTGGATCACTATGGGGTGTCCCTGAGTGGTATATGGTGACACTGGTCCCTCCCCTCTTGTCTACAATGATATAAGCAGATTTGTTTTTCATTATGACCCCCCCCATATGTTTTATCACACTGGTGCAGAGCAAACAGAACCAAGTGATCTCAGACCCAAACTGAGCTCTCTGAAACTGTGATCCCAGATAAGATAAACCATTTTTCTTCCTTCAAGTTGCTTTTTGCTGGTAGTTTGTCATATTTGGACTGAGAATTGGGATTGTTCATCTTACATGAGGTCAAAGGATCTACCTCCATTTTATCAATGCCCAGAGGCTCTGAAACAGACTAATGTGGTGAGGGGCATTTGGAAACAGCAGAGTGACCAGGCTGTGGCATGGTTACTACTGGCTGCTTTTAGCCAGATTTACAGTGAGGACTGAGTGTAAAACATGAAGCAATAAACGCAAAAAAACTTTCAGTTTGGCAGAAAAGGGAACATATGAGGGAAAGAAGACATGTTGTCAAGGAAGGTCTGACTTTAGTTCCACTAAAAAAATAGTCAAGTAACTTTTGTTTTAATTTCCTTTCATGTGTATGTGTGTACACGCACATGTGTGTGTCTGCTTCCATGAACACACTTTCATACATGTCTGCATATTGCATTCTGCAGTTGATTCAGGAATTATCCCCCTCACTCTTGCATGTTCATTGAGGCAAGTTCTTTCAATCAAACCCATAGCTCATTGATGTTGTCTAGTCTTCCTACCCAGTTCACTGTGGGGTTTCTCTGTCTCTGCATTTCAAAGCTAGAATCACAGGCTGGCCACTGCCTACTTGGCATTTATGGGGATTCTAGGAATCTGAACTCAGGTCTTATTCCTACAGAGAAGGCACTTCAACCTCCAGGTCATTTTTTTCAGTATCAGAAGTAATCAAATACTTTAAACTTGGGTAAGAGAAATGCTATGAATGTATCTCAGGTGTCAACAAAACTACATTCATGGTAGGCTCAAGGGTGTAGACTCCTTTGAAAGATTTTTTTTTTTTTCGAGAAGCTCTTTCTTGAGAACGGAGACCGGGGCATCCTGATCACATAGAGCTGTCTAAGAATTTATTTCTTTGGAATTTATTTTCATACAATTTATTTCCATTCAGTTTTTTTTTCCATCTACCCAGAGGCCACTGCAGCTGTGGTCCAAATGGGACTGAATGCTATCAGGGCTAGCAACAGATCTTGGCATTGCTCATGTATTGTTTATTTTGCAGGCATGAAAGATGAAAGAATTATGGGGTCATAGAGGCTTCCACTCATGTTTCTAAGGAAGAGCTGGGCTGCCAGGCAATGTGAGCTCCTGCATGGCAACGTGTGAAACTGTGAGAGGGAAGCCAAAGTTACAATGGAGCTTTCAGGGAGTGAGAGATGCCAAGAGCATGAATGCCTGCCAAGGAGAGCCAGAGCTAATGGGTAGTTCCTGGCCAAGATGGTGGTCATGTGGGGTGCTACCAGCTAGGCCACGGGCATGCAGCTGTTCAAGCCCTTAGAGGATTACATCAAAAGACCACATGTTCCAGATGCTGGGCATGGAACTGTAGAGACAGCTGCTTGCCCTTCTAGGTTCCAGTCTTGCTTTGCTTGAATCCTTCTTTCTTGTCATGCTCCTCCCTTTGGAAATGGGGTGTTGGCTCTGGGCCATACTAAAAGTCTGTATTCTATATTTTGGTCTTTGCAGGTGCTCATAGTTAAGTGTTCACCTGAGTCTCAATGGAGACTCTGAATTGGGACTTTTGAGGAATGCTGGACTTCCCAGGACTGTGGGGACACCTAGAGATAAAGGGCCTGATTTCTGCACTATTAGGTAGACTTTAGTCTTAGGAGCTAGGGAGAGAATCTATGGTTTGCATACTAAATACCTCCCTGCCCCAACCCATTCAACTGAGGCTCCTCTTACAATGTTCAGAATGGGGTTTTTGAAAAGTGACTGGGTCAGAAGGACTTAGGTAATGTGCCAATCATTGGATAACTGAGTCAAAATTGAATGGGATTTGGAGGATGGCTGGAAACCATTGGTAGGACCAGTCTGTAGGTCACTGGCCCAGGCATACATTTGGAGGTGGATCTCACCCAACCCTTGCCTTTTTCTCTTTTCCTTTCCACTGAGAGATGAACCCATTGTTCATGTGGAAGACATGTTTTCTATGATCTGCCTCACCGTGGTGAGAAACGATAGAGTCACATGACTTACAGACACCTGTGAAGTTATGAATCTTGATAAAGTCTTACATCTTTTAGTTCTCTCTTTCTTCTTTAAGGCCTTTTTACCAAAGACTGACAATATGGACAGACATATTCCAGATTATTTTCTCTTCTTTCAAAAGTTTCACATTCATATGTGAAAAGCACCTGTACCCTAACTCTGTCACTTAATGGAATGGATGAGTTTTGACTTTAAGAGAGAAAGGGTGGGGACTGGAATGATCTCTCAGAGGTGAAAAACACTGGATGCTTTTGCATAGGGTCTGGGTTTTCTTCCCAAAGCCCCAATAGTAGCTCCAAACCATTTGTGACCATTCAGCTCCAGGGACTATGCCATCCTCCTCTGGACTCTGTAGGCACTGAGAGCATGTGGTGCACATATGTACATGGAGGCAAACGCTTGTACACAGGCAACAAAAGAAAACATCAAAACCACCTACAAATGCTGAGCTCTGTGAAAATGCCCAAGATACACAAAGAGTTGAGTCATCTCCCAATTCTTTAATTACATCCAGGTCTACACTCTGCAAAAGCTGTCATCCTACCTATTCTAATCTAGGTGGATAAGAAAGATATATGTCCATTACTGCTGAGCTTCTTCACTGATGTTGTTATTGGGTTCCTATGTCAGCACCCACGGTTAGTTTCAGCTGTCAAATGCACATGAACCTGTAGTCATCTGGGAACAAGGAATCATAAATAAAGAACTCCCTTAATCAGAATGACCTCTGGCTGTGCCTGTAAGACATTTTCTTTTTTATTTTTTGTTATTTATTTATTTACTTTAACTGATTTTTGTTGAGCTCTACATTTTTCTCAGCTCTTCTCCCTTCCTCTCCCCTCTCCTTCTACCCTCTCCCATGGTCCCCATGCTCCCAATTTACAAGGAGATCTTTCCTTTTTCTACTTCCCATGTAGATTAGATCCATAAATGTCTTTCTTAGGGTCCTCATTGTTGTCTAGGTTCTCTAGGATTGTGATTTGTAGGCTGGTTTTCTTTGCTTTATGTTTAAAAACTAATTATGAGTGAGTACATATGATAATTATCTTTCTGTGTCTGGGTTATCTCACTCAATATGATGTTTTCTAGCTCCATCCATTTGCCTGAAAATTTCAAGATGTCATTTTTTTTTCTGCTGTGTAGTATTCCATTGTGTAAATGTACCACATTTCCCTTATCCATTCTTCAGTCAAGGGGCATTTAGGTTGTTTAATAGGTTCTTACTATGAAAAACAATGCTGCTATGAACATAGTTTAGCACATGTCCTTGTGGCACGGTTGACCATCTTGTGGATATATACCCCAAAATGGTATTGCAAGGTCTTGAGAAAAGTTATTTCCTAATTTTCTGAGTAATCACCATACTGATATCCAAAAGGAGCTGTATCAGTTTTCACTCCCACCAG
The DNA here is from genome assembly GCF_950005125.1 of Chionomys nivalis. NCBI lineage: Eukaryota > Metazoa > Chordata > Mammalia > Rodentia > Cricetidae > Chionomys > Chionomys nivalis. Next base: position 106,697,415 of record NC_080086.1, read on the forward strand.
CAATGCAGGAGTGCTCCCTTTATCCCACAACCCCTCCAGCATAAGTTGTCATCAGTGTTTTTGATCTTGACCATTCTTACAATTGTAAGATGGAATCTCAGAGTTGTTTTGATTTGCATTTCTCTGATGACTGAGGTTGTTGAGCATTTCCCTAAGTGTCTTTCAGCCATTTAGATTCCTCTGTTGACAGTTCTCTGTTTAGGTCTGTACTCTGCTTTTTTAAATTGAATTATTTGTTCTTTTGACAACAAATTTCTTGAGTTCTCTGTATATTTTGGAGATCAGACAGAGGTCTGATGTGGGGTTAGTGAAGATCTTTTCCCATTCTGTAGGCTGTCATTTTGTCTTGTTGACCATGTCCTTTGCTTTACAGAAGTTTTTCTGTTTAAGGAGGTCCCATTTATTAATTGTTTCTCTCAGTGTCTGTGCTACTAGGGTTATATTTATAAGTGATCTCCTGTGTCAATGCGTTCAACTGTAGTTTCCACTTTCACTTCTATTGGGTTCAGTGTGACTGACTTTATGTTGAGGTATTTGATCTATTTGAACTTGAGTTTTGTGCATGGTAACAGATATGGATCTATTTTCGTTCTTCTACATGTTGATTTCCAGTTATGCCAGCATCATTTGTTAAATATGCTTTCTTTTTCCATTTGATATTTTTTGCTTCTTTGTCAAAAATCAGGTGTTCGAAGTGTGTGGATTGATATCCAGGTCTTCTATTCGGTTTCATTGGTCCTCCTGTCTGTTCTTAAGCCAATACCAGGCTGTTTTCAGTACTGTAGCTCTGTAGTAGAATTTGAAGTCAGGGATTATGATGCCTCCATAAGTTCCTTTATTGTACAGGATTGTTTTGGCTATCCTGGGTTTTTTGCTTTTCCATATGAAGTTGAGTATCATTCTTTAAAGGTCTGTGAAGAATTTTGCTGGAATTTTGCTGGACATTGCATTGAGTCTGTAGATTGCTTTTGCTAAGATTGTGTAGGGCATTTTCTTAATTGTTACTGAGGGATGTGCCATTTCTATTCAAGCGAGCCTGCAATATATAAGACAGGTAACTAGATGAGCCAATGGGAACAAACTAGTAAGGAGCATTCCTACGGCTTCTGCTTCAGTTCCTGCTTTCAGGTTCCTGAGTTGGCTTCCAGCATTGGTAGATTAAAATCAAACAAAGCCTTTCCTCATTAAGTTGCTTTTGAACAGTGTTTTATCATGACAACACTTAATAAAACATAGCAAAGGTAGCTCTAGAATTTCACTTTATAGTAAAAAAACTAAAACATTTAGTCGTGATAGAAACATATAATATTTAATATTCATATAGCCATCATTTGAAAATTTTCATATATTTAAAAACAAACTAACATTAGTAGAATCCAAGATATAAACTTGTTTGATAGATTTTTTTTTAAAAAGAAAAGTTTTTAAATGACAATTTGTTTCATGAGTCTACAAGAGAGGGCATTATTTGAAGTAGTTATATTGTAATGAAAATTTAAAAATATTTTCATTTTAATTCCAGCACTTTGGAGGCAGAGACAGGCAGATCTCAGTGAGTTCAAGGGCAGTCTTGTCTACAAAGAAAGTTCCAGGTTTGCCAGAAATGTTACACTGTCTCAAAAAACAAACAAAAACCATTTTTATTTACATTGTTAATTATTTTAGTTACATTTGTATAGTGGAGTATGTAGAATTGCTAATACATACAAAGTGACTAGGAAACCTTCCATCCCTGTTGTCCTGGTCTCCACAAACTAGAAATTTTAGCCACACAGATAGGCAAGGATACGACACAGCTCTGCTGGGGACGCTGCAGGTGCCAAAGTAATGAATGTGGAGATGCAGCCAGAAGCGAAACTGAATCCCTTGAGGCTGATGACGCCATTCATGTCACTTGTGTTTTAAAAGGGGCCCTATAGTCTGGAGAATGAGAGTAGACCAGGCTTTCTTTTTTATCTGTGGATTCTTTTGCCTTTGGCGTCCATTCACCTGTCTGGCAAGATGCTGCCCCCAACTCCATCCATGAGAGGACATTCTGTCCAGATGAGGACTGGAATTCCCCGTGCACTTGGAAATACCAGTGAAGGACTCTATGTCATCCTGGGCAACTGAGGACCTTCTCATATTAGTGCTAACATCTAATTACCTCATCCTTTGCCCAAATCTGTGCTGCGATCTTAGTCTGGTCTCTGGTCTGGGCTCAGCTGCTCAGTAGACACTCAAGGCTTAGGAGACCTTCACTACAAATTTCTGGATAAAAAGAGTTTAGTTAGCAAAAGAAAAAAAAAACCCACCTGAAAGACACAGAAGGTTCTATCAGTTAACATAAACATTCTCAATGTGTTTTCTAATTATACGCCTGAGTTTCTGTGTAATGATGAAAATCCATTCTAAAGAGATGGATAATAAGAAATACAAAGTTTTCGAAGTGAGGAGGCAGCACAGACATTACAGGTGATGCAGATTTAGGCTGGAATCATACACATGGCCAGAACGGCTAAGAACTACTTCCTGCAATTATCGCCCTCTCTGTAGAGTCCCACAGCTCCCCACAGGAGGATGATCTGCTCCTTCAGCATCCATCAGCTGTGGAGCGAGCCCAGCACATTCAGGTCCTGGAATACACAGTGTAATTAGAGCACTAAACCTTAATTTATTGGTGAGATTGCAAATATAAAAACAATTACAGCTTAGCAAATCAATTCCTTCCCTGCTGTCGTGAACGCTCTGTATGGGATTCTGTACACGGCTTTCCTTTTCCTATTGGGCTCCATGATCCTTCGTCTGTCAGAGACCAGGAATCACACTCTGTTACCTGTCCACCTACATTGTCCACGTGTCTGACCATCACCACCAACTTTTACTGTTTCATTGCAAATGTGAGAAGAATTGAGAAGCCAGTGCCGCTGTGGCATTAATTTTGAGGCAGCTGTGGATTCACCTTTCCTCCTGCCGATGAATGGGATTCACTCTCCTCCTGGCCAGTGATTGGCTTCTCTAGATTGTTCCTCTACTCGCCCATCCCACCTTTTTTACTCAGCCACATTCCCCTCCTAGGATGGTTCATCTTTGTTGTCAACTCAACAAGATTTGGAATCACCATGGGCACTCTATGAGGATGTTTCCAGGTTAACTGAGGCCACGTGATCTATTGTGCTGCAGGCTGGGGTCCTGAACTGAATAATAAAGGAGAACACACATATTCTTCTCTACTTCCTAACTGTCGTCACACTATGACTGGGGAGGGGGGGGCTTTGTGATCCTGACTCCAGGTCTCCCTTATCAAACTCTTCCTTTCTTATGTAACCTTTGTCAGGTGTTTCGTCATAGCAATGAGAGGAGCAGCTAGTCTGCCCCTCACACATCTTGTTAGCCTTATCCCCCCCTTCCTCCTCCTCTTTAAAGCTGATGACAGTGGCCATTGCCCCCCCACCCCCAAGCTATTTAGAATTCATTGCACAGCCTGGACACACGATGGTTCTCTGCATCCTTCTGTTTTGTATAGTTCAGAGAATGATCTACCATAGCTAATAGCCAGTCTTTTCAGTTTCAAATGAGGGAGTTTGTTAGGTATCAAGTGAGCAGAAGTAAAAGAACCAACAGCCAGTAGCAGACAGACAAAAGCAGCAGATAGATTGACATCATGAAATCTGGAGCCTATAGCATCCAAAGGATGACTGGGGGCATTCTGACTGAGAGAATAAACAAAGGGGACACAATTAATTTGACTGTTTCCAGCATCCAGCAGACACTGACTGGGGAAGATGGGGCAGCCAGCTGGAGTTCCCAGTCGAGCTTGTGTCTGCAGATGAGCTCCTGCTTCTCATTCGCATGGCAGGACATTTTATATTACAGAGTAAAAAATGGTCATATGTTAGAAATGGTTTGCTATATAACGGTTCTCAAGGATTCAATGTTCTAAATTCCCACTAGCAGCTCTTTGTAGTCCCCTCTCCCTATTACAGATCCAGGATGGGGGGAAGTTCTGAGACAAAGGGCCTTGGAGGAAGTTCTGAGACAAGCATGCTCAGATATGCGATTGGAGCAGTGCACCTACCCCTCTTCCAGATCCTGCTTTTCAGCGAGCTTACACAGCACATCCCAGTTTACCAACACAGTGCACATTCTGCCTTGCGAGGGCTGGGATTATAGGCCTGTGCCACTGCATCCAACATGACTTTCTGTCTCTAAAAGAGAGTTGTTTAGAAGTGTGTGTTGCTAAGCGGGTCACCAAAGCCCTTTAGACACTTTTGTTAGAACAGCCTGTGATTATACACTGAAGCCCTTTTAAGGGCCAGGTCTAAATTTCTAAATTCCTAGAGAGCACAAGTGCTTGGAGAAGGGTGATGCCACAAGTGACAGGAAGCTGGACGCTGCTCTGCACAGAAATTGGGGACCTTAGAACCCAAATTTCTTCCAAATGATCTTGAATTAGAAAGCTGTCTTACAAAGGGATTTCTCTGTTATTTAAAGACCACACACATGCAAACATACACACACAAACACACATACACAAACAAACACACAAATACATATGCAAACACACATGCACACATAAACATACATACATAGTCACACACAGACTCACATACAAACATACGCACACATATAAACATAAACATACATGCACACACAAACACACACACTCACACACACAGGTACAAACACACATGGATACACAAACACATACACACACTCACACACATACACAAACATACAAATACACATACATACACCCATACACATAAAAAACACACACAGACTCACACAGACAAGCACACACACATATACAAACCTACACATACACACTCAAGCACACACATATACACAAACACACATACATACACAAACACTCACACACACACACACACACACACACATACACCACACACACACGACTATGACTTGGTGGAGGGACCAGACCACATAGAACAGAGCCTGTGTGATTGGAGTGTTTCAGCCAAGCCAAAATTTATTGCATGGATGGAGGATGCTGCTTTCGGAGACACAGCTCAAGCTCTACAGACAGGTAGCAGTGATGAATTTTCAGGTCCTTAGAGCAAGGTTCTGCGGGAGAAAGTCCTCAAAGGAGAAGCGATGACAGTCAGGAAACACCTGGAGACACTGCCAGCTTCAGTGTTGGTTGCGGCGGGCTTGCTTCTGAGTCCCTTACCTACTGTCGCAGGGGAAAGAAGCCAGCAGTTGAGGTCTGTGACAATTAAATTATGTCTCAGTTGTTTGAAATACCTTCCGTTGAGAGCTGAGACTAATGGCTTCCACACAGCTACGTGCTGCAGAGCAGAGCGAGCTAGTTCCTATGTTCTGTCTCTCTGGAGTCACTGGCACTGGAGGACACTAATGCTGGATTATCGGGACGTGTGCTTCTAATTCTGAGTGTGTCGCTCACAAGCTTAACATCTAAGCTTCTCCTGCCCCGGTCCACCTCTTAAACGCGTGACGTGGACTGGCCATGTGAACGATCTTCACCCATTAACTAAGGTTACTCACAGTCCATTGCCAAAGCTGAAGCATTTTTGTCTTTGTTTGAACTGCGGTCCATGTTCTTAACCCTCAGCAGGCTTACAGAATAAAATCAGATGTTTTGTGATTAAGTTGTTTAAAGTGTCATATCTAAGAGATGTTAGTTTGAAGCAGAATAAAGAAAGCTGGGACCCTCAGGAAAGGGACAAGACCATGCTACTGGCAGGACCGAGCTGGATGGACTACTGTGACAGCTTTATTCAAGAAAGACTTATTTTAGGACCAGTGATGGACTCTGGGGACCTCGAGTGATCCTCTGTCCATAGACAGTGCTTTGTCCTGTAGTTCACAGTTATCATAACATTTAGTTTATAAGTTAGGCAAGTGGGGTATTACTAGTAAGTGATAAAATGGAATGTTAATGCCCTATAATAAATGTTGCATAAGACTTACAAATTACTTAGTCCTAGACTTTTTCCCTTGATATTTCAGACTTTGATTGACCATGTGTAACAGAAGCCTGAGAAAGGAAAACCAGGAATGCGGGGGTTACCGCATGGGACAATCCTAGAGAGAAGAGTGGTAAGGAGGTGTTCCAGCCTCCACAGCAAAGAAAGCAGGACTGGGTTTTAGGGGGCTACATGCATCCTTGTGACACAGTGATGGAGCTGGTACATGCCAGCCCAGGACATTCTGGTATCACCTTTAGAACACACTTCACTATGATGAAACCAACAAGCGCAGTGGGCAGAGGAGTAGCCACTCGCATCTTCATGTGTGTTGTGTTTAAAGTTGCATGGATTGAACTGTTTGACAGTAGTTGTGGTATCTGAAGGCATAGCATCAGTGACTCATAAAATAAGGAGGTAGACCCAGGGCTCAACACCCTCTGTAGGGGACACGGTGGCACAGGCAAGCAGCTGCAGGATCTGCACAGCTTGCATTGTGTGGTCCTCCACTGAAGATTGATGGGGTGGTTTGAATAAGAACGGCACCCGTAGGCTTGTATATTTGAATGCTTAGTCCGCCAAGGAGTGCACTATTTGAGGATTAGAAGTATTAGAAGGCATGGCCTTGTTGGAGTAGGTGTGGCCTTGTAGCTGGGGATAGGCTTTAAGGTTTCAAAAGCATAGCCCCCCCCCCACGCTTTCCCCATAATGACAATGGAATAACCTGAGAAATGTAAGCAAGCCCTTATTAAGAGCTTTCTTTTACAAGAGTACCTTGGTCATGGAGTCTCCTCACAGCAATAGAACAGTGACTAAGATAACTGATTTTGCTGAAGAGCATGTGTCCGTTTATGTATTCATGCATGTGGGCATGCATGCATGAGTGTGTGTATGCATGTATGTGTGTGTTTGAGTGTGTGTGTTTTTGCTGAAGAGCATGCATCCGTTTATGTATTCATGTGTATGTGCATGCATGCATGAGTGTGTGTGTGTGCATGCATGTGTGTGTTTGAGTGTGTGTGTGTGTGTGTGTGTGTGGAGTGTACAGGTAAACATGGGAATAGGTATACATGTGTCCGTATATGTGCAGGTGCATGGATGGGTGAGGGTCTGTAAGGACATGTGTGAGTACCTCCAAAGGCTAGAGAACAATCTCAGCTTCTCTTTCTCAGACATTGCCCCCTTGCTTTTTCTAGAGAATATTTCACCAGTCTGGAACTCGCCGAGAACCCTGTGCTGTCTGACTCAGAAACCTTAGCGATCTCCCTCTCTCTCCCTCTCCAGCGCTGGCATTGCAAGCGTGTGCTAATGTGCATTTGTCTGTTTGCTTCTTTTTTCCCTGTGGATTCTGGAGACTGATGCAGATGAAAGCCTCTCTCTAGCTGCTCTGGATTCCCAGTGCCATTCTGCACACTTTTGGAGCTCTCCTTGCTGTGCGCTGTAGCTTGAGCATGTGAGAACTTTCTTAGGGTCGTGAACATTTGTGTCTAAGTGGACACCATTCTCCTCCGAATGTAGTCTGTTTTGATAACATGTGGGGACTGATGTCATAACTCACAGCGGCACACACGAATATTTCATTTATTTTTCAAGGGGACAGTAGCATTTTGGCTTGAATAACACCCGGCTATAAAAAGGAGGTCACATCCATCAGGGTGACACACACTGCCGAGGAACATGCTGCTTGGCATCCGCAGTCCTGAAGATCAGCCCTTTCCTGTCTGCAGGGAGCATGTCAAATGTGGGAACAGATGTCACCCACGAGGACTGTGAGCATGTCACTGGGTGGCTCCTCAGTCCAAGGGCACACTCCTCGTTTGGAGAATTGGACATCAACTCTGAATCTGGGAAAATTCTATGCTTCACGGCTCTGCCTCTGAGCTCCTGCAGATGTGGGAATCATTGCGCTAAATTTGGCACTCCCAGCTCAGTGTAAGATCAGACAGTGCAAATAACGCATAATGGCCTTTGGTGGAGAGTCTCTCAGGGTGGATAGACAGCACACCTTTTCCTGTGCTCTATCCCTTGCTTCATTCATTATCTTATTCAATTAACGAATAAATGTTCATAGAGAAAGTAGGATTGCCACAAACTCTGCTGGGCTTCAGGGATACAAACAGGAAGGAGACACAGCCAATTCATGGCAAAGTCACAGCGCAGGAGGGGTGAAGCCACGGCACCTCACCACAGTGCGGTGGGCTTCCTGTGGTGGCAATAAATGAACGACATGCACCGTGCATGTTGTCATGCTTGTGAGTGCACAACTGCCTTTACCTCCTTCCATAACTCGAGGAAGGGCGGGTTGGAAGCACCAGCTGCTCCCTTGCCAGCCCTTCTCCACAAAGACCTAACTTCACAGGGCACCAATAGAAGCTCTTTCTGTACGCTTTTCTTTCTTTCTTTCTTTCTTTCTTTCTTTCTTTCTTTCTTTCTTTCTTTCTTTCTTTCTTTCTTTTTTTCTTTCTTTCTTTCTTTCTTTCTTTCTTTCTTCTTTCTTTCTTTCTTCTTTTTTTTTCTTTTTTTTTCTTTTTTTTTTTTTTGACAGGGTTTCTCTATAGCTTTGGTGCCTGTCCCGGAACTAGTCTTATAGACCAGGCTGGCCTCGAACTCCCAGAGATCTGCGTGCCTCTGCCTCCCAAGTGCTGGGATTAAAGGCGTGCACCACCACCGCCCGGCCTCTGTACGTTTTCCTGACCCTGTTCCTGAAACAAGAGACATCTGGGAATGTCTGCAGACAGGGGTGGGTTGCTGCTGGAATCCAGTGGGCAGATTCTTGGGGTGCTGTCAGAATCCCTAAAATGCCCATGTCACCTCCTCATAACCAAGGGTCTAAAACAGTGAGTATAACAGTCACCAGTCCATGGATGCTACTGGATGTTCGTGGGGTTGAAGCTCCCTCTCTCCATGTCCAGATCTCGTTTTGGTTCACAACTTCTTGAAAAAAAAAAAAAAGCAGACCTTTGTTTTAGACCCTTGAAGTCCTCTTGCCTGGTGTCACTTGCAGGCTTTTATGTGGTCAGTGAGGGTTCCGTCTGGTCCGTACCCAGCCTCACCCCTCTGCTGGGCTCCTGTGGTGAGTCAGACCTTCAGAACAGGTGCAGTCTGTCTGTCCTTTGAAGTCGTACCCTTTCCCTGCCCTTTGACCTCCTGCTGTCTTACCCATGCTCTGTCGGGGTGGAAATTCCCTGTCCCTGTCACCAAATGGTCATGACTTCTGTGGCCAGTCTCAGATGGTTCTCTGGGATAGTCAGAAGATAAATTTTGCTTTTATAGGTTTTGTAGTGTCTTTTGTTGGTCTGTCTGTCTGTTTTTTCCCTCTTTTGTGGAATCTTCAGTCCTGATGTCTGAGCGTATTTTATGGATCCTACCTAGACCTGTGAGATCCTCCTAACTCCCAGGAGCCTCCATTTTAGAGAGGGTCATATAGACACTTAGATTTCCCCTCCTTAATGACATGGTCCTTCTGGAATGTACCCCACTCATAGTCAAGTAACCAGAGAACTCTAACCTCATGAATATCCCTAGAATTTATCTCTCTATTCCAAATCTGTGTAATAATTCAAATAGTTTGTTGTGTTGTTTTGTGTATACTTATGTGTTCATATACATGTACATTTTCATGTTTATGTGAGCACACATGTGGAACATACAACCTTGAGTGACCCTCCTCGGGCACCATTTATTTTCTTTTCAGACAAGATCTCTCACTGACCAGAGACTCTTCAAACAGACTAGACTGGCTGGCCAAAGAGTCCCAGGGATTCCCTGACTCTGCCTCCCTAGTGCAGGGGAATACAGGCACATTTTACCACTGCTAGCCTTCCGACAGGGTTGTGGGGATAAAACTCAGCTGCTTGTCCACGGAGCTGTGTCCCCAGCACATAATTCAATTGAAAACAATAATGAAAGTTGTTCTTTGCATAGAAAATACGGTGTGCTGAGCCCTGATGGGAAGATTATCAGGATCTTCTCTGATATGTCAGACCTCCAGTGGCCCTTCCTCATTACCTCCGAGGTGTTGTTTGTATTTTCTAATCATCCCAGACATAATTATTTGACATCCTGTGGTAATAGCTGTGGTGGCGGTACTAGCGGTGGTGGCGGTACTAGCGGTGGTGGCGGTAATAGCCGTGGTGGCGGTAATAGAGGTGGTGGCGGTAATAACGGTGGTGGTGGTAATAGCTGTGGTGGCGGTAATAGCTGTGGTGGTGGTAATAGCGGTGGTGGTGGTAATAGCTGTGGTGGTGGTAACAGCGGTGGTGGTGGTAGCTAATGTTTGTTGCCCTATTATCACGAACTGGTCATTGTGCAAAATGGCTGCATGATGCTATCTTTTTACTCCGATACACTAGGGGTTTGGTGCTGCTATCTTTATTAAGTTCACATATAAAATAAGGAAATTATTGGAAAATTATTCAACATGTGCTCAGACATTTGTAAGGAGAGAAGCTGGAATTTAAGTTTTGAGTTGTCAGTATTCTTTGACACCCCTTGAGGCCTTGAGAGTAAAGAAAATCATCCTTTTCTTGGTGACACTACAGAATAAATTGAATATTGACATGTGAAATATAAGTTGTGAAAACTTATAATGATTATTCAGACAATATTCAAGACTTCTGGCGAAGTTACTAGTCCTTTAATATCCAGTTAACTGAAATGTTTCTTTTTTTTTAATTTGTTGTTTTTAAAAGAAACACGCTATCTTTTCATTTTGCATACCAATTCCAGTTCCCTCCTCCTCCCATTCTCTCCACCTCCCCCTATCCCACCCCCATCCACTCCTCAGAGAGGGTAAGGCACATTGCTTTGAGGAAGAACCAAAGCCTTCCCTTCTATATCTAGGCTGAGTAAGGTATCCTTCCAAAGAGAATGGGTTCTCAAAAAGCCAGTACAAGCAGTAGGGATAAATCCTGGTGCTACTGTCGGTGGCCCTGCAGTCTGCCCCAGCCATGCAGCTGTCACCCACAATCAGAGGATCTAGTTTGGTCCTATGCTGGTTCCTTCCCTGTCCAACTGGAGTTGGTGAGCTCTCATTGGTTCAGGTTTCAGTGGATGTGCCCATCATGGTCTTGACCTCTTTGCTCATATTCTCACTCCTCCCACTCTGAGCTCAGCCCAGTGCTCTGCTGTGAGTCTCTGCCTCTGTTTCCATTAGTTGCTAGATGAAGGTTCTATTTTGACGTTTAATATATTCATCAATCTGACTACAGGGCAAGGTCAGTTCAGGCACCCTCTCTTGGGTCTAAGCTGGAGTTGTCCTTGTAGATTCCTGGGAATTTCTCTAGTGTCAGGTTTCTTGCTAGCCCCATAATGGCTCCCTCAATCAAAATATCTCTTTCCTTGGTCTCATCTCTGTCATTCCTCCATCTTGACTATCCTGTTCCCTCAAGTTCTCCTCCCCCTTCCCTTTCTCTCCTCCTCTTCTCCTTCCACCCCAGCAATAGAGAAGTGTTCCTCTTATCCCACATACTCTCCAATGTAAGATTCCATTGGGACTTTTGATCTTAACCATACTGAAATTGAATCCAAGAACACATCAGAACCATTATCCACCATGATCAAGTCGGCTTCATCCCAGAGATGCAGGATGGTTCAACATATGAAAATCTGTCAACATAATACACTATAAAAACAAACTGAAAAATAAAAACCACATGATCATCTCATTAGATGCTGAAAAAGCTTTTGACAAAATATGACATCCCTTCATGATAAAGGTCTTGGAGAGAGCAGGGATACAAGGGACATACTTAAACAGTTAGCCATACTGACTGGTATAAGATGGTATCTCAGAGTCATTTTGATTTACATTTCCCTGATGGACAAGGATGTTGAAGATTTTCTTAAGTATCTTTCAGCCATTTGAGATTTTTCTGATGTGAATTCTCTGTTTAGATCAGTATTCCCCCACCAAAAACACAGGTACATGTATGTTTGTTCTGTCTCTGTTTATATAAGTATGAAGATGCATTAGCTGGGGTGTGGTCTTAACTAGCTCAGTAAGTAAGAGCGCTGGTTTGCTCTGGTTTGATTCCCAGCACCCACATGAAAGCTCACAACCTTCTGCAACTCCAATTCCAGGAGATTCGATACCCTCTTCTAACTTCCATATACACACATGATACACAGACATACAAGCGAACAAAATATTCATACACACAAAATGAAAATTTAAAATATTAAACAGATTAACTGCCCTTAATCTTGTACCCTGAGGCACCAGCCATCTAGCATGGGCCCAGTGTGTTCACAGAAGAGCCTTTCTCTAATTATTGAACTGCCTAGATTTTTTTGGGACAGGGCTGGAGACAGACTTCTTGGAAAGCCTGTGAAGGACTTGCATTCAGACCTCTGAGGAAATTTACAAAGAGCTCAGGGCCTTCCCTGACCTATATGAGGAAAATCCTGCCTTTTAATGAAGACCTTTCTGCACTAAGCCAAATTTTCACCCAGAGGTCTCGTACCTTGCAGCCTGTATCAGCACACCAAGGTGAAGGATTAGTTATGTGCACTTGAAAATCAATAGATCATATCTATTTACCTGCAAAATAGATATGATCACATTTATGCATCCTACTATCATAAATATACCACCTAGTCATAACACGGAGTTAAAAACTGGGAGACAGAAAAATTGCAGTCCTGCTGGAAATACCACAGACATGCTTCTTGTGTTCACACGGCTAGCCACTAACAGTACAGGCTTTGATGTCTAGATGCACAGAGGAGTGGAGTCTTGTTCAGGCCACAGTTCCCGGATGTGCTCATCAAGTTCATGCCCCCTGACTGGTCAATCACATGTTCCTTCACCTTCCCTTCCTTTAGGTTTTTGCCCTCATTGATAAAGGCTTTCTATCAGTGAAATCTGTCTTCTGCTGCCTTTCGGTTGTCCATGGTTTCCTTTACAGTTGCAGGTTCAATTCCACCATCTCACATCCCATGTGTGTAAGGAAAGAATACAAGTCCAGTGACGGACTGAGACATCTTTGTCCCGAACCTTCTGATTCATACCATGTCTCCTCTGGATTTGTTTTACAGGGTCACTTTGGGTGTGGTGTGTATCTACACATGTGTTTTTGTGAACACGCATGTGTGTGCACATGCATATGCGTGTACGCTTATGTGCAGATGCCAGCAGTCAACCCCAGCTGTCATTCCTCAGTTGCGCTCTGTTTTGTGTTTTTGAGACAAGGTCTCTCACTTGCCTGGGAGTCGCCAGTTGAGCAAGGCTGCCTGGGCAGCAGCCACAGCAACCTTCCAGTCTCCACATTCTCAGTTCTGGGACTACAAACATTGCTCCATGCCCTCCCCCTCTCTTTTATGTTGTGTTCTGGGGATCTAACTAGGTCTTCAGCTCCCATCCTGGCTGAATTTCTGAAGGACAGAACAGCTTCACGTTTTGCTGCTACTACCAAAGTACCACCTGACCTCTGCTTTCTCAGCCTGTTGGTAAAGTTTGTATCTAGTTCTCTCAGCCTAGGTCCCATATCCTTAGAAGGCAATCCAGCTGTGGCTTGGCAGATCCCCTCTCCTCTGAACCGTGTTGATCCGCTGCTCTGTCTCTGTTACTAGCAAAGCAAGAATTGCCTCGATCACGGACTTGGCGCCGGTCTCCTCAGGGCCTCTTTCTGTCTCCATGCCACACGAAACTCTTGCCATGATGAACTGTTCAGTATAGAGGTCACAACAAGATAGAAACCAGAGTGGCAATTCGTCAGTTAATTGAAAAATTGGCACAAACAATATGTGAGAAAATTGATAAGCCGTGTCTTCAATCTCTTACTATCACAGGAAAAGATAAAAATTCACACCCCTTTGCCAAATGTGGATATACCGCCAAGATCACTTCGAGTGGAGATTGGCTGAGTTGTGCGTTATTTTCCTTATATGAACTGAAGATGTATTGCCTTCCGTGCAATTTCCAGATTTGGTCTTAAAAACGGACTGTGAAGCAGTTCAGCAAAACCTCTTCTCTTCCACGGCCCTTTTCCCAGCTGTTTTGCTAGTGTTTAAAGACGCATCTTTAACCTCTTAATTGCTTTTCTTGATATTTAGTTGTGTGATGATTCAGTGGGAATGGCTCCCATGCCAGTCCTCAGGGACTGACGCTTGCAAACTGAATAACAACTGGCCAGAGTAGAAACACAGGCACGTAGGGAAGGGGACACTAGAGAAGCTCGGGGACTTCGTAAACACACAAACGTTCCATAGGGGATTGACAGTCAGGGGAACACAGTGTGAATGAAAGGTGGCCCTGTCCCCAGGTGCCACAGGGCGCATGGCTTTTCCTGGGAAATCTAAGAGAAAACGTCTTTCATCCCGGATAGCTCCACAAAGAGAGTTCAGCAATAGCTCCGACATGACTCCACCCAAGTCTAGCAGAGTGAGCCCTGTGTCCTCTGTGGTTACTCACAAGAGCACAGGTGACTCAAAGGCGTCAGAAGCACCAAATTCCCACGAAGCATGGGGGACAACGCATGAAACCTACTTCTCTGGATCTTCCTGCTCACCTTGAAGGCACCTCCTTCCTCAGTGACCGTTACTGTATCTGTAATCTTGAACAGGGCCCTGCAACTCTTCTCAATCCCAGTAGCTTCTTGAACCTATGACATTCTCTCTACTTGCCCAGGACCTGCCTATTCCTTCCAGGAGGAAATGGTAGAATTCAGAGGAAATAGCTACACTACAATGTGGCTTTCTGCTATTGATTTGTGCATTTCTTCTCTCTGGAATGTTCGAGCTGGCCTTTCCTTATTGCTATGGTTTGTGTTCTTTAAAAGCTCATGTTTGAGAATTGCATATTAATGCAATCTGGGCGTGGGGCATTTGGAGGTATTTATAGTCATAGAGTAGGTGAGGTCCTGAGGGTCAGACCTCATCATACCCTTGGGTATTCTACAGCAAGGATGGAGTCCTGAGCTCGCGCTCCCATGTGTCCTGCTGTGGGATGCCTCTGCTGTCGTGACTGCAGCAAGGAGAGGTCACGAGATGCTGAGCAGATGCCCGGGTCCTCGGACTCCTCAGACTTCAGGGCCATGAGCCAAATGCTTTTCAGTTTCTGATAAATTTCAGTGTTTAAAATGGCAGAAGAAAGCAAATCAGTTTTCTGAGTGCACGCTCACCCCAAACACAGAGTCCACCTAACCCACCCCTTACACATAGCTTCCTCATTGCCTCAGAGACAAGAGACCCAGGCAAGTTTCATCCTCTGTCTCTGTTTGCTATCAGATGTGAGATTCTCAGGGTGGGGCCACTCCTTTATCCACGTCTCTTATCAGCAAACACAGGAGTGGATATTTGCCATGAACTTCATCAGTTGAACAAGGAAGCAATCGTGCAGCTTGGTGGAGTTTAAGGCTTTTGTCACCTGTATCCTCTTTGGTGGGGATGGTTTCCACCAACCACAAGTGACCCCTGGAATTTTAAGTCAATCAAACTGAAGGACAATGAGGAATTCAGCTCCTTGCTTGCTCCAGTCTGCATTTCTGGTGGCTTAGCAGCACGTCTGTCCTCACTGCAAAGGTAAAAGGACAGCACCGATCATCCTTCCAATGGCCTAAGCATCTCAGGATGCTCTGGAAGAGCCTACCTAGTCCTCGTGCAGAGACATTCGTGCCGCTTCATACTGTAACAACACAGTCTATTTCTTCAAACAACTGGATTATGACTTCTGTTTGCAGTCTTGCTGATAGATTTTTTTCCCCTATCTGTGAGTACCTGACTCCAGGTTTTCTTAGTGTAGTCTTTATGGAAAGTCATTTGTCCTAAGAACTTTGATGATGATGGCTACGCAGATGAAGCAGAATGCATCGGATGGGGAAACACGAATCAAATGATCCCATTGGTCCCCTGGTTCCAAATAGGGTATACTAAGGTTTATTATTATTATTATTAAAAGTGAAACTCACAATCACAATGAGGAAAATGTGAACTGGTTCCAACATCCAGTTGTGGTGTGTGGAAAGAAGAGGGACTGAGTGGGTTCTCACGTGGACTATTTTGGTACCCAAAATTGTGCCTACCTAGTCCAGACTCTCAAATGTCATTGGTTGAAGGAGGTTCCCCATCATTCAAGATAAAGCCTCCCTCACACACACTCTCAAGTCCAGACACCCTATCCATGGCCATCCAGAACGTACTAACAGCTTCACAGTTGATTTGTCCCATGATGCTAACACAGAGATGGCCTCAGTTTGAGGAGCTTGATGAAATTTAACTTTCACAGTATTTCAGTAAGAACCCGAGAGTGAACTGTGCCCTAAGAGTGAACTGTGCTTGGAAAACATTCAGCTTTTAAGGAAAGTTCTATGCCTGGGATCCCTTGCTGAGTCCATCCCTGACATAGGAACTGATATCTTGCCAGCTTGGAGTTCTTGGTTTATTGTTCTATGCCAGCAGGTCTCAACCTGTGGGGTTGTGACTCCTTTGGGAATGGCAAAACAGATACCCTGCATATGAGATATTTACATTACAATTCATAATAGTAGCCACGTTTCAGTTATGGAATTAGCAATAAAAACAATTTTATGGTTGGCGTCACCACATCACAAGGAGCTGTATTAAAGGGTCACATCATCTGGAAGGGTGAGAACCCCTGCTCTCCATCATCTTCCCTTGTGGCCCCAGCTCTCCTATCTAGTCTGACATCCACATTGACACTGAGGTTCCAGGCTTGTTTTGAAAGTCTCTTGCTGTTAGCTTCCCTGTGAGTGGCCTTACTGGCTCGTGAGCTTCTGGGGATTCTGTCTCTGTCCTCATCATCCCAAGAGGGCACTGGAGTTACAGATGTGCCTGTCTGGCTTTATGGGGAATCTGAACGCTGGTCCTCATGTTGAGCAGTTTTACTCACTGAAACATCAACTCTCCAGCTTCAGGCTTCAACATTTATTCAAAAGGTACCCATTTTGTTTGTTTTCCCATTAAAATTAGGTCACATCTTACCTATTTAAAAGAGGGGAAATGACTACCCCCTTTTAATGGCTCTCACTGTGAGCTGCTGGTAGAAGAATTAACCATCAATTTGAGTGTTACACATAAAACAGCAATAAATATGATATTCATAATCCAAAATGAGCCTCATCAACCATTTCCAAAGAGCACCCCGTTTGTTTAATGGCCTTGCATTAATACATCGCTGTGAAGATAATGGCTCCAGACTGCTTGGATAATGAGCGGCTTGCCACCGGATAGACATTCGGCTTGGAGCTGTGAACCTACGGAGAAGGTGAGAAAATGGAGGGTTTCCCTCCTTCAGAGCAGAACGTAAAAGTATAAACAAGTCATAAACCTCCATCTGATAGGGGCAGGTGGGGTTTACTTGCGGATTTAAATGCTGCACATCTTTCCAGCATTTCTCTCAGTCTGAGATCTGTAGGTGAGAGGGTTCAGGGCTGACATCCCTGCCCTGGAGGGAGCCCAGTGAGCAGAAGGTTGCTGACCCGTCTGCTCTGAATGTCTGTCTCGTCCCATAGGCTCACGGCAGTTTGTCAAAAGTGCTTTTTCTGTGCTATGGAACACACCTATAGCCAAGCTCCCCCAACCACGCTGGTCTGTCTTTTAAGAGCGTAGGAGTCATGGGGAATATGATTAATGACAGAGTTCAGCTTTGCCTTCTTCCCAGGAGACAAAGGCTGGACGCTGGAAGGTCAGTGATGACAGCGAGCCTCTGAGGGTGGTTTGTTCTTCTCTGAGACCTCTGGGTCTTTTCTCCATATCCATGTGGCTGCATGAGAATGCCCCCATGCATTGTTTCTGGGGTGGAAATAACAATGTCACCAACTAATGTGCGTACATTTGTCTCACAGGTTCAGGAAATGGCAGTGTGAGTTTGGTATGTCTTATTCTATGTTTATGTTTTGATGAAATGATTCCCAGGAAAGAAAATGGATTTGCCAAGGGGGGAGGATGTAACATATTAGCAAGCACATAGAAAGGAGTTAACAGCACATGTGTATGTGTGCACCACACTAACATGCTCTTAAGTAACATCAGTAAATACCCTCCATTCTCCAATTTCTTGCAATATGTATGCTGAGAAATATATGCATGTATGGATATGTATATATGTATGTATGTGTATGTATATATTTATGTATGCTGAGGAATGTATGTATGTATGTATGTGTATATATGCATATATGCCGAGACTCCAGCCTACTCATCTTCCTCTCACTTCATGGCACTCACTTCTCATCCATACTGCGACTCCTCGGCTCCCCTGCCATTACCTCCAGGCTGAAGGACAGCCTGTCTTTTCCTGTTATTTGCGGTTTTCAGTTTTCATCCTAAAATGGCTCTGTGTGTGTGTGTGTGTGTGTGTGTTCATTCACCTGTGCATGTGTGGAGGTCAGAGGCCAACATTGAGCACCTTCCTCAATCACTCTCCACCTTACTTTTTAAGACAGGGTCTTTGATTGAAGTTAGATCTCAAAATTTTGTGTGGACTGATTGGCCAAAAGGTCACAAGATCCGCCTGCCTCCACCTCCCCAGACCTGGGATCTTGCATGGGCTCTGCAGCTCCACACTCAGGTCCTCAACTGCACAGCCTGCACTTTGCCCATCTCCTGCTCCCCAGTTCTCAGAAAGCCCGTCCACTTTACGAGCTCCCAAGTCAAGAACTCGGGTTCTCAGGCTTGGTGAGTGTTGGCATGTTGGCAGCCCCACAGCCCTTTTCTAATATTAATTCTGCCTCGAGCCGAGTCCTCTTCTTCCCTTGTTTCCAGTCCCCAGTGTATTCCCATCCTCTGAGAATAAAGCCCAGACTCCCTGCCGGCCTGGAGAACTGAAGATCGGCCTCTCTCCCACCGTTCAGTTTCTCTCTCTCTCAGAGCACCTACCTATCTGAGCTTGTGTCTGTCAAGTCCTAGCTCTTCCAGTTGAGCTGCTGTAACCCTTTACTTCCCATCTTTATTATGATCCAACACCCTTCACACTGACTCCAGGGCTTCACTTAGTTCTTTTAAAGCAATGGAGCCAGGGACCAATGCCTCTGAAGCTGGGGATAAAAACAAGTCTCTTTTTTCTGTAAGCTGATTGCCTCGGGCATTTTACCACACCAGCAGAAAACTGAGTGACATCCTCCTGGGGTTCCTTATGAGCCCCTTCAAGAGGTTTATTTTTTCTCACCGTTTTCTCTAAGCTTAGTACAGTTCCTGGAGTCCGTGGACACAAAGACACAAAAAAGACACAAAACACTGGCTGGAAGGTCTTTTTTTTTTTTTTTTTTTTGGAGACAGAGTTTCTCTGTAGCTTTGGAACCTGTCCTGGAACTAGCTCTTGTAGACCAGGTTGGCCTCAAACTCACAGAGACCCACCTGCCTCTGCCTCCTGAGTGCTGGGATTAAAGGCGTGCGCCGCCGACCACCCAGCGGAAGGTCGTTTCTTTAAGTGACCTGGGGGGCTTTTCATACACAGATGTTATGTTACAGGAGCTTTGTTAAGCTTTTGTAGTCCTCTTAATTTTAATTTCTGCTGTTTAGGCTTGTGTGTGTGTCTGCATATATTGCTGATAATTGTTTAATTTTACAAGCTGAGAAATCAGACTATCAGGTTCACTTTTATGTATCACCAATATTTAGTTCAGGCTGCTGTGTGCTACCAAGAATAGACAGAAGTCGAAGCGAACAGCTGCTGTCACTAGGGCAGCCCCTGAGTCTTAGACTTCCACCTAGAATGTGACCAATTTGTCTTTGGAGAAGGAGAAAACTGTATTGAAAATGGTTGATGACCTTATAGACCTTGAAAATGTCCTTTGATCACTTAGAGTTGGTTGCTGTGGCTCTCATTTCTTCCTTCGTGCTGAGCAGCAGGTCTCACACAAGCACAGTTGTGACATGGCAGTCACAGTGATGAACCTGTTCGGGTGGCGGTTCGGCTCAGTTCTCATTTGGTTACCATCTATTGAGGAGGTGATGCTCTATGGTCCTGCCTCCCTGAGATAGCTCTCATGGGACTTTCTTTGACAGGTTAGTGTTCTGGAACTTTAGTCTAGTGAAGGTTAAGCCCAGAAGTGTATTGGATCATTTTTTCTTCCCATTGACTGCCTGGTCACAGACCTACCTAAAGCAGAGGCCGCTTTAAGCTCATTCACCTGTTTTAGTGGGTGTTGGACCCTGTAGAAAGGTGCCATAGAGCGTCCTTAAGCGAAGCATTAAGCATGCACCTCAGGAAGTACAGAGTGCTGTAGACCAGATGCCAATGGGAGGCAGTTAGACAGAAGAAGGCGAGAAAAACTCAAGTCTCTTGAACTAAGCAGAGCATGGCGCGTAGTCACCACTGCTTTGATTTAGTTTTCTCATTTGCAAGAGGGAAACGCAGATTCAGTGAATGTTAGGGGGCCTAGCAGCAGTGAAAATGCTCTCTCCCACCTAGGAACTGGAGATGTAATTATAAACATAAGACACAATGCAGTTAAAACATTTATAATTACTGAGTGAAGATTTGGTTGTAAGGTCTCACTGCTTCACAACTGTAATGCAAAAGGTGTTAGCTGTGTAACACACTCACATGTGCTATGTAACTGCTGCCAAAATGTGACTTAATCTCCCGTTCCCATTTTGTATTCCATCTCTCTAAAGGGAAGAGGGTTCTGCAAATATTTTCACTGGGGTCAGAAGAAGTGCACGTAATTTTCTGCATTCATGGATATGCTGTGTTGCAACATCTCGCCTCTGGGGTCGCTGAGCAAAGCATTCATGGTATTTTACAAATAAATGTTCATGAATGTGTGCCAAGAAAACTTTATTTGTAAAAACAGAAAGAGAATGGCATCGTGCCCAAAGACCATAATTTACAGACCTCTAATTTGGGGACTTAGAAACTATAGCCAACACTTCAAAAAATTTTTTTTCACAGAATCATTTTACTGAACTTTTAAAGAACATCTTTTAACCGAACTTTATGTATTTTAAGAATTATCTTAATTGCCAAGACTCTTTCAGATATTTGTAAATGTGTATAGCATGATAATTTGAAACATGCGTCTATTGCAGAATGGCTAAATTGAGCTAGCTGTCAGATGCGCATGTTCACGTATCTTTTGAGGGGAAAGATTGATAGTATCTCCAAGAATGCAACACTATTCTTTAATAGTTTACCATGTCACACAACAGACCTCTTGGATACACAGCTCTTATCTAAGTGAGGTTGTGACTGTCCCATGACCACCCAGCCTCTGGGAGCTGCCATCCTGTGCTCTGCTTCTCTGAGTTCACTCTCCATCCTTCCTTCATCTTACTGTTGGCAACGTCTCTCCCTCCTAGTCTGCATATTGTGAGTGAAATGTGCTTTTCGGGGTGACCTTTGAGTTCTGTACTTAGAGCCTCTTGAGAACAATTGTCAACCACAGAATCATCTGGACTTTAGCAAATCAAAAGCTTTAAACAACACACAAGGTTTCAGTGTCTACTGCCAAAATCTATGAAGAAGTAATCTTGTGTCACACGACACCTCAGCAGCATTAAACAACACACTAACTCAGGGTGACTATAGTCAGAGAATGTGGAATTGCATGGCAGAGCATCGGCTAGACCACACCCACCTCACAAATCCAGCTGGGACAGGACCTACTTCTGACTCAGCTTGCTGGTTCTGCAAGGTTAGTGCATGAGGGATGTTACACTGGGCCCTCTGCTCTTTGCCTTCCCACAAGCATCATTTGCATTGTGGTTAGGGAGGGAGGGGTCAATGACTGTGGCCATCCCTATTAGTTCATTTTACATGTAACATTCCAAGCCAGGAGGTGGTGGCATATGCCTTTAATCCCAGGACTCTGGAGGCAGAGGCAGGCAGAGCTCTGTGAGTTGGGGGCTAGCCTGGTCTACAGAGTAAGTTTCAGGACAGCCAGGACCACACAGAGAAACCCTGTCTCAATTCCCCACACCTCCCACACAAAGTGGCACTTCAGTGTTGTTAGCACCTGTGGCCATGAGAAGGAGACCTGGATATAGTCTACCAGAGGAAGGGCATGCCATAGCTACCAGGGCATGTCCAGAAACTTCCATCCTTCTTTTCTCCATCCTATGTCAAACATTCTTTGCCTTGAGCTTCTTTTTCTTTGTTCCATGTTGCAAGGAGAGGTGGCTTGTTTGTCCCAGCCACCCAGCTAGCTTACACCCAAAATAACCTCACAGAAACTGTATTAATTAAGACACTGCTTGCCCATTAGCTCTAATTTCTTATTGGCTAACTCTTACATATTAGTTTAACCCATTTCTATCAGTCTGTTTATCACCATGAGGTCATGGCCTACCAGAAAAGTTTCAACACATCTATCTCTGGCCGCGGATCCATGGCATCTCTCTGACTCTGCCTTTCTTCCTCCCAGCACTCAGTTTTGTTTTCTCCACCTACCTAAGTTCTACCCTATCAACTAGACCAAGGCAGTTTCTTTATTCATTAACCAATGAAAGCAACACACAAACAGAAGGAACTCCTACACCAGGTCTGGTCCTGGATTGTTCATGGATTGCTCCACTGTCACCAAAGGCACAGTGTCCTATCAAAATGCCACCTCTTACCCAGTTTGTGCCACTTCTAAATGACCGTTTTCCACCACAGAGTTTTGTATGTGGGAGACGGATTGTTGCTACTCTTCTCCTTCCCCAGCCTCATTTTCTGGGTTTTCTGTTTCTTTGTTTTTTTCTTTTCAATAGATATCCAGAGATGTAAGAAGAACCTCTGCCATGGATCTGCAGGGAAATTTAAGCTGTCTAAAA
Organism: Chionomys nivalis; assembly: GCF_950005125.1. Classification (NCBI taxonomy): domain Eukaryota; kingdom Metazoa; phylum Chordata; class Mammalia; order Rodentia; family Cricetidae; genus Chionomys; species Chionomys nivalis. The sequence continues at coordinate 106,720,061 of NC_080086.1, forward strand.
ATGAAGGCTGAAAACATTTTTAAAATGTATTTCTCTCAGAGTCTTCTTGATCCAAGTTTGCCATCAAGTTTTTCTTTTCTTTCCTTCCTTCCTTCCTTCCTTCCTTCCTTCCTTCCTTCCTTCCTTCCTTCCTTCCTCTAACAAATGATGGCAATGGACCTATTGAACCAAAACCATTCTGGCTATTTCCTGATAGATCCTTCCTTTCCAAGAGCTTAGGCAGGATGCTTCTCATTTTCCTTTGTATTTTTCTCTATGTTCATTGAAAGATGTTTGGAGGGAACTTTGCAGTAATTATGTTCAGATGTCTGCTTCTATGATCTCCATCTCAGTAAGGAGACCAACAGCCGTCTCTCTCTTGATCATGTCATGGTGAGTGTAACCTTATATAGAGAGAATTTGAGTATTGGTTTGCATAGTTTTTGAGATTTCAAACATTTCCTTTTAAATATGCAAAAGATCATGAGTGTTATCTGAAAATAACAACAGATCAAGTATAGTCAATCATGAAATATACATAGGAAGGACAAAGGACACGAGCAGCAGGGGCAGGGCCTGCATACCAGTTCTAGGGGACATTATCCTCTCTTTCCTTTTCTCCATGTGAAGGAATGGTATTTAGCTCTATCATCATCATATACAAAAGTAAAAATTAAAGACAATCAAGAATCAAAGGCAAGACCAGATGTAACAGATCCACTGGAGAAGAACATGAGAGACTCACTAACATGGGCCCTACCAATGATGGTTTCCATGCTATGATGGACACTCAGGTTGCAGAATCAGATGAACAAATAGTTCTATACCAAACCAGACTTCTATTGTATAGCAAATGAGACAGCAAAATGAAACAGGAGCTTATGAATAAGAGAAAATATTTGCAGTGATGCCTCTGGGGTTAATATCAAATTCAACTCAATTTGTAAAACTCATCATCAGATTAACAGGCAGAAATTTGATAAGAAACCTCTCCATAAAAGGCATAATGATGGCCAACATGGGTAGGGAAAGGCTGTCAGCAGGGGCCACAAAGATCCACTGTCAGGTGCCAGCCTGACCTGTGAGGGTGGCCACTATCAAACAGTCAAAAGAGAAACAATCTTGGCAAGAATGTGGTTAGAAAGGGAATGCTTACACAGGCAGGAACACACACTGGCTCAGCCATTATGGAAAAGGTGGGCGTTTCTAGAAGATTTAAAAATACGACTCTAAGAAGATCCATATCTCTCTTATGTGCATACCGGGAGGAAGAGGAATGAATGTCCCAAAAGGGCACCCACAGACCATCCTCCCAATTCAGTACAGCCGAGATTTGCACATGACCCCACTATTTGATGGATAAATGAATGAGGAAATTGCAGAGCCCACATGCAGAGAGACTATCATTTATGGAGAGTGGCTCACAGGGAGAAGGATGCACAGGAGTGTTTGGAACCATGAAGGACAAAATGGAAACCTATTTCTGCTGCCTGTGAGGCTTTCTCCAAACTTCCTAATTTAAATTAGACTATTCAGGTACAGAGTATAAACAAAGATAATCTTATAAATATATGTATCTGTGTATAGATTCCTGAGGACAAGATCTCATGCCGTGCCTTATTCATATGCTTCTCCACAGTGATACCCAAATCATAGGCATTTAATAAAGTGTCTTATTAGAACCTTCCTCAATAGTTTTCTTGATGATGCCTGCTATGAAGATGATATCAAAGCAAGCTCTTTCCTCAATAGTTTGAAAACAAATTATTTAGGTTCAGAATATTCAAGCATCGTGTCAAAGACCTGCGTGGCTCTAAAATATTCGGTGTTGCAATAAATCCTTTACATGAATAGAGTAGGATAAAACACAGAAGAGAATTAAGTCAGTTCTTACAGGCCTGTGGTAGAAGAACTCACCAATATTACCATAAGGAATAGTTGAGACAGAGCATCATATCTACAGCTAATGTGAGAAATAGCTTCCATACAGTATATAGCTAAGGCCTTATTTACAGAGAGACACCTGGTCACAAATTAAAAGTAGTCAACAAACAACCTAAAATTTATCCTGTGAGGGAAAAGACAAAGTGTGCCTGTCCCAGTAAAAATTGGGAAGTGGTGTCAGAGGCAACATGCCCACTCTCAGGTGTTGACACATCTCAGGGATCCTTTAGAAAATATCATACAGAACAGAGAAATGAGGACTTTGCATAGTTTTATTGTAGAGACATGAGTCACCTAAGAAAACTATGCAGCTTGGATGAGCATCGTTCAAAACACACCCAGAGGGACCCAAGTACCACATCTCATTTTATATCATCCATCTTAAGTGCGGTGTTCCAAGGAAGCCAACTGGGTGAACGTGGAGCATGGCGACTCTCCTACTTCTGGTCATCGATGAGATCAGGGAGTGACAGTGTAGAAGGAAGCCCGGTGGAGCATGTGTGCCTTTGCTAGAACACCTAATGATCAATATCCAGTCATCCCTGAGAGCCACTGACAGGTGACGGCAGGACTGAAACTCCCATCGTGCAGAGGGATTCAGGTATACAGAGCAGGATGGGAAAATTCTGGGCCAGCTTTGGAAAAAGTGGTGGGAGAATCCAAGTTTCTGCTACTCGTGGTCTGCCAGCTTCTAAAGCTTCCATACAGACAGCGCTACCTATGTGAAGCTTTTCTTATGGGAAGCCAAGGTCACTAGATCACTGGTGCCTGCTACCAGTGTCTCAGTGGTTTCTGTGAAGCTAAGGCGATGCTTTCTGTGGGATTCCCAAGTTCTTTATCAGCTTTCTAGAACCAGGATTGCACAAAACGCTTGTTTTCAGTTTGTCTCTGTGAGCTGAGAAGAGGTCTGAGGATTTAGAGACTGGAGTTTGGAGGGGGCGTGGCTAGAGGATTTTCTTAGCTCCTGAAAGGGTAAAGCAAGCCACAAGAACCAGAGAAAGGACAAAAGCCTGAACCATCAGGTCTTTCCTTATTAACCCTCTGAAGATTTGAAAACGGAGAAAATCCTGGGACGTGTCCGGCTTCCATCACCTCCACCACCGCCAACCCGGCTACATTGCTCCTGTCTGTGCAGGATGATCCGCCAGCTCCCCCAAACTCTGCACCCCCAAAGTCAGTCCCTCACTGGGAAGGCCTTCTTGGCCACTCAAGAAAGAGTCATTGTCACCTTTAGGTTTTTACTTTCTCTCTCAAACATATCCCTTCCAAGTAGTTACCATTCTTCCTTAAGTTTCTATTCCCTCCCTCTGGCCCTCCCATACCTTTGCAGGTCACTTTGACATCCCTCCTTCTCAGTCTCTGTGACTCTATAGCTACTTGTCCCAGTTACATAGGCATCACTGAAGGGGCTCCCTCACTTGCATTCTCCATCATCAAGTACATCCTGTCCCCCCGACCCTGAGGCCACTGTGTTGGTCCACGGGGCAAGCTAGCTCATAGATGGTAAATGTTACATCGATACCCACAGGCAGATGTTTGACCGACGTGAGACCTGGGAAACATCTGTTTTACTTGGCTTCTCTGACATATCATCCCAAGAAGTCCTTGCTTGAGTGGGTTCTTCCCAGAACCTTCTGCTCTGTGAATAGATAAGGAACTACAAACAATGCAGGAATATGGGGATGCAGGTAAGAGATCAGAGAAAACGTAAACATCGGAGACCACAAAACAACAAAGCAACGTGTTATGATGTTGATGGTCCTGAATCTAAAAATAAGTTATACTCATTTTTAGAGTATATATATATTTATTTATTTTTCCCTGGAGCTCATTGAGGATGTAGGTAAATTGGAAGGATTAGCTCAGAAACAAAAAAATTGGACAGGACCAAAGTTAGGTACGGAATGGCTCCTAAAGAGGCAAGAGAAGGGATTTAAAGGAGTTAATTAGCATGAAATGAAAGGAAGCTGCTTAGAAGAATAGGGACCAGGAGAAAATTATCCTTGATGTTTGGAGAATTGGTGTCAGCATCAAGATTTTAAGTTATCTTACCTATGATCTGAAAACTCTTAGAGAAAGAGAGAGAGTTCCTCTGTGTGTGTGTGTCTGTGTGTCTCTGTGTGTGTGTAGATCAGAAGTCAACCTTTGACCCTCATTTAGCATCCATCAATTTTTTTCTTTTGAGACTGAATCTTTCTATGTAGCCTTGGCTGTCCTGGAACTCTCTATGCCGACCAGACTGGTCTTGAACTCACAGAGATCCCCCTGCCTCTGCTTCCTATACGCTGGGATGAAAGGCGTGTGCCACCACATCCAGATCTCATCTGTTCTTGCAGGCAGAGTCTCTCACTTAGATATGGTACTCAGCAAACAAGGAAGGTTGGCAGACAACAAGGCTCGGGGACCCACCTGTTTCTATCTCCCCACAGGCACTGAAGAATGCGCCACGATGCTTAGTTTTCATGTGGATTTGGAGGCTGAACATGGGTCCTTATGTTAATATAACACACAGTTTCCTGAATGAGCCTGAGCCTTAGAGCTGAAACCCCATGTTTAGAGAATGTCCTGTGGTTGGAAAGGAGTATACCCGGGTTGTCTTTGTGAGGGGTCCCATTAGAGGTCTCTCGTATCGACCAGAATGTCAGAGGGAGCAAGGGTTCTTGACCCGAAGCTCTGAGCTTTGGACAAGGTTAAGTTGGTGCCTGATTCTCAGTGCATTCATCTCTTCCGAATATTGAGCCCCAACAGCAGCAATCAATTAAAGAATAGTCCCCAGGTGCGGTGGCGCACGCCTTTAATCCCCAGCATTTGGGAGGCAGAAGCAGGCGGATCTCTGTGAGTAAGAGGCCAGCCTGGTCTACAGAGTGAGTTCCAGGACAGTCAGGGCTACACAGAGAAATCATGTCTTGGAAAACCAAAAACAAAGAGAAACAAAACAAAAGTATAACATGGAAATTCAAAAGGCATGCTAAGTCTAAAATCTCAGTTTCTCTGAGTTAAAATATAGGAAGGGTGGATACGGGAGCAGCAAAATATATGTCCTAACTAATATTTATCTTAGGGTTGGCAAGAGACTTGACTTTAGAGGGGCTTGCAGGTGTCCAGGGAGATGTCCCCAGCTGGTACCTTGGGCAACTGAGGAGAGGGAACCTGAAATGACCCTATCCTATACTGATGAATATCTTGCATATCACCTTAGAATCTTCATCTGGCGATGGATCAAGATAGAGACAGAGACCCAATTTGGAGCAATGGACTGGGACTGAATAAGCATGGGTTGAAACTGGACTCTGTGAACATGGCGGACAATGAAGGCTGATGAGAAGCCAAGGACAATGGCACTAGGTTTCGATCCTAATACATGAACTGGCTTTGTGGGAGCTTAGCCGGTTTGGACGCTCACCTTCCTGGACCTAGATGGAAGTGGGAGGACCTTGGTCTTCCCGCAGGGCAGGGAATTTGGACTGCTCTTCAGTATGGAGAGGGAGGGGGAATGGAGTGGGGGGAGGAGAAGAGGAGTGGGGATAGGGGGAGGGGAGTGGGGGAAGGGGGCAATATGTGGGAGGAGGGGGAGGGAAATGGGAAATGGGGAGGAGGCGGAAATTTTAATTAAAAAAGAATAAAATAAAAAGAAATAAAAAAATAAAAGTATGAATGGACGGAAAAAATAAAAGAAGTCAAACACAGCCATCCTTCAACATCTCTTTTGATAAGGCTTAAATTTTTAATCATTATGTCCACATGAAGTCTGTCCTAACACACTAGAGCAGCTCATTGAGAACATTTGTTGGTTTTTGCTAGATTCTGAGTAACAGAAGATGAACTTTGTAGTAGAGAGGACCTCTGTGTCTACAGGTAGAACTTGGGGCACCATGGTGATCTTGCTGAAGTCTGTGGTATGATGCCCATTGCCTCCTTGGGTTAATTTCCTATTCCAGTCTTGTCTGTGGGTTCTATCTTGCGCACCCAGCCTTCTCTGTCTTCCTACCAGTCTGTAGAAAGCCTGTGGCTTTCCCTCCCCCCACAAAATTCTACCTGTTAGGTTTAGTGCCTATTCTTTCTTCCCTCTTGCCTGGGAAGGAGTGGCTTCCAGTCTCTCCACTCTCCTCTCATCCCCCAGAGAACTGCAGCTTCTCTTGATCTTGGTTGGGCTAACTCCCAGCTTCTAAAGTTTCTCTGTAGACTCACTGGTATGGCTATGTGAGACCTTCTTATGGGTGTTTGGGGAACCAAGGTCACTGGGTCATTGGTGTCTGCTACTGGAGTCTGAATGGTTCATGAGGCCAAGGTGATGCTTTCTGTGGGATGCCAAAGTTCTGTGTCAGCCTTCTAGAACCAGGGCTGCACAAAAGGCTTATTTTCAGTTTGTCTTTGCTTCCTGGGAGCCTACAAACCTTAGCTACCCTGCCTCTTCCTGGCAGTTGGGATTGAGATTTCATGTGCTCCAAGAGTACAGAAGAAGACAGGCAGAAGCAGGCAGCCTAGGGAGAAGGATTTGCTTTCACACGCCACCTGAGATCCATGGAGACACGACTGTGGCCTGCCTTGCCTACATTTGAAGTAGATGCTGGCCATAGCCAGGCTATCGCTAGCAGGACAGCCTCTCCTGCCACAGAGACCCGGACCCTCGGCTGAGCATCTCTCACCTCTTCACTCCTATCTCACCAGGTGTCTGTGGACGGTCTAGTAGGCAGCACACATCATGACATGGGTGCTTTCAGACTGTGAAGTTGTGAAAAACAAATTTAGCAATCAAATCAAAACTTCTGACAGTAATGTTCAGGGCAGGAGACTCAGGACATGGCTGCTGTGTTCAGCTGCACTGAAATCCGAGGAAGAAACCCTGGCATCCTGTACCACTGTTTTGCTTTAAGGGAGCCAGATATTAGAAGAAAAGAGAAAGATTGGGAGGTGTCCCTATTACAAAGTGGCTGCAGTATATGGGGACCTGAGTTTAGAGCCCCATAACCTATATAAAAAGCCTGGTGTGGTGGCATGCCCCTGAAGTCCCACTGTGAGGAAGACAGAGGCAAGAGGAACCTTGGGTTTTAAGAGCAAGGTTTTCTGCCTAATTTGTGAGCTCTAAGCCAATGAGAGACTTGGTCCCAACTAAGATGGACAGTGTTGCCAAGGATGACGTCTAAGGTTGACCTCTGATCTCCATCATGTATCATGCAGGCACACATGCAAGAATATGCACATGCACATGTGAATGCAAAGAGAGGAGGGGGGAGGGGAGAGGAGGGGGCGAGGGGAGAAGAGAAGAGAAGAGAAGAGAAGAGAAGAGAAGAGAAGAGAAGAGAAGAGAAGAGAAGAGAAGAGAAGAGGAAGGAAAAGGTTTAAGGTAAATTTGCCCAAACATAAAGAAAAACTAACTCCTGGAAATAAACATTTCTACAAGCAAGCATGGCAAGCAAAAAAACAGTTGGTTCAAGTCTCCCGGAACCACGCAGGCTGAGCGGCAGATGCTGTGAGTGTCTGGTGACAGGATTACAACCTCACACGTCTTCAGTTGCTCTGTGGGCCTGCTGTCTGCAGGCCCTGGTACAAACTCCTCCAAGGCAAACCTGAGTCTATGCAGTGTTTCCAGAGAGTGGTGCCCCCAGGAGAGAGGTACAGAGCAGGGACAGATGGGCCCTAAAAGGAAGGAATTACCTGCCCAAGTCACAATTATTACAGGTCTCTGGGTTCATTGTCAATTGGAGTGGCAGTTGATGGCACAGCAGCTGGGACAGATGGCTTATCTCCAGCCAGTGATGGGATCTCGGCCAACTCCAATCTCTCTCCTCCCTCTGGAAAGAGACAGAGAAAGAAAAGGCTCACACAGTTGTCAGTTAATCAGCGTTAAAGGGGAGGAAGCACCATTTCTGTGAAGGGCTTGTTTGTCTGCTTGCTTCTAATCTCCATTTGCAGCTTTCTTTAAAGCAGAGATTCTGTTTATTTGTTGTGACTTCAAACGTGTTTGGGGCCCAACGTTCAACCTAGAAGACATTCCACTCTGGATCTTTGTTCCACAGGATTTTTTTTTTTTTTTTGAGTTTTCGAGACAGGGTTTCTCCGTAGCTTTTTGGTTCCTGTGCTGGCCTCGAACTCACAGAGATCTGCTTGCCTCTGCCTCCCGAGTGCTGGGATTAAAGGCGTGCGCCACCACCGCCCTGCTCCACAGGATCTTATAACACAGCTTCTCACAGCTGAACCATTTTAATCAAATGGTTAGTATTATAATTAGCCAAAACTTCGGGTTTCTTTTCCCCCTCTGATTGTAATCTGTACTGTATGCTCCTATTTACACAGTGCATAGGATCAAACCCAGAAAGGGTTATCTCTATGTATGGGGACATTTCCCAAGTAAAGTTTACCCCAAGAACCTGGCTTGAGTACTTCACTAAGCAGAATCATCTTCAATACTCACATCTTCAGATGCCACACCTTGCCCAGAGGGCAGCCTGTACTGAATGATGGGAGCTCCAGCCCTCCATCAGACAGACGGCAGCACTGGCTCACGGGCTGTGTGGTCATGCTTGCATGATGCTCTGTAAACAAGAAGGGTGGCACAGTAGTGGTTGGTAGCCTACAAGGGACTCTAGATTGACAGAGGTTAAAATTGAGGCTTTGTTTCCACTACATCTCAGCTTCTTAAGACCAGTGAGATCTAAAGGGTTGATTCTCTAAGCTTCAGGTTTAGTAATCGTACAAATCAAAAAGTTCAGTGTTTCTGGCAGGTGAGAGAGTGTGAAGAGTTTGATGCAATAAGAGCAGCGTGGCTCTTCCACAGGAGCAGGTAGGATGCTTCTCCGTCCCCACCCATCTGAACTCCTACTCTGACATGGCCCTTGTACACACAATGACGCACCTTCTCCCTGAATGGCAAATGAATGAAAATGGAACCTGTTCTTTTTCTGTTCCCTTCACTCTAATTTTGAACAAGTTCTTTTGTGTGCATCTTCTCAATGGGCCCACACACTTCCCGATGGTCATGTCAGTGTCTGAGACATTGCACTGCGGTCACACCATGACACCATTATAGTCAAGCACCTACCTGGGTTTCCTGAATCCCATTCTCTACTCCCACCCCTTTGTTCTATGTTTAAAGATGTCAGTGTCCTGACGAAAGGACCACAGCGACCGTCCATTGGCCTTCATAACTCTCTATGATGGCCCTTGCCCCTTCTCCCAGGGAGGGCGTCCTTCCTCTGTCTTCCACGGCACAGTCTATAGAAGTTACACCTGTCTGACTTGAGCTTACAAAATCCCTTATTCCCTCGGCAGCTTTGCCCTTGCGAGCAGCTCTAATTTCTCATGGAAATGTCATCTTCCGGTTCTTCCGGGTGCACCAGGAAAAGGAGAAACCACACAGCAGCACACAAAAGTTCCTAGAGTGGGTTTTTTTTTTAAGTTTTTATCACATAAGACTTAATTTCTGGAGCTGCCCTCACTGAGTGTGTTCATATACTTCAGACTCCAGCTTCTCCAGCTTTCATGTCTGCCCCCTTTACTTCCATCTTCTTCACAGGGCACAGAGTTGCCTCCTGGTTAAGGTAAAACATTTTCATTAAGTCCTGCTGCCGGTGCCCCTCGGCAGCCTGACTCAGAGGATCTCCATCCTTTCTGCTCAAACCATGCACTTCTGGTCTCCTCTCTACCCTTCTCACTGATTAGAAATGAGCACATACCCAGCATGCGTATAAACACATGTGTGCGCATGCTCCACGGCTAATAAACTGACTTTGAAAATCAACATGTGTACAGCTCCTCCACCTCCGATCCTAGGGACAGCAGGATTTTGTAGAGCAGGCTTAGCTTTCTAGACAGATGATTCTTTCCACGGCCATTTTATTTTGTTGTTTTTTTTTGGGGGGGGGGGTTTGAGACAGGGTTTCTCTGTGGCTTTGGAGCCTGTCCTGGAACTAGCTCTTGTAGACCAGGCTGGTTTCGAACTCACAGAGATCCGCGTGCCTCTGCCTCCTGAGTGCTGGGATTAAAGGCGTGCGCCACCACCGCCCGGCTCCACGGCCATTTTAGAACAGGCAGTGGTAACTACTACTTAACTCCTTTACCGCTTTAGACTATTCGTAGAAATATTCCTGATATGCAAACAGCAACTGTTTAATGTCCTCAACTCACTGAACACCATGAATCCATGCCCAAGTCGATCACTTTCCCAGGATCTGTCCTTTCCCCTTGGAGGTATTTTTGTTGTCGTTGTAGTTGCTGTTATTTCTGTTATGTTGTTGTTTTTGGTAGTTGGGGTAGTCAGAACACTAAGCATTCTAACTGTGGCCTTAGCAAAATCCCAGTACAAGATAGCACTGTGAACAAGCAGACTCTGTCCCTATTTCATGTATGTGCTGAAGGGCAGGATGCTTTAACAGTCAGTGTGTCCCCGACCCCCGTGTCTGCCATGATTGGCTCAGAGAAGGATAAGTGTCCCATTTCTGGGCCAGATGAGGTAGTAGGTTGTAAGTAGCTGCCGAGTGTTCTCACTGTGTTATGATGTGTAATTGTGAAGGCTGGAGGTCACATGATGAGGTATGAAGTTATTGTGGTCCAAACCTATCATCTGATAATATATATGATATTATATAATGATATGACATATGATATATATTATATATAAGTATGATATATTTATATGATATCGTATATATGAGATATCATTTTAACATTTAATTGTGTGTGTGTATGTGTGTGCACGCACGCACGTATTGAGTGCAGTTCCCGTGGGGGCCAGAAGACAATGAGAATCCCCTGGAGCTGGAGTTATATGTGTTTATAGCTTCCGGATACTGGATGTTTATCCTCTGCAAGAACTCTTAACTGCTGACCCATCCCTCTAGCCCCAGAAAGCATTCCTAATAGAACGGAGGGTCCAAGTTGAGAGCTAAGCTCTCTCTGACCCTGCTGAGCCCATTGTTCCACCATACCACACTGCACCCATATATTGTAAATACTGCTGTTGATACTCTTGCCCTGTGTTACTGTTTCTCTGGCTGTTGTGCTCTGTAACACCATTCTCAAAAAAAAAAAATTTTCACAGGGACAATATCTGGACGGAGCTTGGGATAGTGCTTAGGACTGAACTTCTGATAAGAAGCATAGCTTTAATGTCAAAATTTATGTGATAGGTGTTTAGTGATATCGCAGGAAGTATCACTTAGTACTTACAAATGGATATGAATCATGCAAGCGTTCTGAGCAACTGCCCAGGTTCTGTATGCCTGATGGCTGTCCACTTCCTCGCTGCTAAGGTAGGTCTTGTGTGCAAACATGACGCTGCAAAGACATGGTCACCATGGTTATCTCCTGTGCTCCCAAGCTTTCTTCCACAGAGTTCTGGAGACCTTGGTTCCAGTTTCTCCATGATGTTTTCCTCATTGTTCCCGCTATGACCACCATATAAAGGAAGCAAGGGTCATCATAGTCCTAACCAAAGAACAGGACGAAGTGATGCCACAATTGACTTTGTTTTCTGTGACCGTATAATAAAATACTCTAGCAATGCAGAAGTCATTTCACTGTGTCCTCTCTCCCTTCTCTCTGGCCCAGCTCAGAGCCAGAAAGAATTTGGACCATGCTCTGACTTCAACTCTGAGAGTCACACGTGAGGACTTTGGAAATTATTTGATTTTAGAGAGCCAATCAAAAGTCACCAAGTAACTGGGAGTGTGGCTGGTGCCTGAAATGCCACACACAGGAACTGGGGTGAAAGAGACTGAAGTTAGAAGTCCTGCTGGGAAGAGGGAGGGCTCCCAGGCCAAGAGAGGATAATGAAGACGAATATCTATATATGTTTGAAAGTGTAAAAGAATACATTAAAACCTGGAGATGCAGCCAGGTCTGGGATGTCCATTTCGAGTTAACCTTGTTTCTTTTGGATGTGGGTAGGCATGTGGACAGGAGTGTATTTGTGTCTGCTCTTGGCCTGATGTTCACATTCCCACATTGTTAGTGCTATTTTTCAGTAATGGTGGACCACATCACATGATCCATCGAATCATGTTTGATTTGATACTGGTAAAGGAAGAAGACCATTGAAAGACAGAGGCTTGAAAGACAGAGGCAGGCCACGTGTGGTCCCAAGAATCTGAGATCACCAAGTCACAGACCTGACAGCAGAGTCAAAACTCTGACCTGGCTTTCCACGCATGACCTCAAACTGCCCTGGCAAGCACAGAAATACTAAACCATATATCTACACTCTCCTAATTATCTTTATCTTATTATATATACATGGTTTTCACTATATATGAATGTGTGTATAACAGATTCCAGAGTTTGAGCAGGAATGGTCGCCTTCTGTATTTCTGAGTTTCTTTTATCTTGCTGTGGTTTCTGCTTTCTTTCCCAAGTCATGGTTTTTGGTTTGCTGGTTGTTTTGTTTGTTTGGTTAGTTGGTTGGTTTTGTTTCTGGTGTAGAGCTTGGCTGTGGCAATGCCCTTGCTTTCTCTACCCTTTGCCCAGGTAAATTATCCCATGACTTCCAGAGTGCCCTTGAATTCCAAGACAGATGGAGCTTGTGTTCCTAGGAGACCCGGAGGTCCGGACAGCTGCTCGGTGCTGGGCATGTCACACCTGAGCTGGAAAACCTGCAGTAGAAGTCCGATCTGGAAGTCTCGTGAGACTCATCCTCTCAGAGTGTTCGCCCTCCAAATGCCCTGCGCCTCTCTGACGCTGTCTGCTTTCCCAGGGTGACAGGTGAAGAATTATGGATGTGGAGATAATCCTTCTAGAATAAATGGGTCTCCACTTTGCTTGCTTGTTCCTGAATTCTAAAGGGAAGAAAATTGCAACAACGTATTAACTTGCCTCAGCCAAACCTGACCATACAGGCTAAGAAGTGAGCCTGCTCTATTAGGAAGATTCCAAACAATCTGCAAATCCTGGGAGAAGTTCATTCTCTCCAACTCACTCCCGACCAAGGCAGTCTTATCAAGACTCAGAACGACCCAAACATCCACATTTACAAGTGAAATGAGAGAGAAAATCCCCACTAGTTGGGAGTGACATTGAACCTTCTCCCTGCCTTCTGTGTTCTCAGTTAAGGAAGCTCCTCTTGCCACTGGTAAGGAAGGTGTTTCATCTGCCTCCTCAGTGCACAGGCTAGTGAGCCACATGCACTCCAGGTTCTAGCTCCCCAGTTCGGGGCACAGCCATACAAAGTTCTCTGGGGACCTTGGCCTCCATTCTGAGTGGGAATTGTTGAAGCAGGGAGATGAACCATTCAAACTAGAGTGGGTTCTGATTACAGCCCCATTCGGGTCCTTCCTGAATGTAGAGCGGATCCTCTCAGCAGGTTAAATGCATGACCACTGAGTCTGGAGTAAGGTATTTTGTACCCTAACCCATGGACCAATGCTCTCACGGGGCAGTCTGAGTGATATCGCAGCCCCATCTCCACCAGCTCAGACACAATGGTAGAGATGACGGACGCCATCCACTATGCAAGAACGTGAGGGGTAGCAGTGAGCTCTGTCTGTGCAAGTGTTTGAGGTAAGAAGAGCTCAGTGAATAAGAGCCCTCACTACATACAAGCACTCACACACCCACATGCACACACAAGCACACACTCACATGCACAAACATACGTATACACATGCACTCAAAGGCATAAACGCAGAGAGACACAGACACATTCACAAATAACACAGAGACAATCATGCATGCGGAGGTGTGTTTTTGTGCATACTAACATGCACAAACATATACAGAGACACACACATGAATATACACTCACATACACACACTCAGAAGGACAAATACACACATGTACATATATGTATAAACACACACATATATACATATATACATACATATATATGTATATATATATATATATACTCCCGTGTACAAGCAAACACATGCTTCTTTTATTCTACTTAGAGTGTTGTGTATAAATAAATCTAATCATAAAGTATAAACAAAAAGGTTTATTTACCAAGCAGACAATGTGTTAATTAGGAGAATCACAAGCTGAGAACATCTACTCCTTTGCATTGTTCTGGTTTGGACACAATGACAGTAGGGGTAGTGATGTTTGCTCATGAAATGCAAATGTTATGAACAGTCTCTGCTGTCTTCATCTTCTACACAGACACCCAGATTGGGTGCTATCACAGTGCTCTGATGAACTCTCACTGTGACCAGAGAGTGTGCATGTATCAGGACGGGTCCTGGCCTGTCAATCCTGCTTGCTGGGATCCTGGAAGGTGTGCTCTCTGAACACCGCCTTCCCTAAGGCTCGAGGAGCTGACCTGGTGATTCCTCCTGTGTGTCCAGCTCCTAGACAGCTCAGCAGAGATGAGCACGAGCTCAACTGCTGCAGGGGTCTTTTCACGCTGCCACACGGGGCTGCACGTGCTTGTAGGGTATGGACGGTCTTCTCGTGAAGAAGCCCCACTTCTTGACTCCTGTCAGGCTGTGTGGGGACAGTAGAGTCCCTAGTCAGAGTCATTTAGCTGGGAACAGTTCTGACAAAGTGACATATTTATTCTGGGGACTGTGTTCTAATGCCATCCTAATATTCGACCAAAATATTTCTCCTGATTTAATATAGCTGAAACAGATTATCCGTGGGTTCTGAGGGCAGATGAAGTAATTTTTCTCATCATGGAAGTCCTTTGCTGCACCCTGGAAGGTTGCAGTCAGTCTGCAGCTCATTTGGGAGTCCGCCAGTCTAGGTGAGGCCCCACAGCTGCTCTAAGCCTGGGGTAAGTGGTAATTCCAGGATGCTGCAGCCTCCTGCCCCAGCCCTAGGAAGGCACAGAGAATGAAGAGCGTCCTCCAACACTGCAGGCCAGGGGACTCATTCTGCTCTTCTGTTCACAGGAAGGAAAGCAAAGCCTGACACCTGGCTCCTGTTACCCACACAATCTGTTAATACAAATGTCTGCCACTTCTGCCCTTTATACACCTTTTAAAATCAATGGATGTTCCTTTGCTTCATGCCATGTTTTCAAGGGAGGTAACAAAGAAGGAAGCTATTCTGTTTTGTAAATCTAATTCATTTCTCCACCCATTCACCCATGTTCCATTGGTGCTCCCCCTTGCCAAGTGCTGCTTGCCCTGCAATGCTTACAGTCTTGCAGAATGCCTGTTCTCAATTTTATTTTTACCTCCCAATTAAGCTGTCGTGGCCGAGCAGCCTAACCTTGTGTGCAGTGGTAATTGGCCTGCTACAATCTGGTGGTGTTGATTTCTCAGGAAACAGTAAAGAGAGTCAGTGTAACCCCTTCTGGCTTGTAAAAGTCCGCACTTGTGTCTAGGTAATGCCAATTACTCACAGGCTTCAATATGAGACCATTAATCTCACAACAAATAGGGACTCAAAATGAAGAAAAACCAGACACAATCAAGACCCCAAACCAAATACAAGCAAACAAACAAAAACTCCGTAAACAACAAAACAGACAGAATGAGTGTTGGATGTTTGCTCTATATTCTGGACAGCCTTGAACCCAGAAGTGTGGGCTCAGATGCCAACCTCTGAGCTGTGGGCTTGCTATAGTGGGGCCTTAGGTATTCTGTGTGTGAGGACAGGGAACAGTAGGTGCTAAAAGGGCCTGGGTGAGCTTCTGCGCTTGGAGATCTCCTCCTTCGGTCTCCCTGATTATAAAGAAGACTAGGGACAGGATTCCCGGTCTGTGGTTGCAAATCTAGACCAGTAGCAGTTGCTTCAGGCTTGTTGCAAATGGAGCTCCAGCTTTGCATCAGGACACAGGATTGGTGTTGACACCTTCAGAGCCCCAGAGCTGGTGGTGTCATGTGCCTCAGCTAACCGACAAGGTTATACAAGATGTGTTCCCAGTGGCTCAGCCAGAGCTTTGCATCCAAGGTGAAGATCAATCTCAAACCATTTTCAGCATTTTATGAGGCCTAAGAGATTTTGTAATGGGAATAATTGCAAAGAGTGGTCAACACCATGTTCTTCCACCTAAAAGTCTATAGCTCTGTGGGGTAAGAGAAAAGTCTCTCAGGTGCCTACTATACAGTAAGCAGGTGTTACATAATTGCTCTAGTTAGTGTTCTAATGCTACAAAGAGACACCATAACTATGGCAACTCTTATAAAAAGAAAGCATTTCATTGAGGCTTGCTTACAGTTTCAGAGGTTTAGTTGATTATTGGCATGGTGGGAAGCATGGAACCACACAGGCAGACATGGTGCTGGAGGAGAACTTAAGAGTTCTACATCCTGATCCACAGGCAACAGGAGTGTGACGCTGGCCCTGTTCTGGGCTTTTGAAACCTCAAACCTATCCTGAATTGTAGTAGGAGCTGTGAAATAATTACATGGAAACTGTATTCTTTTAAACACTGCCTGACCCATTTCTATTCATGTGTGTAGCACCCCAAGGTGTGCTTACCGGGAAGATTCTAGCCTACGTCCATCCTGGGTCGGAGCTTCATTGCGCCTGCTCTGGAGAGGAGAGCATGGCGTCTGTTTCTCAGAGGAGCTGCCCTGCATCTGAGCTCACTTCCTCTTCCTCCCAGCATTCTATTCTGTCTACTCCACCCACCTAAGGGATGGCCTATCAAATGGGCCAAGGCAGTTTGTTTATTGACAAATGACCTTCCTCCATCACTGAATGACATACTTCCTCCAACAAGGCCACATCTACTCCAAGAAGTCCACACATCCTAGTCCTTCTCAAGTAGTGCCGCTTCCTAATGAGTAAGCATTCACATATTTGAGCCTGGCGAGGCATTCTTAGTCACCCACCACACATGATCATAATTGAATTCCCACAGGAGTCACCACATTACCAGTGACTGGATGGTCTGCAGCCATGGGGCAAAGTAAGGGCTGGAGTTTAGCACCAGCACAGGGTGTGGGCAACAGCTGATTCTTCCTGGGTCTGACTCTTGAATCAGGCTTCTCTTAATCCAAATTGTCTCAGGTAGCTCTGAGGCACAGCTATTTGGACCTAACAGAATTAAAACCCAGAAAAGTCTTCCTTGCTGTAGGGACCCATGACCCTAATAGAATAGTAGATACCCAGTGTCTGGAGGATCAGGACATCTGTAGTGAACGGTTCCCAAGATCCTGCCCAGATGGGGAAGCTAGGGGCAGCCATTCTTGTCAACTTGCTTGGAAAGTGTCTTTGTTTCTCATTCCCATGGATCCCAATTCCCTTGGGTGTCTCTCTTCTGAGAGAGAGAGCCTACTACATTTCAAACATTGCTAGCTGGAATGTATCTGTACCATAATTTCCTACATTTTAGAACATATATGTGGTGGTTTGAATAAGAATGCCCATCCTCAGGGGCTTGCATATTTGAATGTTTCATCATCAGAGAGTGGTATTACTTGAAAACCACTAGGTGGTATGGCCTTGTTAGAGGAAGTGTGTCACCGGGGTTGGGTTTTGAGGTCTTGAAATCCCAAGGCAGGCCCAGTGTCTCCCTCTCCTCTCTGCTGCCTATAGATCTGGTAGTAGAATTCCTAGCTCCTTCTCCAACACCATGTCTGCCTGCATGCCTCCGCATGCCCCACCAAGCTGATAATGGACTAAATCTCTGAAACTGTAAGCAAATAAATGTTTTCCTTTATAAGAGTTGCCATACTTGTGGTGTCTCTTCACAGCAATAGAACAGTGACTAAGACAACATAGGACATCTTAAGAGAAGGAGGGAAGAGAACATGAGGGAATGGGATGGCAGAGATGTGGGAAGGACAGAGAGTGAGAGCAAGGAGACAGATCTCAATTGAGGGAGCCATTATGGGGTTAGCAAGAAACCTGGCACTAGGAAAATTCCAGGAATTCACAAGGGTGATCCTAGCTAAGACCCTAAGCAGTAGTGGTGAGTGTTGTCTGAATTTTCTGTCCTGCCTGGTTCCTGCAGCTGTTAAGTCATCTACATTAGTTATAAACTGATTGGCCCATTAGCTCAGGCTTCTTATTAACTCTTATAACTTATATTAGCCTATAATTCATGTCTGTGTTAGCCATATGACTCAGCATCTTTTTCAGTGAGGCAGTCACATCTTGCTTGCTCTGTGGCTGGACCAGGACTACAGGAAAAGCTTCCTTCTTCCCAGAATACTCCTGTTTTCATTGACCCTCTACTTCCTGTCTGGTTGTCCTGCCTATACTTCCTGCCTGGCTACTGGCCAATCAGCATTTATTTAAAATATAATTGACAGGATACAGACCATTGTCCCACAGCAGGAGAAGGTGCCTGTACTGGCCTTCCCCTGTAATCAGATTGATGACTACCTTAATAGTCATCATAGAACCTCCATCCAGCAACCGATAGAAGCAGATGCAGAGATCCACAGATAAACACTAGGCCAAACTCCCAAAGCCCATTAGAAGAGAGGGAGAAACAATAATATGAGCAAAGGGGTAAAGGTGATGATGGGGATACCCACAGAAACAGCTAACCTGAGCGAGTGGGAGCTCACAAACTCCGTACTGACAGCAGGGGAACCAGCATAGGACCAAACCAGGCCCTCTGAATGTGGGTGACGGTTGTGTGCCTGGGGCAGTCTGTGGAGCCACTGGCAGTGGGACCAGGATTTATCTCTAGTGCTTGAACTGTTTTTTGGAACCCATTCTCATTGGAGGGATATTTTGCTCAGCCTAGATATGGGGGGAGGGCCTTGGTCCTGCCTCAAAGTGATGTGTCAGACTATGTTGACTCCCTGTGGGAAGACTTAGCATCTCTGAGGAGCGGATAGGGGATGAGTGGGGGAAGGTGGGGTGAACAGGAGGAGAGGAGGGAGGGGGAACTGGGATTAGTATGTAAAATGAGAAAAAGTTGTTTTAAAAAATATTGAGAAAACTAAATAAAAAATAAAAAGAAAACTTAGATAGTAAAAAATATTCATTTAATCCAAAAGTTCTTTTTTCAAAGTATGGATGAGAATATAACAAACCCCTAGAGACACTGAAGCCACTGAAGTGGACGAACACAGCCTGGATAGAAGCTGGGTTACTGGCTCTTCTCAACACACAGAGACTGTCAAATGGTTTTGTTCATAGGCATGTGGGGGTAGGTGGACATGTGTGTACTTGTGTGTAGAAGCCACAGGTCAACGTCAGGTCACTCTTTTGGTGCAATCCTCCTTTGTTTGTGGAGACAGAGTCTCTCACTCACACCTGTAGCTCACTGATTAGACTACACGGGTTAGCTCACTGATTAGACCACGCTGGTTAGCTCACTGATTAGACTACATGGGTTAGCTCACTGATTGGACTACCCTGGTTAGCTTACTGATTGGACTACACTAATTAGTTCATTGATTAGACTACACTGGTTGGCAGTGATCTCTAAGATCACTGGCTGCCCAACACTATTCTAAGGATAGACTCGGGTTCCCATGCTTCCATGGCCAGCACCCTATCAACAGAGTCACCTCCCCAGTCCCTGAGGGTGTCTAGTCATGATGGAGTTCTGTACCTTCAGCATTCTTTGAAGTGCCTTCAACATCAGGAACAGGTAGATTGAAATGGATCTTCAGGGGACCTCAGAATTTAGCAGGACATCAGATTTCCCAGAAAAAAAAATGACACTTCAAAAAGGCCTGATTAAAATGTATGAACACTGACACTTCTGCTAGAGGAGGCAGGAAAAGGGGAAGGATTTTCTTATTTCTGAGAATTCAATCCAATCTGCCAATTTTGCTTTCTAAGAGTTCAGATACCATCCGTGTGCCAGAGTCTGCAGTGTCTGTGTGGACAGGGGACTTCCAGAGAAACATCAAGCATTGGCTCTGGTGTGGCCACTGGCCTTGGCCCTGGGGCAGGCATCTGATGGAAGTGGGTCTTGTATCTTATCTG
This sequence comes from Chionomys nivalis, assembly GCF_950005125.1. NCBI lineage: Eukaryota > Metazoa > Chordata > Mammalia > Rodentia > Cricetidae > Chionomys > Chionomys nivalis. The sequence goes on from NC_080086.1 coordinate 106,739,766, forward strand.
TTGCTTTCATTGGTTAACTAATAAAGAAAACTGCCTTAGCCCATTTGATAGGCCAAACCTTAGGTGGGTGGAGTAAACAGAAGAGAATGCTGGGAGAAAGAAGCCGAGTAAGGAGTCGCCATGATTCTCCCACTCCAGACAGACGCAGGTTAAGATCTTTCCTGGTAAGACAGCTCGTGGTGCTACACAGAATATTAGAAATGGGTTAGATCAATATGTAAGAGCTAACCAATAAGAGGCTGGAACTAATGGACCAGGCAGTGTTTAAAAGAATACAGTTTCCATGTAATTATTTCGGGACATAAGCTAGCCATGCGGGCGGCCGGGTGCCGGGGACGCAGCCCTGCCGCTCCTATTACAACAGGCATCCAAGTGCCAAAGCCTGCTCTGGGCAAATGAACAAGGAAGCACCTGAGAACAGCCAGGCCCTGGCTGGATGTGGAAACTGGTCTTTGCCCTGGAGTGGATGTCCGGCAGGTAACCATCCTGCATAGGTATGATGTGGGAGGTCCTTCTATATATGTGATGTTTTATTGGTTGATAAATAAAGCTATTTGGCCAATGGCTTAGCAGAGAGAAGCCAGGAAGGAAATCTGAACAGACATAAAGAGGGAGAATGGGTGGAGTCAAGGAGACACCGTGTAGCTGCCAAAGGAGAAGGACATGCCAGAACCTTAGGAACCTTTCTGGTAGGCCACAACCTTGTGGTGAAACACAGATTGATAAAAAATTTAAAATTTAAGATGTAAGAGCTAGCTATAGTCTTTGGTCAGACAATGTTGTAATTAATATAGTTTTTGTGTGATTATTCAGGTCTGGGCAGCTGGGAAACGAATGAGCAGTCTCCAGTTACATATATAGCATTAGTACCAAGGTGGGGACTGTGAATTATGATTTTCCTGGAACAATCAGAGTGGATATTCTAATTTTTGATATTCCTCTAAACACACCTACTTTTTAGAATTCTGCGTTGGGATTTCCTGAGAAAATATGGCTTTTTAACTGCATGGAGATCACATATGTCTTCAATACATGTTTGAAGGGAAATATGCCCCCAAGGAAAGGGAGATCACATATGTCTTCAATACATGTTTGAAGGGAAATATGCCCCCAAGGAAAGAATGGTTTTTTTTTTCTTCCTCTGTGAGCCAGGAAGAGACTCTGACCTGTGGAGAAAACCATGCAAAACCAGGCTGACCTCTGCTGTAGGGAGACAAAGATAGAGGCTCAGTCACACATCATAAGAACTGAGCATATTTCATGTCAGTGCCAGGAGTCTTCAGGCTTCCCTCCTAAGAGACACTAGTAGACACTGCCTCAAAGACCTGGAGCCAGGTGGCCTCTGCTCTAGTGGGCAACTGATTTATTCACAAGGACACTTCTGAATATGAGCCTTGAAAACAGAATGTACTGGCTTTGGATAGAGGCTGTGGGATCTCTCTCTCTCTCTCTCTCTCTCTCTCTCTCTCTCTCTCTCTCTCTCTCATCCTTCCTTCCTTCCTTTCTTCCTTTCTTTCTTTCTGAAGAAAAGTATTCATATATAATGATAGTGCAAAACAGTATGTTCTAGTGTAATGGATTTCAACTGTATTCACCCCCATTTTGTCCTTTAGGTCACCCTTTTCCAGAGGCCTCTCCCCTTTCATTCTCAATACTCACTTGACCCTCAGCCATTGGCGTCACCCAGCTCAGGAGCCAATAGCCAAGGAGGCAGGACTGACTTTACCCCTTGGCCAGGGCACCTCCACAAACTCCACAACAGTCAGCTCCCACTGGTCTGGCCTTTCTTGGAGGTGGGGACAAGGGAACCAGTCCACAGCTCTGCCCCTGTGGTTTTCCTGCTATAATGCACTTAGATGTTGTGATTGTTTCAAATATTCTACTGAAACAAGACCGAGAAATAGTGGGATGTGGGTATTTGGGGGCTCCTAGCTAGAATCTCCATGAACTAACAGTTTCATAGGGAAAGTCTTTGAGAAGAATACATTTCTTAATGTCAGGCTTGGTGGATCTCACCTCATCCTAGCAGTGGGAGGCTGAGGCAGGAGGACTACCATGAATTTGAAGCCAGCCTGGGATTCTACATTGAGTTCCAGATGACGCTGGACTAAAGAGTGAGTTACAGCTTCAGGTTGAGCTTTGGCTACATAATAAGACATTGTCTATATACATATGTGTGTGTACATATATATGTATGTATGTGTGTATACATATATATGTATATATGTGTGTGTGTGTATGTGTGTGTGTATGGTTTCAATACTGCTTTCCCTTCACACAGGGTTATCTGGTGTAGACTTCTGAATAACTTCTCATACTGTTCAACTTCACTGCTTGCTTTTCGTAGATACTGTAGCCAGCTGGCTGCTTCATGCAGAGAATGGGCAGCATTCTTTCTTAGAGGTCTTCAGGATTTTCAGGAGTTATAGATGCCAGGACACTGGTGAGTGTACACATCACTGAGTGCACATAACAACTGAGTAAACAAACTGCTGAGTGCACACGACACTGAGTACACACAAAGCTGAGTGCACACACCACTGAGGGGTCACACCACTGAGTGCACACACCACTGAATGCACACACCACTGAGTGCACACATTGCTGCATGCACACACTGCTGAGTGCTGACACAACTAAGTGCACACATCACTGAGTATTCATTACTGAGGGCACACACCACTGAGTGTACACACTGCTGAGTGCACACACCACTGTGTACAGACAGCTGAGTGCACACACCACTGAGGGCATACAATGCTGAGTGCAAACCCTACTGAATGCACACACCAGTCAGTACACACACCACTACATGCACACACTGCTGAGTGCACACATGACTGAGAGCACACACCACTGAGTACACACAACTGAGTGCACACACCTCTGAGGGCACACACTGCTAAGTTCTCCCACCACTGAGTACACACACTGCTGAGTTCACACACTGCTGAGTGTGAACACACAAGATTTCCAGATGAACTCAGACTTAAAAAGTTCTAGAGCTTCTTGTGCGTGTGAGTGTGCGTGTGTGCATGCATGCATGTGTGTGTGTATGTGTGTACATGTTCATGTATATACATTCAGGATTCCTACAATCTAATAAAGTTGCTTACACTCACTTTGAACTTGCCCTGTATCCTCAGCAATCCATGGTCTTGTGATCCTCCTTACTCAGACTTCTGATTACAAGCAGGTGGCCCCCAGATTCGACTCCTAGTGGGATGCTCACTTTGAGTCTAGGTTTCCCTTGTTGCCTGTGTTACACTGAGTGACCTAGACCTCAGATCTTCTCATCTCCTCAGCAGCTAGGACCACAAGCACGCTCCAGTGTGGCTGGTGACCTTTCTCGAACCCTGGAAGCATCTGTCAAATAGAGCCGCTTTCATGCCAGTGTGAGGAGGTGGAGAGTTGTTGGTGGGTGGAAAGCCTCCCTGTGTGAGGCCCCTTATATCTGCTCTTCCTTGCAGGTTGGAGGATTTAGGAGGTAAGAGTTCCACAGCATAGATGACATGTACAGGGCCATAGAGGAAGACAGTAGATGAGTACATGAAATGCCAGGATGGACTTGAGGGCCCACAGCTCCCCTTTCACTAGCCCTGTAGGTGTGAGTGATCTCTTAGCACCGTGTCCTCACTCAGCTCATCTAAAGGAACCAGCATGGGATTCAGCTTCCTGAGGTAGACAGATACTGGTGCAGAAGCAGAACACAGCCCTTCCTCAGCAACCCAGCCAAGAACATGAAGAAGCCTCACTGTGTGATCCAAAGACCAGGGAGATGCACTCGGGAAAGTAGCCTCCCAGTTATCAGTGGGATTAACCTGGCTGAGGACTGGAAGCAGGGCTTCTTCTATAGTTTCTCTTGTGTGGCTCCCATGGGATCTTAGACAGTCGCATTTAAAGAGATATTAATAACAGTGGGTCATTAATATCCCATGCCAGACACTGAACATCCTGGGAAGGCAGAGTTTTCATTTGTCTCTGCGAGGGTTTCACACAAGTTCACTAAATGACACTCCTTTGAGTACAGTTTGGTGTGTCTTTGTACATATTACTCAGGGGTATATTAAGTTATGGCCAAATGACTGGGTCTCCGTGTGCTTGGACACAGCTAGTGCTGCTGGCCTGATTATCTGTATAGAAACATTTCCACTACTGAATGGGCACCGGACTGTAGAACATAGGAAATAATGGAAAGGCTGTCTTTGAGAATCACTCTGTGATGCAGGGGAATGTCCATTCTGGTGGACATGTGTGTGGTACATGGTTTCAGAAAGAGGACATCCAAGGATTGCGGCTCCAGCTAGTTCCGAAACACTGTACTGTGTCTCCTGTGTGCTCAGACCTCTTATCTGAGAGATGATGCTCTCCAGGACAGGCACAGAATGGACTCTGTTGTCTTGCATCACACACCTTTAAACATGTTTTGTCTCTGGAGGCTCCCATGTCTAAACCTCCCTACAGGGCTCTTTCTGCTTCTCCCAGTTAGTAACAGGACATAGGATATAGACTATGTTTCCCTTCCCAAGGTGATCTGCTGAATGGATCCGGCATGAAAGAGATCTGGGGTAGAGAAGCTGCCAGGAAAGAGGTGGTGCATGAGTCCCTTGGGTAACGTAAACCAGTCTATGACTGAAGACCCTGATTGAAGAAAGCCAAACACTGTCCGTGTCAAGGCAGCATGCAGGATACATTCTGAATTACCAGTTCACTCTATAAACGAATAGCTGAGTTTTTACACAGGAAACATAGAAAACAGATTCACATGTGCATTCAGAGAAATCAGAGTGGAACATGTTTCAGGTTTCTTTCTTTCTTTTTTTTTTTTTAATTTTTCGAGACAGGGTTTCTCCGTAGCTTTTGGTTCCTGTCCTGGAACTAGCTCTTGTAGACCAGGCTGGCCTCGAACTCACAGAGATCCACCTGCCCCTGCCTCCCGAGTGCTGGGATTAAAGGCGTGCGCCACCATTGCCCGCTTTGCTTAAGGTTTCTGTGTCCCACACAAAGCATGCAGGGGCTAGGTCTTTGGACACAGTTATTCATCAGAGAAGACCCTTTAATTCCACAGATACGGTAGAAACTAACTATGCTCTTGCAGGCATAACCTGCAAATACCTCAGATGATGGCATGCATTCTCAGTAATGGGAGAAAGGTCTCAACCAATTTTTGTGTTTGTACAATTAGATTCTAAAGATTTTACTGTTCAGCAAGGCAAATAGGAGGACTTAATGAAAGCCTCGCAAATCGTTTATGCCTTTTAAGATCATTTGGAAACTATTGAAATGAAGACGTTGTTCTGTCTCTGCTGGAAGCGATAATGAAAATTATCTCACTGAACTCAAGTTTATCTTTTGCAAAATGTTAGAAGTCTCCCATGAAGAATATCAATGTGCAATTATAGAAACTCAAGTGTTTAATGCACAGAAGAGACAAAGCTATATTAAGGAGTACTGGGTTAGTCATAGTTCCCCAGACAATAGGATCCATAAGGAGGAAGGAAGAAGGAAGATTGGGTTCTGCAGGCTGAGAAACGCGTTGACCTGCATAGATGCAGGCAGTTTTCCAGGCAGGTGAATGCTGTAGTTCCAATGTGAAGAAAAAGCCTGCAAACCTGGAGCAGCAATATCCAAGGACAGAGGCAAGGAGGTTACAGAGCAAACACAGAGAAAGAGCCTACCTGATCTGCTGCTGTGACAAAGACCCAGCCGTAAGGCAATGTAGAGAAGAAAGGGTTTATCTAGCTGACAGCTCCAGGTCACAATCCACTGTAGCAACAGGGTCAAGGCACGAACTTAAAGCAGCTAAATACATCATCCATGGTCAAGAACAGAGAGAACGGAATAAACCCTTATTTGCTTGCTCATTCTTATTGACTTTCTAATACTGTCCAGGACCTGTGCCCAGGGAAAGGAGTGGCTTATAATAGGTGGATTGTCTATATCAGTTAGCCATCAAGACAGCCCCCCCATACATATCTATAGACACCCTGATCTAGATAACTCTCCACCAAGATACTCTTTCAGGTAATGCTAGGTTGTGTCAGGCCGACAGTTAAAATCAAGAAGCACTAGGTACTCCCTGCATGTTTTCATCCTTTCCCAGGTCGCAGAGTCTTGGGTGATATGACTCACCTCAATTACGGGTCTCTGCTATACCAGAGCCTCCTATCCTGAGGAGTGCCCTCACAGGCACCCCACCAAAAATACTTTGTTAGCTCTCTATGGGACGCTTGTTCAGGGAAGTTGACATCTGAACTTATTCAATGATGTTCAAGATCTGGGCTTCTCTGTGCCATACAAGAAAAACCACACGTTAAATCCGGGGATGTCCTGCCTGCTACCCACCAAAAGATCTGTTGAGTCATACTTTGACAAGGCATTGTCATCGACCAAATTATAAAACTCAATTGAGTTATAGCATGAAGAAAGAAAGAACTTCTTGTTAAGTTTAAAATTGGTGTACAATTTCATGTTGAGCTGAATTCCTAACTATCAAGGGGACGAGGATTGGATATTCCTGAATTTAAAACAAGCTGGGTGCTTACAGGTCTTGATTCTTTCAGTCTTTTAGCATCTAGGTGATCTTCCCTCCTCCCAACTCCTTTACAAATGACCCTTCTTCACTCCTTCCTTGTGATTTCCCCTCATATGCAGGACAAGAGTTATATGTTTTATCAGTGAAGACTTTTGCTTTGGAAAATAGAGCTTTTGCCATAGTATGTATGAAACACAGACCCATCTGGGTGTATGGAAGCCAGAATTAGCTGGCTTGCTGCCTACACTAATCCTGTGGGGTAGAGAAGATTGGGGGTGTCATTTTACTTCCGCTGTGAATGCTCCTGGTCTTACGCTCAACACAAATAGCTGCAGTTCCAAAGGGTCTTCTACTTCCCTGACATGGAGTATCGGGGTTCCTGAGGCTACAGGCAGATGGTGATGGGGGTTGTGTTTGGGACTTTACCTACACTCTCAGGGAAACATTCTCATGACGGCCTTCAGAGTGCACCCAGAGCCTGGGTGCTTGGGGATGCTGTGTCTCCCTTGTTTATTTATTCCTCATGGTTGCCTTGGATACACTAGAAGTCAATCCCTTCTTGAGAGGTTTCATTATGCAGAATATCCACAAGTGTTTGCGAGAATTAAATAAAACAAAACCAGGACACAACGCAAGATTCCAGCAAGTCCCAGAATAGCTTCTTCTATTTACAATAACTGTTCAACCATCCACAGTTGAGTTACACACAATCAAGAACATACACCTTGCGTGTATCGTGCAATATAAATAATTACTGTCTGTTGTCAAATATTGCTTAACAATGGGGCAATGTCCTAAGAAAGGCAAGATTTGACCAGGCCATTTTGTCATTCTGAAACACAGTAGGATGAGTCCTATCACTAGGAGGCATGATCTCATGCGGTCTTCATGTGTGATGCATAGTTGACCTGCATGGTAGTAAACATGGCAATGGTCTGTAACTTGCTGTGGAAACACACTGTGTTCATCCTTCAAGGTCAGGATATGCACAGCATTTGTCAGCACAGCTCAGTTGTGTGGTTTGCTATCTGCTGGAGAGATGGCTCAGCAGTTAGAGCACTGGCTGCTCTCCCAAGGTCCTGAGTTCAATTCCTAGCAACCACATGGTGGCTCACAACCATCTGTAATGAGATCTGGTGCCCTCTTGAGGAAGAGACCTGGTCAGTCACCCTCATCAATTTAGACCATGAAATCCAGTATGGACAAGTTCAACAGAACTGCCATAAACAGGCTGCCCATGCATGCTTCAGCATTGCCGGGGCATATATTTCATATTTCTTTTCATTTCATATCGATGAGCATATTTGCAACAGTAATTTAAAACATATTTGAATAACCAATCTCAAACAAATAAATGGCTGAGTTTTTAGTCTGTGAGTACCTTATGTGTTTTGGTGGCAATAAACACAAATTTCTGGATAAAAAAATACATTATTAACTTTATCAAGGCATAGATGAGCTCAGAGTGGTTTGCCATGAGAAGCACTGGATATAGCTTTATAGAGCAACTGAGGCAGGGATCTCCTTCCTGTTTCTCAGATAAGAGAGAATGTTAGCTCTGGCCCCAAGTAAGGACAGAATCTCTATTTAGGTTAAGCCTTGCAAATATCTGAGAGACCCGAGAAGAAGAGAGACTGGGACAAGGGGCTCAGATGCTGCCTTAAGGGTTTTGCTCTTCAGGTGTTGGCCAGACAGACCTCCTTGTTGATAGAAGTCTGGAAACTGGTAGAGTGTTCTCCAGTAAACATAGAGTCAACATGTCTTCTGAGTGAATCCCTAAATCTGGGCTTAGTCTGCTCTCTGGGACTGACCTCCAGTGGGGTAGGAAGCTATGGTGTCTACAGGGCCTTGAAACACATCCAGAGAGCCACTCTGTAGCGCTGACAGAATCCCTTAGCAGACAGAGGAAGTTCTGAGCCAAAACTGGTTAGAGATGGCCGAATCACCAGTTCTTATGGGGACTTAGGAACTAAGAATTTGAATTCATATTCCCTCCCTTCTAGAAACCCATGACACCTGTTTACTAATGGTCAGGGGAGTTTTAGCAGTTTTACTCCATCAGTTCTGATGATGGTTTTGATGTAATTGCTAACTGCATCTTTAGCAAGTGGGATTGGAGGATGAGCTATCCTTTCCAGCATGTTGGGCCCAGAGTGAACTGACAATCTAAAACTGTTGTTGCTTCTTACTCGAGGAGACAACCATGCCAAAGAAGATGTGCATTTAAAGAGATTGGCATTTCATGTAGTTATTTCAAAGGACACAGCAAAGGGCGAGGAGTGCTGGCAATTTTGCGTTCCTCCTTCATCACTGAAGTTTCCGGAAACTACTTTCTCTAAGAGAAACATTCTTACAGCAGGAGATGGAAGAGGGGGCTGGGAGTGAGACGCTTGACAAATCTAACAGTAAAAGGACAGAAACAAATGCAGCTGATCAATGTTTCAGATAAATGGGATGGACTCCTGAGTCCTCTGCTCAGAATTCCTAGAGCCTTTAATCTTCACAGATCTCTGTGCACAAGTTAAGTACCCTGGGGGAAACATGTTACTGGAGTAGTCGAACATGTAGCCCACATGCTAGACAGCTGCTGGCATTTCCATTTCCGGACATGCTGGATTTAAATACCATCTGAAGATGTGAACAGCCACAAAATTTGCTCCCTGTCTATGTTTAAGACCCAATCAAGGCAGACTTTTTAAAGCTTGCTAGGCTCGCACTTTTAATTTAGCGTGAGTGGGACATCTGTGAGCCCACAGAGGCCCTCTCTGCGCTGCATGGGAAGGCCCGCTTCTGACTTGCTCTGAGTCCTCTTCTCAGTCAGCCACATGAGTGCAGAACAGTCATTAGAGCCCCATGGGAGCTGTGACTAAAGACCAGAGGGCTGAGCTACAGAAGAGTCCTGAGGTCTCCAGCGCCTTCCCTGTGATGCGAGGTCACCGGGTGTACATAGCACCAGCAGGTCTGCTCTGCCTTAGTCAGGAGGCCGGAGAACTTTGCACAGTTTGGGAGACCACATTCTACTCGGACCCATTAGGCTAGGCTGAGCTGCCTCCCCGCAATGTCCTGTAAGGCTCCAAACTTTAGTTCTCGACTTTGGGGACCCTCTGTCCAGCATGACTTGAAGAAGCTTCCTTTCTGGTGGAGTACATACAGTGAGATATTGCCTCCCTCCAGTGATGGGACTTGAATTGTCAGACATTCTCCTCTAGGTTCCTCTGAATTCGTTTATAATGTCTGGGGTCCATTCCATTCTTAGAAAGTCCTAGGCATTTTGAGCAGACTTGAGGGGATTCAGAGGTAACTGTGGCAGGAGTGAGGGATAGCTGGACAAAGAATGCCTGGCATGCCATCGGGGTAGAGAGGATTTGCTAAGGAAAGCTAAGCTGGGACATCCTAGGCAGCCGGAGCCCATGTGAGGACCCTCGGAGAGTGAAGGTGACAGAGCAGATTTGGGGAAGGAGAAAGGCGCTGTGTGCTGTGGTTGCTCTTCACCCAATGAATTCTTCCACTCAGGCTTTGAGATAAAACAGATTGCTTCTCTAACATGCTATCACAGTTTTCCTTCGGGCCAATGGAAAGGTTTCGTCATAATACATAGGATTTGACTGACTCAGCAAATTCATAGGGCTGACTTACATAATAGACCTACCCTTTCTGTCTCCTTGTATATTGGAGTTGTGAAATAGCCCATAGGGCTTTCTGATTCTCTTCTGCCATGTATGCAAGGGCAGGCACAAGCTCCCTGGATACAATTAGAGGAGGCTAAGGTCCTGGCTGTCACTATGGAGTCAGCTAACAAGATAAAAGTCTCTCCGTATCTGAAGAGCATTTGGGTAATTTAGTCCCTAATAGCTTCAGTATGATTTGCTGCTTCAAACATGAAGTATATCACATTTTGAAAAAGAGAAGAAAGGGAAAATAACTCTGCATCCAATTAAACACTGACCATTCCCTTCATAAATTGAGAAGCTAAATTGAAGAACAAACCTTTGAAAAAGCAGAACAATGTGTCTAAAATGATTAAGTTATTTGAGAAAAATGGAGTAATGATGTCAGTATTTAGCAGTGTGAAATTAAGCAGCCAGGAGCCTCTTGGGACAGGAGACCTCTAGCCGGTCACTGTTCACAGAAAGGTGTATTCTAAGCTTTGAGTGTCCTACAAGATTCAGGATGCTTAATTTAAGTGCTAACCTGTGCTGTAATGTAGAGGCATCTTCATAGTTAGGGAAATTTCACATTAAATAGAAAGAATATATGTGAATGAAAATACGTGTTTATGTCATATTTTCTCTAGGACGGGCATATCATTATGTGTTTCCAACATTTTGGTACTGCAGCATATGTTATGTAGTCATCTGCACAGTTCACATCCTGGAACTGCATGATCAAATTATAAATTTTACAAAACACAAAAAAGCTAATGTTTTAAAGTGGGTTTACGAGTTCGCATTACGATGCTACATCCACAGTCATCCTTGTGCAGGCCTGTGGGCTGCAGTCTGGATCTGCCTGGAGCTGCCGCAAGAGCTAACTGATATAATAGACACTCACAGGATACCCGGTCGACACCATGGCCTAGGAGAGCTGTGCAGCAGGTGGGCCAGAGCTGACTAATCAGAACAGATCAGCATGTACCCAGACACGGAAAGAGTGCACACAGGCGCAGGTAGAGGCAGCCTCGTCCACACAGGTGTCAAGGTGTGTGTACGATTAGTGAAGGAAGAGGCGACACGGAAGGTTGGGTGTCCACACACAGGGAGGTCTGAGACTGTGGAGTTGATGGTGCTCACGCATGCATAAGCAAGCCTGCTGGGGTTGGGAGAGGTGGCAACAGGAGAGACAGAAGCTGAGGCACCTCCGCTACGCTGCTGCTGCTGCTGCTGCTGCTGCTGCTGCTGCTGCTGCTAATGACAGCTGTCTCTGACGTTTGCATAATCAATGCTTCTCTTCTGTGAACCTGCCTCAGACTGATACAATTACTACCCTGATTATTTTCTTTTTCTTTTTTATTTAAACACCTTTATACAATTTATTTTGATCATGTCTTTTCCTCCCCCAACTCCTCCCAGATCCAGCCCTCTTCTACCCACCTTTTAGTTCTCTTCCCACCTCTCAAAAAAAAGTTAAAACAAAAATCAAAATGAAAGACCAATAATACCTCCACGGCAAATAAAGCATGGTGTTTATTTTGTGTTCGTTAGCTACTCTTGGGCATGGGACCTGCTTTGGAGTGTTTGATGCTCTCCTGAGAAGATCTGAATATAAGTGAAGAGACAGAAACTCGAACAAGTCCTCAGAATTCAGGTATTTTAGAACCACCATTGCCAGCCACATGATGCAAGGTCATGTTTCATTATAGCCTGGAAGCCTAGGGTCCTTTGAATCCACACTAGGCTGAGTGTTCTGCCTGTGGTCTGGCAAAGCACCTTTCCAAGTCCTGAGTTTGATCTTGGGTCTCATCTGCCCTGGGTATCTACCGCTTCATCTGCCTTTTCCACAAGGCTGAAACTACCCCAGGCTGGAAATAGTTCCTATGCCCAAGCAACTCTGAAGTCAGTAATCAGCACAGCCTAGGGAGGGAGGGAGCAGGCAGAGGGCCACAGCAGGCCATGCCTCTGTGGAGAGATACTCAAGAGAGGCTGAGAAAGCAGAGGGTGGAGTCAGGGAACACGTCCATTGGAGTCTGCATTGCAGCACCCTGAATCCTGCCATAGAAGAGGCTCGTGGTGTTCAGTGAGACGTGGCAGGTTGAGTCTCAGAAAGCTTACTCAGGCTCTGTGCAAACGGAATACAGGAGACATCACAGACACCAATTAAGAGCAGACAGCAATCGCAAGGAGGCAAATGCACTGAGTCTCTGTGAGGGCTAATTGTATATGTCAGCTGCACGGTGCCCTCGGGTACCCATATATCATTCTGGGTGTTTATAGAAACGTGTTTATGGATGAGATGAGCATTTGAATGAAATAAGCAGCGGGCTCTGGCTGATAGGAATGGCCTCCTGGGTACCCTCTGTAAGGTGCATCCTACATTGCCTGTTCCCAAATATGACATCGGCGTTTTCTACCCTAATTGATATGCCCGCCTTGGCTGGAGAAACTCATTATCCTAATATGATGCTGGACCCTCAGTAGTTATGGTTGACTCTGCCATCTCTTATATTCCCTGGGTCCTATTAAACAATGTCCTAAAGACTGATCTAAAATCATGATTTCAGTTTCACCACTTTCTCTATAGCTAGCATCCTACTTCGTATTAATGACTTCAGATCAGTCCATCTCTGTGCCTCCATTTACTATTAATATCTCTTTCGGCTTCTGAGGCGATTATTAATCTCTCTATGCTGCGGACGAAAAGAGTCTCAGAGATCTGGAAGATGAGAAAATATTAGCTACCAAGACCTTAAGCTTGGGGCTGTCGTTCAATGAGTTTAGAACTCAAAGTCTAAGCAAGCTTCTAGTCTCTTTCTTCACACTCTTTATAGACAAACACTGGGTTTGAATAATTCACATTTTTCTCAGTTGAGAGGACTAAGATTTATTGTTTGTTATGATATTTCAGGAATTGGGGCTGGGCGTGAGAACATGGAACAGGTAGTTCCGGTCACAGTCTGACAGCAGCTGACGACAGATAAGGAGCAAGTCGGTGGTGGAAAGTGTGTGCTGTGAACAAGACAGGAAGTTGAGTTGCTCTGGAAAGCCGACGTGAGGATGCCTTGCATTAGGCAGCCCTTTCAAATTCTGCCAGTTGTTATGAATGCAAACTATCCAGATGGTCCTAAACCTTCTTGGTCAAACAGAGAGCTAGGCAATCATCACACTGGCCAAGCACACTTGGTAACGCCACACTGACCAAGCACAGCTAGGGAAAGCTCTGCTAGTATTCTCAAGCCATTCACCAGCACAGATCAGGTTGGTTGGTTTAGGATCAGCTAATTCACTTGTCTCGTTTGCAAGTGAGCATGTATCTTAAAAACTCCCGTGAGCAGCTGAGATGAAGTCCAGCAATGGAGAATGAGTGGAGAAGCCTTCCCTCTTGTGGACCTATGAATAGGGCCCAGGCTGGCATGCCTGGGAGGTGTCAAACTCACTCCCTGCCTCCCGCCTTCCCAGATGTAACAGCCGGAGTTGGTTTCGAGCAGTAATTAGCGATAATGTACAGCTTGCTCCGACCCCAAATGCCGGAGTTGGTGATTTCAATGATGAATTATCTGAGTGGCTTGCGGTGCTTAAAATAATCCAGAGATGAGATGAGCTAGGCTCTGCCATCCACGTTCATGCAGCACAGACCCTCACTGTCATACCGACTTGCTGACATCTGAGGTGGCTCACCAGAGTGGCTGGCCCCTCCTAATTTACTTTCTCAGAGGCACATCCATATTCATGACACGCTGCTGTCTGTCTGTCACCCAGAGAGGCCCTCCCTCTCTCGGTCTTACAATGACGAGAAAATATTCACATTTGACTAACAAATAGCAGATTCAGAGAATCCGAGGTCTGGTTTTTGTTGTTGTTTGGATCCTTTCGTTCCAAAACAAAGCACCGGTTACCTGATAAAGTGTTTATCCTAAAGTATTGGTCTGTGGGCAGTCAGGCGTCAGGCTGCTGTGATAAGGCATTCAGGAGGAAATATTTATCAGTTGACTTTGGGGTTCCATGGTTCCATACACTTCTGAATGGTTTAATTCTTCCCAGTAGTGGATAAACACAGATATTCCAAAATATAAAAGAGGGGACTAAGCAGGAAGCGTGTGTGTTATCTTCCAGGTTCGCTAACTGCTGACAAGATCTAGGTCCCTGTCACCTATCCCAGGGGAGCTGCACCCACGTGATACACTATAATGTCTTCCTTTCAGGCTTTTTCTCCCTAGGAGTTGACAGTGTTTCATTAGCAAGTAGACAAGGCAGCGTGACTGTGTTGGCCGTTGTCATGAGCACTATAGGTGACTAAGGGAATGGCTCTTTGTTGCTGTCAAAGACTGCACTGGTGAAGCTGCCCAAAAAGGGATATCTCCTGAATGCCGACATGTACTGCTTTATGTGGTGGTTGTACCTCTCGCTGGCATGAAGCCATGTCAGGTGTTGTTGAGTAACACAGCCAGGTAAGGGATGGGAGCACAGATGCGCTGCCGTCCTCTGAAAAAGACATGGTATATTAGACAGTGAAAAAAAAAATCACCCATTTCACAAAACCTCCATGCATCCCTTTTGATCTAACGAGGCTAAGATCAGCTCTGCTAACAGTATTCATGTCAGGGACACGCTGATTAATTTAATATTCTGATTGGATGAGCGGCAGAGCTTTAACGCCTGTTAACTTTTTGGCAAGTCTCTCTGAGAGGGCGATAATGAGATTAACATCAGGAGACTGGATTTGCTTTTCTGCTGTATTTAATTACTACTTTGACACCAAATAGCACTGCAATGGGTTTTCTAGACAGCACCTTATTAATCCACGTTATGTCACACGCAGGAGCCTACTTGGTAAAACCTGCGGAGAAATGGGGCCTTCACAGCCTCTCCTCTGCAAGAAGGGGAGACACGGGCGAAGCAGGTGTAGTCAACAGTATGTGCTTAGTGGTCATCTGGACTTCTGTGCCTCTTCTTGGGTGTGATGTCACATGGTGCTGAATCCTCACAGTATATCGGTATCCCCAAAACATTTCACACTTACCACATGAGCTGGTGATTCACTAAAACCTTGTAAGGGTGATATGTCTTGCTTACCTCGGGGAGGAATGGACTAGAGTGTAGACGGAGAGGTTAGCCCAAGCTCACGCGCATTTGTTTTCCTGCAGTTAACTTTGGGTTTCCAGATTGAACGTGGCCATGGCGGGTCCTGAAGTCTCTTGTCTTCTCTGCGGTTGCGGGCTGAGAATAGCGACCATCTGGCCTCCCTCGTGGAGAGAACGGTGAAGCTAAAGCTATGTGCTTACGTGTGAGTAACCTGGGAGTATTTTTATGAAGAATTGGAATGCATGTATGAATGGAGAATTAAGGAAGCTGAAGTGAGCTGACCAGGGATGTGTCTGTGTAGGTGATAACTGTGGCCTGTCTGACAGACACCCATAGGTGGGCAGTTTGTTCTCAGCAGCTCTTTGCTGTCCACAATCTTAATTCAAAAGGCTTAAAATTGGTGCTAAGGGGTCAGCTGGCTGGGTTTCTGACGAAGTTCAACTTTCTCATAGACAGGGCCTTTTACATAGTGGAGGGGATAAGACGGCACTCTAGGGTATCTTTTTAAGAGCTCTGACCTCATCCAGGAAGTGTCCTTTGACCCAGTGGCTGGAAGCCTCCACCTCTTGTCTTTATTGCAACTGAATCTGCTTTCAACATAGGAATTTTGAGAGACACAGTATTTGATGCCAGAAAGGATTATGGACCTAACACCTGTCTTCAGTTTTCATTCAAATGTAAACTAAATATTCCTTAAACTCTTTCCAGTACTCAGTAACTCTACTTTCCAAAATGTTGTTTGTGTTTATAAATCAGTAATATTTATATTATAAAAGTTACATATATATTAGCAACTTTCAGTTTAGAGGGATTCTACTGTCAACTCTTTAAACTCACTCATACCATCTTGTTGATGAGATATATTGATTTTTCAATTAGCAAGGTATTTGAATGTTTACAGTGCACAGATGTAGACAAAGTATGGTGAAAGGTGATTGAAACATTGTAATTGCTATGAACACAGCTAGTTCCTACTATCTTTACAGCCCCCAATCAATCTACTTACCTACCCGTCTATTCATCTCTCCGTTTACTCATCCACCCATCTAATAATTTATTCAACGACCCCTCTACCTATCCATCTACCCATTCATCCAACTAGCCCCATCCATCCATCTGCCCACCTATACTTCTATACATATCTGACCACCTATGTGCCTATCAGTTCCACAAACTACTCTTAATCAGTCTACTAACCATCTATCCATTAATCTAGCCAACTCTTCTTTGATGGAGGTGGGTCATCTTTCTATCTGTTGTTTCATTGGTTAAGTAATAAAGAAACTGCCTTGGCCCCTTTAATAGGACAGAAAATTAGGTAGGCGGAGTAAACAGAACAGAATGCTGGGAGAAAGAAGCCGAGTAAGGAGTCGCCATGATTCTCCCACTCCAGACAGACAGACGCAGGTTAAGATCTTCCCTGGTAAGCCAACTCGTTGTGCTACACAGAATATTAGAAATGGGTTAGATCAATATGTAAGAGCTAGCCAATAAGAGGCTGGAAATAATGGGCCAGGCAGTGATTAAAAGAATACAGTTTCCATGCAATTATTTCGGGGCATAAGCTAGCCATGCGGGCGGCCGGGTGCCGGGGACGCAGCCCCGCCACACATATTTCAGCAGAGTGGCACCCAACGTGCTAATGAACTCCACGTAAAACCTGAGAGGGCTTAAAAAGGACACAGAGAGAATTTAAGACAGCTTTTTGCTGTTTGTGGGTTGCGTGCGGCAAAGAAATTGTCCTGACTCAGCAACAGGAAAAAACTGGCTGTTTTAAAATGCCGGCTTTCTGGGCTGTGCCACCATTGCGATCTCTGTTTGGCTCCTGCTGGAGACAGAGCTTTTGAATGGATCATTTGGAGTAAAGTGCTACGTCTTGCTTGATGGCAATGTGGACTGCTGTGTGCCTGGAACTGTGTGTGACTCAAGGGCACCAAATGGTTCTGATGCAGGAGCAGCTCAGCTCCGCCATTTGGAACTCTGCTGGTCTCAGGCAGGAACTACCGTAATTACCATAATAACAGCGCAGTTAAGGTTTAGACTGGGCAGGACACAGGCAGTACCATAATACCTCTAAATGTTGCAACTTAGGTTTTTAAGAACTGCTTAATATTTTAAAAAATGCTCCTGGAAAAAAAAATTACAGATTCACAATAAAACAGATTCAGACATAAAAGACCTCTATGGGTCACAGTGTTGGATGAATGTATGTAGGCTTGAGAGAGAGAAAAAATATATATAGAGAGAGAATAAAATTAATGCCCTTAAAAAAGGGGGATAAAGTCTTTAAAGAGACAGAGTACAGATAGTTATAGATTAAAAGAAATAAAGAAAAATGAGCCATGTAAAAATGGAAAATTCACAGAGAGTCTGGACTTTTTGTATTATTGTGCTTTCTTTAAAATTTTTGACTGTAAAGGAGCTAACTGCAGAGAGACATTTCATTATATGGGCTGCCAAGCTAAACCAGAATGGATATAAGGGTATTATGATTTCAGAATATGGGTCTAAGGATATGATGCTTTGGAGAGGGTCTTCTTTTGTTTTCACAGAGGACGAGACCCTGTTAATTGCTTCTATCCCAATATGGTATGATAGACCACGCCCTCCTGAAAGGTTACTGTGAACACCCTCAAAAAATTACTTCACTCAACTGCCAACTGAGATGACCCTGGCACACAGGTTATCCCATGAAAGACCTGAATAACAGCGCCCCCATTCAGCAGGAAGCAGTTTGGAGAGAAAAAACTCCGCCCATATTCCCAAATATTGTTTATAAATGTTCTTTTACATTTAAAGGGGGATAGATATAGATATGAATAATTTGCATTGGTATGGATTTTAAGGTCAATTTTGTTATATGTATATGTATTTCTGATCTTGATTAAGGTATTGTGATTATGTAGTTCATTTAAAAATGTAATGTAAAATAGGAAATATAGGTTGTTAATGGATAATCATCAATAATAGTCAAGCTTGTAGTCATGTTAGTTAGATTTTCTAGATATATAGAAATATATTTTAATTAGATAGGCATTCTTCATATCTTTCAAAGACTACAGAACATGGCATTTAAAATATTTTAATAACTTAGGGCTTTTCATGACAATGAGACACATCTGCTCCTGTCAGCACCAATCTACTTCAAGAGGAAGATGGGCATCGAAGAGGATCCTTATGTAGTTTGATAGCCACTTGGGCAAGAAACTGTTCTTGCCTGGACTATTGCATAAACTGGACACTGAGAACCCGCAGAAAGAGGACTGCTGAACTTGCCTAAAGGTGAGATGGTTTTTCGGGGTTCCTGACTCATAAAAGAGTCTGCAAGACATTCTGCAGGACACAGCAAAAAGTGACTGAACTGTCTTTGGAATTTCCTGCTTGATGAAAATGTCTGCTGGATACTATGGGCCTGCAGGCTGAAGATGGATGCCCCAACGGTACAGAGGAACTTTGGGTGACTGTCCAGGCAATGAGATGTCTCTGTCATTTCTAGAGTTTTGGATTTCTTGTTTACTTAGGTAATATTATATCCTTCTGGAGTCTTTGATGGAGTTGAAGAATGGATAGATAGTTATAGTTTTCCTTAGTTATGATAAGAGATAAAATAGATATAAATATTGTAACTGTAATTCTTGCTTGATAACTGTTATATGTAATTTTACTATGTCAAAGTGAATGCCTTTCTTTTTTGTTTAAACAGAAAAAGGGGAAATGATGGAGGTGGGTCATCTTTCTATCTGTTGTTTCATTGGTTAAGTAATAAAGAAACTGCCTTGGCCCCTTTAATAGGACAGAAAATTAGGTAGGCGGAGTAAACAGAACAGAATGCTGGGAGAAAGAAGCCGAGTAAGGAGTCGCCATGATTCTCTCACTCCAGACAGACAGACTCGTTGTGCTACACAGAATATTAGAAATGGGTTAGATCAATATGTAAGAGCTAGCCAATAAGAGGCTGGAAATAATGGGCCAGGCAGTGATTAAAAGAATACAGTTTCCATGCAATTATTTCGGGGCATAAGCTAGCCATGCGGGCGGCCGGGTGCTGGGGACGCAGCCCCGCCGCACATATTACAACACTTCTTATACCCATTCATCTCTCCATCGCCAATTCACACATTGATCCATCATCCTTCAATCCATCATTCATCATCCATTAATCACATATTCATCTATCTTCCATCAGTACAACCACTCATCTGAACAACAATCTTATTGTGTGTAAGTTATGTGATGTGCAAAGTTAGAAATGTATTATCTTTTCTTACAAGATCCTGGCATTGCACACTACTGTTTAAAAAGTAAACACCACTGTAAACACTCCAAATAAATCAATTATTACTGATTAATTAACAATTTTGCATGTAGCACTTTTTCTTTGCAGGAAGATATAAATTTAACCAAGTTAAAAATTGATTCTTAAAGTATCAAATAAAGACTTTGTATAAATGAGACAATTTTGGGTTATGTCATTGACTTTTATGTCATTTCTTCATAGGAAAAAAATTTATATTTCAGTGGGATGAACTGATAAACATTTTCAAGAAATTTGTATTTCCTGAAGATAAATTGATGAAAATCTGTATCTTCTAAGCTAAAAGTCTTAGGGAATTTGGGGTACAAGGAGAGAGGTAAACACAACAAAGGCAATTTACAACAGTCCTAGATACAACATCAAATTAAATGGAGAAACTCACAGCAATTCCAATAAAATCATGAGCAAGACAAGGCTGTCTGCTCTCTCCTTACTGTAGTCTTGCTAGACAACTAATGGAGATCAAGGTGATACAAATTGAAAAGGAAAAAGTCAAAGTATGGCTATTGGAAGATAATACGATAGTATACATAAGTGACATATATGCATAAGTAATATGATAGTAGAAATAAGTAACCTTAAAAATTCTACAGGGAATACCTACGGTTGATAAATACCTTCGGCAAAGTGACTGGATACAAGATTAACTAAAAAATCAGCAGCTCTCCTATATACAAGTGACAAAGGAGCCGAGAAAGAAACTGGGAAAACCAATTTTCACAATAGCCACAGATAATATGAGATACATTGGGAAAACTCTAACCAAGCAAGTGAAAGACCTGTATGATAAAAATTTCAAATCTTTGAAGAAGAAAATTGAAGACATTATCAGAAATGCAAAAGATCTCCCATGCTCATGAATTGGCAGGATTAACATAGTAAAAATGGCCATCCTACCAAAATCTATCTACAGATTCAATGCAATCCCCCATCAGAATTCCAACACAGTTCCCTACAGACATTGAAAAACAATATCCACTTTCATATAGAGAAACAACAATAAAAAACCCAGGATATTGAAAACAATCCTATACAATAAAAGAACTGCCAGATGTATCACCATCCCTGATTACAAGCAGTACTACAGAGCTATAGTCATAAAAATCTTATGGCATTAGCATATACACAGACACATTGATCAACGGAATCGAATCAAAAACTCTGATGTAAATCCACACACCTCTGGGCACCTGATTTTTTGATAAAGAAGCCAGTGGAAAAAAGAAAGCATCTTCAAAAAAAAAAATGGTGCTGGTTCAACTGGATGTCAACATGTAGAAGAATGCAAATAGATCCATATCTATCACCCTACATAAAACTCAAGTCCAAGTGAGTAAAAAACCCCAACATAAATCTAGATAACTGGGGCCACCAGGCCACTGGGAGAGGAAAGCCTCAGAAGTGTGGCAAGCTGTGACAACATCAGTGACCTCTGGAGATTATCTGACCACAAGAGCTTCAGCCTCTACACCAACTGCAACTAGGCACTACCTTCCCCAGTTTCTCCCTCCAAGCCATCTATTCAAATTTAGAATCCATGTTTGGATGAAACCATTTGTGACCACCACGTCCTTCTATTCCAAACATTCCCCCAGATCCTCATCTGCTTCATGTTGGAATCAGGCACCAAACCTTCAGGAGACAGCCTTTTGAGGGATAAACTCTCCAAACTGAATACACAAGGATTCAGTACACAGAAAAAGATGAAGTATGGGTGTGTCCTTTAATAAATGTGCAGTTATTGATTATTTAACTTCATGATTGGATATGCTGGTATGAATAGGAAACAGTTGCTGAAACCATAGAACCCCAGGAGCTGTGCAAGCTCTCACATGACTAAGGAACTCCCAGGAGGGCGTCGTTGTCTCAGTAGGCTTTGTAAGAAGAACGCGAAGAACAGTTGAGGAAGCACCTTGCTCAGAGCAGGTTTAGAGATAGATTCTCCAAGGCCTTCTTTCAAAGGACAGACAAGACTGGAAACACCTTCCAGTCATATCACAAGCAGTATGCTGGCTGCTTCTGTCCTGGTTATAGACTTGAAGTTTATTTTCCTTTGTGTGTTTGTCCCTCGCCCACCCTCCCTGTTGTTTTTTGCTCATCACATCTTGTAACCCCGTTTCTGAGATGGAAAACGCCCAGCACACTAGAGTGAAGAGATTCCTTTTGCTCTTGCTTCCCTGGTGAGGGACAGGATGGTGAGAGTTGTGGGGGCCAAGACATCTAGTTGGCCCTCCATCCTCTCTGTCTTCTTATATCCAGCTCCAACATCTACGTTCTGATTCCATCATGATGTGGAGGTCTCACAGGCTTCCTTGCAGACACAGAAATGTCTGGCACTCTCTGGGGCTCAGCTTTAGCCTTCTTCACTGGCCAGAGCTTATTCTTCTGACCAAAGGTGCAGGATACCGGTGCAAGTCTCAACATATCACTCTGTTGCTAAATCTTGTCAGGAGACCCCATCGCCTTCAGAATTAATTGTTAACTCATGATAGCAGCTACAAGTGCCCTCCCAAGCTCGCTTCAGATCCCCTCAGCTCTATTTAAGTCCTGCCTTCTCTCTCATCTCTGCCTTCTAACTCAGGTGGGTGCATCCCAGTCCTCCTTGGGATCCTCACACCAGTTTGGGTCACAAAGTTCAATCATCTCTTTTCCCATTATGGTGGAGGGGGTATTAGAACTACCTAGAATAAAACAAGCCTTCCCTATGGATGTAAGAAGCTTAAACAAGGGAAATGAAACAAGAAGTATGTTCAGTCCCCCAAGCCAAGTGTTCCATGTGGTTTGATATCTGATTCCCTGTGGTACCTGGGTAAGTAGGTGAAAGAAAGGAGGGAATGATCTGTAGGAATATGCGGAAACAGGAATTTGTATCTCAATATGTTCATTAAATTTTGAGTAGGTCAAGATGACAAAGTCAAGAGTTACTGTGTTAAAATCAAAATGAAGTTAAGGGAAACATGAGAAAACATTTCCATAGAATAAGGGTTCATGCAGAAGGACAGAGGCTTCTGCTCTAATCCCTGTGCGGAGCAAATGAGCCTCCCTGAGAAAGTCACATGTTCTGGGTCTACGTCTCTTCACTAACAGGAGGATGGGTTCATGTGAAACTAGTCAGAGCTCACAAAATTCAAGATTCTATGAGTTCAAGAGCGTGGGACATGGCTTCTATAGGTGGAAAGGAGACTGAAGGAAGTTTGGGGACAAAGGAGGGAAACCATGGCAGAGACAACAAACATCAACAAATAGAAGGAGCTGCAAGAATGAGAGAGACAAACATCACAGATAAACATCAGGGCTCACAGCAGTGGTGTTTACAATGCCCCTGTGAGCGTGGAAAGCAGACACATTTTCTCACTGGAGGCAGAGGGACCCATCTTTCATATTTGATGTGGAGGAAAAGGGAAGCTGACCCTGAAGATACTGACAAGCTGAGGCCATCATAGGATCTCCTTGTCCAGAGGGTGGAGTCAAACACTTGAAACAACTTGAATAGCAACTTGCTCCTGTAGTCCTGGGACTCTTAAGAATAACATACATGCCATGAGTTAGTCCTGAAGGAGTATTTATCAAATAGACTTAGTTGGATTCTCACTGTAATGTCAGTGTCCTCCCTTGCGTCGGAAACCCTTGGCAAGGTGGGAGAAATTCATGAAATGGAGACAACAAGACATTAGAGACACTAGAACTGAGGGATGCCTGTCAAGGACAGTGGCAGGTGTGGACTGGACCTGGTCTAAACTGACAAGACAAGCTGTGTGTGCTAAAGCTAGCAGAGCTAGAGTTGTTGGGCTATCCAAGCCTTTGGAACCCAGAAGATTATGAGTGAGTTTCAGATGTCAGATAGTAAACTACAGGATTTTTTTTTCACTATTTTGTCTTGAGTTTTGGTTTAATCTAATTGTTCTTTTCTCTGGTTCCTCCTTTTTAGAATAATCAAGTACTTTCTTTGTTTTGTATTCTATAGGAGCACATGGTCACAAGATTTTAGATTTTTCACAATAAAAGAAAGAATCATAACCCTAAACCAGTGAGCCAACATCCAGTTACTGAATTTTAAAGAGACTTCAGACTTCTAAATGTTGGGAGTATTAAAGACTGTGGAACTTTCAAAGTTATAGTATGCTTTTTTAAAATTTGCTTTTAAAATTGAATATATTTCATTAATTCTTTTAGAATTTTACATATGAATAATATTTATTTTATCATAGTCATTCCTAGTTCTTCCTCTAAACCCTCTGAGATCCACCCCTACTTCCACAAACCCTCCCAACCCTGTGTTCTCTCTTTTTAGTAATTTGGAGCCAAATTTATGTTGCCCATATACTCATGGCTATGAGTCAATCCACTGAATAATTATGGGCATACCAGTAGCTATATCCTTAAAGAAAACTGACTTTTATTCCCCAAATAGCCATCAATTTCTACTAAGCTAGAGATGGGGGGTCCTGAATACACATACATACCTATTCCATACTGGAACAGAATCTGGTTTGATCATATACAGGTCTTGTGCAGTCAACCATGTGAGTTCATATGATGAGAAATCCTGTCACATCCAGAAAAGATCTTTTCTCTCTGGTCCTACTCACTCTGACACACTCCCTGTCAACTCTTTCACTATGGGAAGGGGGTGTGATATAGATGTCCTGTTTGTGGCTGAACGTCCTAAAGATACCTATTCTCTGTACTTTGAGTAGTTGTGTTTCTATGGTAACCGCCATCTATTGCACAAAGGAACTTCTCTGGTGAGCTCTGAAAGGGACACTAATGTATGTGTACAGTGATATGAATTTAGAGGGGATTTTGATACTATGTCCATTTTGGAAAATGAAAGTAGTAGTTTAACCCCTGGGGCCTATGAACATCCCAGCCATGAGTTTTTGGGGAGACTCTGCCAGCCATGGGTTTCTTCCTGCTGAATAAAAATTAAATCTTATAGTGGTTGGTCACTCTTATAGCATTCATGCCACTATTACCTTCATGGGCTTATCTTGACAACCAGGCCTTAGTGTCGATCACAGGCCTTGATGACTTTGCTCTCTCAGCTAGCCACCAGGGAGGAAGCTTCCTGATCAGTGCCAGTTTCATTTATCTTTGTCTTATGACTCAGGAATATGGTGTCTTCAGCATGTGGGCCATATTATCAAGTTCTGGTGGACAACCAAAAGCCATCACAACAGCCAGCATTGTTTTGGGAGTCTCTGTGACAACCCTGACCAACAACTTGAGGAAAACCATCTCACACTTGGCATGGGCTCTTCATTTGGCAGCCTGTATCTTCTGGGATGATTGCTATCACCTGTGTAGGATAATTCCATTTAGACACACTTTCTCATGGAAATAATGATTTCTATATGAAATTTTCAAACATTCTTAGTATTAGTTATTCTTCTTTGCCTGCTTCCTACCCTTCCATCTTCTTCCCCATTTAAACCTGCCTCCCATTCCCATTCTCCCTCCATACCCTCTGTTTTACTACTGCCCTCCCTTTCCTCTCCAAATCAGTGTGTTCTACTATCCATCCTCCTAATACCTTTTTGTCCTCTTCATCAATGGCTTCTTTCTAGTTACTTCTGCAGGTACTTCAATTTAAACACACAAATCTAAAGACTTTATGCTAGGTTCCACTGTGGGTGAGAACATGAGACATTTCTCTCTCTGGGTCCAGTTATTATTATATATAATATAACATATTTTTTGTTTTATCCATCTACTTGTAAATTTCATGACCAATTTTTTTTCGTTTTTTACAAACAAATACAAGTCCATTATTCTGTTTGTTGTTAGGACATTGACATTAGATCTTGAGGACAAGGAAGTTCAAAAGGTCATAGTTTAAAGTAATGTCCTTGCATGTCATATTGATAAGGGGTGGAATGTTAGAGTTGGCTTTAACTCTCAACTTGACACAGTCTGGAGTCATCTGAGAACCTCCACTGAGCAAACAAATAGATCACATTAACCTGTGGTCATATCTACGGGGGACTGTCTTGATTGATAACCGACGTAAGAGAGTCCATCCCACTGTGGACAGCACCATTCCCTGGGCAGGTGGTCCTGGGCTGTTTTAGAAAGCTAGCTGCGAATAAGTCTGTGAGCAAGCCAGCAAGCAGTGTTCCCCGTTGTCTGCCTCAAGTCCTTGCTTGAGGCCATTCCCTTGATGTTGGTCTGTAACCCAGAAGCTGAAATGAACTGTTCTCCCCTAAGTTGTCTTTCGTTATGGTTTAACTTCAGCAGCAAATATTAAATGAAACCAGAACATGGATGCATATTTCAGTAGAGCATATATGCTCAACATGCAGAACCTTCTGAGAAGCCCTGGGAACATTCATAACTCTCTACACAGGTGTTAATGGGCCCCAGTACCTTGGCTATGGGCAATATAACACTGCTAACTCCCTTCCACATCTCCTTCAGATTGAAGATCATGGGGAAACCTGGTATGACGCATGTCCCATGTGCTCAAGTGTGGACGCTGTGATTAAATATTGTGCCAGGGTGACTAAAGCTTAGAATGAAAATCTCTGATGGAGCTGGAGTAAGTTGTGGCATCAAGAGACCTGCACTGAGGTTTAAAGGCATTCTGTCATTCACAGTGATACTTTAGTGGCTACGTTTTTCTCACTATGTTGGAGAATTGAAATAACAGGGATACACATGGAAGTCCTGGAGGTCAATAAAGGCTGCATGGTGGCATTGGGGGCTCTTGGGGGACTCTTGGAGGCTCTTGGGGTTCTGACCTTCTCACTTCCCTCTTGGTTATGGTCTCCAAGCTTATGCCTTTGGTCCAGATATAGCACCTAAGAAATCTTATTTGCTCCAAGCGGTGTGGTGTAAGAGGGTCAGTATAAATGGGTGGAGGTTTTTTAATAGGGTTTCAACGTGTTCAATCTCCTTCATAATTTATTTCTATGCTCATGATCATACTCCATGGCTTTTTTTTTTTTTTTTTTTTTTTTTTGTCTTTTGAGACAGGGTTTTTCTGTATCACAGCCCTTGTATCTCTTTGTCATAGCCCTAGCTCTTCTGGAACTAGCTCTTGTAGACAAGACAGGTCTCTCAAGCTTCCAGAGATCTGCCTGTCTCTTCCTCCTGAGTGCTGGAATTAAAGGCATGCACCACCACTGCCTGGCTTCTCAGTTACTTATTTTAAACACAACTTTTCCATCCACCATATGCATCTGTATTGAGATCCCTAGGAAAGCATTCAGCCTGGTTCTCAAAAGCATATGAAGCCAACTAACAAGGACTTAGGAATGCTTTTATTTGAGATGCCAAGTAGTCAGGGAAACAGCCATCACCAGGGGTATCTTTGGGACAGTGGCAGGAGGTGGTGATAGCCGTTTCTGACAGACAACCATCCTTCAGCTCTGTCTCTGAGACAGACACCATTCTAATCACTTTCTTGGTGTCTGATGGATCTCAATCTGTCTGACATTGTCTCTTATTGTTTCCTAAGGCTGCAGTTTCACTGAAATTTAAGCTGCACATCTCATGTTCTATTGCATGTGGCATTATCCAGGACGCATAGTTCACCATTCCTAACAGGTCAAGTGTTTAGATTCTCTCTCTCTTTTTAAAATTAATTAATTTATTTATTTATTAAAGATTTCTGCCTCCTCCCCGCCACCGCCTCCCATTTCCCTCCCCCTCCCCCAATCAAGTCCCCCTTCCTCGTCAGCCCTAAGAGCAATCAGGGTTCCTTGCCCTGTGGGAAGTCCAAGGACCACCCACCTCCATCCAGGTCTAGTAAGGTGAGCATCCAAACTGCCTAGGCTCCCACAAAGCCAGTACGTGCAGTAGGATCAAAAACCCATTGCCATTGTTCTTGAGTTCTCCGTAGTCCTCATTGTCCGCTATGTTCAGTGAGTCCGGTTTTATCCCATGCTCTTTCAGACCCAGAGTTCCTTTACATACCCTGGCAGCTGTGGCTTGCTTTAGTTTTTGTTAGTATTCTATTTAAATTCTCCCTTGTAAACTGTACCATACATAGAAGCAGGGCATAAGCAAATGTGATGTATAATTCTTACTACAAAGTGAATATTGGTATAACCATAAGTGACACATCCTTGTCTAACCTGGCTCTCATGATCCCTCAGACCCTGAAAGGGCACCCACTGTCCCATGCAGCAGGTAGCCTTTCTTAGCTTCAGAGCCGGTTGTGTTGGCAGTACTAGGGAAGGATATTTGCTTTGGATTTACGGTAATTCTATCATCTATAATTGCCCTCTATAGAATAATAATGTAAAAACTCGAATGATAAGATACATATTTTATAAGTTGCTTTTTATGCTCTATATCTGTGAAGTGTCTCTGTGACTCTGTGTGTTTGGTAATTTTCATGCCCCTTAAATCTCATCGTCCTGTGTCTAATAAAACTTCATACTTGAGAATATGCTTGAGGATTTGGATCATCACCTTTAGCTCTATTACTTTTTAAAGATTTACTTTATTTTTAAGTGTGGTCTGTGTGTGTGTGCGCGCATACACACACACTCAAGAGTATTGGTGCCTGTGAAGGCCAGAGGTGTTGTATTCCCTGGGGTTACTGTCCATTCTGAGGCACTTACTATGGATGCTGGGAATTGAAGTCCAGTCTACCACTATCATAGTGCACATCCTTAACCATTAAGCAATTCGCCAGCCCCCTGAGCCCATAATCTATTTTGTTTTTTTTTGTTTTTTTTTATTAGTGTTTTTTTAATTAAAATTTCCACCTGCTCCCCGTTTCCCATTTCCCTCCCCTCCTCCCAAATATTGTCCCCTCCCCCCACTCCCCTCCCCCTATCCCCACTCCTCCTCCTCCCCCCCCCCCCCGCACCATTCCCCCTCCCTCTCGATACTGAAGAGCAGTCCAAATTCCCTGTCCTGCGGGAAGACGAAGGTCTTCTATCTAGGTCCAGGAAGGTGAGCGACTAAACAGGCTAAGCTCCCACAAAGCCAGTTCATGTATTAGGATCGAAACCTAGTGCCATTGTCCTTGACTTCTCATCAGCCTTCATTGTCCGCCATGCTCAGAGAGTCCAGTTTCAACCCATGCTTATTCAGTCCCAGTCCAGCTGGCCTTGGTGGGCTCCCAATAAATCAGTTCCAATGTCACAGTGGGTGGGTGCACCCCTCGTGGTCCTGACTTCCTTGCTCATGTTCTCGCTCCTACTGCTCCTCATTTGGACCTTAAGAGCTCAGACCGTTGCTCCAAATTGAGTCTCTGTCTCTACCTCGATCCATCGCCAGATGAAGGTTCTAAGGTGATATGTAAGATATTCATCAGTATAGGATAGGGTCATTTCAGGTTCCCTCTCCTCAGTTGCCCAAGGTACTAGCTGGGGACATCTCCCTGGACACCTGCGGGCCCCTCTAGAGTCAAGTCTCTTGCCAACCCTAAAATGGCTCCCTTAGTTAGGATATATACTTTGCTGCTCCCGTATCCACCCTTCCTATATCCCAACCATCCCAATCCCCCAAGCTCCTCCCATCCTCCCCTTCTCACGTTTCTCATCCCATTTCCCCTTTGCCCCATGCCACCTCACCCGCAAGTTCCCAGTTTTTGCCCAGCAATCTTGTCTACTTCCCCTATCCAGGCGGATGACTATACGATTTTCTTTGGGTTCACTTTCTTATTCCATAATCTATTTTGATCAAAGGTTGTGAAACTTGGTGAGTCTATTTGGATCCTTTAATTTAATATATGGATATTTGATGGCTCCAGAGCTGCCTGTTTAAAAGACACCAGGTCTCACTGAGGGACCATTGCTCCGTTGTCAAGTGTGGGTGAACTGTATTTGTGTGGACTAATTTTGTTTGCTTGCTTTCTCTTAGTTTTTAAAATTGGCACATGGAGGAAGGGGTTTCATTGTGGCCTGTTCATTCATACTTTGCTGTTGTGGGTTCTTCTTCCCCCTCTCCTCCTTTGTCCTCCTTCCATGTCCCTTCCCCTGGGCTCCTCTTTCTCCCACACTTCTCTCCCTTCTCCTCACTTCTATTCACCCCGTTAGTCCTCATCCTCTGCAGTAGCCCTGTCTTGATATCATATCACATGTGTCCTATTACCCTCTTTGTATTTATGGTCCCCAGGCATCTTTTTCCTGTCCCATGGTCTCCTCCCTAATCCCACAACCTATCTGCGTGTGCTAATTTCCCTTGCACAGATTTGATGATGTTCATTTTGCCAACACCACAGCAGCTTGAGCACTGTAGCTTTAAAGCGACTGAAGCTGGGTTGTATGAATCTTATATTTTCTTTCTTCAATATTGCATTTCTGAGTCTTTTGACTTTTCATAAAATTATTTTTGCTTGATATGGTCAGACTATGTAGTGTAGCCCAGGCTAGCTACAACTTGCTATGCACATTAAACTGACCTCAAACGTAGATAATCCTCCTGCCTCTTTCTTCTCAGGGCTGGGACTGCAGGCATGTGGTACTATGACAGTCATAGACTTTGAATTTATTTATGTGGAGGGCTCACAACTGTGCTGTGGTACACAACCATGTAAAGAAGCAAAACACTCACATATAAAAATAAATATAAATTAGAAAAAGCTATATGTGTGCACACATAAACATGTGGATGTATGTGCGTGCATGTGCAGGTGCGTGTACATGTGTGTGCAGAGATATGTATGACAAAGCCTCTGTGGATGTTACAGGATAGATAGTGGGTATTAGCTCTTTCCAGACTGTGGGTTCTAAGGATTGGACTCGGGTCTTCAGACTTGGCAGGAAACATACATGTTGAGCCGTCTCACATTCTTCAGGTCTGTATATTTTTAAAAATAGTTTTGTTGACATGCACAAAATGTCTTTCTAGGATCTATACAGAAACTCAAGAAGAATGATAAATTCTAATTATGTCTCTTCTTCCAACTCAACACACATGGAGTGTTCCTCATTTACTTAGATATTATTTGATCTCATCAATCAAGTTTATAGATTACCTTAAACAAATCCTTTATCCACTTTGTAGGAGATTAAGTATTTCCATTTGTGTGCTAAGACAAGTGTTTAATTTCAATTTCCAGTTTCAATTACTCATTGCTGTTAAATACACAAACACACTTATACATTGTTGATATTCTGCCTTTTTGTTATTTACTAGTAAGTTACATGAGGTTTCATTGATTCCTTGGGACAGTTAACATAGATTTACTGTACTGATGGACAGTTACACTCTTCCTTCTCCATTTGGGGACCTTTTCTTTATCTTTCATGTTGTAATACATTATGCAGACTCCAGCTTGATGCTATGCAGGGGTGGGAGATAAGACATTTTTACCCATTCTCAATGTAAGTCGTCAAGATTTCTCTGTGCATGCTTGTAGCTCTGTGTGCTATGTGCATTTTGTCACCTATCCCAAGATCTTTCCTTCTTCCACGTCAGCTGATGTATGTCGTGAATAGCTGTGGTGTGTTATTTAGCTTGTACATGGGATGTTTATACATTTCGATCTTGGAGCTTTGATCCCACTTGGGTTAGCTCACCTCAGATCGTTGTGTGAGATTCCTTTTAGGCAGGGCTGGGTTGCTTTGTCGATGTTACTCCAGGGTTTGGTGTTTGCTGCTGTGCATAAGTATCCACTTGCATTCTTCCTTTCTGGTGGTACTTTTTCTTTTTTTTCTTGTTTTGAGGTCTTGAGGTTTGGGGATGAGCATGGAAGTATTTCCTCCACTTTAGGGATTAGAAGAGGGACTGGAGAATTGGCATGGTTTCTTTTTCACTTGCTAGAATCTAATAATGAGACATCATCTGATCTTAAATTTATAGATATGATTTTGTGAATAAATCTTTCTAGGTCCATTTCATTCCTGTTATGCAATTTGTGTTCAGTTATATTATTGTTCTTTTGATGTTTATGGGAAAATTGTGGGGACAGAGCAGCCATCTTCCTTCCGTTTTTGACCTTACTAACTTCATATTTTTCTTCATTTTGCTTTCACCTGAGTAGAATTTTGTCAGTTTTATTGACTTATTTTCAAAAACAAGCTTTTGGTTTTATGCATTTCTGCTATCAATTGTCAATAATATTTTTAAATTATACTTTTATTAATTGAAAGTTTCATACAAGTGTATTTAAATCATATTCAGCACCTCTCTGAAGCCTTCCCAGATCCAACATGGCCTTCTCTTCCCTCCCAGTGTCTTGTCCTTTAAAAAAACTTCACAAGTTCAATTTGTTGTTCCTTTTTGTTGTTGTTGTTGTTATAATTTTTATTCATTTTACATACCAACCACAGTTCCCCCTCCTCTCCTCCTTCCACCATCCTTCCCCCCATCCCACCCCATATCCACTCCTCAGAAAGGGTAAGACCTGCCTTGGGGGATCAACAAAGCCTGCTCCATCAAGTTGAGGCAGGACCAAGTTGCTCCCACCTGCATCAAGGCTGAGCAAGGCATCCCACCCTACGAAATGGGCTCCAAAAAGTCAGTCCATCCACCAGGGATTGATCCTGGTCCCACTCCCAGGAGCCCCACATGCAGACTAAGCCACACAACCATAATTCACATTCAGAAGGCCTAGTCTGGTCTCAGGCAGGCTGCCCAGCTGTTGGTCTAGAGTCTGTGAGCTCCCACTAGCTCCGGTCAGCTGTCTCTGTGGGTCTCCCTTCTGTGACTTTGACTCACCTTGCTCATATAACCGCCCCTCTCTGGAGTTCAATTTGTGTTGCCCTGATATGCTTAGGCCTGTGGTCTTCCCTTGGAGACCACCCACTGGGAGACGTTTCTATGTTCTTTCTGATGTTGATTTCGACTTTACTTCTGTGATTTTTCAATTGTCTCTGGGTTTGTTAATGGGTGCTTTATGAACCCACACAGTAGAAATTCCCATTTCTTGGGAATGCTCCTTGGAAACTTGGGAAAATAATACCTTCCTAATTATTTGTGAGTTCTCTTTAATTCAGCAACATTACATGGAGCTAATGAAGTCCAGATCCTTTGATCACTAATCAATGCTGAATTATGGATTACACAGAGCCCTGGGCAACTTTGCCCTCAATTCTAACTTCCCTCTTTTGCTTTGCTGTTTCCTGGCTATGGGCTGGTGATGAGGTGATTCAGTGTCAGTAAATGAGGCTCCTCCTTGAGGCACAATTATTAAAAACTCAGGGAGAGAAATTGGGGTTCAACCTGAAGGTCAGAAAAGCAAAGCAGCCAGCCACTGGCTCTTACCTCGACCTCAGTCCAAAAATGGCGATCCTGCCTCCAGGAATCTCAGAATGAGACTGAGTCTGAGAGTTATTTCCTCCCACTTTATAATCCTCTCTAGAACTGGGATTAAAGGCACGCACCACCCAGTTTCTATGGCAACTAGTGTGATTAAAGGTGTTTAAAGGTGTGTGTTACCACTGCCTGGTCTATTAGACTGGCCAGTGTGGCTGTTTTACTTTTCTGATTCTCAGCCAAGTTTTATTTATTAAAATACAAGTGAAATGCCACTACATCTTCTCATCCCTGGACCTTTTCCATGTCCCATATCCACTTTGCTGGAGCGAGCATAGCTTCCCCCGCTTTATCTTCATTATCATCCCCTGATCTATTTGCTTTTATTTCCAAACTTTCAATCTGTCTGCGTCTGTAACGTTTAAGTCAAATTTCGTGTAAGCGACACATATTGCACCCACAGCTTCTCCTCCATCTCCTTAATTTCAACCTTTCTAGATTCCAGCATTTGCCTCTTGCTTGCCGCCCCTGGTTCTCAACTGAAGTCAAACCATTTGTATTTTCGCTGACATTTAGCTTGTTTACACTTGCAGTGATTGCCCATAATTTTAAGCAGGTCTGTGTCACAAAAGTTTTTGTTTATTTTTCCCTGTTTTCATTGTTAAAGGTTTTTAATTGCATACACACAGCTGCCCCGTAAGGTCCTAAGTCGAGTAAGGGAGTCAGACAAACACATCCAAGTTTCGCAAGTACGATCACAGCCACGTTCCTGTTAATTAGAGGTTAGAGCAACTACTAAGTCAATGACTGGAAGCCCCTCACCCGCAATTTCACTTCTCTGGGTCTTATACTGAGAAGTGGGCTCAGAAACCTCTTTCTACCGGATATCTTTAAGAATGAAAACTGCATTTTAAGTTTTTTTATTTACTAAACAATAGCATAAGGACCAGAGAGATGAGATAGTTAAGACCACTCACTGCCTCCACAGAGGACTTGAGCTCAGCTCCTGCACCCAGGTCAGGCAAGTCACAATCAACTGTAACTCCAGCTCTCTAAGAGATTCAATGGCCTCTTCTTGACTCTGTGGCCATTTTTCTCATGTGCACATACCACCCTAACACACACATATACACAGCAGTATTAATTTTAAACAATAGCACAGAGCATAGCCTTCCTCTGTGGTGAACGGTTACACATGGTGTGCTTGCCTTTCATGTTATTAATTTGATTTCTAAACATTAGCAAAATTTCTATGACTTTAATAATCAGAAATTTTTAAATTCTGTGTTCTTTCATATCTACCTCTATACTTGTTCAGTTTTCACTCATTTGAGGCATGCCTTTAAATACGAGCTCTGCCTAAGCATTGTGTGTGTGTGTGTGTGTGTGTGTGCATGTGTGTAGAAAGATAATGAGAACAACATTCCATTCGAACTTCTGTAACACTGGGAGCTTCCACCACCCGATTGAAAAATGCCTTCCTGGGTAGAGTCTGTGTGGTTTCCCATATATCTTAAAGGCAGCCTCTCCTAAACTTGTGCCTCAGTTTGGACACTGACTGAGGGTCTGTTTTTACCAGAGTTTCTTCAGCTGACCCCTGCATCCTCTACCTAAGGCCTTGGATCACCTTTACCATGCTGGGTGGTCAGTAAAGGTAGAAAACAGAAATAAAAATCTCACCATCATGGAGGGCAACATTTGTGATTCCTTGGTTATTATTTTCTGCCATCCTACCTGAGCTGTTGATGCTTAAGAAAACCGTTGGCAAGTATATAATGTCTGCAGCATAAAAGTCCCAAAGGTGTTTGTGATGGATACTCACTTTAGGGATACCTGAGGTCAGATTTGACATGACATCTCCATGCTAAACAGAACAAAGTATGACAGAAACTGCAGTCAATTATGTGGGGTCTAATGGCATGTTTCAAAGATATCTGTAGGAGAGATGTAAGATTTCAGAAGTAAAGCATACTTGTGGAATGTGCTTGAAATAAGACTAAAGGACAAAAACAATCTTCAATCTAAGCACCAAACCTTATATATAATTAAATAAAATCAATTAAAAATAATGCCGTTTCGAATAAAGCTACCTTATGTTATTTATCTAAGTTACAGTCACTTTAATTTAAAATTGCATGGTGCATTAATACTCCTATTCATGATTCTGAACTTCCCATGCTGTGGATTTTTCAGGTCATCAGATATTCTGACATATGTATTAGTATTATTATGTATTGGTATAATACGTATGCCATATGTATTAGTTGTTTATGGCCATGACAGGAAGTGACTCAAGGGAGGTGGGTTAATTTCAGCTCACAGTTTGTGGGGTCAGCTCTTCATGGTGGCAGAGGGTCACGTAAGGTCATTCTGCGTCCACTCTCAGGGAGCAGAGAAAAATAAATGCTGGTTCCCTGGTGGTGAGTTCCCTTTCCCCTTTTTATTCAGCTCAGGACCCAGTCCATGAGATGCTGCTGCCCACCTTGAGGATGGGCCTTTCCCATCTCTATTAACCTAATCTAGAAGCTCTTTAGAGTCACTCTTGTGGGTTACTATAGATACTGTTAAGTTGACAATGTGAACCGCAATGCCACTTTAAATGGTCACAAAGAACTGGTGAGGTTTAAAGGTCAGATGACCAAGTGAAGGGGTGGAATATTCCCTCCTTCTGAAGGTCTCTCACTATGAACTTTCGGTCCCCTCTTGACCTAAAGGCTATCCCAACTTTCTATGAATATAACCTTGTCATCTCAACCTCTGAATCTCAAGTTTAACCAGTTCCTATTCCTGGTGATCAGTCATAGCTGTGCCTGCTGCTTTTAATGTTTGATTTAATTATACTTAAATTTTAATTCATTGTTTATGCTATAAAAATAAACAGGATTTCATGTTTAGTGTGTGTCGTTATCCACATCTTCATTTATAAAGGTTTTCCTTTACCACCTCCCATCCTTCCCATACAACCATGAGATTCCTCTGTTTTTCATTTCTGCATCAAGTCTAGTTTGTGTTGTGCAGCTAATCTTGGGATTGGGTCCTGCCCTGGTGTCAGGTGACATCACTAAAGAACTCTCCTTCTTCCAGGAAAAAAAAAAAACATGAAAATATGAAACTGTCTTGCTAAACTTAAAGATGATACATTAAAAAAGCAGGCTTAAAAAAAGAACCTCTAATTGTGGAATGATTCTCTCTCTCTCTCTCTCTCTCTCTCTCTCTCTCTCTCTCTCTCTGTGTGTGTGTGTGTGTGTGTGTGTGTGTATGTGTGTGTGTTCATTCTCCCTTGCCTCCAGAGGAAAGGTTAATATTTATTGTTGTTCCTGATTTTGCTGTAACTGATGGGAAGTGTCATTCTTTCTTCTTGGTCCTTGGATTTGTGCTGAGCAGCAGACATGACCACGTTAGCATCATTAACTTTAGAGTGCTCCCCTTAAGGTTATTGATAACTTCACTCCAAAGAAACCAAAATACCCAATCTGAGAAGTGGTTCAGTGGGTAAACATACTTGCTTTGCATGAATGAGGACCTAAGTTGAATCCCTAGCACCTGTTTAAAAAAGCAAAGGCATAGTGGTGCATGCCTGCGACCCAAGTGTGGGAGGAAGAGACACAAGACACCACATGTTCACTGACAAGCAGTCTTGACTACTTGGCACCTTCTAGGCTAGTGACCCTGTCTCTAGAACAGGACAGTGCACACACAGTGTTCTCTGAACACTATGGACACACACGTGTATTCTCGCAGGGATACTCATGTCTCCACATGTACTTGAACATTCTCCACACACCCAAACTCCCATAACCTGTGAGAAGTCATTTGAAAGCCACAGTGAAGCATGACTGGCCACTAATTAGACTAACGTGAATATTCAAGAGAGTATTAAAATGAAGCTAATTATTTCCTAGGTCAGAGATAAGACTATTAAACAAAAAATTGTCCTCTTCAGTTAGAAACATGACATTCTAGGTCTCAAATTTCCCTAGACTATGAAATACATGTGAATCACCCAGATAACGATGACTAATAAAAATGGTTTATGACTTACTCATTCAGAGAGATTAAGTGAATCAAGATACTATTTCAATACCTAGTCTTTGAAGGCACCTAAAATAATAGTAACACGAACATACCATATTTATTAGTCCTTTCTGCCAGGCTATAAGGTGGCTATTTTATCAGAGAATTCACAGAACGCGGGGGTTTAGGTTGATAACAATCTCATGGTACCATTTATCTGTATTAAATGCCTGGCTCAGAAACTGATTTCCTGGAGTGTGTATTTTACAGCATATCATCTTATTCCTGGGGCTAACTCCTTTCTTCCATTAGGCTATTCTACTAGAAAGCAACACACACTGGTCTATTTGTGGCATCTTTGCTGACTTCCGTGTTTGAGGGTTGCAGTGAACTGTAAAGAACTAACAGGCAGTGTGTCAGGCTGCCATTCTCTATGAAGTTCAGCAGAACACACTTTGTTCTGTGAGAAAACTGGAAAAGCCAACATGCACATAAATAATATCATAAAAATGATGACCCAATGCATCACATTAGAATATCAAATTATTTCAACAAAATGATTCTGCATTCAATTTAATATTTTATTGCCTTAAGAGAAAATAATGACAGGAATGCATCTCTTTTCAACTTGGCAAGATAATTTACAAAGTTTTTATGAACTGTCTTAAATTCTCACTGGAGGCTTATGAGATTGACAGGAACAGTTATGTAAATTTTACAAATAAGAAAATAAGCAGAGGCATTTTCACATATGCAGGGAGAGATAGTGTGCAGGCTACTTTTATATCAACTTGATACAAACTAGGGTCATCTGGAAGAATGGAGCCTCTACTGAGAAAATATCTCTAGAAGAGCAAGCTGTAAGTCATTTTCTTAATTAGTGATTGACGGGGGAGGGCTCAGCCCATAGCAGGTGGTGCCATCCCTGAGCTGGTGGTCCTGGGTTCCCTAAGAAAGCAGGTTGAGCAAGCCATGGGGAGAAAACCAGTAAGCAGCTCCCCTCTATGGTCTCTGCATCAGCTCCTATCTCCAGGTTCCTTCCCTGCTTGATTTCCTGTCTTGACTTTCTTCAGTGATGAACTGTAATGTAGATTAAGTGAATGTCAAACAAACCCTTTCCTCCCCAACTTGCTTTTGATCATGGTGTTTCATCACAGCAATAGGAACCCTGGCTAGGACACTGGGGAAGACTAAGTCTCTCTCTCAACAGTCATTAGTTGTAACTGGAGACTGCTTGTGTGTTTCCTGGCCACCCGGACCCAAATAATCACACAGAAACTGTATTGATTGCAACACTGTTAGGCCTGTTAGCTCAGGATTCTTAGGAACTGACTCATATCTTAAATTAACCCATTTATATTAATCTCTGTATTACCACAAGGCTGTGGCCTACCAGAAAGGTTCTGGCGGTGGTGGCATTTTTCTCCTTTGGCAGCTACATGACGTTCCCCTGACTCTGCCTACTCTCTCTCTATATCTATTCCAGCCTGGTTATATTCTGCCATACCATAGGCCAAAGTAGCTTTTTTATTAACGAATGGTAATAAAACGTATTCATAGTGTAGAGAGGGGAATACCACATTAATAAGTTGCTTGTAACTCTTCACCTAGGGGTGGGTCCTGGTGAGAGTTCCCCCTTTCAGGTTAGCACATCTATTGTCGCCACTGTGCAGGTCTTGTTTAAGCAGTTATGTTGTCCAGGTGTCATTGGTGACTGTAGAAGACTCAATCTGACAGCAGACTTCCTGGTCACCTGGCTCTTGCAATTTTTCTGCTTGCTCCCTCCTTTATGTTAAGCTTAAATGCAGGAACTGTGTTGTAAATGTTTTCATTGGGACTGAGAACTATACAGCTGTTCTCTTGCATTTCGACAAGTTGAGACTTTCTATTTGCTACAAGTCTCTATTTGCTACAAGTCTCTATTTGTTACAAGTTGTTCTATTTGCTACAAGTTTTGTTCTCTGCATTTTGACTAGTTGAGACTTTCTGTTTGCCACAAAGTCTCTATTTGCTACAAAAAGAAGCTTCTTGACAAGGGCGAGAGCTACATGTATCAGTGGATATAAATACAAGAATTTAGGATACAATTAGCAATTAGACTAATTTGGGAAATTGGCAGTAGGAGGCACTTTTAATTTTTTCTTTTTGTGATTAAGCATTTTTAGATACAATACTTTTTCATTTTTCATAGTTATACCTGTTCCCACTCCCTTCCTTCCTCCCACCCCACTCTTTCCTCCCTCCACCACACCACACCACTCCCATCCACTCCTCAGAAAGGGTAAGGTTTTTCATGGGGAGTCAACAAAGTCTGACACTTCACTTGGCAAGATCAACACCCTTGACCTTTATCTAGGGTGGGCAAAGTTTCCCTCCAAAAAGAAAGCACTCCAAGAGGCCACTTCAAGCGCTAGGGATAAATCCTGGTCCCACTGCCAGTGGCCTCACAGACTGCCCAAGCCTCACAACTGTATCCCACATTTGGTGGACCTAGTTTGGTCCTATGCAGGTTCCCCCCGTATGAGTCCAGAGTCAGTGAGCTCTTGCTCAGGTCAGTTGTTTCTGTGGGTATTCCCATCATGGTCTTGACCCCTATGCTCATATTATTGCTCATCCCTCTCTTGGGCTGGTCTCTGGTAGTTTGGCCCAGTACTTTGCTGTAAATCTTTGTATCTGCTTCCATCAGTCGCTGGTTGAAGGTTCTACAATTAGGGTAGTCATCAACCTGATTACAGAGGAAGGCCAGTTCAGGCACCCTCTCCGCTGTAGCTTAGAGTCTTAGCTGGGGTCATCCTTGTGGATTCCTGGGAATTTCCCTAGTGCCATGTTTCTCATTAGCCCTTATGGCTCCCTCAATCAAGATATCTCTTTCCTTTCTCTCCCTCACTGTCCTTTCCCTTTCCTTCATGTTCTCTTCCTCTCTATCCTTCTCCCCACCCCCTCCACTGCTACCCTCCTTTCTCCCCCCCACTCCTAATTTTCTCAGGAGGACTTATCTGTTTCCCCTTCCCAGGAGATCCATGTATGTCTCTCTTAGGGTTCTCCTAGTTACCTAGTTTCTCTAGGATCGTGGACTATAGGCTTGTTACCCTTTGCTTTATGTCTAATAGCCACTTATCAGTGAGTACATAGCATGTTTGTCTGTCTTGGTCTGGGTTACCTCACTCAGGATGTTTTTTCTAGTTCCATTCATTTGCATGCAAATTCAAGACATCATTGTTTTTACTGCTGAGTTGTACTCCATTGTGAAATGTACCATATTTTCTTTATCCGTTCTTCAGTTGAGGGTCATCTAGGTTGTTTCCAGGTTCTGGCTATTATGAATAATGCTGCTATGAACATAGCTGAGCAAATGTCCCTGTGGTATGAATGTGCATCCTTTGGGAATTAGCCAGAGTCTGCTCCTGGGGAGGTGTCTTGGTTCCTGCTTGGAGGGCTCATCTCTCTAGGCCCTTTCCTGGGGAGGAACACCCCATTCCCCCACCCCCACCTACCAAGTACCAGAGACCCCAAGCAGCTTCCACACACCTGTTACCATCCCCCACCACATCTGTAACCCCCAGAGCCTTGGCCCAGACTAGCCCTGGAAAGGAACCCCAGAGCCTTAACTTAATCCACTAGAGGAATGGACCTGCCTGCACCAGGAGGAAGAGTGACCACCTAAGCCACAGGCCCCACCTTCACCAACTGGAGGAAGAGGGGCCCCCTGAAGCACAGGCCCCACACACTCTCTTAAGATTCATTGCCTCACCAGGAATGGATAGGCTAGGTTTCTAGTACCAGGCACACGTCCTCTCTTCTAGAGCAGGCCATAAGTCCATTTAACTAACTGTAGATTACAGCCAAGTTCTGAGTACTATTGCTGCACACCTTTGGGAATATTCTGCCATGCTGGCCTTTTTTTTTTTTTTTTTTTTTTTTTTTTTTGTGGTTTATAAGCATCACTGCTGGGTACCACTTCTGGTTGTTTCCTTGTTTATGGTAGCTTACACAGCATCTTCCTATATTATAAAAGCTACCCCTCAGGGAGGAGGCCAGCTTGATGCCTCCGAATCAGGAACAATAATAAACTCACAATTGAATATTTAAACAGGTTAAATTCCCAAGTACATCACAATCATGATAGTTTTTCAAAGTCATTTGTCACCTGTGGGAGTTGCCATGGAGCTGGTTTGTTACTTTCAAATAATAGTCACAGAACTGAGTGCGCCTTTCTCTTCCCTTTCCTACTTCATCAAATACCGCAGAGTTGGCGAGCAGGTGAGGAAGTGGAGCATGGCATTAGGGAAAATTATAGATCATAAATAAAAACTCATAATGTAACTGCTACACTCTGTAATTCACAAATTAGTGAGATTGTGGCTAATGGTAATTATGAGAGAAGAAGAGAGTGCGTGAGAGACAAAGATAGGAATGGAGAGAGATTTTAAATGTTTGTGTAGCTTTTTAAAGGTTTTGAAAATATTTATTTATTTATTATTTATACTGCTGATGGGATATGAGTTTATTCTGGTCTAGTTTGAGCAGGGAGTGAAATAAGAAATTCTGCCAAGGCATTTCAGGGCACCTTGAACTCAGTGCATACTTTATAGGGAAGGTCTTACATGGCCTCGTAATTTGGACCAGTGGAGTCTTTTCTTGAGCTGTTGACTGGAATTACATTTTCCGAGAGGTCGAGAATGTTGGGTAGTCACCACCTGCCAGGTGTGTCACTGCTGCCTTTCTGAGCTGCAACCAGCAGGGGAGGGAACAGAGGGACCCCAGCTCTTCAGCTAACGAGGAAGGTAAGGCTTCAAGCACAGACCTCAGCTCAAATGCCATGTTTCTCCCACACTATCATTTAGCCAATTATCTTTAGTGATTGTTTTGATGATGTACAACGATAAAGTTAATTTCAGTTTTCTAAAATTATAATTCCATTTCTGAATTCATGTTAAAACCAGTTCTTATTATTCTTAGTATAGTTACTAATCGGGCCAGTGGTAGAAACTTGTCAAGTATGCAAAAGAGCCTGGGTTCAATTCCTACTACCATGGAATGAGAAGAAGTAAATTCAGTTTTATGAAAATTTTCAGACATCACTTTTCATCTCCCCCCCTCCAAATTTTGCCTTTAGTAAACAAAAACACTAGTTACCCTGAGATGAAAAGGAGGGTTGTGTTTCCCTGATTTTAGAAAGCAGATGAGGGGAAATACAAAGAAAACTGTGCCTGTTAAATGGTGTTGACAGTGTGTGGAACCAAAGACGAGGTGTGGATCTTAAAAACAAGGAGAGAGAGCCTGATGTGGTCTTGCATGCCTGTTATCTTAGTCGGCTGAAGTAGGAGGTCTGTGCACTGAAGGTCACTCTGTGCCACCAACTTACAGGCAGCCCAGGCTATGAATGGCATCTTGTCTCAAAAACAAACAAACAAAGACAAAAGACAGCAGGGATGGGGAAAGGCCCAAAGGCCAGTCTTCTTCCCTGGAGGTTAGCTGAGTGACAGCTGACTCAGGATCAGGGTCAGTGTGAGCTCCAGGTATATGGAAACAGCCCTGAGCTGAGCATGGTGGGTCTGTGGCAAACGCCCAGGGTGTGCGTCTTCAGTTTGGTGGAAATCACGATGAAAAGCCACAGACTTGAGAACATTTTGTCTTCCATTCTGAGCCATTGTGTGGGAGCCAGGAAGCTTCTCAGAGGATCACAGTGGGCAGAACCCTGGCAGTGCTGTTGGTTGTCTCACTCACATTGAACCAACCCCTGGGAAGACTGAAAGCGAGGCAGTGTAAATGATTTTGTAGACTTTAGATATGGACTTTTGTTTAAGTGCAAATAGGGATTAAATGGGAACTATAAAGATTTTTAGGAGCTGAGTAAATGAATTAATTATGTACTTCAAACAAGGGTTGGTTTTAAGAAAACATATAAAGATCTTGGCTTGAAAAGGTAGGTGAGTATAAATAGACCACATTTTATGTTTTTTATCAATCCATAGAACAATCTATAGTTATTGCTATCCAATTCATTTGAAGTGCCTCTAAAGTAACGTTTAAATACCCCCGATAGTAAGAGCTGATATAAAATTTGCTATTTCTTTCACACTTTACATTTTCAGACATCTGTCTATCAAAGGCTTGTGATTTTCCCTTTGGAAAGACGCCACCACAGTGCTGGGGAGTGGGTGCCAAAGTGCTCATTGGGCAGACATGGGGACCTGGATTTAGATCCCCAGTATCCCCA
Source organism: Chionomys nivalis (assembly GCF_950005125.1). Lineage (NCBI taxonomy): Eukaryota > Metazoa > Chordata > Mammalia > Rodentia > Cricetidae > Chionomys > Chionomys nivalis. The sequence goes on from NC_080086.1 coordinate 106,782,743, forward strand.
TGATGTGGGAGTACCCTCAGTGTGCTGTAATTACCATTAATGAATAAAGAAACTGCCTTGGCCTGTTGATAAAACAGAACTTAGGTAGGCAGGGAAGACTAAGCTGAATGCTGGGAGGAAGAAGGGAGGAGAGAGAGACATCATGGAGCCATCAGATACAGATGCTGAGAATTTTACCCAGTAAGCTACTGCCATGTGGTGATAAACCATTAATAGAAATGGGTTAAATTAAGAGGTAAGAGTTAGAAAATAAGAAGTTAGAATTAATGGGCCAAACAGTGTTTTAATTAATACAGTTTCTGTGTGGTTATTTCGGGGCTAAGTTAGCTGAGCTGCCAGGACGAACAAGTGGGCCCTCCATGCAACATCCCCAAAAGGTCAGACATGGAAGCACCTGCTTGTAACCCTGGGATGAGGGTGTGAGGAAGGGAGCATTCCTGGAGGTGGATAGCAACTCAGTCCAGTCAATCAGTGAGTTCTAGCTTCAATGAGGAGCTCTGGCTCAAAACATGAGGTGGAAAACAGTAGAGGAGAACCCAAGATGTCCACATTGACCTCTGTATATGCATACATATGAACATGTGTGTATGTATATATGTATATATATATAGATATATACACAAAATATTTTAACTAATATTCAAGATTTAGACTAATCCTTGGCTGTGTTCCTCCCTTTATCACTTTATAAGCATACCAATTTCTCTATGTCAGTGTTATTTTATCTGTAATAAGTAGACTTTGAAGAATAGTAATCCTACATTTTCTATTTCTTTATTTAAAACTAAATATCCTATCAATGATAAACAAAAGCACCAAAATTACACACATTTATGTGGAATCATGTGATGTTACTGCAGAGATATGCATAGACTCTTGAAGCTAAGCAGAGTTTCCCAGAATCTATAGCTTATTTAGGCTGAAACATCCAAAACCCTTCCTTCTAACCTTCTGAGATACAAACTACAGAAACACAAATATGTTACCTCTCATACCTGTCCTTCTTAGCTTTCACTGTCAACTAGATACATTCTGGAGTCACCTGATAAGGGATTCACAAGGAAGGAATGGCGCAGCTTAGAGCACCTGTGTGTGTCTATGGGGGTAGTTCTGATTGCTAGCTGATAGAGGTGGACCAGTCTACTGGAGGCAGCCCTGTGCAGGGCTCTTAGCTGTGTAAGAAAGCCAGCAGAGTCTGACACAGTAAATGAGCCAGGAAGCAGTGTCCTCTGGTTGAACTTGTCTTTGAGCTCCTTGGTTGGAGGTAGTATGGCATGGAATAGCAAACAGGTAAGCCTTTGGATCCCAGTTCTGAGTTCCCACCTCAACTTTACAGAATAATGGACCATGACCTGCTGTCTTAGGCAGAGTAAATCCTCTCCTTCCCTAAGCTGCATTTGGTTCAGGTGTTTTTATAACAGGGCCCTACTGTGCCTTAGTACCCATTGATCAATTTATATTACTTTCAGAAGTGTATTTATTGAGGTCCAGAACAGCTCTTTCTTACATCTATTTTTTTTTAGATAATTAGGATTTTAATGTTTCCATTTTAATTAAGAAATCTCCATTATCTCATCCATGAAAGAATTAATATATTAAAACTGGAATACATATTAAATTTATATTAAACAACAACACGGATAATGTGTTAACAAATGCACAGTGCCTGTTCTTTACAGATGTTAAGTCACACGGCAGTAAAGAGGATCTCATTTCTATGTTGTATGTTGGGAGGCACGTATCACTTGATGTTCTGCTGACATTCTGGGAAGTAGGATGTACCAAGTGAGACAGACATCCAACCATTGTCTTCCCTTCTGCAGAGTCCTGGGGATGCCACTTACTGCCACTTACTGCGTTTCCATTTCTGTTTCAGTTATTTTCTATTGCTGTGCTAAAAAAAAAAAAAAAAAAAAAAAAAAAAAAAAAAAAAAAAAAAAAAAAAAAAAAAGCTGGGCGGAGGTGGCGCACGCCTTTAATCCCAGCACTCGGGAGGCAGAGGCAGGTGGATCTCTGAGTTCGAGGCCAGCCTGGTCTACAGAGCTAGTTCCAGGACAGGCACCAAAGCTACAGAGAAACCCTGCCTCGAAAAAAAAAAGTGTCCAAAAGCAACTTCAGAGGAAAGAGTATATTTGTATATTTTGTCTTACTCTTCCAGGCAACACTCCGTGGCTTTTGGGGGAAGTCAGTACAGGAAGTAAAGGCAGGAGTAGTGCAGAGGCCATGGAGGATGCTGCTTACTGACTTGCTCCCCATGGTTTACTCGGCCTGCTTTCCTATAGAACCCAGGATCACCTACCTGCCCAGGATGAGGACTTCCCACAGTGGGCTGTACCTCCCCCATCAACCATCAATCTTATGGAAGTATTTTCTCAATTAAGATTCCATCTTCGCAGATACGACTAGGTTTGTGTCAAGCTGACAAAGCCAACGCAGTCTCCAAACTGTGTTAGAGATTCAGTAGGGCCCCATCAACCCCAAGGTTTCTTTCTATTAAGCAGCAATGAACATTAAAATTAAATGTATCAGCTGATCCCCACCTTGGGCTTCTCCAAGAAGTTTGGGTTAAGCATATGCTGAGAAGATTCTCCAACAGCAGACAATGGAAAGTCACCTGGCAGGGTCAAAGTGTCATCAGGACACTTGGGCAACCTCTTATGATGCATTCATTGCCAGGGAATATTTGACTTTAATTTTCTGACAACAGCAATATGCTTCTATATAGAATAAGCTTTGTGTGTTAGCTAAGAGCCAGAGTGGTAAGTTTGCTGAGATCTAACCTTCCAAGGAATTGCCTGAGGCTTTGTGTGTGTGTGTGTGTGTGTGTGTGTGAGAGAGAGAGAGAGAGAGAGAGAGAGAGAGAGAGAGAGAGAGAGAGAGAGAAAGTTGTATCTCTACACTGAATTTGATGGGCCTCCTCTGTTACTTTTATGTCACATTGCTATAGAAGGCTATGGTGATTTCATTTATAATTGATAATCTTCCATAGGCTCATGGAATTGAGTACTTGGTTACCAGTTCTTGGTGCTGTTAGGTGAGGCTTTGGAAGTGTGACCTTGTTGGAGGAAGTACATCAATGATAACTCTGAGAGTTAAAAGGCCTGAGCATTTCTACTTTGCTCTCTTTGCTTTATGCTTGAGGTTCAAGGTGTGAGCCCCAGCCTCCTGCTGCAGCTGCTATACCTCTCTGAAACCATAACCCAAGATCCATTCTGACTTCCTTAGGTTGCTTTGGTCATGGTCCATTATTCTGTAAAGTTGAGGCGGGAACTCAGAACTGGGATCCAAAGGCTTACCTGTTTGCTATTTCATGCCATCCTACCTCCAACCAAGGAGGAGGTATTTGTTTTATCTCAGCAACAAAAAGTAATGGATAAAGAGACGAACTTTTAAATGTGTGATGCTTTTCATAAGGCATTATCTTATTACTCCTCTTCTACCCCACAGTGCCAGGATTTCTCATTTCTGTTCAGGGTGAGAAAACCATCCCTTCTGAGAGGAATCAAAGAGAGACTTTCTTGAAGCAGCTTTTCTGGAGCTTCTGGAAGCTGCATGCCACACACTTGCCTTAGAGAAGTGAAACTTCAGATCCAAGAGTATTAACTCTTAGGACAGTGCTGGGACTCACTATACAGCTCAGGCTAGTTCAAGGTCATGACCATCTCCCTGCTTCAGCCTCCCAAGAATATGATGACATTTAAATTCTGACAGTCATCTTCTCCTGAAACCACCGCAAGTGTCATCTGCACGCAGGCCTGGCCTTCCTTTATGAACTGTGGCACCGTTAAAGATCTGCATAGCCACGAAGCGAAACTACTATTTCTTGCAGAATACTTTGATATGGTTCTCTGATTCCCATTAAGGTTCTTGTGTTTATGAAGCCTTGTTTCCCGCAGACGTAGGGTTTTTTTTTTTGTTTTTTTTTTTGGTTCGTTTGTTTTTGTTTTTTGTTTTTGTTTTGTTTTAATTTCAGGAATCTAAGGAAAAGCTGTGGATCAAGTGCCTTTCTTCTCCCCATCATCCCAAAGTGCATTCCCTTAAGAATAACGTGATAAATGAAAACACATATGTTAGTAAAAAAGCACGCCGGATTCTGGAAGTGTGAGGAGGTTGTCTGCTCATCTTTTGTGAGACTTGTCACCACACATCCCTCAGATAACACAGCCCACACAAAGGGGGTGCAGACCACAAGTTCTAACCTGAAAAGGCCCGAGGGTGTGCACCACTGTGAGGACCCTAATCGCTGCTGCTAGACATCGAGAGGACACAACACAAGCTTCACGTGTGTGTAAGTTAAGTTCTTTGCCTTTACCCTTTTTGGGGGACCGAGAAGTAAGTGTAACGTTCTCAGTTTACAGTTGGAGCTTGAAGCTTAGTGGGTTTTCGTGTGTGCTAGACTCAGAGCTGTCAGAGAAGCTGAACCTGAAGGAAGGTAAGTGACAGGGAGGGGTTGAGAGGCTTGGAGGAGAAGCTGAGTGATTGGTAAGGGCCTGAATAGCTGGGAGGGGAGGGAGGGCTGAGTGGCTGGGAGAGGAGGAGAGGCTGAGTGGCTGGGAGGGGAGGGAAGGCTGAGGGGTTGGGAGGGGAGAGGAGGCTGAGTGGCTGGGAGGGGAGAGAGACCTAGTGAAAGTCTCTGGATGCGAGGCCCCTGCATCTCCTGTAAGCACTGGTAAGATCCCCAGGAATATTCTGGTCATTTTTAATCAGTCATCACTTCTAGACTCATTAACTTGCCTTGTGAAGTCCAAAAAATAAATAAATAAAATAAAAATAAAGACCTCTGTTTTGACTCTGAGCCTTTTTCTTTTTCTGAGAGTTTGTATGTGTGCATGTGTGTGTTTGTGTACATGTGTTTATGTTTTGTATATGTGTATGCATGTGAGTATGTATGTGTGTATATGTGTGTGGATGTGTCTATATATGTGTATGAGTATTTATGCAGGATGTGCATGTATGTGTGCATGTGTGATGTGGGAGTCCCCTCTGTGTGCTGTGATTACCATTAATGAATAAAAAAACTGCCTTGGCCTGTTGACAGGGCAGAACTTAGGTAGGCGGGGAGGACTGGACTGAATGCTGGGAGAAAGAAGGGTGGAGTCAGAGGGATCCGCCACCAGAGATAGACGTGCTGAAACTTTGCTGGTAGACCACAACCTCATGGTGATATACAGATTAATAGAAATGGGTTAAATTAAGATGTAAGCGTTAGTCAATAAGAAGCTAGAGCTAATGGGTCAAGCAGCGATTTAATGAATACAGTTTCTGTGTGATTATTTTGGTTCTGGGTGGCCAGGATGAACAAGTAGCCTCCTCCGTCTCCAACATGTGTGTGTTCAGAAGACAGCCCTGGATGTTGTCACTCACACTTCGGATCTATTCACCTTGCTTTTGGGATGTAGCCTGGAGCTCATCAAGCAGGCTAGACTGGGTGGCCATCAATTTCCAGGGACGCAGGCACCTTCTGGGACTACATACATGTCACTATATCTGACGTTCTAGTATGGGTTGTAGTGATTGAACTCAGGTCCTCACCCTTCTGAGACAGCTAAACTATCTTCCTAGTCCAAGGACTTCCATTTCAGCCATATTTAAGCTGTTACCCATGTTTGCCCTGTTTTAGAAGCCACGGTGTCTCGCCTTTGTTTCAATGAGACCTGACTTCACATAGTTAAGAGTCAGGCAATAAATGATTTGAAATCAGTGTGCTGATTTCCTGTGGACAATCTGGGCAGGTGAAATGGTTTAGTGGGTAAAAGCACTTACCACCAATTCTGAGGAACCGAGTTCCATTCCTGGAAGGACCCATGATAGAAAGAGAGAGCAGATTCTTTTTTTTTTTTTTTTTTTGAGACAGGATTTCTCTGTAGTTTTTGGAGCCTGTCCTGGAACTAGCTCTTGTAGACCAGGCTGGTCTCGAACTCACAGAGATCCACCTGCCTCTGCCTCCCGAGTGCTGGGATTAAAGGCGTGCGCCACCACCGCCCGGCCGAGAGAGCAGATTCTTGAAAGTTGTCCTCTGATCTCCATATGTGCCCTATGGTACACACATGGTTGGGGGTGTGTGTAAAGAAATGCAAAAGAAACCAAGAGAGGTAGATTCCATCTCCTCAGTTCTTTCTTGGACCCCACCACCCCTATCCACAGAAGAGTCCTCACCTTATCACAGAGCCCACAGTATGGGAAACACACACTGTGGGTGCTCCCTAGAGCCCAGTCGTCACCTCCCATTCCTTGACTTCTCACCTAAGCATAGACTCAGTGGTAAGTCATGCAACCGAAGACTGAAATGGCTTAGCCTGCTGCCTGAGGTAACTGTGCAGGTATCTGCCTATCTCCTGCTGACCAATACATGCAGCTCTAAATGGCTATGTCCAAAGGCCTTGGAGATTATATTTTAGCCTAGGAAATAACTTACTTGGGAGACTTTTATTTATCATAGAATTGGCAACATATCTGATCTGAATAGGTTTCTTTTGTTTTTCTTCTCATGGGATATTTAAAAAAAAAAAAAACTAAAGAATACAATATATAGCCAGGCGGTGGTGGCGCACGCCTTTAATCCCAGCACTCAGGAGGCAGAGGCAGGCGGATCTCTGGGAGTTCGAGGCCAGCCTGGTCTACAAGAGCTAGTTCCAGGATGAGCACCAAAGCTACAGAGAAACCCTGTCTCGAAAAATCAAAAAATAAATAAATAAATAAATAAATACAATAAAAGAATACAATATATAAAAGATGTAAGTAGAGATGACCCTATTGATTTTTGGGGCCAAGCGGCTCTTTTCCTCCCCACTTTTCAGCTTCTGCTTTTGCCTGTGAATTCCCACAGAAGACATAAAGGACTCAAATTGGGAATGCTGCTGTAAAGTTTGACCTGACCCGTGGGCCTCCTCAAAGACAGTGTCAGGAGTGGAACCTGTTCCCATAGGTGTTTCTACCATGACTGCTGCTTTCAGAAGCCAACTTCACTCCTGCAGGGAGCATGGACAATATTAACAGTAGAAAACCCTGGGCAATTGTCACATCTGTGTCCCCACAAGCCACCTACGGGTTGCCACCGAGGTGACACCTGGCAGGGAGCAGGATGAGGTACAGCCACCGTGCAAACAGACACAATGTGTCTCTGTAGTGGAAATGGCATGTCCCGGCTATCCCAGAAGAGTTCAGGTATCTTTACCCTTCTGCAGCTGCACGGTGTCTCCCCAAGGAACCCAAATAGATGTTGTTTATGGCATCTGAGGCAAACCCTGCAGGGACACACATGGACCTCTGGCAGAGTCTGGGAGATGCATTTCTGAGTTTACCGCAGAACCATGAGAGGGGGCACAGTGAGAGGAACTGGCTCGGCCTATGAGAGAGTCTGAGCTGTCTCCTATTTATTGTTTTATCCTAAAATATGCCTTGCTGAGAAGGAGCGAACAGATGCAGCACAGAAGAACTTGTGGGACACTTTAACAATGGGCATATGTGAGCCCTAATGGAACTCGTGGGTTTTAGTTGATAGTGGAATCTCACATCAGCTCATCTCTTACAAGAGATACAATAATCTAGTTCAGTAAGTTTGTAGTGGTTTCAGCCATGCGGATGTGGGGGCGCGGCGCTAGGGAACAGGTAGGCACTCAGCTGTCTCTGATCAATTATACTCTGAACCTAAAAGTCCCTACAATTAAAGTCTAAGGAACATAGCAATAAAAGTAGACTGCATCTAAATCCCAAGGTCTGAAAACAGTATTGAAATCTCAATTTTACTTCCTGAGATGTGTAGTTCTGAGCCTGGAGGGCACATCTTGGAGTAATTTAGGAAACACATTAGGAATTGCTTGTGAACAAAACTTCTTTTGAAATTAAGTGCAAAGGGCAAATGAGTAGATCTTAAACGTGGCCAGCCAAGCGCGCGCATACACACACACACACACAACCATACATAGCCATGTGTCACCACTGTGCAAACAAGAAAACGCACTTCCAATCAGGTGCCCCTCTCCATGGAGGAGCTCACCCCGGGCAAGGGTGGACCCTGGTGGGTGGGCAGCTCTGCGGTCTTTGTACAACCATGAAACGCATCACTGTCTGTTAGGATCACAAAACCATGTCCGTGGATGACTTCCCCATAGCAGGGGGATCTCCCGACACCAGAGCATCGTGGCCTCCTCTGATCCCATGTTCAGGGAGCATGGTCCTCTCGATAGTGACCAACAGCCAGACCTCTTTGGAATGTAGACTCTCAGATCCTGTTCTCAAGGCCAGGTTGATCCTTCCATTGTTTCAGTTCACCCCTGCTCCCATGATTCCTCCACCTGACCTTTGCACTTTCCTCCTTGGTCTGGGTGAGCTCATAATTTAGGCAACACTGCTTCCTTGAAAGCTGGCTAAACAGTGTAACTCTCCTGCTCACTCCAGTGATTCATGCGTTTCCCTGTCATGGCAGAATGTCCTTTTCATACTAAAAAGTCGAGTATGGCTGTATGACGCTATTGGCCATTTTGACCGTCCTTGCTTAAAAGTTATGATCACAGGGTACCAGCAGTGTGACCTCTTCTTGTGCATCTTATATGTGTTCCCCTGTGGGTGCAAGTGTGTATGTGGTACATGCATATCTGTGTGTCTGTGAAGACTGTACATTAATGCCATGAGTCTTTCTCAATTAGTCTCCATTTTACTTTTTGAAACATCTCTCACCGAAACTTGGAACTCAGCAGTAGGTGAGACTAGCTGATCCTCTTGTGTCTACCAGCAGGTCTAGGGATCACCTGTGTGCTCCACAGTGGCTGGTCCCCCCTCCCCGCACCCAGGCTCTGGGTTAGTTAGCTCAGGTCCTTAAGTTTGTTCAGCAAGCTCTCTTAGAGTTGAGCCAGCTCTCCCAGCTCCCCCTCACTCCACCGCGTAGAGTCTCATTTGCCACAGTTCTGTCCCAGACTATGGACACTTGCAGCAGGTCGTGCTCTAAGGAGCATCCTTCCCGAAAGCATGCTTTTAGTACATGACTTCTGTAACCATACTGACCTCTTCTCCTTGAGTCCACCTCAGACTCCATCCTAGTGTACCGCTGCATTTCCCCACACGGCAAATAATGCCTGGGAAAGCTTCCAATCAGCCTAGTTGTACTTGTGCTTGTGGCTGGATGCTGGATTGTTCTATAGTGTGTGTGTGTGTGTGTGTGTGTATATGTTACATGTAGCTTCCTATTACAGTCATATCACCCTCCTCTACAGAAAATCTGAGACTTTTTTGTGGACAGCACAATTATGTCATATATGAAACTAAAGAAAGAAAGCATCATTGTGAGTATTTGAGCATCAGTGTGAATGAGAATCAAATTAAATAGTCACAGGATGGGAAACTGTCTAATAAAAAAGTCACAAGGCTTGGTATTCTGGAGTTGAAAGTGTAGTTTTAGAGGATTTGAAGTCGTATAGACTGTATTATTCAACTTAATTCCACTTTAAAATTTTTATTATTATTATTTTATGTGTATGTATGGACGTTCTGTATACATGTATGTCTGTGTACTGTACGGAGGGTGAAAAAGAGCATTATAGTTCCCAGAAGTAGAGTTATAGATAGTTGTGAGCCACTATATAAGGGTGCTGAGAATAAACTTGGGTCTTATGTAAGAATTGCCAGTGCTCTTAACTGCTGAACCATCTCTCTACCTCCTTAATTCCATTCTGAACTGAGTTTCCCTAACTCTTTTAATTTGCTTAGCCATCTGTCTGAAGAAATCCAAGTACGCCGCTACATTCACAGCATCCTGGGCCAAGCACATGAGCCATGTCCTCCAGCAGTGTTGGTACCTATGAAGCCACTGCACACGTGTAACCAGAAGGCCCCCTGGGAAGGCCGTGTGCAGCAGTGACAGCTGAGAAGCACACAGCTAGGTGTTCGTGTGCCATTATCATGGCAGCGACATCAGGAACAGACACAGTTGCAACAAAAGCATGAATACCCACCCGAGTGGGCATTAAGGGAGCACATTATTTTTAAAGAGACAAATGAATTTTATTTCTACTAGTTTGCATAATTTGATTAGTCAGATTTTTACAAGAAAAAAACTGATGAGAATAGAAAATGACACAAAATAGCTTATTATCTCTTCTCATTTCTGTTCAATAATATTCTGAAGCCCCGAGATGTCCACAAGTTCAAACTTTGATAATAGCATATGAGGGCCCATGACCCTTGATCACTCGGGGGCAGTAAGTCCTAATCCACTAGTAGAGAAGGACTATGAGAAACTGGGCTCAACATAGGATGGGCAAATACCTCAGAACAAATAATACATTCTCTGGCAATAGCTGCTGGGAGGTGCAGATTTTCTGAGTTCCTAAAGAATGCACCGAGGGGTTGCTATCACTACCCTGAACTCTTGGAGTCCTCAAATGACACGGAAACCCCACCCTCTGCTCTGTGCACTTGCGGTTTCCCCGGGGAGGTTTGTCTGCATCAGCAGTAGCTGCTGTACAACTCACAAGTGTTGGAGGGTAAGCGGTGGAAGGCAGATGGCAGGTGATCCACATCCCGAAGATGCCTGCATTTTAACATGATAAACAGCCGTGAACCTTGCTACCTGAAACTCCCAGGTGACAGAGTCCCATGGCGACGGAAAAGTAATGCCAGGAAAATGAAGACTCTTAATTAACTTCAGACATGTGTCCGTAAACACAGGAATGAGACTCACATGCTAAATAAAAAATGCTCTACCGGGGATTTCAGTCTGAGCAAGAATTCAGCTTTTAGCTAGAGTGAGCAACGCCTTTCTCACTAGAAGGTAAATAGGCGAAAATGCCCAGAAACTTGGGTCTGGTGAGTGTCCTGGGGCAAAGGACAAGGACTTGATCCTTTAGATCACAGATTGGCAAAAGTGCTTCTCACACCGGGCAGCAGCAATAGTACAAATGCAGATGTCGAGGTTCCTTCCAAAGCCAAGGGAGTCAGAAAGGGGAGCGGGTCTCCTGACCTTCATTTGTCAAACACTCCACATGATTCTCACGCATGCTCAGGTCTCAAAGCGCTGGTGCAGATCTTCAATGAGATGGGTGATTGGACCGAGTCCGAAGTCATTGTAACACTTGAGTCTAAGGTGTGAGAAACTCAGGGGGTGGGAAGGGAGTGCACGGCCTGACAAAAGACTCTCACTGATATCCCATTCACCACAGAGAGGCTGCACACTATAAAATAAACTAATAAAATGAAAGTTCAGTCGGGCGGTGGTGGCACACACCTTTAATCCCAGCACTCAGGGAGGCAGAGGCAGGTGAATATCTGAGTTCGAGGCCAATCTGGTCTACAGAGCAAGTTCCAGGACACCCAGAAAAACAAAAACTAAAATCAAATAACAACAAAAACAAAAGTCCAACAGCATTTTTTGAGGACACAGTTCATAAACTGATTTTACTTCCTGTGCCTGGTACAAGATGTGAAACCAGCCAGGGCTTCCGTTATGCTCCTGGAACACCAAGAAGGAACAGTGAGAGGAAGGAACCCTTCAACCAGGACGGCAACCACCGTGAACCTGCAGAAATTAGGTTGATAGTTTACACCCCAGCTTGAGGCTCACCTTGGAGACCTTGTGACCCCACAGCAGCCTCTCCAGGTTGGTTTCTGTCTCCTCAACCTTCCTCAGAAGTCCAGGCTTATCCCTGAGGGCTGGACCCCCACCATGATGGAACCACAGCTTTTCTGCCATAGGATCCACTCATAACGACATCCACAAGGCAAAAGCAAGCGTCTCCTCCTGGTACTCTCTTCAGTAGCATCAAGGGCTGAGGTCTGCCTCAGCTCACCTGCAGAATCACTTCTCTTATCTGCTGTTGATGGTCATTATATCCGACATTCATCTCTGAGACTGCCACAGGGAGGCATGACACAGGGGGGCATCAGGAAGGACAGCGTGGAACATGGAAAAAGACAGCCATGGGACAGGAAGCCAGGGAGATCTCCAGCAGCTGTGCCGTCTCTGAGGACGGTAGTGAGATAATGTATAGGAACACTATGCAAGTAAGAGCATTCTGTGGAGACATTAATTACTAACAGCTAGAACATGCAGATGGCTTGGGGGGTGGTGGTCAAGGTGCTTGCTGCCAAGCCCAATGCCCTGAGTTCAATCCCCAAGATCAACAACCAACTCCTGCAGGTTGTCCTCTTACCTCCATATGGGAACAATGGCACACATGTTCCCTTTAAATAAATAAATTAATTAAAATACACTATTTTAACACTACTAATAACTATGGAGCCCCAGCCTTACTCCTTCTATAACTAAATACTTTAGAGTTGATGGTTCAAAAACAATGTGATACAGATAAAGAATGTCTGTTGTTTCTATGTTTACATCTATCTATCTATCTATCTATCTATCTATCTATCTATCTATCTATCATCTATCTATGAGCTATCATATTATCTCTCTATCATTATCATCACCATCTAGTATCCCTCTATCTGTAAAAAAATACTGTAATGGCTCACACAACAGTGAGGCTGGTAAATCTAAAATCAAGCTAGAGACTGAAGGTAGATAGTACAGCACAGTCTTTTTTAGTCCTCTTTGCCTTGAACCATCTCTTGGGCTTTAAGTGATTGAATCGGGCCACCATTCATTGTAATTAATCAGCTTTTTGGAAAATGTGTGGATTTAAATGTTCATCTCTTTTAAAAATACCCGAACAGAGGGATGCAGATAGCAGTGGTCCAGTCGACCATAACCGTTGTTTCAAGGGAGATACTCATCATCTCTCATATCCACAGGTTCCCGGGAGCACAGGGCTCTTGGTCCCCTTCTCTTACAAAGCCATATCCAAGCCACTGCTGTGAACTCACACGGAACCTGCTCAGCAAGGCTCCTGTGTGAACCCAGATTCACTTGGCTGATAGGAACGTGGGCCAAGTCCTGAAACAGGCTCGGAGTGCACAGATAAAATGGGATTATTCTCAGCATGCACGCTCATTGAAATATTCTCATTTAGTAAGGAAAAATCCATTCACTCATGTGATTTAAAATATTTTTTATCATTGTTAGGCAAGCCAAAAGGTCATAGATGATATAATTACTTAAAATGGGATACTGAAATGCAAAAATACAAAGTGTAAATACTAACAAAGGCATGCTTTATACCCTGGTCATGGTAACCATCTCTGCTCTCTGTGGCGTGGTTACCTGAGGGGTGAAATTCTCATTCAAACTAAGGCTATTTTTTCAGAGGCTGTTGCATTCCTGCTCCGGGGAGTACAGTTGTTTTTATATAGGATCCTGATAGGCTACAATATCCAGAGAGGCCTGGAACTGTGAAATAGCTCATCTAGAGGAATGTTTCTTTTGAGTTGACGGGCCCTTCTCCCACCTTGGGTGAGTTCTTATTTTATTAGGATGCTTTCCTTTTGTCAAGCAAAAGGAAACTTCATATCTCACAAAAGAAGGGGTGACTGCGCTTATGACCCCTGAAAACACAGCGAGGGGGGAGGTAGGCCTGCATCTCTATTACACAACCACTCAAGCACGGCAGCTGAGCTGGTCTTTCATTTTAACTGCTCTCTGCCCAGGCCTGGGGTCTGCTTGCAAAGGTATCTTGCCTTGCATACGTTGGTGACATTGCTTCTGTGACAGCAGCTTCGCAGTTTCTTCTTTTCAGCCTTAATCATTACATGCTGGTGATTTCTTTTCACAAATTGTTATTCTATGATCACATGATTATATTTAATAATGCATGTAATCATTATTTTTATATATTCTTTAAAATACTTCCTGTTTCTCCTCATCTAGCTTTTCTGCTCCAAGGCTCACTGCACCTGTCCTAAACTTGCTATCCAGGTGCATATGTATGTGTTTATGCGTCTGTCTGCCTGTGTCTATCTGTTTGCATGTCCATGTGTCTGTCTTCTTTTTTTTCTTTTCTTCCCCCTCTATATTTTCCTCTGTAGTTAAATATATCTGCCAAGCTTTTCTTTTAATAACAAGATTTAATCTATTTGTTGTGGTTAAAATTCTGGAATATGCTTTCCCCACTTCATTCCAGAGATCTCTTCTTGCCCTGTCTTCTTTCCACTTTACAGCCTATTTCAGTTTCCAATAATCTTTAAGCCTTGGTTCCGTTCTCTTCACTCGGTTATGCCTTTCTTTTTCTTTTTTGTTAAACCAGTTTGATGATTTCTCTTTATCTTGTAAAATAAAAATTAAATTGATATTATATTACTGCAAATCACAGGCAGGGGCTTTTAAAAATTAACATTATAAAATTTATTTTAGGAAGCTTTAGCTCTACTCCATTTCATTTCATGACTAGCACTAATTTCCTTCCAGTTGGCTACATTTTGTTAATCAGAAAAATATACATTAGTGTATTGACCAGGATCTTCATTGACGTAATGAGTGATTTTGAAATGTCTACAACTTGCATTCTGTAGGTCAGATCTCTATGGCTTATGCAAAAATGTTTCAGTTACCACACCATTTTCTGTCTTGAAGTTCATAGTTTTATTGCTTCCTGGAACACATTTTTTGAACGTTCTGATCTTGGCCTCAATTACTGGCTGGGGCACACAAACACATTCAAGGCCACGATTAAGCTCCCTGGAGCCGACTTCTCCGTCTATCTTAAACTAATAGGCAGCCAGGTTTAAGACTTCAATACTTAGGTGGGTATGGGCTCCAAGGTTCATCAGTCAGGGAAGCTTGCAGATATCCAACCTGCGTGGATGTTTTCTGCACCGAACATGAGCAATAATTCATTATAATGCACAGCTTCTAGGGAAGCAAAGAGACTACATCGCGGACTGCTCAGTCAGCCTCAGGGGAGCAGCGACAGGAGGCCAGCCCCCAAGCGCATCTGGACGCTCTTGTAGAAACAGATGACTGCCCTACAATCAGACCTGCATGAACCCTCTGGGGACACTTTAGTAGAGCATGGCTTTGGGACTCAAGGTCTCCTCTCCCCCATCATCCCAAGGACAGATGTGGCAATAAACAACTTGGACTGAAGTGGGCCCTGTGTCTGCGCTTCATTGACAAAGGAGAGGGGCAGCCATGGGAAAACTGCCTACAGGTGTAGAGAGAGCTGCTGCTTCCTGTGGTGTCCTCAATGAATCTTAAAGTTTCATTGGTGAAAACATCTTTTATCCCAAATGGAGGACTCTCAGGGAGGAATTATTAGACATTTTTTATAGGCTTTTTATTGTGGTATCTATTAGTTTGGGTGAAGAAGACTAGTTTATCAGTGATACATCTTGTCAAATTAATGGGTACAGATAAAACCTCTCATAAATATTCATTATACCTCATTACTGCAAATTAATAAGATATTTTCAAATTAAGCCTAGTCACAATTGATGCTGAAGACCTTGTTTTAATATATGATACTTGAAGGCAAATTATGATTGTGAAAAATGATTACGCTCATTCCAAGGAATTTCTAGAGGAACTGAGTCAGTAGCAATTGGGATGAGGACTGCTGATTTAAATAATGACACAGTCTCACAGATGATTTAAATAATGATACATTCTCAGTGTTTCTAAACTTTGTAAGCAAAGCTTTATTCTCTCCTGCGCCGGCAAAGCAAAGAACTCCTTGTGTGGGACTGCCAAAGAGTTTGGACAGTTCAGAAAAACTGCTTTAACTTATGAGGATATGCCACACCGACTCAACAATTTAAACCAAGGAAGAATTTTTTCCCCTGAACAAATAAAGATTCAGTTTTTCATCTTCAGTGGGAACTTGAATAAATCATAAGAGCTTTTCTTTTTTTGGAAAATAAGTCTGTAAAGTCTGGAAGATCATCTGTGAGCCGATTAGAACTGGTTTCATACTCATGGTTAAGTTATTCCTCTCTCTGAAGAGCTCTGTGGCAGGAACTTGCAGCCGCTAATACCTCAGGTTCTCCAGCAAACCGAGACCTTGAAGACAGTCTCTGTCCGGAGAACTTCTAGAAGGCCATCAGTCTCCTCTCTCTCTCTCCTTTCAGACAAAGGACTCGTGGGGACATTTCTTCATTTCCATGAAAGACTCATGAAATAAGGCTCTCCTGAAGAGGCAGCTGCCACACAAGAAAGCGCTGTCTTCTTAGCTGTCCTTGTGAATGACTGACAGTGAATGGGTGCTGAGGTCCCACGAGGAATAGGAGTGGCCATCCTGTGTGCATTGTTACTAATTCAAGTTCAGAACCTTGATGAAGATTGACCTACATGCTTGGTTCATCCCACAAAAGGTAGACTTAGCCCAATTTTAAAAGTACCCGGGGTCTGTTCCTCTAAATCTGGATGGGCCCCATTGACAATCTCAAACTAGGATTCTCATCTAAAAGTGAGAGTTGTCTGATTGAATTATAGCTGAATGAACCACTAGCTCTAAAATGCTATGATTCTCCTTATATTTCATGTCAGTTCCTTCTAAAATATATAGTTTTCTATGGAGTTTGTGATCTGTCCTAATTGATGTCTTCTGGGACAAAATGATATTTGATCTTAAGCTTTTAAATATTTACATCCTCTCATTCTCCATTTTTATCTTAGTGTCTCTGGGATGCAAGCTCAGGAGAGATACCAGTTTGTCTCATGAGTCTAGATGTCTGAACTGGAGAGACGGCTCAGCCGTTAAAGGCTAGGCTCACAACCAAAAATGTGAGCCTCTGTGTACATGGGGTTTGGATAAAGTCAAACACAGAAGGCCAGGACCAGCTTCGGTGACATGTAGCAATAATTACACAGGGTCTCTTCTCCGAAGACATTTCTAATCAAGTGTTAACGCTAAGAAACGTGCAAAGGAGTGAGGGCTGTGAGGCATGCCAGAACATGGAGAAAGTAGACTCAATCCTGGTTCCAAGCTTCCCACCATTGCTGCCCCTTAGCACGCGGGAGTCAGCATGTAAGAAGAGAAAAAACACATTTAAAAATGTTTAAATCCAATTGTTATTTATTTACTTTTCTGTGTTGAGAGACACATATGCCAAGATGCACATGTGTAGGCCAGATGACAAACCCATGGAGACCTGTTCTCCCCCTCTGTCATGTAGGTCCCCAGCCTGGACTCTCCTGCATACACACATGCAAGTGAGAATTCACCCATATGCAGAAGTTCTCACATTCACATGAACACATATACCCTTGTATATCCATAGCGTATATATGTTTAAGAAACACATTAATACATTTTAAAATACTAAACATAATTTAGTTGCAGGAGCAAAATGCAAATGCTTTATCATAGGACAAAAAAAAATAGATACAAATACTTCAATGAAGTCCTGGGCCCAGTAGGAGAAAAATTTGGTTTGTAGGCCCAATTATTTCATAGACTTTTACACTATGGGAAGTGTCCTGACTTGTTCTCTGCTGCTGGGATAAACATGACCTGACCAAAAGCAACTCAGAGAGGAGACTTTACAGTTCATCATGAATGGAACTCAAGCAGGAATCTGAAGGCAAGAACTGAAGCAGAGGTCTTGGAAGAATGATAGTTACTGACTGGCTCTCCCTGGCTTATTCAGTCTATTTTTTTTTTTTTACATTCATAAGAGTGGTACCGTACACAATGAGCTTTGCCTTTACACATTTATTATTATTCAAGAAGCTTGCATATCGGCTAATTTGATGAAGGCATTTTCTCAGTTAAGTTTCCTTCTTCCAAAATGATTCTAGCTTGTGTCAAGTTGACAAAAAAAATAGCCAGCCGAACTCACCAAGGCCAGCTGGCCGGGGTCTGAAAAAGCATGGGACAAAACCGGTCTCGCTGAACATAACGGACAATGAGGACTACTGAGAACTGAAGAACAAGGGCAATGGGTTCTTGATCCTATTGCACGTAATGGCTTTGTGGGAGCCCAGGTAGTTTGGATGCTCACCTTAATAGACCTGGATGGAGGTGGGTGGTCCTTGGACCTCCCACAGGGCAGAGAAACCTGCTTGCTCTTTGGGCTGAGGAGGAAGGAAGACTTGATTGGGGGAGGGGGAGGGATTGGGAGGTGGTGGCGGGGAAGTGGCAGAAATCATTAATAATTAAATAAATTAATTAATAAAAAAAAGTGGCATGATACTTGATTTAGATATTTTAACAGAAAAGTGAAAAATACAAAGTTTAAAGTAGATAAGAAACACAGACAAGAAAACACTTTAAAGAAAGAAGGACCCAAGATGTATTTTCCCAAGATGGATGATCTGAGCAAGACCCTCTAACATGGAGCCAGTGGAATGGCAGCCTGAACCCGAAAGGCAGAGCCCCAATTTCTTGAAAGAAGAAACCTGAGGGAAGGCAGTGGGCATCTACATGGTTGTGCTGTGTGGTCCTTGGCTGCCTTTGGGGCACACCTATGTATATGGATGTTATGCGTGTATGCCCGAGTGTGTGTCTGTGCACCATATGTGCGCAGGTACTCACAGAGACCATAAGAAAACATCAGGATTTCCAGTCTTGAAGTTACAGATGATTGCGAGCTGTCTGACATGGGTGCTGGGAACTGAACGCAGGTCCTCTACAAGAGAGTAATCATGGAGCCACCTTTCCTCCCCTGGAATAGTCTATTCTCAAGTCAGTGAGTCAACTTCTCTGAAATCCTGAAGAAGCCAGTAAGAATTTCCCACTTGAGTGGTTCTCACAGACTTTGTGTTTTTCATGCTTGTTAAAGATCGGAGTCCCTATAATTTCATCACTTAGTAAGCATCATTTGATAAAGAAAAGAGTTAATTTAGCAAGAATATCAGATTCTTTGAAACTTTGGGTTTTCCTATTACACTGTAGAGGGAAATTACATGGATGAAAAATCTGTATATGGCTATAATGATGTCCCAATAGAAGCTACTCAATTTCTGCCCTCACCCCGGCACTGGCAGCATCATTTTGAGGGTCCCTACCTGTCATCTTGTCATGCTTTCTAGAAGCAGCAGCTCCCACATGTCACTGTGTCATGCTTTATGAACAGCAGCTAGACAATTGCAAGGCAGTGGTCCGTACTCATAGGAAGATCTAGGGAATTCATGGGTTTAATAATATGATGTTTGTGGTATATTGATCCTAAAGAAAAATCAGCAAGGCTTTGAACCTTTCACTGGACTGTGTTCCTATGCTCACAACGTGCAAATGAGACTCTACTATGTATGTAGATTTGAAGGCAGTGTGTTGGTAAGTTTATATGCACATGTGTGTGTGATCGTCTTTTTCCTATGCATGCGTTCTACCATCCAACAAAGGGTGTGTTTTTGCCTTCTTGATAATTAAATTAAGTATGAACTGAAGGACATGGACAGAGATGGATGGGAACTTTGACATTGATGTGAGAAGGAAGTGGACATGATTCATGATCTTCAGTGGAAATTGATGGTAAGAATTGTCTTCTGTAGGCCCGTCTCTCATTCCTTTTACTCTCTCTTGCTTCCTGGTGAGGCCAACAGATTCAAAGTAGAACAGGAGCAGGAATGTGCTCCCTACTCCTGCTCATCCCAGGTGGAGGATCCAGCTCTCCTCATCACTCACAATGCCTCCACAGATGTTCTGTGACGGGCTGAAGAGGTCTCTCTATTCATGGTGGTCTTAGCAGCATTGAAACTATTTACTTTCATTACCTCTGTCACTGGATGTCTAACCTTGTGAGTCTGCTTCTTTTTTTTCATTTGTAATTTTAATAAATTAGATTTTTCTCAAGAACAGGGTAGATGGAAAAGTAGCCTGACTCTGGGTCCCAGGTGTGTTTTGAAAGGACGTTCCACATGACTTGTATGAACTATCAATTGGTAAAGGAAGAAAGGTTAAATAAATGAACTTTACCTAGAACTCATTTTAATGGAAAAAAGATTCCCTACGTGATGGATGTCCTCTGTCTCGGAACGCAGTGTCCTGAACTGCTTGATAGATTCTGTGGACAACTTAAGACTGGAAAGTAGGATTGGGGAGATGGCGAAGTTGGTAAAGTATTGCTTTGAAAGCAGGAGGATTTGAGGTTAATCTCCAGTACTTATTGAAAAACTAGGCATAGTGATTCAATATTCATAATTGCAAGGCTAGGGAGGTGTAGGCAGGAGGACTCTGGCAGTCTAGCCCAACCAGTGAGCTTCAGGAGAAGCCCTGACTCAAAGATCAAGGGAGAGAGCGCCTAAGGAATGGCAGCCGAGGTTGACCTGTACTAGTCACTCTCTGTTGCTGCCATAAACTGCCCAGACAAAGGCAGCTGGAGTGACAAAGGGTTTATTTTGGTCTACAGCTCCAGAGGGGGGCAGGGAGTCCATCATGAAGGTTAAGATGGGAGAGATGGGTAAGGGAGTTGTAAACATGAAGCAGCTGGTCACATTGTATGGGTACCTAGGAAGATGAGACTGAATAGGAAGTGGGGTGAGGCTATAAAACTCCTACATTCTCCTCCAGTGATCCACTTTCTTCTGCAAGGCTCTATCTCCTGAGGTCCCACATCCTTTCCAAACAGGGCCACCAAGAGTCCAAACATATGAGCCTGTGTGGTCAGTTCCCATCAACAACCTATGACCTATACACATGCATGAGTCCCCCCTCCCCCCTGCCACACATAAGCACTCACAATACATAAATAAAATAACATTGGAAGGCTAATTTAAAAGGTCTCAAATTCTTTAGTTTTGGATTCCTGAAAAATGTCTATGTTATATGTATGACTTTTCACCTCCACCATTTTGGAACCAACTATGATTTCTTGCTTACTTTTACTACCAGCTCTGCATTTATGAGAAATTTTCAGTTTTATTCCTAGTTTTTCAGGTTAGCCTCTAAAATTAGCTTAGGAGGAAATAAATTTTTATCATGTTTGTGCTTAATGTAGATTTTTATTATCTTCCTTATTTTTCTTCTTAATATGAGAAGGTACTTCTGTTTAGGAGCTAAGCAGAATGAAACTTATTTTAGGATACAGATTATATCATTTGTATATCCATATATGTCATATATACATATGTAAGATATATATATGTGATATATATCACATGTGATATGTAATGACAAGTACATGATAAAATTGCTTATGTGGCTCAATTTATTTTTAAATTATTATAATTCTTATAAGCTGTAAACTGGCCCAGTATGTTGAATGTTTTTGTTGTAATCCTAGAAAAAAAATTGAACACTGACATTTCCTGTCTACCAGGGAAGGAGCAATTTGAATTGAGAAGTCAATTGTGTGCCTTTGTCCTTATGATCTCCCACCTCAGAATTATGGCATATGGATTTATTGCCAGTTTTCAATAGTCTTGTAACTAAATGATAAAGAGATGAACAAACATAAAACTCCACACATTGCATGGATGAGAGCTCACAGGTGCATTGATTTCAGGAAGAGGTGAAGCAAGTGAGGTCAGCAACACAAACCGTGCAATGGTGGGAAGTAAAGAAACATCACTGTGATAACAAAGGCTGATAGGACAGCTCTTACACATTCAGGATCAAGAAAAGCACATCACCCTTGTTGAGGATAAAGGAGCCAATAGATTCTGTTCCTGTGTCTAGACTCTAAATGTGGTAGAAGGACTATTAAAGCTCCTATTAGCATTGCTTTAAAAGATGAAGGAAATGACATCTAAAAAAATAAGTGAATGTATAATGCAAAGTTTCTAATCAATAAAAGATAGAAATACTACAATCCAAGAAAGTTAGTTTAGAATTAGAAACTACAGCAATTGGCATAGAAAATGCACTAGATACTGTAGATTTTAAATTATGGAGAAAAGAATCAGTAAACTCGGGACTAGAGAAGTAGAAATTAGCCCATTTTAAGGATACATAGGAAAACACTAAAGAAAGAAGAAGCCAAAATGTGGGTGCACATGATAAATCTAAAAGTGAGCATCTTACAATTATTATGAGATTCTTATAAACATAAATATAGTAAAACAGAAGTATATTTAAATAGGATGACCAATAAAATATACTGTCAAGGCCTGCTTGTGACAATCTATTTGTTATATTACACTTGACATCATGATATAATTATTGCCTGATTCAATATGACGGCCACCTAATTTAGAAAGAAGGCCTTCCATTTCTCCATTTATTTATGAAATCAGATATTTGGCCAAATTAATTACTATGCTTTTTAAACAAATCTAACTTTTGTCAGCATTATTGGTGTTATCGTAAAAGCGCTGCTCATGCAATGCTATCCAGTGTTAAAAGTCATTTTCTCTTCATGTTAAAAATGTCGTAAAAGAAAATGTACTGAGAAGATAGAGTTTATTAATGGACTTACATATCACTACCATGGGATCTAGAATCCGTCAGAAGATAACTGCTGGGCGTGTCCATGAGAGAGTTTCTGGTTGGGTCAATTAGTGAAGACCTGCCATAAACATGGGTGGCACCAGTCCATGGGTGGTCCTGGAAGGAATGAAAAGAGCCAGTGGGCTGAGCACCAGTCCTCCCCTCCCCCTGCTTCTGGTCAGCAGATGCGTTGTGACCAGCCAGCTGCCTTGTGTTGGAACTGCCCTGCCAGGATGGGCCACGCCCTAAAGGCATGAGTCAATATTAAGTCTTTTTTCCTGTAGCTGCCTTTGTCAGGTACTCTGCTAGGGGACAGTGATAGAGGCGCCATCAGCAAACCTTGCTGAAAACCCCCATGGGTGTCCTCTTATGCCATTCCATGCCAGATAGCTCACTTTCTGTTTGTTTTCAGTGTGATGATTCTCATTCCTAAACGATCCTCGAGGGATGTTTTCTCGGGTAAAGCAAATCAAATGGCAGAAATGAGAACAGTGATCCTCTGCAGAGATGTTCACACCCACTCGAGTAGAGAGGGTTAGTTCTCAGTACGTGTGTCATGGTGCGTTTTCCACAACGTGAAATAACAGGGAGAAAAAGAGCATGACGTAAAATCAAAGAACACGAGAAGCAGTTGCGGGTTGTGATTTGTAACAGGAATATGAAGAGGCTTGAACTGACTGCAGACGTGACCTCTATGCTCTGTTCTCTCATTGGTACTGGCCAGGTCTCTACGGCAGTGGCAACAAACCAAAGTGTAAATACAGGAGAGCTGGGTACAGCATGAGACTCACCGCTAGTTCTCTGGAATCTAAACCTGTTGCAAAATGAATGTTTTTAGGCTGACACTGGTTCTAGCAGCTTATGTCATGTCTCTAACTGGCTTAGACCACGGTGGAAATGCCCGTGGCTTTAGGTGACAAGAAAGATGGTGTCTGACAGGTTCGGTTGTGCCACTCAGATCCGGGATGACTCAGATCTCCCTCAGACAGCAAAGAATTGAGGTGACCGTTCTGAGGGGCTCAGTGGGGACTTGGTCTCCTCGGACTGGTCCTGGCCACACTGGTCCAGGTGCATTGGACAACGTTTTGGATGTCTGTCCCTCTTTGCTGTTCATTGAGGAGCTGGTGCACTTGGTGGCGTTTAAAACACATTATTGAATGAACACACTAAAAACACAAACAAACCAGCAGCAATTCAACTCAATGATGAACGATAACACCTAACCACAGGCTAGAGAAAATCGCCCTAATGAAAATCGTTATGTGTTTATTGTCTGTGACGCTGGGAGAGCACCCAATGGGTTGGTCTTTCCTGTTTCTTTGGTCCCATGCATGAGCAGTTCACAGATGTGGACAGTGTTTTCCTCGCTGCTCAACAGCCTTCCCTTAGCCACATCCAGCACAACAGTGTGTTTAAGTTGGTGACATCCATGTCCTCATCCTTCAATGTCAGCATTTATTCACTTCCTTCTCAGAGTAGACTGAAAGAGCATATATATTTTTAAATTTTTCAAAAACCTTTTCTCTCACATATTACATCCCAACCACAATTTCCCCTTCCTCCTCTCCTCCCAGGTCCCCCACTGCATGCCCCTCCCCCAGATCACTCCTCCTTCTTTCTGAAAGAGTGTTTTCATTTAGAATAATGTTTAATTAAAGTCGAGAAATTGTTTCATAGATGCTGCATGGGAAATAGTAAGAGGCTTGAACGGGAGCCAGGCAGGGCTCTCAGACCACACCTCGGGGACCAGCGGCAGGACTGGGAGCAGAGTGCTGTTAGTTTAAGGCGTCCGTCACTCTCTAGGGTCAGCAGAGTGTCCTGTTGAAAGCCCCACCAAGGGACGATACCAAATCTTATCACACTGTTTGACACAGGGTTATCAAGTCTCAAAATAACATTTCTATTGTGCTTATGAAATGCCACACTCCCCAGTATCTGTTATGAATGTTGTAAATTGGTCATATTTGGAGAGCAGGGGGAGACAGATGTCTATCCTGGTCATAGACTCATAAACAGGCATGTGTCTCTCTATGCAAAAGACAGAAATGCAGGATTTTGGAGGGGAAATTGCCATGGGGATGCCTTCCAATCTCAGAGGTTTCACATCCCATCTGAGATGTCAGCCACCCCTCCCTTGAGCTCCCATGAGCATGCTTCCAGAAGCACTGTGAAAACTCCCCCCGACCGACCCCCTTCTCCCTGCCGTGGGAACAAGCCTGGGCTTTTCACATGAGTGCCTGGGAGACAGAGAGACACTTGCCAGTTCATCACTCTGAGATGTTCTATCAGAGATCTGGGCTCGAGAATGACCTGGAGAATTCCTGATGTCCAGTGGCTTCTTAACCAATGTCAACATCTGGGTCAAGAAATGTTCCTTCTCCATTCTGCCTGGGCCTTGCAGGTAGAGTCAAAGGAGAGGTCAGGTCCACACAGCAGAGAAAGGTCTTCGACATATATTAAATGCCATCATTGAGATGTACGCATTTGCTCTGCATGTTGTTGACTGGATAGTAACACTCTCAGCAATCCATAAGCTGAGCGTCTCAAAAATTTTATAAATTTTCTGAGCTTGTGAACGAGGCCTCTTTTAGAATAATTCATATCTGTTACTAAACTTGTAAATTATTCATCTTTTGATTAATATGCTAATTAAAGATTTGCTGTTAAAAGGTATAAATATCTTTCATTGCCTAAAGTAATTAGAATAAGTAATTACTTGAACACCATGATTCTGCTGTTAAATACTACAAAAAAAGAAAGAGGAGATGCAGAAATATGTTCGATACAGTTTCAACTGTTGAACCAGATGACAATATTTTACACTGTTTATGTAAATATATACATATGTCTTCACAGGACTTCAGTATTTGCTTCTTTTTGGACGAGCCATTTAGCTTTCATTTCACTGACAACCTGGTTCTCTAGTTTTCTCTTCACAAGTTTCTTTCTGTTAATTGTAAAAAAAAAAAAAAAAAAAAAAAACCCAAAATGTATAAACTCACTTATTGTATAATGGATTTTATTTAGAAAATTCTTTAAGTTATTTCTAAATGACTGTGATCAGAAGATGTGTTGTGATTCCTCATGAGGTCTAGTTAGACAAAGCCTGTAAGCAGGTCCAGCCTATAGCCCTTGAGCCTTTAGCATACAGGGTCACTGGTATAGGAGGTCCTTCTGTATTTGTGCTGCTTTCATTGGTTATTAGAGAAACTGCCTCGGCCTAGTTGATAGGGCAGATCTCAGGTAGGTAGGCAGGGAAGACAGAACAGAATGCTGGGAAGAAGGACAGAGTGGCAGACGCCATGAACCTCCGGCCTGAGATGGACGTAGGTTAGAATCTTGCCAGTAAGCCACAGTCACGTGGTGATACACAGATTAATAGAAATGGGTTAATCAAGATGTGAGAGTTAGCCAATAAAAGGCTAGAGCTAATGGGCCAGGCAGTAATTTAATTAATACAATTTCTGTGTGATTATTTCAGGTGTAAACTAGCCGGGCGGGATGGAACAAGGGGCCCACACTCCCTACAACAGGTCACTATGAGCACAACCTAAAACATTTGTGTTGACAGCTTCATGCACGCATGCTGGAAAGCTGGACAGCCCTGTTCGAGCCACCTGTACCTGAAGAAGATGAGTCCAGTATGTTTCCAAGCCTCCTGCAGTTTAGAATCCTTCCTCTCCTTTAGTTCATTATGTCAACCTAAGGTTTAAATAATCCTGGGTGAATATTACATGCTGTGTGTGCATTCAGTTTAAAAATAAATCTATATGTTATGATGATGAACTCTTATTTTGAGATTTATTTTGTTTTGTATATGAATGTTTGCTTCATGTCCATGTGTGTACCACATGCATGTCTGGTGCATAGGGTGACCAGAAAAGGGCAACAGAGCAGCCGAACCTGGAGTTATAGGTACTTGTGAGCCACCATGTGAGTGCTGGAGATAAATCCAGGACCTCTATAAAAGTAGCCAGTGCTCTTAACCACAAAACAATCTCTCTGGTTCCATGAACCAATCAATGTTTTGAATTAGTTTTTGTAGGAAGGCCTAAACCTTAACATTCCCAAATATGCACTTTGATAAATACATACAATTTCAAGACCCATACTTTTATCTTTACCCTTTCTTGATCTACTTATCTGAGCTACTTATTGATTAGACTTCACTCGATTTGACTTCTAAGTATCTCAGTTTCTATGTTGGATTTGTCTTTTCACCCATCTCTCTGTGCATCATTTGTATATTTATTCATGTTAAAGACCCAAAGGAAAAACACAGCCGAAGGGTGGTGTATGGGATTGATAATGGCGGTTACAAGCCCACCAATGAACACACTGACCCTTTGTTTTTAGGCTGTCATTGGGTGGGATCTGACTGCCATTGCGCTTGCACACTGCACAGGAAATGAATTCTTGACACATTCTCACTGGTGAACAGCGGATCTTCAATCCACAGCCTCCAAGTAAGCATCTCCAATCCCCTTGTGCATTCTCCCGTGTGCTGCTTAAATTAAGAATAATCCAGACTGCACATTCAATTGACCTGGCCGTCTTCATTGTGTCGCCCCAGAACAAACAAGCTTGCTGGTGGCTGGGCATCTCCCTCTGTGTCGGGGACCCCAGCTGAGGCAGTAGCATTGTGTGTAAACCTATTTGTGGATGAAACTATATTCTTACAGGCAAAAGGTCACAACTGTCCCTAGGCCATATGTTTTAGAGATCCTCTTTCTGTAACTGGCCTTGCCAACTCTCTGCTGTGCTCCAGAGAACTAGTAACAAACTCCTCCATTGTGGTTAGTAGTTCTAAGAAGCAATGCTGTCCCTCCAGGAAATGCCCAGCAAAGGGTGGACATTACAGCTCTCAGTCTCAATGTGGACTTGCTGGTCATGGTAGACAGGAGGGTTAAAGC
The DNA here is from genome assembly GCF_950005125.1 of Chionomys nivalis. Classification (NCBI taxonomy): domain Eukaryota; kingdom Metazoa; phylum Chordata; class Mammalia; order Rodentia; family Cricetidae; genus Chionomys; species Chionomys nivalis. The sequence continues at coordinate 106,809,849 of NC_080086.1, forward strand.
AGCTTCGTTCTGTCTTAAGGCTTGCAGCTGCTGAACTCTATAAAGCCCAATATTGCTTCCTACAGTCTAAAGGGGTATGAGCCCCGCAAAGCGCCTTGTCCTCAAAACAAACAAAAACATTTGCATTTTTCTAAAGAGCAGTCATATTAAAAATTAGCCAGCCTACACTGTGAGAATACACCCAGGAAAATACTGTATGTTGATCCTCTCTCAAAAAAATAAAGGGAACATTTTGCTTCGTTTTGTTTTATAACAAATTTGTGAATAGAATAAAACACTCGTTTTTCCATTTTTCTTAAGAGATTTACAGTATGTGTCTCCAATGGATGTTTGCTAGATCTTTTTAAAATCTGGTAACAGAATGAATGGATCTATCCGTATATCTCAGCTCTCTGCTGGGGCTAAGTATCAGTGGGTAAACGCGCCTTAGGGCATCACCTGACTTGAATATTATTGAGAGGCCCAGCTCCACTCAACACAGGCTTCTGAGTAAATAAAGGACATACTGGATCACAAATGCAATGAAATTAATATTCAGGAGGCACTAAAATAATCCAAAGAGGTGAAAATTATTTTTTCCAAGGAGGTCAAGAAACTCTTGAAGGTGACTCTAATAATTGAAGCTGAGACAGAAACCAAGGGTGTGAAGTGCAGCATGAATAATAAAAACCCAGAGACAGATGTTGGGGTTCAATCTAAAGATCAGAAAAGCAAAACTACCAGTCACTAGACAAACCTTACCTCTCCTGGAGTCTCTGTCTTTTCCCATTTTATATTTCCCTTTAGTGCTGGGATTGAAGACATGTGAGACTCCCTAGTGCTGGGATTAAAGGTGTGTGCCACCACTGCCTGGCCTCTAGTGGCTTAGTTTTACCTTGTGATCTTCAGGCAAGCTTTATTTACTAAAACATATATAAAGTATCACGATAGTGAAGGGGCAGAGGGCAAGCGGCAAAGCCAGAAGCCGGTGCCTTGCCTCCACCCTGCTAATCTTGTAGAATCAACTGTAGCACTCCTATTCCTGGCACATTTGTAATTATATGTTTGAGAGAAGGTGCCACAGATTTATCCCAAGCCATTCTGAGAATGTTTCCTCAGACTTCCAGTGTCGATGATTAGTAAGAAGTCAGTGTCTGTGAGAACCAGTCAAGTACTTATCCGTGTATTCCTGCCATCTTTTTCTATAGTTAGACCCTCTCAGCGCCATTAGCACTTTGTTCTGTAACTACACCAAACACATGTGTTTTAGGAATGCCTTTTGCTGTGTGACTTATTATGAAAGAAGTAAAATTTTGCACACATGTGCAAACTGTAAGATTTTATCTCTACATGTGTATTGAATCAGATGAATGTGGTTCAGGTCCAGCCCCGGTCTGTGGTGATATCTTGTTTGTGCTGTAACAACTAAAGCTTGCCTGAAGGTCAGAGTGTGGAGCTCGCTACATTAGTTAGCCACAGAGGCCAGGTAGTGGTGGCACACACTATTAGTTCCAGCACTTGGGAGACAGACACAGACTGGTCTCTGTGAGTTCAAGGTCACCCTGGGCTATCTGAGATTGAATCAGTGTAAAAGAGAAACAGAGCCAAGGTGTGGTGGCTCCCACCTTTAATCTCAGCACTAGGGAAGTGAAGATGGGAAGTGATGTGGCTGGGTGGAGAGAGGAATATAAGGCAGAAGGAGACAGAAGCTCAAAGTTCAGTCTGAGCTTTCCTAGAGATGGCATTTAATCTTAGGAATTGTAGAGACAGGATACTCTTTGGTTCTGAGGATTTTGTAGAGGTAGGAACTAGTGGCTGACTGCTCTGCTTCTCTGATCTTTCAGCTTTCACCTGCCTAATATCTGACTCTGGGTTTTTATTCTTAAGGCCAATTAGAAATGACGCTACTCTGGTCAAACCGGCTAACTCTGAAGTCTGCTGTACATCTTCAGTGGAACAGCATCCTGGAGGTAAAATGTGCTTCTGAAATATGAAATGCAGTCGTCTCACAATGCATGTGACCTGCCATTGGGAACAGAGGAAAACACCTCTCACGTGACCTGCAGCCTGCATGTCTTGCAATAGGGCCAATGTGGAAAGATTTAGTTACAGTTAGGATTTGGGAAGGTATTTCAAAACACACAGTTATGTGAATATGAACCAGAAGCTTTTCTCAGAGGGTGGGGAGGGGGTGCAAGTGCAAGACACTCAATTACTATCCGGGGATGCACCCAGGACTAGGAAATGGTGAGTGAGCAGTAGCTGATAGACAACGCCTCCTTTGAAGTGAACGCCGTTTTCTCCGTTTTAATGCGGAGCTCTGGGAACATGGAAGGTGTGTGACTTGTAGAAATTCTGGTTCATTAGGGAGAGAGCAATGATTGCAGGTCACTGCTCTGCTGCTTGGCTGTGTCCCTCTCTATCCTCCCTCAAGTCAGGGGATGCGCTCTGCTTACACTCGCTGGGCTCTCGCCACAGGGAGATGACCAGAGCCCTGTGCAACCTGCTCCAAGTCTCAGCTTCCTCACTTTGAAAAGTGGCCTGGTTCTCCCCTCCCAGCACTCCCCGGTGGGACCTGCAGAGCTGCTCACAGGCTACACACAGGCTGCTCACCATTTCTGCCGTGTTCGTGCCTCCCAGGGATGCCGTCAGCCCAAGGGCCCCATTGCAAGGGGCTGTCTTCAAAAGGACTGTCCAACTGTCCTGGTGTTTATTATTTTTGAGCTCCAGTGTCTTCCTGAGTTGGGCATCAAGTAGATAAACAGGAATCAGATGGTCCCTTCAGTGTGTGAATAAACTGGTATGTAAAATCTCTCATTCTCCATGCCTTGAATCCCAGCACTCGGGAGGCAGAGGCAGGAGGACCTCTGAGTTCGAGGCCAGCCTGGTTTACACAGCAATTTCCAGGAAAGTCAGGACTACAACAGCAACAACAACAACATCATCCCACAAAACACACACAAAAACCAACCAAAAACAAAAGCAAAACAAAAGACAAACACACAAGACTCTCATTCTCATCCACAAAAGAGGAGAGACAAGAACTGGATAAAGAGGAGCATGGGTCCTTGGGCACGCGAGCTGTGGGGGTTTGACTCTGTCCGCCCAGCCACTGTCTTAAGGCTGTTACTCAACTCACACCTCATCCTGTAGACACCGGTAAGGATCGGTGCTGATGAGAGCTGAAGGGGCGCTAAACTACTTCAACCCATCGTATCTAACTAACCTTTACCGCGCTGCACTGGCTACAGCGTACTGTGATCACACTCCCTGCCCACCCTCTCACTTACCTCAACCCTGCTGGTCCCTTCTTCCCAACTCTTTTCCCTCTCACTCTCATGCCTCTTCCTTTTTCTTTATTAAATTATTAAAAATGTACTGCTTTTAAAGATGTGTTTTAGGCCTGTGAATGTTTTACCTGCAGGCTTGAATGTGTACCGCATATGTGCTTGAGTGTTAGGTCGCCCAGATTGGGAGCCTCCCTCTGGGTGCTGGGTTTCAAACCCAGGTCCTCTGCAAGAGCAACAGATGCTCTTAATCTCTGAGGCAAGTCTTCATAGTCGTGAGCTGTTTCTTTGCAAAGTATGGGAGCAGGCAGAGGCCAGCAGTTCTCAACCTGCGGGTCATGACCCCTTTGGAAATGCAGATATCCTGCATATCAAATATTTACATTGCAACCCATAACAGTAGCAAAATTACAGTTATGAAGTAGCAATAAAATAATTTTATGGTTGGAGGTCACCACAACATGAAGAACTATACTAAAGAATCTGAGAACCAGGGACACAGGCAAAGCTGTTTTCTCTTACCCATCCTCGTTTCCTACATAAATTTATAGCAAATACCACTGTGCAATTACCCTGGTTTTATGACTTTTAAACGAGCCTGATATCCCAGAATTGTTGAGTTTTCCCAGTTCATAAAGTAAGTTCTCCCCCACGCATGCCTTTCACCTGTTTCTTCCCTCGGCTCCGACCACATTATTGCAATCTTATTTTCTGTGTGGCACCGAAGCTGGGACATTGCTTAGTGAGCGAGCCCCAAAAGCTTCAGTACAGATGCTGACAAACACCAGCCCTGCAGCTGTCTGACCTCTTGATAGCCCTGCTCTTCCAGATGGGAGTCACCTCACATGGGACCACTCCAAAGCAGCCCATCTCTCAGCCCCGGGGGAGAAACATTATACCGAGCAAGATAACAGAGTTGATGCTGCGGCAGTAAAAGCCCTCAAAAGTAAACATTCCGCAGCCTTGTATATGTGTGTCTATTTTTCTTTAACCTTGGATGGCAACAGGCAAACATTTCCTGAGAAGTCTTGATAGCTCAAGGGTGGCTGGCAAAGGAGATTTTCAGGTTACCATGGGGACACCTGAGTGTGAGAAAACATAACCTGCCCTCTCCTTAGCTCTTAAGATAAGCACAGAACTCAACCTTTTATCTGTGGCCATTTATTTATTTATTTTTCTTCTGCCCCTCGTCCTTGGTGGTGTCTGTGTTGGGCAGGAGGCAAAGTGCTTTGAAAGTCCTCCCTGACCTTGGATGGCTCTTCAGGTTTCTTCTTCTGTAGCTGCGAAGCCTCAAAAAGTTGGCAGGGGTGATACTGCCAAGACTTGGGGAACAAGGGGCTGAATCTGCTTCCATTACTGATGTTGCTGTCTAGGAGTAAGGGAATGATAGGCCCACTGTTTAAGCTATGAAAATGTTTGCAAAGAATGTATCTGCAGACAAAGGCTTAGGAATACCGGTTACCACAATGAAAGCAACTTTAGCCTCATCATAACTCAAAGTTATGATTTCCCAGGTTCTTGGACCTAAACTCTGTAAGATGAGCTTCCAGCACAGGCAGAGAAGCCACAAATTGGGAGAGGGGACAATCTGCCTTCTGTGAAGACCAGGAGTCCCTCTACTTTTCAATAAAAGCTACCACTTTCTTAGGAAAGTACCTACTATAGCACAGATTCAGCCCAAGGAATAAGTCTGAACATACAAAGATCCCACACGAAAAGTTTTATCAAAAACTATGTAAGATAAGGCCATCTGCCAGGAGTTGAAGAGGGTCAGTGGTGGAAAAGGTAACCACCCAATCCAAGGTCTTGTCCAACGCCAGAGACCAGGTGGCACTGTGTGGCTGGAGGAACCACACAACAGCCAAGAGCTTGGTGCATAGGCAGGGGACAGCTGAGGTCCAAAATGGAGCAGGCACTCATGGCTAAGGGCCACCCTGATCCATGTCTCCCCATCACTCTGGGTACCCTGGAGTTTCCTCTCAGTTTTCAACATTTCTTCTTTTCAATTCTGCTTTTTATTTTATTTTTGATAAAACTAGACAGAAATGTTTTTGATCACTTTTCCCTTAAATATGGAGCTCATCCTATGGGCCCAGGTAGTCCCTGACTCTTCTTCCTATAGTCTGTGTTGTGTATGGACACAGATCAACTTCTGTTGTGGGATTCCCCTCTGTATACTGTGATTATCACTGATAAATAAAGGACCTGTCTTGAGCCTATAGCAGAGCAATAGGGAAAAAGAACTAGGTGGGGAAGACTAAGCTGAATGATGGGAGAAAGGAGGCAGAGTCAGAGAGAAGCCATGTAGCTCCCAGAGCCAGGCGCCGGAACTTTAGCCGGTAAGTCACAGCCATGTGGTGATACACAGATTAATATAAATGGGGTAAATTAAGATGTAAGAGTTAGCCAATAAGAAGCTAGAGCTAATGGGCCAAGCAGTGATTTAAGTAATACAGTTTATGTGTGATTATTTTGGGGCTAGGCAGCAAGGACGAACAAGTGGCCCCCTCCTTACAACAAGCTTCGTCATTGAAGAAGAGACTTTTAATTAGTTTTTGAATTGGATTAACTTTACTCTAAATTTATTTCATTTTTGTCAGACTATAACTAATGATGTATATGATAGATAGATAGATAGATAGATAGATAGATAGATAGATAGATAGATAGATAGTAGATGGATAGATAGTAGATAGATGATAGATAGATAGATAGATAGATAGATAGATAGATAGATAGATAGATAGACAGACAGATAGATAGATAGATGATGGCAGGTAGATGAAAGATAGGTGGTGACACATGATAGATGACTGATATACGATGGATGTGAGAGAGAAGGCAGGAATGTAAATGACATACAGAACATAAATATAAGTGCAGACTGTGCCCTCATTGACAGTATATTAGACACAGGCATGATGGGTGCCGCTCCACCACTCCACTGACCCTAGCCAGCATGGCAGTGCTTGGGAGTGTGCTTCACGGGGAACATTAGGCTAGATGACTTAAAGCCTGCTGTACCATAAAATTCATGCAGCCGACTGTCTGCTTTTGAGAGATGTCTCTGCTCAAATCACTTAATCATTCTCTTTTAATGGCTGCCTTCGACCTGTCATTTTTGCATGAAGAGCTGGTTCTCCCCAGCCACTGCATTCTGTTACGTCTCTCGCTGTGTTTTCCTCGTCTCTCTGTCTTTTTCAGATTGACAACTTAAATGTGTTTCTCCTTCTTGGAATACGGCAGGCAGATCCTCTTCATGTGGGAATGGCAGACGGACAAGCGCTCGTCTTACCTGCCAGAAGGTAAAACTTGGGATCAGGTTTATCCTCCTTCCAGAAGTAAATAAAGTGAGCTCAAGGCTACTTCAGCTCCTCAGCCTCTTCCCAGCCCTGCGTCTGTGTGTTTCACCAACACTAGCTTTCAACCCCAGAATGTGTTCTTGCTGCTTTCCTAGCACAGGGTTGTTTAGTTTTACTCTTCCTTGTTCGGGTCCTATACCAGGGATGCTTTTCCTTCTGCTTTGATGTTTGTTCTCAGATATTCTGGTGGCAAATTTTCTGTGTTTTGTCTGGAAATGTTTCTTTGCCTGTCCTGATTTTTGTATTAGGTCATCGGTACAGCTGAAGGCATGCTCTCGCTAACATACTGAGGTTATCCCCCTGCAGTAGAGTCTCTGCTGGCCAGACTAAACATTTGGTCATGGAACTATGCCTGAGGATCTTCCTGCAGATACATGGTTTATGTGTTTGACATCCATTTTTAAGTTGTCAGGACATCAATAAGACTATGTGTCAGTAAGGGAAGTCCATTTTCTCTCTGGGAATAGAGTGGGCTAGAGGTGAGAGGGGGGTTGGCCTTAAACTTTTCTCACATGGAGAGGTGGGCTGTGTCACTCCAGGCAGAAGAGCCCGTGAGTGTGCTGAGGCCAGGCTGTGCTAGTGAGCCCTCACAGATCTGGTTCTGACTGCCTCAGGCTTATATCATAGAGATCCCAAGTGGCCTCACACCCTACCCCAATGCCACTAACTCCTACAGTCTGCTAGATTTTCCACACTCATTTCTTAGTAGATTTTTGGGGGTATGTTTTCACACTTAGCTGATATCTTTAACCTCTTCGATTCTTTTTGACCTCGGTGGGATGGTCAGTTAGGGGCCACAGCCTGTCATGGACCCAGAGACAAACAGATGTGATGATGGCGACTTAACTCTTCTCAGGCCCAGCTTCTCTTCTTACAGAGTAGATTTTTCCTCTTTTGTTGTAGTTGACCCCCTGAAACTCCAAAGTCACATTTCTGAGTGACATATAAAAGTTCCACACTTAGTTCCATGGATGAGTCACGGCCAAAACTCAGGTGCACTGCAACGACTGTATACATAAATTTATCTTCAGGATATATGTATGAGGAGCCTTAGAATCACAAATGAATTTCGTATTTGCATTGTATGGTTTGGACCTTAAAAGCACCCAAAGGCCTATGTGCAGGAGGTGTGTTTTCCAGGAGACCTTCTTGGGGGGCGGTGAAACCTTTCAAATATAGGGTCTAATTGGAGGTCTCTACACTCTTGGCGCATCTGCTGTCTGGGTAGGGAGGCCTCAGACCTTTCCTCCTCTCTGTTACTCTAAGGAGGTGTGGTGGGCAGTCTCCCTGTTCCACGAGCTGTCATCAGGATGCAATGACTGAGACAATCTGTTGCCCTGGAGCCTCCAAACCAGACTCACACCACACTCTCTGTGCTGCTGTGGCCATTTATTTAAGCAACAGCAAGCTACTTACCATAGGACTAATCCCCAGCATGTCATCTTATGTATATGCAAATGAACCCAGATCTAGAAGGATCTGGAATCTGAAATGCTATGTTCCCCAAAAAGTCCTTTTATGTAGTGGGAATTTATTTATTTATGTTTCATGTATATAGCTGTTTCTCTCCATGTGTATATATGCATCATGTGCCCTCCCGATGCCATCAGAGACCAGAAGAAGGAGTCAGATCTCCTGGAACCAGAATTCTAGGCAATTGTGAGCCACCATCTGGGTTTGTGGTCCTTTATAAAAGAAAGTGCTCTTAGACACTGAGCCATCTCTCCAGTCCCAGTTCCTCGCATTTCTAAAGGTGATGCTCAGCCTCTGTTATGTGTTGGTATCTTTTCTTGGCACTACCATTTAGAGTGTGGATTTATTTTGGTTCTATTCTGGACCATTATTTATTGGCTTTAGGTATAAGTGTGTGTGTGTGTGTTGACAAATATATAGCTGTATGATTTGCAGAGATCCTGGATTGTGGAAGAGCAGAGAGGGTGAGCTGAACGCTAGCTTGTGTTCCTTACCCTGTTCTGACTGTGGGTGGATGGCCAGGTAAGCTACACTGTGGGAATCAGTCTCACACTCTGTGGCCCAGGATGGCCTCTAACCCTTTGCTATCCTCCTAGCTGAGCCTCGTTAGAGCTGAGATTGCCTGTGAGGACGATGACACTTGAGTTTATTTTGAAGTAGTATCGAATCTGTGTCCTGAGACCTGCATTTCAAGATATAAAGCTGCTTTTAGTTCATAGTATTAGCATAATTCTAACTGGGACACATAATATTCATGCTGTCATTTTTATTTATTTACTTCTCCATATTTCTTAGCTTGGATAGTTTTGTGATATCACTTCTAGATATCTCAGATCTGTTTTAATATGTAATCTGTCAATATTTCCTCATTTCCATTCAACTCCACAGTGTGCATAAGGCTGGCAAATTGCAACAGTGTGTGAATAGAAAAATCTAGCTAACAGCTTCACAGATCATTCTCTAAGTTCAGTCCCTGGTCTTGGAAAGTTTGTGTATATGTAGGTGCATATGTTAAACCTTAACACACCTTTTATGTATCTGAATAACACTTGATCGTTTTTACTTACTCTGCTTACTTAAGGAAGATACTGTTTATTTCCATAGTTTTCTGAAAAATCTTGCTTGTTGTTGCTCCATCATGATGACTGTTGCTTTCAAGAATTCACATGCTCATAATCTCTCTCCTTCATACACAAAACTTTGGAGATAGAAGTAGGAGGGTAAGAATTTCAAGACCAGCCTGGGCTACATAGTTAATTCAGACCAGTCTGAGGTAGGGATTACCCTTCAACATTAAAACCAAACAAACAAAAAACCAAACACAAGCCACATTTCTCACGGTTCTTATATAACAGGACAGATAACATCCATTTGCTTCTCTCTGCTTCTTTTCTCAACTCTATATTTCCTAAGCAGAGTTAATCTTAGTTATTCAAGATCCTCCGATAATCTTGAACTGGAGGGATACAACTTTACACCCCACCCTGGAACCTGACCTTCGAGTGACTGACAGACACCACCACTGGTGTTGGCAGCAGGCTCGACCAGCTCTGCTTTGTTTCCGCAGGAAGGATTTTGCTTTATGCAGCTTTTATCTTTAGGACATGACTCGCACAGACAGTTTCAGCTTTTCTCAGATATTTTCTCCTCTGCAGAAAGCACAGCCCAGTGGACATTAGTTAATGGCTTTTATTATCAGGCCATGATGTATTGTACACAAGCAGAATTAGCTAACCCCGCTGCTTCCCTAGTCACTAGGGGATGGCCATCTATTATATTTTCTTTACATTAGCCAAATACAGTTGCAATGGCTTTGCGTGAATCACCACTAACTAGATGTCCTAAGGCAAACCCAGCTGACTTATAATCAATGAGAAATAAAGAATCAAGGCATCAAAGTCATAAAAAGGCTGCGTTTCTATAAATTATGTCAGGGGAAGTCAAAGTGTGTGCAAGTTCAATTTTGGATAATGCACAGAGAAAGGCTGCTATGTATAGCAGGGTGTGATTGAACCCTCGCTCGTTCAGACAGTTAATGGGGGTTTGGCCTTCTTGGAGTAAGTTATGCACCATTGCCACCATCTCCGTTATTGGTTAAAAAATGAAATCAGAGTGCTAAGTAGTCCCTCTAAAGGGAAATTTGAAAATATGGTTTAATTTTAACTAAGGCTTTTAAGGGGGATTAAAAGAGAGGAAAGCTTGGTCTGAAGTCACGAGATAAATGCCCTCTTTGGGTGTGTTTCAATCAGCACTGTAGTTTTAGATTACGTCTTTAAATTATTTTCATGCCAGTTTTCAAAAGGAAGAGTATGAGCACACATACACACACACACACACACACAAACACACACATACACGCATCCACACATACACACACGCACATATTTATGTAGGGGAATTTGGCCTTTTATCTTTCCCAAAGAACACATGTGCATCAAGGAAAAAATGGATCATAAGACTGAACCCTTATCAGTTCCCCTTCTGAGTCCTTGGAACAGTGAAACCCGAGGGATTTTTTTCCTTTGCTGCTTGCCACACGTTTCCCTGCTAATAGCTACCTTACCATTTTCCCTTATGATGTAAACATCTGCATCATTCTGAGAGTTTGCCAAAATGAAGGTCATCCGTGGAGCAGTATCAGACCAAAGCTGCTGAGCGCCCCCCTCCCCGCAGGCTGTAAGGAGTTCTGAGGTGCAAGTCACTGGGAAAATCCTCTTTCTATGGTGGGAAATAGCCTGCAGCCCAGAGGAGTTCCCACCTTGTCATGTGCAGTAACAGTAAATACCTTGGAGGTACCGCCTCTTGCACACACATCTGTGCATGTGTGGCATCCCCACGGGCGGTGGATGGGCAGCGAGCAGTTCTGAGTCACACATTACCTGGGCTGTCCCAGAAGCAGCTTTCAGATGTCAGATTCCAACATAGCAGGAAACTGTGTTCTTTTGCCAACTCCTAGTAAAGCTGACATGATCACGTGTGCACACACACGGGTGTGTGTGTGTGTGTGTAACATGCTATCCAAGGCTTTAGGAATTGTGTGTTAAGGACAAGCAGAAAATAAATATATTTTTAAAAATTTATGAAAATTTGGTCAGATGGGAAGAATTGCAGGCTGTGATCCAAGATGTCTCTCTCTGTCCTTCCTAGCTTAAAACAGAGGTGTACCATTGCAACTGAGATCATGGCGTGGCTTCCATTTCACTTTCCCCAGATCCTATATAGAGGGTTTTCTCCCATGAAGACATATGCAGGTTGTCTCCAGATCCCAGCAACTTTTCACTGTACTGAGCTAACTCTGTTAGAGGTAGGGGCGTCCATCTAATCTCAGTTTCTACTCACCAACATGACCACTCCATCTTTGAGAGAAGACTGGAGTCCCAACAGCCACCACACACACATACACACACACACACACACACACACACACACACACACACGAGAATGCCAAGACAGGCTAGCAGAAGTGTCAGACTCCCTTAAATCTTATATCAGTGTGTTGCTGGACAGATAATAGTCATTGTCTCCGATGTAACTTCAGAGCTTGACAGGGAATTTACCTGCATTGAGGGAAAAGCTTTGAATAAGGGAAAGAGCCCTCATTTCTCCACAAGGGAATGACTCTTTGAACAGAGCAGGTGACAGTTAAAGCTTAGGGTTCTCTCAAGAGCAGCTGACAGGTAATGTCCTGGCGAGGGCCTCAGAAAGATATGTAAAGGAATAATATAATCCTAGGAACCCTGATACTCTAACGATGATAGAAATAAAATAATAATGTGTGTAATACTTAGAGAACTAGGGAGGGGCAGGAAAATAGCAAAGGCAGTGCTGCCGTGAGCGTCCCAGATAGAAAGTAACAGATCTGAGAGCAGTTGACAATGAGAGCAAGTGGCTGATTGACTGGGAACTTCAAAGAACTGTGAGGAAAAAAGTGTAAAAACGTCATACTTTGTTAGAATAGGCAACTGGCTCCCATCAAGTGTATTTGAGGGTCCCCAGAGGTGGGAGTCCACCAGGGGTCTCTGGGTCAGACTCTTGATTGGTTCCTGGGCATCCTTTTCCCTCTTGGGCTCCCTTTCCTCCCTGATTGGCCAGTCCAGGGTATCTATCTTCCCTTAGATAGGCTCTTCTCTGTCTAGAACCTTCTATCTAGATACCTCTATAAAATCACACTCACCCAAGACCCCTGTATCAGTTCATCCTCCCAGAACTGCCAGCCGAAATAAGCCCATTAATCCTCTAATTTCTTCACTCAAGATTTTACTGTTTTGGAATTTCTGCATTGCTGAATTATGGCTTTCTGGATTGTGTCCTTGGGGATTATGAAACAACTTAAGTTCAAAGACATTAAAGACAACACATGCCGTTAGGAAATCTTTGCCCGATTTACACTCAAGGGACTGGGCAGTGATGTGATCATGGTTCTCTCCAGCTCATCTGTGGACTTAGCATCGTCTCCACTGGAAGCCTGGTGGCTTGTGTGTAATTCAACAAGTTGATTCCAGGGTTATCTTAACTGCTGGGCACCCACAATAGTCAAAGCAATCTTTAAGGGAAAGAGAAAAGTGGGTGAACAAGTAACCCCTGATTTAAAACTCACTACAAATCCAAACCAATTCTAAGGAGACCATTACACAATATAACCAGCAAGTAAATCAACAAGACAGTAACCAAATTACGCCTGTGAGGACTCCAATGTCTGTCCAGTGTAGAAAAGGCAGCCTTTTCCAGAACAGCATTTGGAGAAATGTGCCATAACTGAAGTCTAACCAGACCACAAAAGTCAATTCAGTGTTTAAAATACACATAAAAGTCAAATGCCAAAAATTCTTAGACTAAGACATGCAGGTAAGTCAATGCAACCTTAAATTTGGCAAAGAAGTCCTTGATGTACCAACAGGATCACTAGTGCTAAAATAATCTTGGAATTTCAGAATGTGGCACAAAGCACGGTACAGTTCAGGGCACAGTGACTCACTTAAAACTGATTCCTGAATGTTCTGGGAGACAAGAAAACCACCATATCCAGGGGATGTCGTGACTCCCAGGAGCTCTTATCAGAGGGTGTCCATCATGGTGCTCAGAGCCGGGTCTGGGGAACCTGCCCGGCAAGTTTGCATCTGACTGTCAGGATACAGCTCTGAGTTTCTGAGCAAAGAATGACTTATACTCTGTGATAGTCATCTGTGAAATAGGGATTATTCGTATCTTTGTGAGCTGTTGGGAAAATTAGCTTAGATCCTCTCTGAAAATGTTTGCCTTAGCTAAGACCCATTTGGGAAAACTGATATTATCTCTCTCTTTAATGGAAAGTATGTGATCTAACAGACCATAATCTTAACAAGAAACTAAGCAGATTCTTTTAAAGAATTCAGTAGCTAGCTGGAAAGATTAAAAATCACATGAAACTAGCCAATACAGCACCTACCACCTCTCAACACTGGCAGAGACAGACAAATGCTAAAGGCCTAAAAGAGGAAAACGTGGGAAGAAATAAGGGTCAGAGGGAATGGGAGGAGGGTGGGAGGGTGATGGGAGTATATAACTACTCCATGTATTTCTGAAATTCTCAAAGAATAAAGCTTAAAAACCAACGAAAGTGAGAACATGGTGAGGTTGTACTACGAGCATGGAGGAGCTTGAGGGAGATGTCTCATACAGTAGAGAGTTAAATGCTGGAAGACAGGCCTTGTGTCTCTGAGCAGACATGCCAGTGCTGTCTCCAGAGTATTGGCAACCTTGGGAAGCTACTGCCACAGATGGCGGTCCAGGGTGATAACTCGTCGTGCAGGGGAAGAAATAGTCAGGAAAAGAGGGAACATAAGTCCTTACCTCTTTTTAACAGTAAATAAAAACAAAGCGATGAAATTGTCAGGTAAATTAAGGATGCTGGAAAACACCATACAGAATGAGGAACCCAGACCAAGAAAGACAAATGCCACGTGTCTCTCTTGTTTGTGGATCTTAATTCGGGGTATTCAGATCTGAGTTTATAAGCTAAAGTATCCAAAGAAGTCAGGGGAATAGAGAGACCACGAGGAAATGGGAGTAGGAGGAGAAAGATCTCTCGAGAGGGGTATTAGGAGAAAGGGATCATGAAGGGGGTAATGGGGAAAGTGGGAGCACTTTAACTGTGGATAGTGGAGGAAGGGTAATACAGAGAGAGCTCTGATTTAGGGGAAGGACGCTACACGCAATGGCTGTAGATTGACAGGTGTCCAGTTCACAACCAACAGGCCGCACGTGGCCAAGGATGGCTCTCAAAAGAGCCCAGTACAAACTTACAATGTTATGTAAAAATGGAGGATTCCTTATGATGACTTATGGTAACATGATTGTGGGGTTCTGAAGAATGAACTTTGAAGCCGATGACATCCTGTTTCACGTATCAAAAAGGCTGGACATGCCGGTGTGCAGAGAGAGGTGAAACCCAAGGCGAGACTCTTGCTCTCCAGGAGTTTGAGGAAGAAAAGATACGTTTTCAAATACTGGAACTGTAAGGTCATTTACAAGGTCATGGTACAAGGTCCTGGTTTTATTAATGAGAAAGTGCAGACTCAAAGTCACTTTGGAAAGAGTGCTTTGGTAGACACGATCTAATCTGAGGACAGACCTGATTTTCCCCGGTGCTCTTTCTAATAGTCATTATCTTGAGTGGCTATCTGAGATAGATATCCCTAAGCAGTAATTACTCTGAGAATCAAGGCGGGAACCCCCACCATGCGGTGATAGGGAAAACTGTGATGTCAGCGCAGATGAAATCTGAGATGCTTTTCATTCTTCTATACAAAGATGCCACCTGGACAGATATCTCAGAGCCACAGCATCACTGAAACGTCAGCACTTTGCGGTTCCCCTAAGGTGCCTTGGTGGGAAGAGCAGGGTGAAGGAGGACACAGGGAGGGCATCGGCAATTCTTTAATAAAGATACTCCAAATGGGCAAGGTCAACTGCTCAATACAGAGCAATAAATATGTCCAATGTAAAGAATAAGAGAGTTTATAAACATATGTACTATTAAATAAAGCAAGATTCCCTTTGCACTTCGTCAACTTCATTTATACCAGTTGAAAGAAAGACTCAGTGTTGCAGGAGCAGGAGTGGGTTAAGGAGTGTGTTAGCAGATGAACACACAGAAGTCAGAGCCGCTGGCAACCTCTGCCACCAGCAGGCATGATGGTTGAATTTTCTGGATATGCTGACTAGTTTGGTGCCAACTTGGAAACAAGTTAGAGTCTTTTGGGGAAAGGAAGCCACAATTGAGAACATGCTCCTGCCGGTTGGTCCCATGGGCAAGTCTGCGGTGAATTTTCTTGATTGATGATTGAAGTGGGAGAGCCCAGCTTACTTTGGATTACTCCATTCATGATGTGGTGGTCTGGGGCGCGATTAGAAATCAGGATGAAAAAGCCATGAGGGGAAACCAGTAGACGACAGCTCCCACCTCTAGGTTCCTGCCTTGAGTTTCTACTCTGACTTCACTGTATCATGAACCTGAGACCTGTAAGATGAAATAAAATCTTTTTCTCTCCAAGTTAATTTTGGCCATGGCAATAGAAATCCTAAGACACCTGTTCTTCAAACAAGTTGGGTGCTTGCCGCTGGGAGTGTTTTACCATTCTCTGTGGGAATTTCTCTGCTCTCAGGCTCCAGAGTTAGTTTTGGACATTTTGATAGAAAAGCAATTAAGGCAATAAAACCAGGACTTGAGTGTGTACTGAACTTTCCAGGAGTACTTGATCCTCACAATTACCAGTTCTAGTTCAGAAGTGACTGAACTAAGGAGTCAACCGACATAGCATTGTGTGACAGGTTTTTCCTTAAGAGACACAACACAAACACACACAGAGAGAGACAGACAGACAGACACACACACACACAGAGGGAGAGAGAGAGAGAGAGAGAGAGAGAGAGAGAGAGAGAGAGAGAGAGAGAGAGAACAACAAACCAAAATAGAAACTGCACCAGACACCAGAGTCCAACTTGGTGAGCTATTGATTTGGTTTTTTTTGTTTTTTATTTTTTAAATCAAGGTTATTACAGGATATTACAGGAGTGTAGGTGAGGGATCCCTTACAGGATGAGGGATGGGGATTACTCAAGCAACTAACTACCCAAAAGCCCAACATGAGTGATGGCTTGCAGGAGCCGCATCCCTGGATGTCTCTGCCTCATCTGCAGACAGCTCCACAGATCCGGGGGCCCTCCTCTCTGCAGCTCCGCTACTCAGTTCACTCCACCTTCGTAAAGCTGGGGGAGATTTTCTAGACTCTCATGTATTTCAGCTTTTCCAGAATATGACCTTCATTTACCTTCAAAATCTCACTAGTCAGAAATGTTTAATTCAGAGAAAACCGCCCTATACCGTGTGGCACTCACAGTCGCTGGCCAAGCAAGTTAACAGTCTGCCTGTGATGGGATCCTCTTCTAGTTTTCTTTGTGCTGCTGTGATAAAAACACTGGCAAAAACCAACTTATGGAGGAAGGGGCTTATTTGGCTTATAGACTCCATTGCATCATCAGGCATGAACTCAAGGCAGAATCCTGTAGCAGAAGCTTGGGAAGTGAGGCCTTCAGGGACACTCTCTCCTTGATGTGGAATTCCTCTCTGTATGGTGTGAATATGTTTTATTACTATTGGTTAACAAAGAAGCTGCTTTGGCCTATGGCAGTGCAGAATAGAGCAAAGTGGGAATTTCAAACAGAGATAGAGAAGAAAAGAAGCCAGAGTCAGAGAGATGCTTATTTGATATTTCTATGAAGAAATACTTAACGGCCCAAAACTATGACTATTATTATTTCCACTGTAATCATTCAGGGGGTACTGATGAGTTCATCCATGGGACGGACAAAGAATTCCATGCCCTGGAAAGAAGAGTCACTCAAATAAGGGGACTGACTGTGGGAGGGTGACAGCTAGAGACATACAGCATTCTCCGTGTTAACTTCAGCTGCCCAGAGTGA
Organism: Chionomys nivalis; assembly: GCF_950005125.1. Classification (NCBI taxonomy): domain Eukaryota; kingdom Metazoa; phylum Chordata; class Mammalia; order Rodentia; family Cricetidae; genus Chionomys; species Chionomys nivalis. The sequence continues at coordinate 106,826,911 of NC_080086.1, forward strand.
CTGTGGCAAATTCTTGAGCATCTCAGACAAAAATAAACAATCCCAGATCCCAGAGGGCAGATGGAAGAGTGAGAGCAACAGTTTACAGATAACTAGCTACAAAGACGGGAAAAAAACCCTAAACTACAACTTTATTAGAACAGAAAAACAGCTCCTAGGAAGAGGACGGAAATGGCTTCAGAGGTGGGATTCTGATGGGGGCTCTGGTCAGACAGATTCTATAGGCTCTGGGGGCCCCTTCTCCCTCCAGATTTCCTCTGCTCCCGAATTCGACCTACCTCAGGTATCCTCCCTTGGATAGGCTCTTCCCCCTTGCCAGTTGTTTCTATTGCTGTGACGAAATGCCATGACTAAAAAGCAAGTTGGGGAGGAAAAGGGCTTTATTTGACTCACACTTCCAGATCATAGTCCTTCATTGCCGGAGGGTCAGAACAGGAACTCAAGCAGGGCTGGAACCTGGAGACAGGAGCTGATGCAGAGACGGCGGACCAGTGTTGTTACTGGCTTGTACCTCACGGCTTGCTCAACCTTCTTTCTTATAGAACCCAGGACCACCAGCCCAGGGATGGTGCCATCCACAATGAGGTGGACTCTCCTCATTGGTCACTAATTGAGAAAATGCCTTACAGCTGGATCTCATGGACACATTCCCTCAACGGAGGTTCCTTCCTCTCTGAAGACTCGCAATTGTGTTAAGTTGACACAAAATCAGCCAGTATTCACAAATTTGTAATGGTTGAACTCTCCCAGAGGAAGGAGCAGCCCTTCTGAAAGGAGTTATCCCCAGTACCGAGGTAGGCCTGAGCTCTGCTGACCACCTGCCAATAGGAAATAGCTCACTGAAGGTGGCAGACACTGTCAAATGTGCCATTACTACCTTTGCTATGGTCGGCATTGTACATGCTGACACTCCTCCTGATTCCCTGGCTGTTTCTGCACCCAGCTGTAGATGCTCTGACCTTCATCCTCTGCCAGCTCCACCCCACATCAACACCGTCTCTTCCCAAGCCACAACATGCTTGTGCTGCTTTCCTGGAGTTCCCCATGTTTTCTAAGGCCCCGGGGTAGTGTGGTGTCAAAAGCAGGCACAGTGTTGGAGGTAGGACACTTTGTCCTTGTCCAGGCCTCAGCTCTGGCAGTGGACTCTCCTTACTCTTTCTGTGTTTGACCTCAATTAACTCTGCAATATTAGTGTTCTCTGGACATCTGCCAGGTCTGCAGGTAGAGTGAGGTTTTCAGAGGATTAAGTTATTCAATGCAGGCCACTGCAGACTATAGCACACTCAGTTCTATGCTCTTCTCCCAACAGAAAGGCCTCAGAATTGCCTCTGCCATGTGTGAATAGAAAACCTCACTCCAACAACCCCAGGTCTTATTTTCATATGTGTTAGTGTTTTCTGTGAACTCAGCATCGGGGTGTCTTGTTTACCCCCCAAAATTTTATTTTATTTTATTTAATGTATATGTATGTATCTGTGCTCATGCATGTGCATGGCTTGAAACTGGAATTACATTACAGGTGTTTGTGGACATCCTGATGTGACTGGGTAGGAACCCCAGTCTCCTTACAGAGCAGTAAGCACTCTTAATTCCTGAGCCGTTCCTCTGGTCACAGTAGATCTGTGTTTTGTTTTGTGTTTTTTGTTGTTGCTTGTTTTTTTTTTATAACCCCAGGTAATTATAGATAAACTACAAGACACCCCTAATCATAGTCATCTGGTTTAGTACATGTCTTTTAAATTTTCTAATTAAACTTTTTAAAGCCGGTATAATCTCAGAAGTAAGGAGGCAGGAGAGAAGCTACTGGGCCAGCCTGGGCTACATATAATGAGACTGTCTCAAAACACCACAAAAACTTAAAACTTTATAACATATATGATGAAGGCACATGTTTTTGATATATGAACACAATCAAAAGAGCTTCTCTAGGCAAATACTGAGAGTTGCTGATGGCTGGCTAGTCACCTCGGACTGTGCAATTGCCTAACATCAATGATTCCGGCTAAGTATAAAATCCTTTCCCTCTCTCCTGTATTTACGACCCTGAGGTTCACAGCCCCTGCAGCCAGGCGGAGTCGTTCCATCTATAACACAGCAGGCAGCCACAGCCAGCATGTCCTGAAAGCCTGGGGCAGGCACAGACTCCAAGGAGAATGCCACCCACCCATGAGATCCTCCCAGTTTATTTCCAAGTCCAGTTTGGATGCTGGAGGGTAATTTTGCTCAGCGCCCTTTGGAGGAAGCTCTGTGCAGAGAGCACTCTGCTGCTTTTCAATAGAATTTCCCTTCATGTTTGCTAAGTTCTGTGGTAACGTCACTGGCAAGCTTTTAGTTTGCAATAATAAAACAATTTTTAAATTTATTTTAAATTTAAGAAGTTAAAAATTAAATTAAATTTAAAAAATTTAAGTTAAGTCACACTAGAGTGAGATTTCATGTCATTTCCTGGAAATGCACTTGACAGGTCCTAGTTAGATTTCTTTTGCTCTGACAGAACTCTGAGAGAAAGCAACGTTGGGAGGAAAGGGTTTCTTCCATCGCACAGCTTGTAGGCTAGCATGAAGAAAAGTCAGGGCAGGAAATCAAAGCAGGAACTTGAGATGGGAACTGAAGCAGCATGGATGGGTGCTGATTACTGGCTTGTTCTCCATGGTTCTCTCAGTCTGCTTCCTCCAACCACTCAGGACCTCCTGCTAGGGATGGCACCATTTACATTGGGCTGCGCCCTCCCCTTGAACATAAACGGTTAATCAAGGAAATGCCATACAGACTTGCCTACAGGCAAACCTGATGGAGTCATTTTCTCAACTGAGGTTCCCTCTTCCAAGATCACTCTAGTCAGTGTCAAGCTGACTTAAAACCTAGGCGGCACAATTGGCCTTGACCCCATTTAACAATCATCACCTTTCTTTTCTCATTTGTCCCCAAGATGTCATATTAATGCTAATATCACATTATAGAACATAAATAACTATTGAAGTCAGATAATATTTTAAATTTTCAGTACCTTAATGGTCTACACATCTGGGCACCACAACTGCCTGCCTCATGTCTCCAAACTTGATCGCTCTTACACCTTAGTTTGCTATACTCAGGAGAACTATTCGTCATTTTTATTGTGAATCAGTGGCCCATTCTTTTAAAAAGACAGTCAGACAATCTACGAGGGTGACCCTAGCTGGGACTCCTAGCAATGGGGGATACAGAATCTGAACTGGCCATCTCCTGTGACTGGCAATCTTCCAGCGGCAAGACTGAGACACCAACCCCCAGCCACAAAACCTTTAACCTACAGTCTAGCCTTACTACAAGATAGGCTGTGGTGACGGTGGCACAGACATGTGGGAGAGGCCAACCAGCTATAGGTCCAGCTTGTGACCCAGGACATAAGAGGGAGCCCATCTCTTGACACCGCCTAGAAGCTAGGAGCCAGAGGCTGGATAGTCCAGAGACCTAGGATAGACCCAACATGAATGGCAAAAAGTCAGTAATTTTATTTAGTCTGTCTCTGGAAAGCTCTTAACATGTAATTATAAATTTGGTTCTGTCTGACTGGCTGAGCTCAAGGCCTAAGTTTTAGCATCTACAGGAACCACCTTAGTCTGAGTTTATGTTTACAAATTAAACAAAATTGAGTCACTTACAATGCCTGTTTCTATGTGCCTTCGGGCTTGGTCTCCATTTTAACATGTGTATCGGTAAAGTGCTTCTATTTGTCTTGTTTTGAGGTCTAGTGCTGTTGGCTTCACTTTAGAGCTGTGTCTACTGTCGGAAGAGGGCATCCATATTGTCAGTATCAACTGTTTGGTAAGTGGTACATCATTTGGTAAGTGGTATGAGTACACATGACTCCAGTTGAGGCAATATGAAGTTAGGTGTCTAGCAAGACCTCCCAACAGGGATGATTGAGAGTCTAGCCATATATCAGAACTCTCTCTGAGGAGAAGCAACAATTGAGTGAATCGAGATGGGCCTTACAGAGACTAGAGTCAAAAGAGAGCAAACAGAGCTCATCTGAATAACCGAAAGATGTCAAGAAGGCAGGAAGAGAAGACCACGAAGGCCAGGTTGACATAAGAAAACTATACCATACACGAACACAATCTTTGTTTTCTTAGTATGCTTTCCATAGGCTAAGGAAGCTGTCCTTAACTGAACAGGGGTGATAACCTATTGGTGACACATAGAACTAACACTGTTTGTAAGTCTTAGTTCAAGTAGAGGATCCCCCAAAGCTGCCCACGGCACACTGCCTCACCAGCTCTCTGTCCCACTATAACAGTGACTATAGGTACATCCTGGTTCAAATGCTTAACTGTCTTTTTAGCAGGTCATCCATCTCCGAGGATAGGAATTGTTTGCCTTTAAGGAATTTGCACCACTGGCAATCAACCAAACAACTGGTTTGAGGAATACTGGAAAAGGTGCAGTGGGTGAATGTCCCATTGCAGGCCAGGGCTCATTTGTCACATTTCTGGGCATGATGGAGGTGGTCCCAAGCCCACCCAGGGCACAGTGTTGACCTGGCGCTCCTCTGATGGGCATGGGCATCTCATTAGTTCCCCAGTGCCAGATACAGGACTGGTGGGTAAATCACGTGCCAAACTTTCTCTGATCTGATCCGTGCAAACTAGGAATAGAAAGAATGCAAGGCACAGAGGACTGCTTGACTCTGATGTTTAGGGATTTTCATATTTAAAAAGGATGAAAACAGTCTTTTTAATTTTATTCTTATCTTTTATTACCCTGTTTCTTTTGTAGTAGATAGTTGTAAGGTAAATTGCAAATAGCTAACATAGTTAAAATACATTTAAAATGAGACTCTTAAAATCTGTTGTTACTTTCCATATTAGAAAAACTGAATTTATAAAATGTCTATTTTATGACTTCAAGTGAATTATGGAACCCATAAAACTAAGTATTATAGAAAAAGCCGCATTCCTTTGTATTTATGTGAATTCTACATAAACGTAGCCTACTTTACTGTTCATTCAATAAGATTTTTTCCAATTGTTTTATGTTTCAAGATTTATACTTATCAGTTTTAGTTGTTGGGGGGGTGCATGCACGTAAGTGCAGACGTCTGCTAAGGCCAGGGTTATCGGACCCCCGGGACCTGCAGACACAGGCATTTTTGAGCTCCTCAACATGGGTACTAGGAATCCAACTCTGGTCCTCTGCAAGAGTTGTAAATGCTCCTGACAGCTGAGCAATCTCCTCTGCCTTCATTTTTAACCTCAAAGTTTTTCCTCAGAAGTGCATCTCACAAAGTCCTTTGGGATTTATTTGAACTATAGAATTACAACTTTTGTTAACAGAGAACACCATTTGTAATATTAAATGTTTTTTGGTTTTGTTTCCAATTTACTTTTTGAACAACTCTCAAGAGGTAGATGGGGTCTCATCCACCATCCAGCTGTGAAGTGAGTTGTGCAGTGGTACACTGGTGAAGTGTGCACTTGGGTTCACAACTCTGAACTCTTCTGTTCTCTCGAGAAAAGGATCTTATGTGGTATCCCAGTGTCTCTCTTTCCCTGAAGCATCATTTTGAATACATTTTTAAGAATGAAGCCTAGACCCGGCATGTCCTACAGCTCTTCCTGGTTTTAATATATTTTAAGGCCTCCTGAAAGAAACACTGAGCAGTGGAAGCACCCGCTGGGAAACACATAAACAGTTGACTCAAAGGACTCTTTAAAGGACACTCCCCGAACCCAGTGTATTTTGAAAATGCCTGAGAGTGTGATGGAGATGGCGGAGAATGTCTGACCTTTCTATTTGTCATCCTCTGAACACAAATCTCTCCTGATTTGTGTGTCAATAGCAAAAAAAAAAAATTCCACCAGGAAAAATGACATCAATCACAAGACACAGATATCCCGATATCCCTCTTGTGTCTGCTTTACTCTCTCCTGTCAAATACTTGTAACCCTCGTTGAAATTAAGAAAATTATTCTGTAGCACATATTCTTCCAGTCCAGATCAGTTTGAAAGCTCTGAATTGATAGTGTCAAAGGAGGATAGCTGGCTTTGAAGACAAGCTAGACTTGGGGCTAATTGGTTTGTGCAGCTGGCCATCCTGAGCGGTGAAGGAGTCAAGCTGAGGACACAGGCTACCAGTCACTATTCATGATTTACATGCCGTAACTGGGTCAGTGCTGTTTTTCTAGAGCTTTCCCAGAATCTTCAGCTTCTGGCAGAATATATAGCGGGGTGGGCCTGTAATTCTCAGGGAACAGAATGAGGCTGGCTTTAGGTTAGCAAGTGTGTGCAGGAGGAGGTTAGAATATAGGTGGTGAGACATAAAAGCCAGCCTTCTACTCTGCAAAGTAAGGAAATTCTGTTAGCGTCACCTGATCGTCTGATTGTTGCAGACATTGGAATTAAATTAAAAAGTTTACTTTTTTGTGAAGAAATCATGGAATCCTGCAGAGATCATCACCAAAACACACACACACACATACACACACACACACACATACACACACACACACTGACCAGTGAGAACACAGAGGAGGTGTCAACATAGAGCGAGGTGTAATGTATGGTGGTCACAGGCAGGAAAAGACAACGTAAGCTGCATAGCAAGATGAGGAGGAGGTGGATGCAGCTAGACAGTGAGGGAGGGCAGGCATGTCATGCAGAGGGGACAGGCTGTGCACAGCTAAAATGGAGTGAATATTCCAGAAATGTAGGAGTTCGGTGAGTCTGTGCATGAGGGAGGAGCACATGGCAAGAGATGTCTGGGCACCTAAGAGACACATTAGGGCGACACAGAAGCCTGGGAGGGTGGCCACGGGTCACAGGTGTAGACATTAGTTGAACAGGTTAGCTTCCATGGTGCTAGTCATATACACTCTAGATTCACCCCCTTTGGGGAGGGGTCTCAGATTTCCTGCTTCTTATAGCTGTCATCTTCCTGTCCCCACTTCCTCCTCCCTTCCTCTTGGGGATACTCCGTGGAGATGACAGGTGTGTTGACAACGTGATAAAGGCGAAAATGTTGCGAAGATGGATTTTAACTAATCACTCATTTTACAACTGTTTGCATGAAGCTTCAAGTGGCTTGTCCCAGCAATAAAACTGCATGCCTTTTAGTGCCCCGTGCCATTGTGTCTCCATCACCCCTGCAACTGGGCAGACAGTAGAGCGTCAGTCTCCACTGGCACACACCAGGATTGCATCCAGACAGAGTCCAATCCAGGTAGTTATCTAAGGAAGAAATTCTAAATGTAATTTAAGAGCAGCTCGTTGTCAATTTTAACCAGCTCGAATGGAGTGGGGTAACAACAGTCACCATGATCAGGAGTTGGATCTAGCCTTTCTGACCACTAAGGCTACGGTGAAAAGGTTTTTTTCTAAATGTCTGCTCACTTTCCTGATGGTGAAACAGTTTAGAAAGACCTAAAAATTTCTAACAGATAAACACTACTTAATTCATCGAGATCATAATTGATAAATGTACACGTGTTTCTTGAAATATTTTAAGATGTTGGGAAACGTGCACAATTTCATTTGGACCTAATTTACCTCTTGCTGATATGTAAAGCAGTTCATTTTTATAGTCAAATGTTTTAAATTAAATATTAATATCAAGACATTTTGCAGATTCACGTATAGCGGTAAGAAATGCCATGTAAGGTTTCCTTTACCCTTTGCCCACTTTTCTCTAATGGAAATATCTTAAAATATATAATCAAGTATCAGATACTCAGTGATACTACCCTTCCAGGGCCACACCTACTACCTTTCTGTCTCCACTCCTCTAACTCCTGTGTGTTAGGAAGAAGCAAGAGGAGAATGCTGCACTAAGAAAAAATACCAAGCCACATGGCTAGAAATAGATATGAATTATGGGTGAATTTAAAAGTAAAAGGTAGTTGGTAATAAGCCTAAGCTACCAGCCAAATATTTGTAGTTAATATAAGCTTCCTGTGTTGGGAAGCATCCCAGGAATGGGGCAGGACAGAAACTCAAATCCAACTACAGATGAATCCATCCTTTTTCATTTCTGAATTGTCTCTCATGGTTGAAAACAACCCACCATTATTTCCCTTCCTTACTACTGGGAAGAAGAGCCCCATAAGCATGTGTGCATGGGTGCTTGCGTGATCACACCTTCTCAGTTTTCTGAGACAGATGCCCAAGTGCATGGTGACTGGGACGTATCACAGATGAATGGATAAACTGAGGGAAAAAATGAACTGATAATAACAGCAGCTCTGAGCTACTGAAGAACAGAGGGTTCACTATAGTTACTTGGGGCTATTGACAGCTGTTTCCAGTGACTTACCTGTTTGTTATTTATCCTCTAGTTGAGCACCAGAGTCACTGAAGACATTTTACTGATGGGGGAATTCTGCTCATGTGACACGGAGCTTAGATCGATCACAGGGCTTGGGATGTAGAGTCAGTCCTTGTATCTGGCTGTACATAGCACAGTCCTCAACCCAACAAGATGCTCCACTGGGATCCATCCTACAGTCTCAGGAGTAAAGGGTCAAGACTAATTAGTTGTGAAACAGATTATGTGGACATGGAATCTGTCCTCTGGAAATGAATGCTAAGTTCTTGTGTATCTTAGCCTAACACTAAGAGCCAATGCCAAGAGCCTTTGTCTTAGGCTAATGTTCATCTTTCACTGTGGGATGGTTTGAAAGAAAATGCCCCTCAAAGGGAGTAGAAATATTAGGAGGCATGACCTAGTTAGAGTAGACGTGGTCTTGTGGGAACAAGTGTGTCATTGTAAGGTGGGCTTTGACGTCTCCTATGCTCAAGCTATTCCCAGTGTCACTATTCACTTCCTCTTGCCTACAGGTCAGGATGTAGAACTTTCAGTTTCTTCTGCCTGCATGCTGCCAGTTCCACCATGAGGATAATGAACTAAACCTCTGCAACTGTAAGCCACCCACAGCTAAATATATTCCTTTACAAGGGTTGCCATGGACATGGTATCTCTTCACAGCAATAGAAACCCTAAGACACACTGTTTCTAGCCGATGGTTTTTATACCCCTTTTGTCCATTTCTATTATAAAAGCTTATTGTGTGAACCCTGCAGATCTTCACAATCTGGGTGAAGATCATGACGTGTGAAGTGCTCCTCTTCCATTGTAGTCCTCCTCCATTGTGCTCCTCATGTGGCTCCCAGGCTGGGTTTTCCAATCCTGTTTCTAGTCTTTGCAAGGATGGCAAGCGGCTGCTACCCAGGGAGGTGGTTCCTCTACTTGGTTCTGAGACACTCTGACTGAGGAGACCACTTGCTGACACTTGTGGGGAAGATTGCATCTTCTCGTGTGCAGACTCTGTCCTGCCTCTGACTAGTAGGAATACACCAAGGTAGGAAGGACAGAAGACAGGACTCTATGGGAAGGGAAGGGACAATATGTCTCCTCCATCTGGTTGCATCTCTGTCATTTATGTTGCACAAATGACTTTGCACACGTAACTAGAAAAATCCAGTTTTTCTGCCTGCTTTGCTTCAGACATATCTCTTGATTTCCTGAGTTTCTCCATGGGCCCCAAAATACATGCAGAAAGGCAAAATCCTGGGGAATTGCACTGGCTGATAGAGGACAAGTAGCCATAATGGTTTTACACATAGACATCTCTGAAGGTGAAGTCATCTTTATTTTCTTAAAGTCTGCATTATTATTGGGTACATAAGATATGGGGTACACACTGTCTTAGTAATGTTTACTACTCTTAGTAAACATCATGACCAAATGGTAGCTCTCATAAGGAAAACATTTAATTGAGGGGGCTCATTTACAGTTTCAGAGGTTCAGTCCATTATCATCATGGTGGGGAACATTGCAGCATGCAGGTAGACATGATGCTAGAGAAGCTGACAGTCCTACATCTTACAGGCAACAGGAAGTCAGCTGACAGTCACACTGAGGGATGCTTGAGTAAAAGAGACCTCAAAGTCCACCCCCACATTGACACACTTCCTCCAAAATAGCCATACCTCCTAATAGTGTCACTCCCTTTGGGAGCTATTTTCTCTCAAACTGCTATCTATACGTACCATGGTGGAATCCGTTCTCTCTGTATTTATGTGAATTAATTCTCAGACCCAAACTCAAGTTATCAGGCTCACAGCATGGGCAGGGAGGGGGAGTGCTTGACCTCCTGAGCCATCTCATCCCACTGGTCTCCAATGATATTTTGATAGCTGAGACCACAGTATCTTGTGGATTTGCAACAATGGCACCATTCGTGTAGAATTTTCTAGAAGAAAGTCTATTCTCCTCATGTCCAAGCTACCATTTATTATTTGCAGAAATACATTTATTAGGTTAGAGGAAGTAAGTCCAGGAAAATGATCTCAGTGATCTGTTGTTATCTCGTGAAAGGGGATAAAACAGCCAAGAAAGATAACAATACGGTGAGATCGCTTACTCAGCTAAATGCATGTGGCACCTGTTCCCTTGGCTTCCAGTCTCCTCCCTTCCGGGACCCACACTAATCAGTAGAAACGTGGGAAGGTAGAATTTTCTCCCATGAAAATTAAGGACAGCGTACGCTGAGCGTTTGCTGTGAGCTAAGCATGGCTGGGGAGCAAGGGACACATCTCTTTTAACAGACTTTAATAATACACCTTGAGTATCGAGTGTGCCAGAATGCCCACAGCCCTTACATTTTGCAGCTTGAGGAGTAGAGTTTATTTAACATAGTGTTCCAATCACAGTCGCTCAAGGAGGAAGGTCATGGTAGTAACTCAAAAGGGGCAGGAACATGGAGGCAGAAATTGATGCAGAGACCATGGAAGGGTTCTGCTTTTTGCTTTGCTCCCCACAACTTTTTCAGTCTGCTCAACCAGAACCAGCTGTTCAAGGGTGACCCTGATCACAGAGGGTCAGACCTTCTCACATCCATCACTGATCAAGAAAATGCCCCACAGTCTTGTCCAGAGGCCAATCTGAAGAAGGCATTTTCTCAAGTGAGGCCCCCTTCTTCCCAAATGATCTTGGTTTGTATTGACCCAACCAGCACAGGTCAGTAGAAACAAGATGTCCTGCTTAAGTTTAACTGGGAACCTCATGCAGTTACCTGAGAAGGGAGACTCGGTTGAGAGACTGCCTAGATCAGCCTGGCCTATAGACATGCATGTCTGCAAGGGATTGTCTTGACTACTACTTGATGTAAGAGGACCCAGCCCACTGTGGGTGGCATCGTTCTTTGGGCACGTTGTCTGTATAAAAAAGATAACCAACCATGAGACTGTGAATGAGCTAGCAAGTGTTCCCTTGTAATATCTGCTTCAACTCCTGCTAGAATTCCTATTCTGACATCCCCGAGTGATGAACTGTGATCTGGGAAACAGAAGCCTAATAACCCCTTTCCTCCTGCAAGGTAAGCTGCTTCCGAGCATGGTGCTTGTCACAGAAACAGAAAGGAACTAGAACTCAAAGACAAGAATAAGGAAATGGGAAGGCCAACGTTGTCCACTATGGCTGACATGTAATTGGATTTCTTAGCAAGACGGCAAACCCGTGCCTGCCTTCCCAGCCTCTATATGCTGTGGATGGGCCAGGGGCCTTCCCAGCCTCTATATGCTGTGGATGGACCAGGGGTCTTCCCAGCCTCTATATGCTGTGGATGGGCCAGGAGCCTTCCCAGCCTCTATATGCTGTGGATGGGCCAGGGGTCTTCCCAGCCTCTATATGCTGTGGATGGGCCAGGGGTCTTCCCAGCCTCTATATGTTGTGGATGGGCCAGGGCCATCTGTATTTCCTTTTCTTTTTCTTCTGAGTATTTGAATCCCATAGGCAAATGTTTCTTCTCTCAGCCTTCTTGAATTCTCATTTGAGGTGGACCCTTAAAACAAAAGACAGATTAACAAGGGGCAAGTGGACAGGAGTGTTTCACATGTACATGGATGCCTGGGGATTGAGTCTTTTTTAAAGAGAGGGCTTCAGTGTCCGGTGTACATGGTATCTGGGATAGGAAGGGAAGATTGGAGTAACAGCATGAAGAAAAAGGGTGAAAGCGACTAACATTCTTCCTCACTGGCAGAAGGAGATGGGACGTGCTTTATCTTTGTAGGCATTTTAATGTAAATGGGAGGAAGGCACAGAACCATCTCAGGTCCCCTTCTCAAGGCACTTCTGATCAGTAATCCTCATGTAAATTTTTGGGTGGCACAAGCTATCCCTCCAACATTTTATTTATTTAGTTTTGTTTTAAGACTTATTTTACCTTTATTTGTGTGTGTATATGTTTATATGCATATATATTTGTGTACACAATATCTTTATACATACAACATTTAGTGAAACACCGTTGTTGCCTCATTAATATGGAGTAAATGAACACATTAAATCGTATATAATGAGCGATACTTAGACATTGAAATTTTTTAAATTTCTTCAAGAAGAAATCATGTTGTAGGCTGTGTGGGAGTTTGTTGAAGACCTTGCTGCAGGCTGAAGGAGGCTTCAATTCCAAGTCGAGAAGCTTGTGGCACAAGGAACTGTTTATATCTCATTTGAACAAACCTATTGAAATACATTTTGATAAAATTTGGACAGTGGCTAACACGCAGATGGCACAAAGTGACACTAGGAAGACTTTCTGTAGGAAAATGGATTGATTTGGTGAATTCCACTCACGCACTGGAAGCTTATTGTAGACATCCCTTTGACAATAGACAGCCAACAAACACAGAAGTGAAAGGAACAAAGTAGAGAAGGGACCGGCAAACATGGAAGCTTGATCACACCCCAGTTCTAATATATATGAACTTTTCCATACATGTAAGGGTTTCTAGAAATGGAGTCATCTGGATGCATGGTGACAACAGATTGTTAATCTGCGCAGAATTCTGTCAGACCAGTAGGAGCGTCCTCATTGACGGGGTGGGGAACAATCTGAGCAGTAACTACAACCTGTCTAAGGCTCTGGCATCGGGGGTCAGCTGGCCAGGGCAAATGGACCATGCTTGTCTGTAGTGTTGTAGCCTTAGAGGGAGATGGGAGGCAGATGAGAAGCGAAGTCACCTGCTAAAGAGTTGAGAGCCCCTGTTATCCCACAAGAAAGAAAGCAGTGTGGGAAGCCGGCATTCCAGGGGGGTTCATTGCAACTGCAGAAGTCCAGTGATCCCCTGACTCCAGATCCAGGTCTGGAAAACACTGCAGGCAGTCTTCTCTTTTCACGGTCAGGAGCGTGAGAGGAGAGAGCGCATGAGAAGTCAATTCTAACTCCAAGTAACCTGCCCTTGCCCGGTTCTATCTTGCTATTCGTTTGTTTGCTTTGTTATCTTTTTCTGAGATAGGGTTTCTCTGTGTGGCCCTGGCTGTCCTGGAATCCTCTGTAGACCAGGCTGATCTTGAACTCACAGAGATCTGTCTGCCTCTGCCTCCCAAGGGCTGGGATTAAAGACCTGAGCCACCACCGCCCACGTCATTCTGTTAGCAATGCAGAGAGCACACAGAAAACTTCCCATCACTGACATTGTCAAATAGCCTGTTAAACTCTATGCAGTATTCCATTGTGGTCAAAGCTCGGCCTATTTACTTTTGCACAGCCTTTGGTGAATTATAATCCCAAAGTTAGAATTGTTATATACTTTATTTCACTACATACCCTTTATAAAACTGTGTTTCATCAGATTCTATAATTAAGAGATGAGTTCCCTATAACAGAATTTCACAACTGTACACTGAAATAAAATTTACTTAGTATATGGGAAGTTCATTTGAAAACACTTATAATTATTTTATGAAGCTATTAATTGGATTTTTCACAACAAACACCATTCTTACTAGAAAGGGCTACAGGAGACACATAGAAAGCAGTTGGGGGTCATAAAGAGAAAATTAAATACCTTTATCTTTTATTTCATTACATTTTGCATTAACCTGACTCATTTTTTATGCCTGAATCTGTGTGGTTGTGGATAGATCTGGATAGGTGTGAAATCCATCAAACTAAGGGGTTTTGGTCTCAGCTTAGAGGCACCTAGGGGTGCCAGATCCTCTGCAAGGTTGTCAAAGGCTCTCCTTTCTCTTCCAGCCGTCCCCATGGCTTGTGCACACTCCACTAACTCAGCGCTCCCTATTCATCTCAGGTCTGTCATACAATCATGATAATGAACCAGGAAGTGGTGATATTCGAGAAAAACACACTAGACAGAACCAATTTATCATGTTCTATTTTGTGAGGGAATAACATTAAAAACAAAATTGCCCGTGGCAGTGGGAAGCCTTCCAAAGGGATTTTTTGATAGACAGAGGGCAACACCACTAGCTGGCTAGCAGTGGCCTTTGCCCAGGGAACTCTAGAAAAGACACATCCTCTGTTAGTGGCATTGAACAACCTGCATTTGGGAGACATGCCGTTACTCACAGATGTACAGACACCCTGTTGAACTCTGGGCACTAAAGAATCTTAGATAGGAGTTGGAGCCTTGAGAGGCGAGCTAGATGAAGGTACGCCATGGATAGAGATCTGGCAAAATGTACTTGAAAGCACAGATTCACACGAGGCCAAGGTAGAGCTAGAAATGCTAAGATGTCCTCATCCCCAGAAACACACTCACGAAGGCTTGACCAATTCATCTTCGGATACTTACAAGAATTGGTTCTCTTGTGTGCCAAGAGAGGCTTCCCTCGAACTGATAAATCCATACTCTCCTCAAATATCTGAGGATGGGGAAACAAGATGTTTGTGTTGTTTGGGTTTTCCCAGTTACAGATTTTTTTCTTGTCCCTTTATCGCCGTGACAGGTTTGCATTTGCTTCCTCTCCCCTACCACAGGCCTCTGACCTGATTGCTTTGATAAGGGTCATCTGGAAGATCCTCAGAGGACAGAGGAAAATGGACAACATCCTGTTTGCTGTACTCAGGAGGCTTAAGGCCAGCGATTCCAGGCGTCTGGCCTCAAAATGATGCCATCAAACATGGCTTGTATGGGGGTGGGACGGGGGTAAGCCAATGAGAGATTTCACCCGCAAAGTTGAAAAATATCTACGCGGCCAAAGATTTCTGAGGCTAGGTAGAATATGCCGCGGAGGAAATGGAAACTTTGGCTCCATCATCCTTTCAGGCTGGGACACCCTTATATCTAAGCATTTTTTTTGTCCAGCTGGGACCAAAAGATTGGAAAAAAATAAATATCCCAGTAAGATTTCTGCATAGCCATTCTCTCAGTATGCCACGAATGCTGGTGGTAGATGGACTGGTTTTTGAGGCCTCTCCTTTCTGGACATCTAGGGCAGAGCTCCGATTGTTGAGGTGAGCACAGAGGAACAACATGATCTGAGAATTCTGGTTACATAGATTGTAATCTCCAGCTTTGTTTTGCACATAATATTAGTAGTTTTCTCTTTGAAAACTGTACGGAGTGGCCAAATATCATTGAAAAAAAACCAAGTTAAAAGGAAATGCCATGTATTTCATACAGTATCTTATAAATATGCCGTCTAGCATGCTATGCACTGAAGGTTGTCATTCTCTCTTTGCTAAAAACTATAAAACATATTAAATGTAGAAAAGGTTATAAAATAGGTTAATAGACAACTATACACATTCAAGATTAAAATATTGTGAATATTTTTTGAATTATATACTCCAAATGAGTCAGTATTTTAAAAGACAAAAATGTAATTGGCATATACCCTAATCCCAACAGTCATCACTTTCCCGATTAGAGTGCAGGCTTCCCTGTTGGATTGTCATTCATTCAATCTTTATCTCAGGCCAAGTGCTAGCAAAGGAACTGAGGGCAGGGAAGTAGAGAGCAGTTTACGATTCACAAACATCATCTAGAAGACAGATGAGTGGGAACAGACAGATGATCGAGCACAAGAGGGCCAGAGTGAATAGCCTACCAAGCAGTGAGGATGGCCTGAAGGAAATAAAGCCAGGAAAGAAGTGGGATCCAAGGGAAGGCACCCTGAAAGAAGAATACCCTACTCAAGATTACCCTTCCTTTTTGGGGTAAAGTGCTAGGTGGGATTCACCAACCTGAGGCAAAGTCAAGCTCACTCTGCCCATGGCAGGTGTATTTTTGTTTTGTTCTGTTTTGTTTTTTTATTAGTATGACATAGTACCCATCATGTTTTTCTGAAGGTGATCCATCATGATGAGGAAAGCATGGGGTGGGAGGGAGCATGAAACAGCTCAGCACATCGCATCTAACTGCCAGCAGAGAGAAATGGATGCTGCTACTCAGCTCACTTCCTTATTCCTTGGTACCACCCACAGTGGTATAGACCTTCCTACTTCACTTAACCCAATCTGGGAAACCACACAAGAACATTTGTCTCCTGTATAAATTGAAATCACATTTAATTAACAGGATCACCCATTACAATGGGGATGGGAGCATGGAGGGACTTCTCTGAAATCCTCCAAACCCAGCAAAGGGCTTCTGGGAGCAGAGAAGGAAATGAGGGCGTGCACATGAGACAATGAGCCTGAAACATCAGCCAACCAGGTGCCCACGAATGTGTGATCCACTTGGGTGAATCAGGACAGAAACATCCCACTCTGACGTGCAGACCGGGCACTCTGCAGACCCGTGGTTCTGGGACCTCCCTTGTCCCTGCAGAGCTCAGCTCCAGGAACATTGTGGTACAGTGGATTAACTGTTCCTCAAACTTGCTGTGTAAAGTGAATACTATTAGGGGCAATTCTACCTCCATTCTATAATGAATGTTTTCTCAGCTCAAATACCTTTTAAGAACATCCATCAGAACATTGCTGGCACTGCTCTGGTTCACACGGGAAAGAGCTGGGAGGGGGGAGTCATAGAATGAGGCCTTGCTACTCCCAGGCAAGCATATACTCGAGTTTCATTGGACAATGCTCATGGTAGCAAAATTACATTTCCCAGGCAGTATCTGTGCTCCAGCAGTAAAGCGGTTGCCTCTCTGGATTTAAATGTCCACAGGAAGGCTTCTCCTGCCTTCCTATGGATTTCCATAACCACGAGAGAGTGCTTGTTTCTCATATACTTAAAAAGCAGTCAAATAATTGACTGTGAAAGCCAGCTCCGAGCCACACAGGTAAGTTTTCTATGGACTGGATGTGAGTTTGATACCTCTGTGGTTTTTCAAGACTTTTCCCATTTCTATAACTGTCTCTTTGTTTTCTTGCTGAATTCTTTTAATTTAAAAAGCTAATTTTTATGAATTCTTTTCATACTACCTTCTTTAATGCTTAGGAATTTCATTCCCCTTCTACTTTTATTTAAAGCTTTATTTTTCTACCATGTTCTACACTTTTATCAACGAAGAACCAACATTATGGTATGTAGTATGAAATCGGAGTCCTATTTTATTTTTAAACACACAATTGTTCCAGGGAAGTTTATTGAAAACACAGTCTGCCACCCTCTGCTCTAGATGCCACAAACGGCAACTATTGAAAATAATGCACAAGGTATTTCAAAAGAAAATTAAAAACCATAACTTTTTGGCCTATATAAAATATGTCAATGAGACTGTCTTGAAAATTCAGCTTAGCATAACTAGCCCAACAAGGGAAACCTAAATATTCCTAAATGCAGTCAAGTCAGTAACCCAGCTTGTCGTCCTTCACCTCGGGAATGAGAGCATAAATTAACTGTTGAAAGTCAGTAAGTAAAGTGAAGATAACTGACAGCTTACAAGTCACAGGCAGAAAAACATCCCAATGCCACAGGCCACCAGGAACCACTAGCAAAATATGTAAAGAAATAAAAAATATATTTCAGCCACCATTCAAAGGGTAGAAATGTGGAAATGTGAACAAATAAACTCTTGAGACAAATAACACAAAAGGAGAAGTCAGGCGTTGCGTGGGTGAGAATGAAGAGTGCCTCTGCAGATGCTCAGAGCAGAGGAGCTCCAACTGTGGTCGGAAAGCAGGGCGCATGAGTGCGACACAGTCACTGGTGTGAGAATCCCTGGAGAGAAGCTGTGTTTGCCAAAGCTGATTGGTTAGAGCCCCAGTGATGTGGAGAGGCTAGGATGTAGTGGGGCTACAGCCCAGTTATCAAGGACCATCTTAGAGCCCAGTTATCACAGACCGCTTAGTCTCCTTATAAACCATGTATACATGTATGATCTGCATGTGACCTATCATTTTTAGGTAAGCTTTTGGTCAACCCCATGGAATGCATGCACACACCCAAGTTCCCACTAGTTCAAGGGACCAAGACAGTTACTGAAGAGCACCTGAGGCCCAGGGCAGGGTTCTCTCAACTTTGTTGCAGCTCACCTGCTAGATGCTCCCAGCAATGGACTTGAAAAGTGTGGTGTCCTATGACATTCTTTTACTATAAAAAACTTGGTGAAACTACCAGCTTATTGGAACATGGTGTTTGAGGAGACCTAAATATGTTCTCCAGAGCCATGGCCATTCGTATTTGATTCCAATTTAACAAAAATCTATTTTTCTTTTTTTGGAGCGAGGGCTGTGTCTTTTGCAGACAGTCTCCGTGACGATGGCATAGGAGAAAACTCTGGTCAAGTGTACCTATAAAAATATACAGGAGGGATCCCCCTTCCCTCGGCCTTCCCCTCTGGCCGCCCTTCTCCTTCCCTCCCACTCTGCTCCCTCCTGGCCCTACTCTTCTTCTCTCCACTTCCTTCTTTCTTCCTTTCTCTGTAGAAATAATCCTGTATAGACTCCTCTAGAGAGCACCCCTGAGGTGGGCGCTGGAAGAGGGTGAGGTGGGCGCTGGAAGAGGGTGGGGTGGACGCTGGAAGAGGGTGAGATGGGCGCTGGAAGAGGGTGGGGTGGATGCTAGAAGAGGGTGAGGTGGGCGCTGGAAGAGGGTGAGGTGGGCGCTGGAAGAGGGTGCTGGCAAGAGCTTGGGAAGATGTCACTCTGGAGGGTGGCCTGGTGTGAGGTTT
This sequence comes from Chionomys nivalis, assembly GCF_950005125.1. Classification (NCBI taxonomy): domain Eukaryota; kingdom Metazoa; phylum Chordata; class Mammalia; order Rodentia; family Cricetidae; genus Chionomys; species Chionomys nivalis. The sequence continues at coordinate 106,845,758 of NC_080086.1, forward strand.
AGAGCAGGAATCAAGGCTGACCATGCAGGGAAAGAGGGTCTCTCGGATGCTGTGGGAAGGACAGAGTAGACCCAGCAGTGTTAGGTTCGGGGTGCAGGAGCCCGCATACTACAGGAGAAGCCACAGCCCTGTGATGACTTAACAAGGGTTTCAAAGGAGGGGAATGCCCTGCCTGGAAGGAAGGATGCTAGCTCCACACGCAATAACATGTTGGGGTTGACTTGCTCACCCCTGAGGAAGGGAGCTACCAATGTAGGAACTACAAATGAAGGAAACAGGATCGAATGTTGCACGTCGAGTGCTGAGTTGGAATAAAATTGGGAAGGAGAGATCACGATACACACTTAACTTTAATTCCCGATGCTCTAAATTGGGCACACATTTTGAGAGTGCGACACACCTCTCTTCTCACGTTGCAGCACAGTGGATCCCTTACGCGCTGGCTCGGCTGGGAAGGGAAGCTGCTCACACAATGTATACAGAGGCAGACTGCACAGTCGTATGTTTTGAGTGCCTTCAAGGCTTTGTGATCTGGGATCCAAATGCTCACTGTACTTCCTCAGGGTGACATGGCCAAGTCAGCAGCCACCTGTGTGACTCTGAGCCGGCTTTCCCAGTCAGGCTCGCACTTAGAGTCTTCACTTTTTTTTTTTTTTTCTCAAAATAAAGTCCAAAGCATAGCTCTCTCCAGGGCATGATGGAATGCTTGCGGCCTTCCTTGAACTTCTCTTCTGTCTCACACGTGTAGAAGCTGCAGTGACCTTGCGAATGAATAAGCACACATGTGGGAAAGTGCTCCACACTCTGAAACCTTTCCAGATGGCCATGTCCTGCTGGGTGGGTTGCCTATGTGCAGCGCTGTGCAGCACCTGCCCTTGGCTGAGAAAATCTCTCAGACCTGCTTTGTTCTCAGTGGGAGGTGCTGGGAGCCATCAGGGTGCCCCTGCCTGTGGCTCCCAGTACTCAGGAGACTCACACAGAAAGGCTCCATGGAGGAAAATCTAAGCTGAGTTGCTTCATTTTTTGCTAACCTTCCTTGTACAGACTAGGAAGCCCTGGACATGGCTCCTTTAAAATTTCTGCGTTTACATTTCTTAATCACACAGATTTTGCCAAAGTCATGTTTTCGTTCTATGTTCAAATAGTGATCATCTCTGTCCATACCCAGAGCTGGCTGTGTCCTCCAAACAGATTCTTTGGTTATTAGCTAACAATAGTTATGTACGGCACCCGAGCAAGTCTCTGCACCCGAGCAAGTCTCTGCCCAGCGATGTTTTATCTTTGTAACTGAATGTGTGAACAAATGAATGCTCAATTAATTAGGCACTAAGCAAACCAATGGTATCTTCAAACATGGAGAAAATTATAGACCCATCTGGTAAACCATAGTCTATTTTTCTCTGCATGCAACTGATTCTCTCAGCTGAAGGTGGACAAGAAACTGAGGAGCCAGAAAATGTGCATTTTCTTTCTCCCTCATTTTTCACAATACTTATAGTAACCCACATACTTTTAACCATATGTTTTTAGCATTTTCCTAGTTTATTTATATATTAGTTTGCCATCAGTCACCAATGACAGACAGTCCTGACCTTCCCACATCCCCACATCTTTGGTTTTCAGGATAGAATCGATATGGTGGTTTTAGTTTTGCTGAGTCACAGTTGGCTTTATGTTGGAGCTTAGAGTACTTGAAGGGTAAACGGTTTTGTGAATCTCCTATGACTAATAGGGCATAAGTTTAATATATAATTAAACCTTAATTAGCCAGGAGTAGTTGGTCCTTTTGAACTCAGCTGAGGAGAAAACAGTTGAGAAACAGACATAGGGGTTTTTGGCCTGTCCGTTTGTTTTGGTGAGTCAGCCAGATTTTATTCAGTTGAATCAGATACTGCGAATCCCACAAAATTCACTTCAGTGTTTTTATTTTCTATTTAAGAAATTTACTCAGGAGGCAGTGTTTTGCACAGTGAGTGTCTTTAGAATTAGGATATCTATATTCATAGCTGGAGAGGAACCTTTGTTCTCCAAAATCATGAAGTGGGCCTTGCATTGAAAATTCTCATTATAATTTGGGTTCAGTGAGTTATTTCAAATCTTAAATTATAGTCTTTTTTCATTTTATGAGGAAAAATATCTCTGAGCATCTCTTTGACTATCTGCTTCCCACCCACAGATGAGGGAGTTCAGCAACTTGAAGGAAGGGCAACTAGAAACAGAAAGACTGAGAGCAATAGCAAACCCAGCTCATGGTTGCCAAGTAATGAGATCCCGGGCAGCACTAGCAATTTTACCAGCTTGGGAAACAGGGCAAGGACAGAAGAGACCTTGCCACACAACACCATCTTCACAATCACACCCTTTGTGACCACCTGTTGATCGGTGATTGCTTTGCATAATGTTTAATGGCAAGGACTTGGGGATGGAATTGACTTTCTATAGTTGTAGCTCTGTTGCTAGCCGGATGTGTGCTCTTAAGCAGTCAATGATTTCAAGGTACACAAATGTGTTGAAAATACTGACATGGCTATTGAACACTCTGCTGTTATTCACATGATGCCTCTAACAACGCGGAGTAGACAGAGCTATTGCTACTGTGGAAGGCAACAATTGGAAGCTCAGATATCAACTTACGCTGCATTGGGTAACGAAGACGGTGGAGCCTGACCCAAGGCTTTTGGTTCTCCGCTCATTTTTATCACATATGTGTCCTTTGTTTCTAATTACAGTCTTTTTTGTCTAAGAGCTGTCTCACAGTCTGCCTGATTAAAAAGTTAACCACATTAAGGGCCTTTGTACCAAGAGATGATTTCAAATCTTAAAGACTTAAACATCAAGAGTTTTCCCTTGTAATCACTGTCAAAGATTGGATGCTGATGGGTGAAGTCACTGTAGTGGGGTGAGTGCCAAAAAGTATGAGAGAAAGCTTGTAGGGGTGGAGGGGATACTGAGCTTCCTATAAAGTTTGTGGAGATTGGGGAGTACTGAGATCCCCATGAAATGTCAAGAAAAAGTACTAGGGAACATCTAGAAAACCTTCACTTAGGGTCCTCTTCTCCTTCCAACTTCTTTTTACTTCCCCTTTCCTTTGTTCTTCATGTCCTCCTTCCTCTCCTTCTCATTCAGATGAGAAGTACCAGTGTGGGATTTACTACTTAACATAACATAATCAATATTTACATTGATTATTGGGATGATCAAAGAGGGCAAGGGATACAAAACACAGACCCTTGTTCCTCTGTAGCACAAATTCTAATTGGTCTTAATAGTAAAAACTCGGAGTCAGCTATCAGGGGGTGAAAGGTGAAGGATCAAAGAAGCAGAGGAGCCAGCCATTACCAATGCTCAGACCAAAGGGGCAATCCTGTCCCTACGAATCCTCAGCCTGCATCTCAGACTGAATCCTCAGACTGTATCCATCTCTACAGATCCTCAGAATGCCCTGAGCTCCTGTCTCCTCCTGCCTTATATTCCTTTTTCTGCCCAGCTATATCACTCCTGTCTCGACATCTGTAGTGCTGGGATTAAAGGCATGATCATAAGTGCTGGGATCATGTTTTTCTGAACTCTGTAACTCTTTTAGACAGATTCAGTCTCATGTATCCTAGGATCACCTTGAATTTACAGAGATTCACCTGCCTCTGTCTCCTGAGTGCTGGGATTAAAAGTGTGTGCCACCATTGCCTGTTCTCTATGGCTAACTAGTGGCTTAGCTCTGCACTCTGATCTTCATGCAAGCTTTATTTGTTACATCATAAACAAAACATCATCACATTTCTCTTCCCTAACATTTAATCCATAATAGAGTAAGAGAGAGCAGCAGCGACAGATCCCAACCGAAGAAACAGTGAGGAACAGAACGAGTTTGCTTGTGCTGGAGCTGATGGCCGCGTCATCTAACAAGTGTTCTGGGCACGAGATTTGTGGAAAGATGGCAGTGATGTATGGAATCACACTCTGGGAGTGCACAAGAGATGGACCACTCTGTCGGGTCATTGGTCCAGCATCTAGCAGCACGACCAGACCTTACTTTCAGCTCTTCCTAAGCTCCCACTCCCTCCCGAGCTTTGAGCTGGCTGGAGCTACAGTGATGTTGGTGCTGTGCTAAGCATAACTGCTTCCGGAGCTGGTTGCCAACTAGACTTCCTCCTCATTCTGCTTTTCGGAACGTGGCTTCCAGTTCCACTGTTTTGTAGGGTCTAAATCCTTAACCCACAGCTTATATGATTTTATTCTGCCCCGTTCCTATAGCTACTGATACTTGAAGTTGTTCCTGGGCTGAACAAGGTAAATAATGTGAATCAAGACGGCTGTCACCTATTCTTATTAGGTCACGGTTGAAGAGTCCAGTGGTCCTGACGCAGACAGACAACTCCTTAAGCATCACCTTGTGTCTCAGTGGACAGGTTGACTAAAGATGGGTAAAGATATTGAAGTCCTGAATTCTGTTGAACCTCAGAGCTCTGCCCACAGCATTCATGACCCTTTTCTGTGTGAGGAAGGCGAGGTGGCTTTCTGTGCAAAATCTTTCTTAGGTCCAACCCCTACCAAACCCCATTGTTTCTAGTCCCAAGCTTTCCCAATTTTTTTAAATTCTTGAAAGTTCAGCAACTCAGTAATGCAGGCCAAAGAATTATACAACAATTGAGTGCATTTGGGGACAACAAAAAAGATTTATATATTTTGTTTATTGTATAAATGTTTTGCCTTTTTATGTGTACTATATGCATGCAGTTTCAAAGGAGGCCAGAAGAGGGGGTTGGATTCTATCTGGATCTGGAGGTCCACTTCCATGTGGGTACTAGGAATCAGACCTGGGTCCTCCTGTTTTGCTGTGTCTTTTCTTTCAATTTCCTAGTTACTTTGAAAAGAACAGTATACATTAAATAGGTGTGGTTAGTCATGAAGGACATAGTCCAAGTAACACACTTGGGACACTGTACAACTTCTCAAACCTTGGAACCATTTCACAGAGCAAGCTGATTTCCACAGATACCTGTTCTTCACCAAGGTAATTCCATAGACCCTGCCCTAAAAGGTACATCACTGTAGGAACAAATGAGAGTGACAAATACCAGCAAAGGAGAGAGTATGACAGACATCGAGTGCCTGAGATTCTCTTAACACAACTGCTACTGGTGAACTGAGTGTCGTCTCCATAGCTCTACCGCACACACTTCTGAAAATGGAGTTTTATATCCAGAGCCACAATCAACTCCAGGCAGATGCCAGGGAGACAGGAACAAGAAATTGTTCAAGGGGAACAAGGAACATATGCCCTAAGGACAGCCAGGCAAAGGGCTTTAGTTGACAATGACTTAGTGGGGAAGCATAGTTGACTTTGGATGAGTTGAACTACACCCTGCCACAGCAGCAGGCTCCTACAGAAAATGGACCCTTGTCATTGCAAGTGACTTTCAGAGTATGATCATATCTTAATAGAGTAACACTATGTATTGAAATACATAGTACTACTGTAGCTTTTTTAGATATGATTTATTTTTAAATATGGGAATTACAATGGAGTAAGAGAGAAAGCCACATGGCTAGCAGGTGAGTCCCTAACAGACACAATCCAGGATTTACTGATGAAACACTCAGCAGCTACTCACCATGGCACCTCGCTACTTCTGAAAGTAAAACAAACAAACAAAAAAATACCTGAGGTCCTCTTAGTCGTTTGAGTAGCTGAGACCTGAAGTCAGTTAAAGTACCAAAAAGAGATGTGTATTTCTCTAAGTTCTGAATGTTCCAAAGTCCAAAAGGAAGACCATAGTAGATTTAGTCTCCACAGATGGTAGCTTCTAGGCATGCTCACATTAGGAGAAGAGACAAACGGAAGTTTGGTTGGGTCACTAATCTCATTCTTAAGAGTGGAGTCCTCATGGCCTGAGCATCCTGCCTATTCCTATTCCTATTCCTTTTCACCTGGGAATTCAGTTTCCAGACATTCTGATTCTGGACCTCAGGCATCTGGGAGGCACAGAGCAGCGACTGCTCCGAGTATCCATCAATGGCAGACAAGAAGACAATTCATATGGAAGAGGCTATTGTTGTGGAAAATATGGGGGTGGGAGCATAACTGTTCTAGAATATAGTCTGAGGGTGATTAATGATTTGTCTTGAGAACTGACATTCAATCTGGGAATACAAGCATTTGAGAACTGTCTAATGAAACACCATGTGTAGATGTGGGAGACAAAGATGGCCCTTCCTTCTCAGAAGAGTTTATGGCTTAGGTTTGAGTGCATGACGTAGCCATATAATATTCCAAACTACAGGGAAAGAGTGTGGTTCCAGTTCCAAAAACCACGCTTGTCAAATGCGACAGAACTCTGAAAGTTACAATTCCAGTAGTTTATCCTTGATGTGAAATGCCATTTGTCACACACAGCTAGTGATTTCTGGAATGAGGTTATCATTGGCTCCTCCCCCCCCATCTAAATGAGCACAGGAATATTCTATGTGTCCTTGCCCATATGCCTCCTTGTCATATTAAAAACACTGGCAGTCATTTGTGCAACTCATCGGTCCCCCCCATTAATTCACTCGGTACTGGTGCTAGACAGCAGATGGGCCAAAACATGCTCTCACCAGCCTGCCTCTCCCTGAAGATGGGAGCAGCCTTCGTCCCTGGATTGCATGCTGGCAGCTTTCTGGGGAAGCTACTAGATTAGAGCTTGTTTCAGTGGTAGGGGTTTCTCAATGGCAGCCCATGCCAGGGATGAGGGCAGCGAGAGGCTCCCTGGACATCTCCTGATCCACAGGCTCTCTTTCCCTCCACACTGGTGTCTTTGCCTGCAGTGATAGGCAGCTCATCCAGGGGTTCAGCCACCAGATTGCAGGCACAGCCAACTCTCTAAGAAGACTGAGAACTTGTGCCCTCGTCCTGCAGCTAAAAAAATGACATGGTAACAGGACAAATTCCCTGTCTTCTCTGTCTGGACTTGAAAATACTGCAGGGAGATTTGGAAAGTTGTAACAGGACATGGATTAGCATACCTCAAACTAATAAATGATGCGTATTGTGTCATGTATGTACTGTGGGATAGCAATTGGGGTTCTCCTGGGAAGAACTGATGGGGTGCTCTTGAGGAGAGAAGGGAGGCCCTCCTGGGTAGAACAGGTAGGGTGTCTCTGGTGAGAGCAAGGCAGGTGCTCCACACAGCATCTTGCTATTGTCCATGACCAGGAGACAGCTGTCATGGATGTGAGTGTGGTTCTGTTTGTTTAGCATCTAGTCAGAACTTATACAGGGCTGCCACTACAAAACAGTGTCCCCGGTTTTGTCCCCAGCCTTATATGCACCCCTGTAGTCCTATCAGGACCAAGGATGATGCTGAATGGAGCCTGCTAACCACGAGGGATCACTGCGGAGAGGCTGAGGAGGGTCCAGTCAGTTCCCATGTTCCAGCCTGTGTTCATGTAAGACTCCCTTACCACTCATTGACTCTGGATTGGCTGCTAAGGGTACAGCAATAAACCAAACAGTCAGAGGGTCACACGCACACACACACACACACACACAACAAGGTCTGTGAGCGCAACAACTGCCTTCAGGTCAGCTCTGAGGCTGCTGAGAAAACCATGCATCTAAACTAGGGTGAGAGCGTGACCCAAGGCTAGCGAAAGGCCTCCAGGAAGCCTGGTGAGGAGCTGACCCTGGAGGGGTGTAAGCAAGGTGCCAGTGGGGAAGAGAAGTTTCCTTAAAGACTTCGGTACCTAAATAGCCATTCCTGCAGCAGAATGTCATACTTTCTTCTGAAATGAGGGTCTGGGAAAGAGCTAGGAGCTGTGAGTGGAAGTGATGTGATTTCTGGTAGGTTTAAGGCCATGAAACACCGAAGCCACCATGCTCTTTCCTGTAGGCAGAAAATGGTCTGTCATGGTGTTAATCAATGGAAACATGATTAACGCATCCTTGTGGACATAGGGACCATGCTGGGCATTTTCACCTGAGACCAGAGCCTACATGATTCTGTCATAGGCCTCAGTTTTGTTGAGGTGTTGAAGATTCTCAGACCAGGGAGCAGAGGGCTCATGCCATCTAAGGAAAGGACTTGAGATGCTCCCCGAATCCTACAAGGAACTGAGACTTAACTCACAAGCCAAGGAATGGCCTGGGATCTAAACTGGGGACAGGCACTAAGTGTTCCTCCGTCCTTCTTCAGCTGCAGAGGGGAGCTAAGACAGCACTTGGAGACTTGGAACACACAGTGAAGGGGCTTCCGGGCTGACCATGCACAGTGAAAACTGCTGACATCCGCTGGCAGCACTCTGGCCAGACAGGCAAGCGGAGCACACTCGCATCGCAGGGCGAGCCTCACTCAACCTGGAAACCAGCCAGGTTTTCACACTGTTCCGCAAGGTGCAAGATAACCTCCAGGAGCAGAGGTCTCAGCACCTGATCCCAGAGACTGGCACTCGCTGTGTAACTCAGAGTATCACTCAGGGAGAAGTGGCAAGAGTTGGCAAACCCACAAATGACTTGTAAGTGCACAGTACCTTTAAAAGAAAGCATTGGAAGAACACACCGGCCATGCTAGTCTCCAGGTATTCCCTCAGCCCTGCGGTCAAGGAAAAAACAAGAATTTGCTGTAAGGAATTATGCATTCCTTCACAGCCTGTGAAGGAGGTCAAACGTCTGAGAAGAAAGCAGAGGACTGTGGGGCCTGTGTTCTCGCTCTTTCTTTTAAATATTTAGTTATTGAATGAATGTATGTATGTATGCATGTTGCATGTATGTATGTGTGCTTTGCATATACCTGATGCCCATGGAGTCCAGAAATGGGTGTTGGATGCTCTAGGACTGGAGCTATAGGTGGCATGAGCAGAGATAGGAGTGCTGGGAACCAAACTCTGCTCCTCTCCAAGAGCAGTCAGGGCTCTTAACTGCTGAGGCACGGCTCCAGGCAAGGGGGGGGGGGTGTTCTTTCTTTCCATCCTTTCCTTCATTATTTTTTCTCATTCAACATTTATTTTCCCTTCACTCTCCCTTCTATCCTATGACTCTCCAAGGCTTGTCCAGGTGTGTCCAGGGGTTGCTTGGCCGTCCCCTTAGCTGGTGTGCATTGTTCACAGGGACACCTGTCCACCCAAGTGCCGCCTGATGAGAATCTCAGCAATGTCCGCTGTGGGTCCATCAGACATGGTTTCGGGCTAAGCCATCTAGCAGTGAACTCAGAAACCATAGTAAGCCTAGTTCCATCTTCAGTCTAGAAGAGGTAGGGCAGTGAGACTGTCATGACCACCAGTGACATTTCCACAGTGATTCTTTCTCCAAAGCTCGAATTGAATCCCTGTTACCTTACCTCTTACTCTACATTTCCATGAGTCTCTAGGCTTCCCAGCCCAGTGGAAATCACACAGTGACATTCGGCTGGATGCTGCTTGGGGATTGGCAGGTGAGTAGACCAATCACCAGGCATTTCTGAACAATAGCTCTTGGGAGATGTCAGGTCAAAGGATGTCAGCAGAGGAGCTATCAAGGCCAGTACTTCGAGATCAAAAAAAAAAAAAGAATGCAACATCCTTCTCATCTTAAGCTTTGGCTAGCCATGTGGAAGGATCAGTGCTTGTTAAATGCACACACACGATCTTGAATGTCCTGTGTCCTTGGCTGCCCCGAGTGCATGCAGCAATGGTGTATGCCATTGCTGACACTACACGGAGGTGCTGGCCAGTAAGCATCTTCCTGTGCATTTATGAAGTGATCATCAGGATAGTACAGTCGTCCACAGTGTTTCTTGTATGCTTATTATGAAGGCCGCTCAAGCATTTTGGGAAAACTGCTTCTCTAACCTTCCTCTGTAGGATCTTCGCTGCTGGGCATAGCTACTCCTTCCCTATTTCTGGAACAGACAGACAACGCATCTGGCACCATGGACATTGGGATGATACAGCCTATGGACTGAACGGAGAGAGGAGAGTTGTATCACTTCTGTTCAGAGGCGCACACACAGCTGCACCCTCATCTACTGTTTCAGCCAGCAACTGCAACTCCGCAGTTACCAGCTTGCATCTCCAGCAGTGGCCTGGCTGCTCAGGTTGAAGCCTGGTGGGAATTCTGCTCCTCCAGGAACTGGCTCTGTCATTGCCACCGTGATAGGTAGCTTTAACTAACTCTCTTGTTCTATTTATGAATAAGACTCAAGATTCAAAGATTGGAGTTAAAACCTGTTATTTTAGAGAAGCTGGATCTCAACTAGCTAACCTTCTCTCCTTGCTGGCCTCTCCCTAAGACCAGTATTTTCAAATCACCAAACCAGAAAAAGCTGGCCACCTCAAATCCCTCCCTGCTACTTCCTGGGTCTCTTCTGGATGCCCTTTGAGGCTGTATGATTACTCTCTGTCAACTAGTTGCTAACGCAGCCTCCTGGCCCCAGGTTAATTTTGTTTAGTTAAACACAAATGCGAACTCGGGGTTCACAGTGTGATCGAATATCCTGCAACAGGCAAGTGGAGGGCTTTTTGAGTTTCCCTTTTCACATTAGGTTGGGACTTTCCCTGGCTGTGTTTCTGGCTGTAAGTCACCCTTTGGATGGCAGGTATCCTGTGTGCATTCTCACCCACAGTGAAGTTTACAAGAACAAATAACCCAAACAAAACAAACAAAAGTAGCCGTAAACATTCAGAGCCTCAGGTTACCAGAGTGCTGGAATGTCCTTCTTGCGGCAAAGAGCTTGTCTGAAATCTCCACACATGGAACAAGCACTCATGCAGAGGGGGAGCATTAACTCTCAGTCACGCAGGAAGATAAGGCAGGCTTGGTCTTTAAAGCAGGTCAGGCTCACCTCAAAATGATGTTCAATGTCCCTCGGGCGTCCCTGAGAAGGGAACCAGCTCTGCCTCCAGGAAGCAAGCCTGAGCTAGACTTCCCCGGTGACCAAATGTGCGGGTGGACAGATGGTTTTCCACGCAGTGATGCACATACTCAAGGGGATGAAGCTGTTCCACCAGCTTCTCCAGTTTTGACTCCCAACATGGATTTGAGTCCTCGGTGCTCTAGTTTTCCTCAGAAATTATTTTTGAAAATGTGACTTTATACCCCTGGTGAAATCAATAGACCATGGGGAACCTGAGTGATTTGTACATGTTTATTATAACAATGAAGTAATAGTCAACATGCAGAGACCAGTGAAATCTAAGTATGAACCAATCGGAAAAGAGCACGGTTGGATGCTACCTGTGTTTGGTAACTGATTGGCTCATGTAAGTTCATAGATACCTGAGTACGGACTGATGGACAAGTAAGGGTTAGGATGTGGAGCCGCTGAGATGACTCAGCTGGCAAAGGCACTTGCGCACGTCCTGATGATCTGAGCTCAATTTTCCAGGACTCACACGATGGAAGGAGAAACCTGACTCCCCAAAGTTGTCCTTTACCCTCTAGTAGTAAATACACCGCCATACATACATACATACATACATACATAGATACATACATACACACACACACACACACACACATACATACATACACATGGGCAGTCATTGCCCACATGAACACAAAATAAATAAATAAAAGAAAACATAAGGATGAAGATGAAAAATGAAAGAAGTAGAATAAAAGGTTAATATTCATAATTTTACAGCTAAGATCTCAGTCAAGGCTTTGTAACCCCAAGACAAACCTGACTTTTCAAGATTGTTGATTTTGTTGCCTTGTGATATAAATGTTGGGTAAGAATTTCTTGTTTCCTTCAGTCCAAACATGGGCTGCAAACGTATGTAGTATGCTCGACAGCTGAAAGTCTGGATTTCTGCTTTTTTTCAGTTTTACTGTTTAAGGCAAAGCCAGAAAACATTTCTCTTAAACATATTGCCTGTTTTAAGGGAAAGTTTTAACTTCTTGGGTTAAATGCATGGACAAACTTCAGTATGTATGTGTGTTTGTGTGTGTGCATGTATGCAATAATTTTGGAGTCAGAAAGCTTATAACGTAAGATCCTTGTAACAGCATCATTATTTACCCGTGGCTCATTCAGGATACTCTTTAAATTGTCACTTGTTAAAGAAATAGCTCAGACCCTTCTCTGTGGAAAACAGTTCTACCCTCTCCATGAAGAGCAACATAACCAGAAATGTCTTTAGAATATGCTAGTGATTAACCCCGTGACCTTGGCTGTACCCTGTAAGTCTGGCAAGGATATTTAGCCTGGCAGGTGGCAAAGGTTGGGCATCATTATCTCTGTGAACCCGATGCTCACTGGGGAGGCTGAAGGGAGCCTGGCTCACAATGTGGCTGGATCATGTTACGTAAACAGACTTTGACTGCCTCCTTCTAGAAAAGCTTCTGCCCCGAGGCTGGTCCCTGGCGGACACATTTTGTTTTGTCCAAGACAGTGATCATGAGTAATGTGTCAGGCTGAGCCCTGCTAATGCATGATGTAATTAGCAGAGGGATTTAATTATCGGCATATTTCATGTGGGATTTACTGAGTCTGTTGCCCGCCCCCTCCCCCGCTCACTCTCAGGCCAGCCAGAAATGGTGTTGTCGGAGGAGTGGAGTCCTCCACAAGGCACTGAGATGATACTGGCTCCTCTCTCACCTGAGAATGGAGAATAATAATGTGGTTTGGTGTACTTAGCACACTTACTCCAATATCAAATCTATAATGGATTACGGATTCATGTACAACATTCTCTTCTTATTACTCAAAAACCTCCCTAGATCAGGAGAGGCGTTTTTGAAAGAAAGACACTCTGCATCCAGGATGCCCATTCACTGAGTGCCAGGGACATAAGCACAACGTCCACAAAGGGAAGAGAAACCAAAGACATTTTCATTGCTCCATCAACAGACCCAGCACGAGCTGAAGCATGGCTCTCTGGCTTTATCATGGATTAGAGTAAGACATGCGCTCAGATTGTATGCTTGGTCTAACTGAAGTGATCGCCAAGTGCAGTTGCTGGTGTATTTATATACATTTACTTGGGAGGAAAGGGAGGTCCATGCTCCCCTTCCTGGGGTTGGAGGTATTTTCTACTCGAATGCTATCTACTAAGCTGGCTGAAGCAAAGTGTTGACATGGGTATTGCCCTTAAAACTTTGAAGTGACTCTGGTGGATGAGGGAACAGATTCTGAATGCTAGGTAAGGTGTTAAGGGTAAGCGATGGCAGAACTGGTGTTACAGAGGTGAATGCACAACTCAGGGATTGATAACAATGAATACAGACCCAAGATGAAATTCAGAATCATAACTCATGATTGTTACCTGGTTAACAATTATGGGTCAAGTTTGGTTCAAAATTTCTGCTTTAGAGTTGGTATAGGGGCAAATGCCTAGAATCCCAACACTCAGGAAGCAGAGGCTGGACAATTCCAAGTTGGAGGCCAACTTATGTGTCATAGTAAGAACCTGTTTCAAAAGAAGAAAAGTCAATGCTTCCGGATATGTAGGTTTTTCAACCACATTTCCACAATGGGGTATTTCCAGGTACCTGTCTCCAAGTGTCCACACTCTACCCTATCTCCGTACCTCTTTCCACGGTGTCCTCCCCAATCTGCCTTCCATCTAGTTTAAGATCCGTTCACATCCTTTTGGCCCTTTGACTGTATAAGAAGTTTGGTGATATCTCCATTGATTATCAGTAGATCATTACATGTAAAGGTTGCTGTATGAGTCATGAAAGTTGTTTTCAGAAGAATGTGGAAGTGCAGTATAAAGTCAGTAGTGACCTAGGTCTAGCCACTAATTGGCAGATGAGAGCCTCAAGATGCAGCTTTGTGCCCTGTGTGGCCTGGGTCCCACCCTTGCTTTGTTCTATTTTCTATACCTGTGATGGACTGAAGCTTACAGCCCTCAACTCTTGCTAATGTTTAAGGGCTTCTTATTACTATAGTATACTGCCTTGCTTCAGTGTGTGTGAGTGTGTGTGTGTGTGTGTGTGCACGCGCGTGCACGCGTGCGTGCACATGCATTAAATTAACTGAGTCCTGATGCAACAGGGCTAGACTTTCTGGAATTAACTCATCATCTCGGTACCTCCCTGGAGGTTTGGGTGTCTCGCTGCTGCTGCTCCGACACAGCATGGACAAGAGCAACTAACTCATTTCCCATATGAGAGCATCACAGATCGTGTCGAGTACCCGGGATTCCCTGTGGCTGTGACTGTGACTGTATTTCTGATTTTAGATCGAGGAGCCAGTATTTTAACACTAAAATCCCAGAACACATTTCACAGGAAATAGATGATTGGGGCAGTTTGCAAACCTGGCAACTTTGCAGAAATCTTGAAATCCTTCTCTTTTAGTCAAATCTTGCTGTCCATAGACCTTCTGGGTCCTGTTTCTTTTCCCCTAAGTATCCCATTAGCATACCGAAAACCAAAGAATCTTGCACAGCATGGTCACTCACGCCTGTAATCCTAGAACTAAGGAGGCTGAGGCAGGAGGATTAGAAGTTGGAGGTTAGCCTAGGATACACAGACATTGTCTTAAAACCCTCTCACAAAAAAAAAAAAAGGAAAAAGAAAAAGAAAAAAAATCTGATGTGGAGGGAGGCTTCCTCCAAGTAGCTGACAGCATGGAGGGTGTATTTGCTCATTTCAGAAACACTGGAGAAAACTTGGTTTTATTTCTCCTGCTCCCTTCTAGTCTCAGCTGCTGATCATGACATTCTCCTAACAGAAATGATCTCCTGCTCACAACGTGTTTCCAAAGACGAATTAATTTTTATTTCCCTTTCTTTCTTTGAGTATCCAAACTGCATAATTAAAATAAGTCTTTTTCAATTTTATGTGCATGTGTCTGTGGGTGAGTCCAGAGGAGAGGATCAGATTCCCTGTAGTTGGAGGTGCAAGTGGCTGCGGGCATGCTGACATTGGTGCCCGGAACTAAACTCCCATCCTTCAGGAGAGCAGCAAGCACTCTTAATCATCTGTTCGGCCTTGTGCCCTCAAGCTTCAATGGTTTAGTAGGTAATTGTCTACAGTATTTGAATATGTGGAGAAAATGAAAGTTCAATTTAGAGACTTTATAGAAATCAAATTTCTAAATTCTGGCCTCAGATGCTCCTGCTGATGGAGAAGCTATTGGTTTTCAGCTCTTATCCCCTACCTGGGGATTATAAATCTCCTTCAACTTAAACAGTGCTGTGTTAAGTGACCAGTGTCTTGCTGGTTGAGATCTGCCGGGGATGAGCAGGTCCTGAGCATGGAGGCTCAGGAGGCAGGAGAAAGCAGGGGTCAGGGTTCACAGACCTTGCTCTCAGTTTGCTCCACCCCATCTGCCACAAATTCACCTTTCACACTTTGTAAAGGCAACGTCTTAAAACAGGTTGGTAGGGAAATCATTTCATAGACCCTGGTACAAGATTAAAGCAGTCAGTTCACAGGAGGCAGGGAGAGCATCCTCTCTTGGTTCAGTCGTGAAATAGCCTGGCCTCATTGGGTCAGCACATACGCCCTGCTCTGAAGAGTCGAAAGCAGGGTCCTCACCACAGGCTTGACCTACTTGCTGCCACTGACATCCCCTGTTTCTCACGGATGTGCTGTACTGAAACAAGCCCCTGATAATCTGGACTTATGTCTGCTTTTCTCCTGGACTCTAGAGGCCTCAAGAAGCCTATACCAAGGAGAAGCATGTGCCCGCAGTGCGTGTCCCTGAGTTTCTTCATTGGTGTGAAATTCCCCCCTATGACCTTCAGTTGAACACCCACAGGCATCCTGCTGGCTCAGAGCACCCTTTGTTCCGGGGCTCGTCTCAGCTCTATTGAGTGGGCCACATGAGTTGAGGCTTATTTGTGCAGATAACTCACACTGATCAGAGCCTTTCTGACTCCTGGAGGTCCCATGCTGTCTTTTAGCCACCTCCTCATTATCGAAGGAGATGCTATCCTTGACATTCAAGAATGAGCCGTTAGAGGACGATAGCTGCCAGACTTTCTGAGATCAGACAGAAGACTCCTCCCACCCCTGGTGCTCAATCACCAAGCCATGGTGCCACACCGAGGGCCTACTTACTTTTAATTGTTCCCATTGTTCTGACCTCGTGTCCTGTGAAGGGTGAAGGAGACAGCTATGGATGAGTGGGCGTGAGATTTCCTAGACAGCCAGCATGACAGAGGTCATTCACCCTCAGCAGGTTCCCGACATCACCTGCTGGCTCCTGGTACCAAAGTGGCTGAACCTAGCTGGTCCTAGGAGGCCACACTTCTTCCACTGACTCTGCAGGGTGGCCGAAGACATGGGATGTCTATTCTAGACAGCAAGAGATGTTCCAGAAAAGGTTTGGTGGCCTTAAGTGAAAAATGCCTATGAGTGAGTTCTCTGAAAGTCAGAATCAGGGAAGAGAATGGGGTCCAGGTACGGCCAGGGTCAGGAGGTTACAGGTTACAAGGAAGAAAGTCAAGATGCCATCATCTACATGGCAAGCAGCCCCACCCCAACCCTCAGATCATCATTCCCCTCTCTCACTAGGTCTTGCTGGTTCTGTGCATTGAAGGATGCTCAGAAATATCCAGGTTTCCACCCACCATGTGGGAACAGCAAGCACCAATGTAGGTGACCAGATAACAATACAAGTACCAACCACCCCTTCAGATGAACTCCCTTCAGATCACAGCAGCAAGGCTGGCATCCATCAGGACCATGGCTTTAGAACTCAGACTTCCTCCTTAGGCTCAACCATTCTGTTAGCCCTATTCTTTCTGAATTCTGAGTTGAGATGCAATAACAGTGGCCTAGCAACTGTAAAACAAGTCCAATCAGGGAAGGACAGGGCATGTTGGTGCAACCGATTCAGACAGGGACTTATAGCCTTAACACCATGTGCCTAGACTGAGAGGCCAGGTGAGGATCTGAGAAATGAGGGAACCCATGGTTCTGTCCCTATGCTGGACCTTTCTGTGGCCCTGAACAGAGGGACCAGATGAGTGAGAGTCACGGCTATCTCCAAACCAAGCTGGAAACGCTGGCAGGCTAGAGATGATTCTTCAGAGAAGGTATCCGTACATCTCCACCTCCCTGTCCACTGACTGACTAGGAGCTATGTGGTTACAAAAGAGGGAATGGGTAGAGATGCCAACCCCAGCACCTTCACTCATGTGCCCCTGGTTTTCAAAATGGATGGGCCTGGGGTTTAGGGTTAGTCCCTGTCATTTGGATGCTCTTTGGTGCCCTTGTCTTTACTACTGGGCACCAATGGTACCTTCTCTCCACTCCTCAAATTCTATCAACTTAAAGTGTGTCACTCAGGGGCCCTAGGCTGCTGTTTGTGGACAGTTCCAGCCACATGACTTCAGTCTAGGGGGAGCTGCTGGCAGATCTGTGCGGTAGATGTGCACACAACGTCCTGTCCAGGATGTCCTCCCTCAGGCTCCAGTGGAAAATGATGGACAGAGAAGCAAGCTTAGTTCCCTCCCACTCTGGGCCTCCAAGTTACTTGTTTCCCACTTCTCAAGGGAGGGGAATTTGACTGTGTGTCCTTTAAAGGGGTCAAATCAAAACAAATTTCAGCTGGCCAAAGGCCCTGCTCGCTTATGGGATTCAGTCTTCATTGTCACTGAGAACATCAAGAGGACGTGATGAGAGGCAAACACGCAGGGAAAGCACATGCAGGGAAAGCACACACAGGGAAAGCACATGCAGGGAAAGCAGGAACTGGCTGTGAAAAACCAGATGAGCACAATGTACCAAAGGAGCTAGATCTGAACGTGGTGGTGCAGTTTGTAATCTCAGACTGGGGAGGTAGAGGCCCCGAGTACACAAGTTCAAGGTCATCCCCAGCTACCTGGGGAGTTCTATTTTAAACAATAGTTTCTATAAAATTGCATGACTTATCTTACATGTATTCTCTTTATATATTTCTCTAAAATAATTGCTCAAACACTTTAAAGCCACACGACCGATTATCTAATACAAATTATAAACACGCCAGGGCAAGAGACTGTCCATAACAGAGGCAGGCTGCCTATGCGGCACAATGTATAGTTTCCACAAGGTCAAGAAGGCAGCTTCATGAAGCTCTCCACCTTCTCTGGTGGGAAGTCAACGCTCTGGGCTCAGTCACTGCGGATGTTCCCCAGAACCCAGGAATATAGCTCAGTCCTCGAGAATTTATCAAGCAGCCCACTTTCCCAATTCCCACTTCAGACACCCCTCACTCCGCACTGAGGTGACATCACTGGTTGGCCACTGCTGGGTAGATGCTGCAGGTTTAAAGCAAGGCAGTCCCCTGACCTTGACTGCAGGAAGACACAGTCACAGGGGAAGATGAACTTGTCTGCAAATGAGTAGCCCCTAGCTTGGGTCAAGTTGACATACAACTAGCTAGGACCAGGACCAGGATCTCTGGTTGTCACCTGCATTTCTTTCCCACCATGAAATCTAGATACAGTGGATGTCCACAGCGAGTGTTCTTGAACCATCACTTACCTGATAGATGAGACACTCTGTAAATGAGTGGCCAGCTAAGCAATTCAAAATATTCAGTCCCTTAAAAGGATTCCTTCTGACATTTTATTTTTATATTTGGTGGAGATTCATGCCTAAATGGACAAAGAAAGATAAATTAATGTTTGTGAACAACACACGTTTGTCACCGAAATCACTAATTGAGTCTGCGTGGTCTCCAAAATAAATGTTTATTTCTCTTTCAGCTTAAGGTTCTGAGCTCACTAAAATTCTGTCACTGTGTGAAAATACCGTGCTAAAGATTGACGTCCTCTGGGAAGTCATAGGGACTTGTGAAATACAAGGACCATCACCCTCGCTGCCTAGCCACCATGACGGCAAGAGGTAAAGAACTCAGTGAGGACGCATGTTCAAACTCAAGTCAGAGGTGTTTGATAACATGTTTCTAAACCTGGCATGTCCATGTATGCTGCAGCTTCGCGGATGCAGGTGAGCATTAGATGCCTGTCTAGTGAGAATACCAACAGTCTACGGCCACTACAGTCTTTTTTTTTTAACTAGCCCTTCTCAGTATGAAATGTACCTTGTGATGGTGCCCATCTCCTGTGGCCGCAGAGTGTCTACGCAATCCTTGATGTTGTGTTTTGACATTTGAATGACTGTCTGAATCTTACTGTTTAAAATAAAACAATATCACCCGAAATGTATGTGCAGAAGTAAAGGTGTATTTTCAGGATCTAAGTTTTGGTGATCTAGGTGTTAGTAGAACCCTCTCCTCTGGGTAAACCAACAACCTAGCAGCAGAGTGGAATGCACTAGTGGTCCCAGAAAATGTGGACGGGCAAGTGAAAGGAGATACAAGATCAATGAGATCTTGGGTGTTCGATAAGACCTAGATTGGTTGCAACGATCTCTGACATGTTTCCCAATAACTGAAAAAGTGAATAATTCCCAGCATGGGAAAATGGAGTGATATTTTCTGTTGCACATATATTCAGATATAAATATAGATGCATTTGTTTCAACTTCTCATTTCTCTTCCCCCAATGAAAAGAAGTATATTGATTCAATATAAAAGATATTGGATGTTAAAAAGTGATAAAGGTACTTCTTATTCTCATTTGATTATTATAGATGCATCATGATGCCCTATTACCCCCATACAGATGTACATATATTATGTCTCAGTGAAAAATGCTAATGAGGAAAAACCACCTAGGAAAATGACCTTGAATCACAAAGATTAGCAGTGTGGAAAGTCACTGAGTTTGGAGACGGTCAGATCCTAATTTGAGGCCCTGGGAGAGGAGATGTGCAGCCATCCATGATGCCACAGGAAGAGGGAGCTACAGAGAGTCAGGCTGTTCAGAAGGTGGGCAGAAGATTCAGTTCTCAACTCGGGGCTATGTGCTACAGACATAACCCATGGTTTGAAGTTAGCTGATGATAATCAGCTCAAAAGAAATTCTGGAAACCCAACAGCTAGGCAGTGAAAGACTGAAACATGTGTTGAAGACCCCGTGGCTGATCAGTATGGTGTACGGAAGAGAAGCATCATCAGAAGACAGAGGCAGGGCTACCCCTGCAGAAGACAGGGCTACCCTGTGGGAGGCAGGGTTACCCTGTGGGAGGCAGGGCTACCCTGTGGGAGGCAGGGCTACCCTGTGGGAGGCAGGGCTACCCTGTAGGAGGCAGGGCTACCCTGTAGGAGGCAGGGCTACCCTGTGGGAGGCAGGGCTACCCTGTGGGAGGCAGGGCTACCCTGTGGGAGGCAGGGCTACTCCCACCCCCTATGCCAGTGTCAGCTTCGACCAAACAAGCATTCTGTCCAAACTGTAAAGGGAACACTGGGATCAAATTGGCTTGCCAGATTCAGGAGAGAAGATATGCAAGGTGTCTAGGTAAATTTTCTCTCGAGATTAATATGGGATTTTAATATGAAATTTTTATTTGACTGGTCTGTCCCAAAGAGGGAGATGCTTGAAAACAGAAAAAAAAAAAAAACAACAAACAAACAAATAAAGGACAAAAGAAATTTGATTAAGTAAAGCATTACAACCAAAGCTCAGAAGCCTGAAAGAAAACAGCTCAAGAAGAGATGGGAGCAGAGACTAGACTCTAACTCAACACAGCCCTCCGGTGCAGCAGGCGCTATGACAGAAATATTGTTTTCTTATATCGTTCTTTCCACCGGTTTTGCCAGGATAGGGTTAAACCCATTTACTGCTAAGGAAAATGAAATTCAAAGGGTGAAATGTCTTATCTCAATTTACACAACCAAATATGAGTTCTCTCCAACGACAAAAGGCCCACTCTCCCAGTGGGCCACACACTCCTTCCCACATTGGTAGGGAGATGGAGCTTGCAGTCAGTTTTACGAAGCATCTAGAAGGAGTTCTATCTGATTTGGTGCACAACTTGTTTCTGTGGCAACAGAAACCCATCATTGCCTGCCACTTCTCAGGGCTCTGAATCCAGCTTTTTCTCCATAGCTCTTGGTAAGCGTGCTTCGAGCTCCATCCATCAGCACAGACAGCCCATAGAGGTCCGGCCCTTCTGAATCCAATTCTCACCTCCACACAGGTGCTAACTTCCAAATCCCTGATCAAACACAGCTGTTAATTAAGAATACTCAATATAATTCTCACCTCCAGCACATGCTGTCTTCAAACTCCCTGATCAAACTGAAATCTGGTTTGACCCCTAATAGCTGCTTGGCTTGATAAGACTGCCTTCTCACGGGATGTGGAGAGGCTCTTCCCTGGCTCCTTCCAAGGGGTAATTGTATTAGTTGTGAAATTTGCTGTAACAGTCTTCGCCGAGATCAATTTTATGGAAAATATAACATCAGAAAGCTGTGGAGAATAGATTTAGGCAGAATTACAGCAGGAGGAGATTGCCCGTTCCCTCAACTGCTCCTCCAATATTGTCAACAGCTCATCTAAAACAATGGCCGGGGAGCCTCAGCTGTGCTGAGCTGGATCCTAGTGTGGAAACAAGAAATCAGTAATTATGAGATTGCTGAAGGTGGTTTGCTGTTTTAAAGTTCAGAGAAGTGGACATGGCAAAAAAAAAAAAGAAAAAGAAAGAAAAAAGAAAAAGGAAACAAAACAGAAAATCAAAGAGGTACTTCGGAGAAACTGCACACGGGAATGATTGCTGTCTGTCTTGGGACTCCGTTCTAGCTGCTGGGAGCAGGTATGGGGAATGACACAGTGTGGGGATGTGAGCAAACTGTGGGAGGTTTCTGGCAGATGCTGAGAATGCACAGTGGAAGGAGATAGACATAGAAGGCCAGAAGGCCCGCAGAGCAACCTGAACCTCAAGGACTGCTTGTCTGTGCATACACCCATGCAAGTGAGCAACTCATTCTCCTCTGTCACCTCAGCTTCTCTTCTAGGTGTGAACACACAGAGGGCCACGTATACAGGTGTCTCACGGCTACCTTTTTTTGTATCAAAAATATTCGTTAAGGCCCAGGAAGTAAACAAAACTTTGTAAGTCTCAGAAAGTTCTTGAAACTTAGTGATCCTCAGCCTCCTTCACAAAATTTTACAGTCACCCCTGCTGTGGTGTGGAGAGTGCCCCCTCAGCCTGAGAGTTTTGCAAGTTAAGCAGGAGCCACAGGGGTGATCTTTCCAGCCATGCAGCTGCTTTTGGGTCATTCCTGCTCCTGTAAGTTACCCCTTACCACATTCCTGTATGGTAAGGGGCCCTGATACACTTACTAGTTGACTAAGCTAGACTCGGGGAGAATTGTTTTTGATTGATTCATTGGTCTGTCATTGGTGCCCTCTTTGGAGTGAACAAACACTGTTTACATCTTCTCTGCAAGAACCACACAGCAGGAGGCAATTATCAAATCTTAGTAGTAATACCCTATACCACTTTCTTTTTTACTGACTCGTGGACATGCCTTACTCCAGTACTGTAATATTTTCCACAGAGCACTGTAACCCATAAACGATCACGTGAGGTATAAACCTTGAAATGTGCAGATTCTGTGCACACAGTGAGCCACTCAGAACCTGTTTCCACTTTGGTCATAAGGAGGCTATTGGTGATATAGATGACAAGAACTGGCATGGAGACAGTGAAAATGAGTCTCCTGATGGAGAACCAGACGATGCACCTCTGAAATCTACCAGACCTCTGGAGATTCTTCCATGTTCTCCCTTTCAGAAGGCAAGAAAGGAGAAGATGCAGTAGAAGCAAGTGTTTCGGGAGACCCAGCATCACCCCTGATACCTCTGAGAGCTGTGTGAGGCCAATCCAGTCTGGCTTCTGCGTCTGATGCAGTCCTAAGGGGCAAGCAGAAGGATGGACTAAAGATGACCCAGGGCCTTTTTGTCTCATGCCATTGGCGGGAATTTTCTTTATTATACTTAATCTTTCTCTACATCCTTTCCATTTCCCCATCTTCATTCCATTTCAGATCACATGGAACAAAAATGATTATCTTAGGTTTGTCAACTTCTCTCCCCTCTCTCCTCTTACCTCCAGTTTTTTTTTTTTTTCCTAATGAGAGGGGAAAGGCTGTATTAATATGTGAAGCTGCTCTCTGTGGAGGATAAAGGAAATGCATACATTTGCCGGTATCACGGTGTATATGGATTTCCAAGTTATCTCATATTTCTATGAATTAGCTAAGATGAGGACACAGAAGATGGACAGTAAGATTCACCCACAGGAAACTCTGGGACACACCCAGCTGCTCTCTACAAATGCTGGGTCACAGCTATGCATTATCTGCTAAGTCAGTGTCATCGCCAAGAACAGAGCTTTCTGCTGCTCATTTTTCCTCCTTGAAATGTGAGCTGCTTCTTCCTCCTCCCCCTGATACTCTCGGAAGCTCTAGGCCTTGGGTCTCCATTTGGGGACTTAAGAGCGAAATCTCAGAGGCGTCCTGACTTTCTATTTGTAAACTCTATAGCGCCCTTCCTTCTTCCCAAATCTTAGACCTCCCTGTGCTCATTTAGACATCACTCTGAGATGTGAGTTTCCTACTAGAAGCCCAAGAGTTCTCTCAAGCTTCCTCCATTCCTCCACCTTGGCTGGCAGTCACTGCTTAGTGTCCTTTTCTTTGCTGAGCTGTTTGAGCAGGGGTCACCCTTAGCACTCATTACACTGATGCCTCTTATCCATGTGCAGGAAAACCTTCGTATTACAGACTGACAAGGTCCTGAGGCTACTTAATTATGCAAGAGAGGACAATGCACAGCAGATCACATCAGCTGCACTCTGACAAGCCCCAGTCAGTACTCCAGTGGTCGTCAGAGACAAAACCTAGTGAAGAACATGTACAGTCAGAGATTTGTAGGGCATGGAAGCCACCTGCGTGGTCACGTTGCCAAGGCATGTCTAGAGACTGGACACCGGGAATGTCACATTTTCCAGTGGGTACAAAGCTGGACTGGGAATGATGATGCCATTTGTGGGGTGGACTCCATTCCATCTTGACCTCAGGTCAGAGAGTTCAAGCTCGTTCTTGTTCCTCAAGGCCAAATAACAGGATGCTTGGATAAAGACGTGGTGATTAGATGTTTTGAGAATTATAAAAGGTGATTATGTTTAGTCCTCAAACCATGGTAAGGAAGTCTTTTGCCCTCCCCTTTTTGCTTTGGGTATAAAAAGAGTATGAGAAATAAATTCGGGCCTGCTGCAGTATTCACTGAGAGTCCTTCCGATTCTATTTCCTGTCTTTTGTCTCTTCCTCCTTAATCCTCACTCCCCTATTTAGGTACTGTTCCACAGGTCATCTGGCCCTGACGGCGATCTAAGGTGGGCTCTCATCCCAAGTGAATGTAGACAAGTTGTTTGACTTCTCTATGTCAGTTTCCACATGAGCAATGAAGTCATGGAGGGCTTCAGGCATTCTGATGTCATATTCTACTCAATTCTGAGCTCTAAATTTGAATATTGCACATTCAGTGATTTCATTGGAATCAACATCAACTTAACTGCCCAGAAACTGACGTAATCTCACTCTCTTGTCATTTAGAATAAACTTTTGACCTTAGAATAGATTTTGTGATATACAGGAAAAAGAAAACTGCATAGACAGCAGAGTTCCAGTAAATTCTCCTGGCAAACTTCCTTGTTATTACTACTTTCGATGAATAAGGTGAAGTTTTCATAAATTGAATAATCAATATTCACACATTCTTATTAGCTGAAGCGAAAACTTTACTAGCCTGAGACTGCTCTAGTTTTTGCTGCAGATTTCTCTTTTTCTGTTGCAGGGTTAATTTGAGACCACACACCACTCAGACCTTGCTGTTTCCAGGTGTCACTGGGCTATGGCAACCCCCACCCCCTTGCCTTGATCTTACATACCTTGATGGGTCTTTGGTTGCTGGCTAGGTGTTCAGGTGTTCTGTGGAGGGTTTCTCACTCAACATTCGTCTAATGCTTCTCTCATAATTATACCAGGAATGCAGGATTCTGGGAGAAAGACTGCAGGGTTAAGGTAGCACTCTGACTTCACGTTGGCAAGGCAAGATCCTCCCAGCATGCTTCAGAACTGATGATGTTGACCTTAGCCTCATGGTTATAACTGGGTTTGTCTTTTCACACTGATTGTTTGTCACACCCATTGGAAGGAAGCCACAGCATGCTGCCCAAACCTAGGGAAAACATTTCCACCCTACTTGTGTATAGACAAAGCCTCCACAAAAATAATTCAGAGATTCTCTTCATAGGAGCCATTCACCTCTTACTGTCTCATCTAATAATGTATTTAGTATAGTACAATAGCTAATATTGGCTGTCGATTTGACAGACTCTGGAGTCACCTAGGAGATGCAATATATGGCTGTGTCTGTGAGAGAGTTTTTAGTTTAGTTTGATGACGGACAATCCACAGTCTCACTGGCTAGAATCCAAGACCCAGCATAAAAAAGACTGTGAGATGAGGGCCAGCATCAATCTCTCCCTGACTGCTGGCTGTAGATGGGCTGTGACCAGCTGCCTCGTGCTTCTGCCACAATGACTTTCTGTCTGTAATGGACTGCACCCTTGCACAGTAAACAAGACAAATGCTTCCTTGACAATTGTTTTATCACAGCAATAAGAAAAATAACCTGCATAATTAAATTGGATCAGAGAGAACTTTACGACCTTGTTTAAATTCCTCTGGCTTTGACAATAGCAACATATGATACAGTTGTGTTGTTTTTTTATACCTTCCTAAGCATATATGAATATTTCCTTTGGATTTCACATACAGCTGTTCTAACCCACTTGTATTTGTAGAACTCAATATCCCAGACTAGTGATCACAATGAACAGAAATACTTTCCCAGGGCTCTGCAAATAGGAAGTGTGAATTCAAGGCATCAGCTGGTTGGGCAACTGGTCTGATGTACCTTCTCTCCTCCAAAAAGTCTGAGCCCTGAGATGGTGCAAAGCATGCTGAAAGGTGGGTGTGACCATGTGGGCTTGCATGCATGTGTGTAGGGTAGAGACCTGGAAGACTAACAAAGTACACGAGCTAACAACAAGGCCCCACCCCTCTTTGAAGATTATATAAATGAGGCCTTTCTTCAGTAACATGACTGTCCATAAGTTGTCTATGCCTTTACATCACTCAGCTGAGTCAACCTCCTCGGTTCACCAAGCTAGACATCACATGAATAGTTTCTCCAGGTTGCCACTGGTGCCTACATGGAGAAGAGAGACACTTGTTTGCTCTCCCTCCAGGAAAAGCCCCCATAGCCTTCTTTCTTTTTATAACAGCCATATGGACTGGCAGTGTGTGGACTGATCACTGTTTATCTGTCCTCTTTAGAAGGGGACCTTGGTTGCACCCAGTGTTTTGTGATATGACAAAAATTTCTAAACATATACACACATTCAGGTGTTGATGTTGCTTTGGTATAAGTCCCCTAGCAGCTTGTGTAAACAGGAACAGGATTGCTGTGCTGTGCTGTGCTGTGTTGTGGTGTACTGTGCTGTGCTGTGCACTGGGACTGTCTTCAACATGGAAGGAAAGGGCCACATGGCTTTCTAAAGTAGCCTTGCTGGTGTGTGTGCTCCAAAGGATCATTCCTGTTACTCCATCCTCACATCACTGGTATTGCCAGTGTTTGGATGCTCAGAAAAATGACATTATTTTTAAAAAATTGATTACTTATTATATAATCTGGCATTGAGTTTTTTTATCATTCATGCATCCAAAGGGAATTAACTTGAATATTGACTTGTACCCTCCAGCAGTGTTAGGCTTCCTTACTTTCTGGAAACTGACTTTCAATTCTTTAAAGTTTCTATGTGACAGTCATATTGCCTGTGTATATACAGCCTCATTGTCACTTTTCTTTCCTCTTTCTTTTATTCCCTTCTCTTGCTGTTCTGCACCACAAATGTCCTGCCAGATGTTTATTGACTCCCTACAGTGCTTCTTTCTCTCCTTTGTAAATTTTTTCTTTCTATTTGTGTACACGTGTGTATATGCTTGTGTGTGTGCATGTGTGCATACAAGAGTGTGTGTGTGTGACTATGCATGTGTGTGTGTGTACTCCATGTCACTAGACTTACCCACAGAGACCAGAAGAGGGCATCAGATCCCCTGGAGCTGGCATTATAGGAGATTGTGAGTCACCTGACACGGAAGCTGGGAACTGAACTCAGGTTCTCTGCAAGAGCAGCCAGTGAACTGTTGAGCCATCTCTCAGTCTGATCTGCACAGCATCTTTGGTGATGTCTTAGTTTATGTCAGAGCACATTTTAAATTAGATAGCTTATTATTCTTACATTTTAATTGAACTTATATATATATATTATAATATATAATCAACAAATATTTATAGATCTCTATCTCTGCTGGTCTTCTGATTATCTTCACAGTATATTTCCAGGAGCTGAAATTAAACTTGAAAGAATTTAATAAAAATTTCATCTAATTTTCTCTTGTGACTCATAGATATGCATTCATATCTAAACTGTCATTACCAGCTCATATTTATATAGATTCTTTCTACTGTTTTTCTTCAAGTGTTTAGTACTTTTGTGTCATGAAGACTTCGTACCAGGAAGCAAGGTAATATTTGGGTGACTGTTATTTTTGAGTAGAAACCCACTGACTCCAGCACTGCATGCTCTGCTGATGATATTCCTTCCCTCCTGCACGATGAGCACTATGCTAGGATGGATCTAATTCCAGGCTTTCTTGTCTGCTCTGCTGATCTATGGGCTTCTCTCTTTCCTCCAGTCTGCCCTGTGCTGCCTTTAGTGCTGGTATGTCGCAATGCACCTTGGAAGCAGGTTGCACAGGTCCCCTGGCTTTGCTTTCTTTTATTGCTATGTCAGATAATGTGTGTCTTTCAGTTTCAATATAAGCCTTAGAATCAATTAGCAAACATCTGCCAGTAGCTTACTGTGATGATTTTTTTTTTTTTACTGAAAAGACATTGAATCCCCAAAGAAAGCCAGTAAAGTTGATTTCTTGATAGCCCTGAGCCCTTTAATCCATGGAATATGTTCCCATTTATTCAAGTACTTGATTCATCTTCATGTTTTTCATGCACATATTTTGTTACATTTCTACCAAGTTAATTTATTTTGTATTATTATTAACCCCCTTTCTCATCGTGTTAAAATCTGCAATTTTACACTGTATTTTATTATCCATATGTTATAAATAATGGACATCTACAGTGACATCATAGCCTAAATCAATGTCCCCTTCACTTATGGGTCATAGAAACTTGTTGTTTGGTCTCTAGAGATTTCTCTAAGACAGTCACGTCACCATGAGTATACACAGTCTTTGTTTCCGTGTCTCCAGCATGAAGAGCACTTGGTTTGCCATGTGTCTTCACTGTGGTGAACTACAACACACTATCTAAGTCTGAAGGGCCACCATAAGAGGATGCATAGCCTTTCCCAGGGCTTGCAGCATCATGGTGAGTAAACGTGATGAAACATGGAGGCACGGCTTTCCCTGCCTTCTCAAAAGGACCTCTTCCTGACCCTCTTCCTGACTTCTCACCACTGACTATGATGCTCTAGGCTTCTGTAGAATTTTTTGAAAGAAAACTATAATCCCCCTTGTTGTAATCTTTGATCAGAGATAAGCACAATATTATATAAAATGCTTCTCATATTTCTGAATCCTTACAAGTATCTGAGTTTCAGTGTGGCTTTAACCAACTATCGGGAACTATAGAGACATGAAGGTTGATGTTCAGCATGCTTTCTGATGTATCCTTTTTCATTCTCCCAAGGGCTTAGCTATATGGCTGAAGCTATTCACACTCAGGGTCTGCCATACCTCCTCAATAAAGTCTCTCTGGGAACACTGACCTAGACATACTCAGAAGTGTGTCTCTTAGGCAATACTAAGTGCAGTCAGGTTGACAGCGAAGACTGTGCTTTTCAGTATGTGCACTGTGGGAATGCCCCAACTGTAACCCAGTTTTTAAGTACCATAATAAAATACATACAAATGTGTTATCTAAGAGTTTAAATGTGCTAAAACTTACACACATACATCATAGACCATGCCTGGCGCTCTTCACAGGCAAGAGCCATGTAATTGAATGTGACGGTGTGTCACGAAGATGTCACTCTGTGAGGCCAGTGCAGGAGTGCTGATTTGCACCACCAACTTTCTGCTCACCACTGACTGCTGCTGCATGATGTTCAAATGTTGTGATCAAGCCATAAAAATGCTGTGACCCTTGTCATCTTTCATGTCCAGCCTAGGCAAAGTGATCACTTGCATTTTCCAACTCTGGGGGTTACCTGCTTCATAACAGTAGCAAGACTGTAGGAGAGAGAAAGAGACCACATGCCACACAAGAGCTCAGGAACCTCATGATCCATGCACTTCTGCAGCCAATCCTCACAACAGTGCAAGGTTCTCAAAGCAACTGTGTCATACCATCCAAGGGCAGCTCTTGCAGTGATAGAAGCACCTCTGAAGAGCTAACTGGGACAAAGACACCACCATATGAGGGGATCAAGTCCTCAACAAATGAACCCCTGAGGAAAACTACTAGATCATACACAAACTGTAATTTCTGTTCATACAACTTAGGACATGCCACTAAAAGGTAAAGTGGGAAAACTGGTGAGATAACAGAAAGTGTGCACTGCAGATTTCCTAGGAGACACTCCACATTAAAGAAGCCGCAGCCCAAGCAGCCATCAGGCCAGAGCTATGCACCAATGTCAGCCCTTGAGAAGGGGAAGACAGCTCTATCAGACAACCTGTGGGATTCTGAGCAAGAACACCAGTTTTGACCTAATCTTATTTACTAGTTTCAGTGCTTGAATCTTGTGATGGACATACCTCCTCATTGCCAATTACTTGACAATTGTCGCCTCGGTCTCTGGCTTCTACAATCTTCAGCCATCCCCCTCTTCAGAAAAGTTCCCTGAACCCATGTGGAGGGCTGTGATATAGATGTCTCTTTTAGGGCTGGGAACCGTAGTTAGTCCTCCATGTTCTGACATGCTGCAGGTCTCCATATTAATTACCATTCTGTACACAAGAAGTTTCCCTGCCAGAGCTGAAGGGAACAGTGGCTTCTTCCATAGCACACCCCCATAACTGTTCTCTAACACTGCTAACAATATAGAAATGGGGATACTACACCAGGCAGATCCCTCCTTTGGATATTAGAATATTTATCAACATTCCTGGTAGTACCCACTAGAATCCAGAAGCACCTCATGCCCGCAATTGCAAAGTCAAAAATGTCTCTAGCAGGTTTGGCCAGATGTCTACTCAAACACAAGGGTGACAATTATTTCTGCAGTCTAAAATTTATGTCTAATTTTTGACTGTACAAAAACTTAACATATAATACTATTATCCCAATGACAGCTTAAAGCCACACCTATAGCATTCAGTAGAAAGATATATGTCTCTCTCTCTTTCTCTCTCTCTCTGTCTCTCTCTCTCTCTCTCTCTCACACACACACACACATACACACACACATACACACACACGTGCACACACACACAACGTACACACACACACACACACGTGTGTGTGTGTGTGTGTATGTGCTGCCTATTGGAAATGTCAGAATCATGAATGTCCAGAAACGTGAATTAAGTAACCATCTTTTTTTACTTCAAGTTTCTCATTATTATAGCAATAGCCACTAGTATAATAATTTTGATTTAATAATTAAGTCAAAACATATTAGTAGTTTTCTTCTCTCTTAATCATTTTTAAAGTGTGTGCCAAGGTTAGGTACCTAGTAAGGGATGACAGGGAGATCATCCAGGAAAGGAGAAACAGAGTATGTTGTTATGGAGAGACAAAGGGAAACTAGAAAAGGAGGATTAGAGAAAGAGATGGCAGAGAAGGGAAAGGAGGGATGTAAGGAGAGACAACTAACCCTAAAGGCCATTTGAAAAACCACATAGAAACCTACGACTGTAGAAGCTTCCTAAAACATATACATATATGAAATGAATCTAAATGGAGACATCATATTATAGGGGAGAAAATTCCCCAACTAGACATCTTTTTTTTTTTTTTTTTTTTTTTTTGGTTTTTCGAGACAGGGTTTCCCTGTGGTTTTGGAGCCTGTCCTGGAACTAGCTCTTGTAGACCAAGCTGGTCTCGAACTCACAGAGATCCGCCTGCCTCTGCCTCCCAACTAGACATCTTATGCCACCAAATAAAACCTCTGAACTAGTAATGGGTTACATCCTGTTAAGTTGTTGGCCAAAAGAGCCCTGTTCAGGCTCTAAAATATCACAGACTACTGGCAACACTATTAGTTATGCTTCATAACCTAATGGTAAGACCCTATTGTTGACGACAAAATTTTCATGTCATTGAACACGAAAAAGTTGAGCTGGTGCCCAACTAGCAGCTTTGCCTCTACTGACTAGCATTTATGGTGGTTGAAGGTACCCTGCATATTATGGGGATATAAAGCTAATTATAAATATAAATATTATTATAAAATAATTAATATTAATTTAATATTAATATTGATTGATATTAAATGTTAATTATAAATAATAAACTCTACAACCTACAACAGTGATCTTCCTGGAAGATCTACTGATGCAGTAGTGACATAAATGTTATGGAAGTAACAAACCACATGGTGATTGGATTTAAGATGCATGTCACGAATAGAATTCATACCTGCCTCTGCTAAAATGGCCGAGAACCTGAGACTAAATAGGTCGTGGGCATAGAAGAAAACCCAATACTATTGTTCTGATAAAGAAACACTGAGATGAAATGACCCCTAGTGACATTGAGATCAGTGCCTAGCTCAGCCCTCATGAGTAAGCTTCTTCTTGAAGTGGATGGGAATTATCACAGAGACCCACAATGGAACAATATGAAGAGAGAGACTTTGGACCACTTGGTTCTAAATGGAATGTCTCTACCAGTCGTTCCTGTCAAGACTCGAGGACCCATGTGGAGGAAGAGGCGGAAAAATTACAAGAGCCGGAAGTGATAGGTGATTCCAGGAAAACAGGGTCTTCTAGACACAGCCAGACTGGTGAATATAGGAACTCATGAGGACTGGAGCAGCATTCACAAGAGCTGCACGGGTTCAAACCAGACAGGGTAGCAGCACTGAAGTTGGGAGATGGACATAGGCTCCCATCCCTAACCAAGAAACTATCAATACTCCTTGAAAAGAAAAACATAGCTTCCTTCAATGGAGCCTCGCTGGGTATATTAAGCTCCCCTCAGACCGAGCCCCATCTAGAAGAATAGTTGTCTAGTAAAGAGTAAACTCATTGTCTTTTCAGAGACATTTTGTCTGATTTTGATTTGTTTGGCAGGTTTTTGTCTTACTGATCTTTGGTTCGTTTAGTTTGGTTTTCTTTTTTATGTTTTATTTGTATGTGTGTTGTGTTGCTTGTAATTTTTTGTTTGTTCATTTTATTTGAGAGAGAGATAAAATGAACACAAAGTTGTCAGTCAGAGAGTAGGAGGATCTAGGAGGAGTTGAGGGAAGGAAAAACATGACAAAAATATTTTGTGGAGAATTTTCTAATAAAACCTAAAAGTATATGTTCTATCCATTTCTCTTTTCCTGACAATTAAACCTGGGGGAAGAATGACCAGATCAAGCAAGGCATTCTTGTGTGGATCTATACTGCTTCCTAGACATATTTTACTAAAATGAATATGTCCAATATTTATAATAATGCACAAATGAGAACATTTATGACTGTGGTGGGTCAGGCTGGTCCCTCCCTGGATGTCTTCCTTCAGTGGCGTCTGTTCAAATTGTCTCTGTTCTTCAAGAGAGAGCATGTGTTAACCAAAGCTGACTTTGTCATTCCTCATCCTCCTTGGAGGGATTTGTGCAGAGCGCTACAGATAACAGAAAGGCTTTAGCTGTGTGCTTCCCTACCTGCTGTGACTTTAAGCTGTATGAGACGAAGCTCAGACCTCTTCTTTGTAGGATATAATGGTAACATGAGAGAGGAAGAAAAGAAAAGTTTAGAGACATCGCTTAGAATGGGAGAGCTGAGTAGATTGTGAGAGAAAACCAGCCCAGGTTCAAGGGTCATTCAGGGAATCGCAGGGGCCCTGCCAGGAAAATGTCCATGGGGCTCTTATAACATAAATATCAACGGGTAGTGTGAGACAGAAACTCAGGCTGAGGAAAAGAGCTGCAAGCATTGCGAGGATCACTTTAGTGAGTTGGGTGGGTGGGAGAAAGCTGGGCACGTAGAGAGAGAGGCACAGGTCAGGGGGCCCGTGACGACTCTCACTTTCCCTCGCAAAGAAAGTCACCGCTTGGCAAGAGTGATTCTAAATTCACTCTCATCGTTAGTGTTTATCACAGCTGGAAAAGTGAACACTAGCAAGTCAATAAAAATGGAAGCTTTCCAAACTGTAAAGGAGAGGGCTCCCAATGCTTAACTTCCTATCTCTCCTCACGCCGTCTGAAGCATTCATACATGACACATGCATGTGTATCCAAGCAAACAGGCTAAAGGCGAACACTTGACACTACCATGCATGCATCAGATGCGGTCATTCATGGATTCTTAGCGTATCGTATGAGTGGATACCTGCACCAAACTGATGGAGCAGTCCCCAGGAGTCTGCATGGCTGCCTGAAGGAACAGTCACCCGGAGTCTGTGCTGCTGCCTGAACAAGTGATTTCAGGGGTGTGGTGCAGCGCGGCCTTCCTGAAGCTAAATGAGCTGCCGGCTTTTCTCGTGAGCCATACTAATTGATAAAAGCTGATTTCTATAAATACGTTTGAAAAATTCGTAATCTGCTGCCATTTGTTTAGTTATCATTAGCAGATTATAAAACAAATGAACAAGCTGCAAATGAACTTCAAAGGAAAATATGAAAATATTATTTTTAAATATTTCACTCTATTTTCTCCTCTCCTCTTCTGCCAACAGGCATTCTTACTTGAGTGGCAGGAGAAAATGAGTCCAATTATGACAGAATTTCAGTAAAGAAAATCTTTACTGTCCTTCAAATGAGCAAGCATGAGCTGTTATTTGGAAGGATCATAGAGCCCCAAAATGCTTGTCTTGGACAAAGCAATGCTCAGGTACGTGAGATGGATTTGAAGTAGGTGCAGCTTGGTGTGAGGAACCAGGCAGCTGTGATAGTGGAGATTAGCATGAAGTGTGTTTCAGCGGCCACCGGGCAAGGGGAGTATGGTACTTCATATGGGGACAAGGGTCTGCCAAGAGCGTAAAGCTAGAGTAAACTTACTTGTGCCAAAGAGTACCAGGACAGTAACAGAATCAATCAAAATTGGTGGATAAATTCAATTTTGGATTCAACAGGAAGTGGGTCTTGCTTTTTCTAGTAAAATGGTGATATAAATGCCTGGAAATGATTTGATCTATCATTCATTTGTTTTATTTTCTCTGGTAGAGAAACAATGAATGACATAAGGTTGATAGATGATAGATGAACAAATAGAAAGATGATAAATATATAGATGATAGAAAAAAGCTGAAGGCGTTAGATAAATAAGTGGATAAATGATGAGATAGATAGATAGATAGATAGATAGATAGATAGATAGATAGATAGATAGATAGATAGATAGATAGATGGATGATACAGCCGGGCAGTGGTGGCGCACGCCTTTAATCCTAGCACTCAGGAGGCAGAGGCAGGTGGATCTCTGGGAGTTCGAGGCCAGCCTAGTCTACAAGAGCTAGTTCCAGGACAGGAACCAAAAGCTACGGAGAAACCCTGTCTCAAAAATTAAAAAAAAAAATAGATGGATGATACAGATGATAGATAGATGATGCAGATGATAGATAGATAGATAGATAGATAGATAGATAGATAGATAGATAGATAGATAGATAGATGATAGAACTATAGATTACAGATACATGATAGGTAGGTGATGGATAGATGATCAAAAGAAGATAAATGGGTAGGGCATAGAAAGATCTATAGACAGATGGTAGAGACTGAAAATTTCCTGAGGAAAGCAGACTCCCTACACTCCTGAAGGAACATTGATGGACTGCTGGAATAAGCTGTATAGTGCACTAGGAATGGTTCAACACTTTTCAAAAAAATAGATGAAGATGATGGGGTTGAGAATATGACTTTTCAATGGAGGGAATTGCACATTAGTGAGATGACAGTGGGAGTCACTGAATTTCTGACTGGTAGCTAAAGCCAGAGGGAGACATGACAGCGAGCCCTGACAATATGACGGGGTCACATGACAAAAGCAACCAAGCTCCACAGGCAGAGACTGTGGAGAGGGAGGCAGAGTGTGGCCCTGGTAAAGAACAGACTCTCAGGTGGAGAGGTGGAATAATCCCCATCTTGTGAAATTTTGTAGATTAGACAAAGAATTGTGGGTTTAGCTGTCAAGGAGACAAGAAGACAGAATCATCACCAAGTCCAGGACAGCCTGACACATCATGGTTCTGCATAGTATGTTGAACAGTTGCTCAAAGCAAGGGTAGAAGATGGAGCCTGTCTGGGAGAGGAGGAGAGGTGTCCTGGAGAAAGGTGATGCCAGCGTGGGCAGGCATTAGGAAAAGACAAGGCAGTAGATGACCATTTGTAAATACATGGCATCTGTTCTGTGTGCATCCCAGAGAGACTCATGGGGGGTATGTGAAAATGAACCTTGGCACAGAGGAGAAATGGGGCATAGGAAGAGAGGTGCCAGGTGAGGAGTATCTCCTTAACACTGTGCCAAGTGCTGCTGATAGCCCAGAAAGCCTAAGACAGAAACTAACTTAATATTCACAATGATCAAGGTTATCAGTGACCCCCATGGGACCTCTTCTAAGATCAGATTAACACAAAGCCATAAGAGGTAGATCATTAAAAGCCAAAATGGAAAACATTTCTGAAGTCCTGTGGACTGATATAACAGTAGTGAGAGCAGACATTTTAATATATTAAAATAAAAATTTACAGTCCCATGCTGATGGAGATGGCATGTGTTATAGAAAGCAGTGTGTGGCAAACCAAAGGCGAGTGAATGGGGAAGGGCTGGAATATGTCTTGAGAAGACAACAGACTGAATTCCATGTAAAGGTATAAACTCCACTTTGAGTGGAGTTACGGAGGAAATGATTGTCTTTAGAAAATATCAAAGGCAGAGGCCAGCAAGGTGACTTGTAAGAACAGTAGAAATAGCAACAACAAAATCATCATGAAGAAAATTACCAGAGTAGGGAAAATTTAAGGCCATTTCAGGAAAAGATGAAAATAAATATAGGTCCTTGAGATTTCAGTCCAGTGCTCCAATGTGGGTCTCTGTCTCTGTCTCCTTTCATCGCCTGATGAAGTTTAATATTCAGGAGGCTGTCTATATGTTTTTCTTTGGGTTCACCTTCTTATTTAGCTTCTCTAGGATCATGAATTAAAGGCTCAATGTCCTTTATTTATGGCTAGAAACCAAATATGAGTGAGTACATCCCATGTTCCTCTTTTTGGGTCTGGCTTACCTCACTCAGGATAGTGTTTTTTATTTCTGTCCATTTGCATGCAAAATTCAAGAAGTCATTGTTTTTTACTGCTGAGTAGTACTCTAATATGTATATATTCCATACTTTCTTCATCCATTCTTCCATTGAAGGGCATCTAGGTTGTTTCCAGGTTCTGGCTATTACAAACAATGCTGCTATGAACAAAGCTGAGCATATACTTTTGTTGTATGGTAAGGCATCTCTTGGGTATATTCCCAAGAGTGGTATTGCTGGGTCCAGAGGTAGGTTGATCCCGAATTTCCTGAGAAACCGCCACACTGCTTTTCAAAGTGGTTGCACAAGTTTGCATTCCCACCAGGACTTCAGAAATGTTTTCCATTTTGGCTTTTAATGATCTACTTCTTATGGCTTTGTGTTAATCTGATCTTAGAAGAAGTCCCATGGGGGGTCACTGATAACCTTGATCATTGTGAATATTAAGTTAGTTCCTGTCTTAGACTTCCTGGCCTATCAGCAGCACTTGGCACAGTGTTAAGGAGATACTCCTCACCTGGCA
This sequence comes from Chionomys nivalis, assembly GCF_950005125.1. Classification (NCBI taxonomy): domain Eukaryota; kingdom Metazoa; phylum Chordata; class Mammalia; order Rodentia; family Cricetidae; genus Chionomys; species Chionomys nivalis. The sequence goes on from NC_080086.1 coordinate 106,882,569, forward strand.
CCTCTCTTCCTATGCCCCATTTCTCCTCTGTGCCAAGGTTCATTTTCACATACCCCACATGAGTCTCTCTGGGATGCACACAGAACAGATGCCATGTGTTTACAAATGGTCATCTACTGCTTTGTCTTTTCCTAATGCCAGCCCACGCAGGACCACCCACCTCCATCCCGGTCTAGTAAGGTGAGCATCCAAAACTGCCTAGGCTCCCACAAAGCCAGTACATACAGTAGGATCAAAAACCCATTGCCATTGTTCTTGAGTTCTCAGTAGTCCTCATTGTCCGCTATGTTCAGTGAGTCCGGTTTTATCCCATGCTTTTTCAGACCCAGGCCAGCTGGCCTTGTTGAGTTCCTGATAGAACATCCCCATTGTCTCAGTGTATGGGTGTACCCCTCACAGTCCTGAGTTTCTTGCTAGTGCTCTCTCTCCTTCTGCTCCTGATTTGGCAGGGAACCTTGATTGCTCTTTGGGCTGACGAGGGAGGGGGACTTGTTTGGGGGAGGGAAATGGGAGGTGGTGGTGGGGAGGAGGCAGAAATCTTTAATAAATAAATAAAATAAATAAATAAATATAGGTCAAGTCTCAAGCTATACAAGAAAGTAATGGTTAAAGAATAAATGGGGTTTGGAAGTAAATGGATAGGTTTTACTGAGATAAAATGTATTTAATGAGACACCATTATACTATTTATAAGAGTTCAATCCAATGGCACATGAATTGAACAATCCATTTTCAGCATCCATGTTCAAAACCCATGTGCAACATCCATATCCAATATCTCTCTCCCACACCCATCTCCATCCTCCATATCCAACATCCATCCCCACTATAATCTCCAACACCCATCTCCAACACCAATATCCATTATACATTTCCAGGAAATTTCTTTTTCTTAAACTGAGAGAAGATGCTTCTATAATGGACGATATTTGGTGTAGTGTAATAAAAAATGCAGGCAATTTGGGAGGATGGAGAACTTGTCAGGAGGAACGAGAGAATGGGTGATAAAAAGACAGGATGGATAGGTTCATGGAGAGATGGAAGCCTGGGTATGGACGCATAGACAGGCAGAATAGATGAGCGGATAAATGGACACATTCGTGGATGGGTATATGGATGAATGATGGCACTAAGTAAGAAAGATTATTTAAAAAGGAAAGATTATTTAAAAAGGAAAGAAACCTGTACATCAAAGCACCTAGTTACTTAGAGGACACTATTATCAAATACAATCCTCATCACAACACATGCTAATTTCACAGCAACCCCTTTGTTAATGAGAAATCCAATACTCAGAGCACTGAAGAATTTTCTCAGAGTTGCAGAGGTAGCAAGTGTCATATCTTGGACTTAAGTTTATATTTGTGTGTGTGTGTGTGTGTGTAACTGTCTATTTCAGGTAGGACTTCCTGGTATGTTTAAAGTGGTGGAACAGCGGCACAGGGGAGTGAATAGACCCTCAGTGTTGCAGGTTAAGTCATTTGTCTGGAGAACCAAGTTTGGGGAGGTAGTTAGTGCCACAGCCTTCAGAAAGGAGCTGCTTCCCAGCTACTCTGACTCCAAACTCATCAACATTCGACTTGTTGAGCCTTTCTTCTATGAGACTTGGTCTTCCAGTGGCTAGGGAACTTGAACTTAGCTCTGTACAAAACCTTGATCATATGTTACTAAAGCTTCAGCTCGATGTGGATGGACATGATGCTCTCACCAGGGTGAACCCAGGTCTTTGTGCCCCGTGGCTCTCAGCAGGCCACCACGCACCAAACTGGAGCCTGTCAACTCAGGCACGGAGAACATTGATGCAGATGGTATGGGAAAAGTAGAAGCTTGAACATACATATTGTATTTACCACAATGTTTTACTGTGTGTGTGTATTGTCATAAACATAGGTGATCTTCAGGACTTTGGAGGGGAACAGTGCAAGGTCATGGGTTACCAGGTGCTGTTGAAGTGTGACTACCTTCACACATGCCTTCTTCCACACAAATGCTGGGATAATGGACACCTTGGCAGAGAGAAAGTTTGGATTTGACTTGGTCTTATACTGGTAGGCAGGTGCCCTGGTGACATCAGGATCATATGTTACATGTTGAAAAGAGCCGAGCCTCTGTGTATTTAATGCCAAATATTGATATGGAAACATTGTTCAAAGTGCCATTCCAATAGACATAACAGAATTTTTTGTACAACATAGGTGTCTTGGATCGTTAAAGATGTATGAACTCAGGAATCTCAAAAATTGAAGCATGATTAATAAAAACTCAGGATCAGAAATTGGGGTTCAACCTGAAGATCTGAAAAGCAAAACAGCCAGCCACTGGCTCTTACCTCGACCTCAGTCTGAAAAGGCAATCCTGCCTCCTGGAATCTAGGAATGAGATTGACTGTTGAGAGCTGTTTCCTCTCATTTTATATTCCTCTCTAGGGCTGGGATTAAAGGTGTGCACCACCATCATTAAACGCGTACACCACCCAGTTTCTATGGCAACTAGTATGGCTACCAAAATTGAAGGTGGGTGTCATTAGTCTATTGAGATTAGAGGTGTGTGTTACCATAATCTTGTCTGTAAACCTTACTGGTGGGACTGTTTTACTCTCAGATCAGACAGTCTTTATTTATTAAAATACATTTGGAATGTCACTGAACCACATATGTTTGTATTCACTCGTATAGGAAATATCTGTTAACATTGTTAACTAATTGCCTGAAATTAGCACCTAGATCCACCTGTTTAGTTCATCCATTTAAAGTATTGATTTAATGAATGTCTATGTTTAGTTTTTCCAAATATCCATTAAATTTAGTAAATGTTTCGCCCTGGACTCTGTGCTAGACATTGTGCTAAGGATGAAGAATGGGGAGTCCAGAGATTTGTCCACGTTCTATGGTCCTGGTAAAATATGATTCCCTTTCCTGAAGTCAAAAATCAAGGTGGGGCATGAGCTGAAACTATGACAAGGAAATAGACCCACGCTCGAATCTTGGTGGGCCTGCACCCAGCTCCTAAGTAAATAATACATAGATGGTTATTCTTTTTTATGAATGCCTGACCTTAACTTGGTTTGGTTCTAGCAATCTTTTATTAAATTTTTATCTATCTTTTGCCTCTGGTCTTTTATCTTTCTCTATTCTCTATACCTTTCTTGACTTCTTAGTCCCTAGCTTGCTGTGAAGCTGGGTGACTGACCCCTGATGTCCTCCTCCAAACATTCCTCGATGTCTCTTCCTAGATTTCCCCTCCTATTTATTCTCTCTACCTGCATGTCCTTTCTTCTGCCTTTCTACTGGCCATTCAGTTCTTTATTAGACCAATCAGGTATTTTAGACAGGCAGAGTAACACAGATTCACAGAGTAAAAAAAAAAAAATGCAACACAAAAGAATGCAACACATCTTTGCATCATTAAACAAATATTCCACAGCCTGCAAAAATGTTACACATCTTAAAGTGATATTCCACAAGAGGTGATTCTAGAGGTCTAAAGCCTAGTTATTAGCTTTGGTATGAACCAGAGTGAAGAGGGACTTGGATGTCCAGTCTGTAGCTAACCTGATGTCTACTCTTGGCTAGAAGAAAAAAACATTAGGGATTTAGGGCCTGGGAACAATGCATCTCAGGATAAAGTTGGATCAAGATAGCCTAAGATAGAATTAAATCAAGAAAGCCCAGAGTTCATTAAGGTGGAGGAGAGGGTTTTGCATTTCTCAAGTCTGAGCACTCACTGTGTTTGGGAAGGAGAACTAATATCCTTTCACACTCTAGTCTTCTTGGCCCAGGATGCTGTGTTTTGGAATGCAAAGAAAGCACACAGGGTCAGGTGTGAGCAAGTCTGCAGGGGTCAGGGGCAGACTCAGAAATGCATTTTGAGTGACAATAGGCAACAAGAGGATGCTCCAGGGAATGTCTCATGCAAAAATCTCTTCAGGAGAAACTACCTCTGCAAAGCATCCTTCCTGCCTTTACTAATGGAAATTTCAGTAAAGTAGAATAATAATAATAATAACAATAACAATAATAACAACAACAATGATAATAAGTAAGATGTTCCAAAATGTGCAAATTATATATGGTGTGCCTAGAAGTAAAATTTAATGTAAATCACGTTACCATCTTTTATTATCTCCTCACCTCCATGAAAAGTTAAGGACTTTGTCAAATTATATGTCATATGCCCACACACTTCTCAGTGTGGGGCAGAAGACATTATTATTACCTGGAAGAACGACAAGGCTCTGCAAAAGTGACATGACTCTCACAACACTAATCTGAGAGAGAAATAGTCAATAGAATTCAGGATAGAGCTCTGGCTTCCAAAATGAAAATTTATGTTTTAAGATTTGTGTATGCACACATGAGTGCAGTGACTGTGGGTGCCAGAAGATGGCATCAGATCATCTGGAAATGGAGTTAGACATGGTTGTGAGCTACCCAATGAGGTTGCTATAAACAAAATTCAGGTCCTCTGGAAGAGGAAAAAAATGCTCTTAACCACCAAGCTATCTCTATCTCTACTTCTAGTTTTAACTGAAACATTTACATTGAAGATAGTAATAGCAACTTTAATTTTTTTAAACTGGGAGCAAAATGATCTATCATTATACAATGCTTACCCAACCCGTTAAAATAATGTACCCAAAGTGTGAAGCTGTTACTGTCAGGATGGTATACCCACAGTGGTAGCCTTCATGTTTAGCTGATGGAAGATGTTGTAGACAGCAGTTTAGGAACGCATATCCAGACCCATGTACCTTTCCATCTAGAACGAACTTTCAGTGTGGTGTTATTAGACTACAACACAGTTGGCTATTTACTCCTAAGGGCTTCTTTGGGGAGACTTCATAGGATAAGCATCAGGCAGCATTTAGACGATAACCAATGTACTAGGGATAAGCCACTTAAGGGAGGAAGGATCTGTTGTCTCCATGTTGTCAGAGGTGGTAATGCATGAATGGATGGATATATTGCTAGTAAGCCTATGGTGAGGCAGAACCATCAACATGGAAGGGGATGGTGGAGGCAAGCAGCCTACCTCATAGTAGGCCAGGGAAGAAGGGTCTGGGGACCAGACATCGCTGTCAAAGGCACACCCCTAGTGACACATACTGCTAAGTAGGCCATACTTCTTATGTAATTCCCTCAAGTGGGCATGGACTAGTTTACTAATGAGCTAAGCTACTGATGAAGGATGTTAACCTACTCACAAAACCCATTCAGTTTTCATATTACTTGCCTCAAGGCCTTTTAGAGAGACAGCTCATATCCACATAACAACTTTAGCTGGCCATCTGTCCTGACTAGTTGGATATCCATGTGACACAAGGTAGACTAGAGGCATCTGAAAAGAGGAAACAAACCCCAACAGAGAAAATGCCTCTAAAATATCCATAATTAGTGATTCATATGGGGTAGGGTTAAGCCCAATGTGGGTGGGACCATACCAAAGCTGGTGGTCCTGGGTTCTGTAAGAAAGCAGGCTATGCAAGTCGTGGGGAACCAGACTGTTGTAAAGGAGGCTGCTTGTTGGTTCCTGGCTGCTCAGTCCCAAAATAATCACAGAGTAACTATATTATTTAAAACTCTGCCTGTCCCATTAGCTCTAGCTTCTTATTGGCTAACTCTTCCTTATTAATTTAACCCATTTCTGTTAATCTGTGTATCATCATGTGGCTGTGTGATGGTCTTATTGTCACCGGCTAAAGTTCTGGTGTCTGTCTCCAGCTTCTCTCTGACTCCTCCTCTTTTCTCTCAGCATTCAGTTTAGCTTTCCCCACCTATTTAAGTTCTGCCCTATCAACAGGCCAAGGCAGTTACTTTATTAACCAATGGTATTCACAGTATACAGAGGAGAATCCCACATCACAAGCCAGTAAGTAACATCCTCCATGGCCTCCAGGATCTTGCCTTGTTTGAGTTCCTGTCCTGATTTCCTTCTGTGTTGGACTATAATGTGTAAGTGTAAGCCAAATAAACCTTTTTGTCTCCAACTTGGCACAGCAATAGAAGCTCTGACTAAGACACCACCTACAGCTGTGTGTGCATTTTATCCTGATAAACCAACAGACGTGGGTGGTAAATGCTGAGGCATGTATGTGTCTAGATTTCCCAGATGCAAAACTGATTTTAAATACCATATGGTGACTGGACTCTTCTATGGAGAAAAAAAGATTTTGTGCTGTTGTTGTTAATTAGCCGGATGGTTCATCGATGGACTAAGTCCATGTTCAACTACAAAGCTTGCAAACTTGAAGGGGATTCACTGGGAAACTGATTGGACTGAAAAGATGTGAGATGTAGAAGGTGCTGGAAACAGACATTAATCTGGAGTGTTCTTGGCTTTCCACTTTAGTTGTCACTTCTTCCTCAAAACTTGCATCATGAATCTATATACTTCTCCAATGTTCTTAAAGATACAGGAGGGAGGGGGAGACAGAGTAGAGGATGGAACCAGAAAGACCGGAATTTGCTTCATTTCCGACTATGTGTGTGCCTTGGAGCAGAAACCTCAGAGATCACAGATCTCATGCACTCCTGATTGGAAGGCAAACCTCAATCCAAAGGTTGTGCTTTGAAGAAGACGCCCAAGCTATTTAAAATGATGAAAAACCTATTGATTATAAGTAGATGTTATCTTTAAAAATGGGCCTTTTGCATGCTAAAGTTGCTTGAGATGGCAAAGTCCTCAATGTCTTTACCGCTGTTTAATCAGTGAGACTATAATCAAAACAAGATTACTGTGGACAAAAAAGGCCCTATGGTGTGAGGCTCTGTGGTCATAATCTGTTTTGCTTTCACAGATGTTTAAAGGGTGGGTGAGTGTATTTACGCAGCTCTTGCACACTTGTGCAGCCACACCTCTGTCCGGGCACCCCTGAACATCACAAACCCCTCTAGGAAGGGGCCTCTGACCTCCTGTTAATATGTAGACATGGGGAGCAAGGTCCAGCGCAGCTGGGGAATCAACCTTCTGATTTCAGAACAGGGGACTTGTAGATTATCCCAGAGAGCTGTCCTGAAGCTGTCACACAGATCTGAGTTTTAAATCCCACTGCCTGTCAATCACCAAAGAGATGAAAGCAATCAACCCTGAACCAAGACTTCAGTGCTTTGTAGAGGGTGCAGGGCCACTGTGGCAGTGCCTTAAGGGGAGCTCATATAGAATCGGTCCAGTGTGGATATCTTTGCAGCTCAGGTCTGTGCTGCAATGCTGAGCTTTCCTACCCTTCAGCCACCTAATGCCACTTCATGTAACTTATCGTACCCCACCTTGCTTCATCTCTGCCTCACAGGATGGCCAGCTATGGTCTCACCCACCTAACCTGCTGTTTTGACAGACTCTCACAGACCACTGTGGAGAAACTGCTGGATTCATCTGAACTCTATATTGGAGTTTCGGGGGAAGAAGTAATCACATGGTTTGCTTGCCTTCCTTTAACAGGTGCATTTAAGTTGCTGCTCCAATACAAGGATTCAACCAGTGTGAAATTTCAGGCACCATGGCACTGTGACAGAATGGCATAGAGAAGGGGCAGCTGAGGATAGAATAGTGGGGACCTTTTTAAGATGTAGGTCCCATGTCTAACTTCTGTATTTCCAACAAGCTACATGGTATCCCAGTACTGGACATAGGTCGGCTCTGTGTCTAGAAAGAATGGGGAGGAATCACTGTGGCTGGTCCAAATGCTTCATCATGTGTTAGTTTTGACCTCCCATGAAGCCTTAGTATTCATGGTCCACTGCTCAGTCAGCGGAGACAGAGCACACCAATATTTTCTCAGTGTGAATGAGACTGAATCCTCAAGGATGTTTTTGGTTAAAATCAATGTCTAGACCCAAGAGAGGCTCTCCTTTCCATGGCCAATTGTGTTTGTGGATACCAGGAAGCACCCATCTGTCTCTCCTAGGGCTCACTGCTTTTTACATACTGACTTTATTCCTGAAAAGGTGATGTGGATGGGCAGAAACAGTCTCAACTGCAAATTCATAGGCATGCTAAACAGAGAAAACGGGGAGAGGAGGAGAGGGAAGAAGATGAGGGAGGGAGAAGGATAAGCAGAGGGGAAATGAGTGGGAAGCTGGACAGGGAGAAACAGCCTCAAGTGCAAATTCATAGGAATGCTCAACAGAGAAAGAGGGAGGGAGGGAGGGAGAGAGAAGGGGGGGGAGGGAGAGGGAGGGAGGCAGGGAGGGAGGGAAAGAGAGAGAGAGAGACAGAGACAGAGAGAGAGAGAGAGAGAGAGACTCAGAATTCCCACACCCGAGACGGATTTCCTAGTGCTTGCCTAGTACTGCTGAGTGAGGGGGGACATCTCTAAGTGTTAAAGAAAACCAGTGCTGTGGACAACGAGACTGTTTGCCTGTGAAGAAGTAAAGTGAAATGATAGAGCTTAAAGCTCTCATTGGGACCATCAGCACCACTGCCAGGGAAGGTAAAGAGCCTGACATCATCCCGAGGTGCTTGCCAAATGTGCTGTCCTCACTGTGTTGTGAGGATAGGTAGGGTTTCACGAAACGTTTGCTTTCTGCTTTTCCTGAGTGTTGAAACTGCTGAAGACACCGAGTGCGGATGAGAGTGAAGATGTGTCTTCCGCTGAAATTTGCTCACCTTGGTTTAAGGGTCTCTGATGGAGCTTAACCGACCTCAACCCCAGCAGGACATTCAGAGATGGCACCGAAAACAAAACACCCTGTAACCCGTGCAGAAATCTTCAGTGAGCCCCCATCCTGCATGTCTCCGGTCTAGTGTGTCTCTGGAAGTTACACCTCCGTATTCTGGTGGATTCAATATAACTGCTCTTAATTCCACTGGCCTTTAACTCACCAGGGCTACGTGAGCTTCTGCCAGTAACACATCGTTGGTATTTGTGGGCTGGGACAGGTCAGAGCGCACACCAGGTAAGCGGCTAAGGGTTCCCATCTGTTAATATCTGTTTGCTGTGATGGGCCTTGATGCGGGACGCTGCTGCCAGTCACCTCCGAGTGGGAGCAGCGTGTCTATTATACAGATATGTTTACAAACGGAATGACAGGAAGGCTGAAACCAGCTCAGTCTGCGAGGTATCAGGTGCATAATTTGAGTGAGAAGACTCTTAGGAGTCGTGTTCTGCCAGCATCAGCTTTTTTTTTTCATAAACTTAAAAAAATTGTATTCTTTCTCTCTCTTGTGCTAAAAAAAAATTGTATTCTTTCTCTCTCTTGTGCTAAAAAAATTGTATTCTTTCTCTCTCTTGTGCTAAAAAATTGTATTCTTTCTCTCTCTTGTGTGCACGCTCTCGCTCCCCCCTCCCCCGTGTATATGGTGTGTGCATGTGTTTGTGTAAACAGATGTCTTAGCATGCTTGTAGAGATTAGAGAAAGAGGGCAGGAATTCATGCTCTCCTTCCATTCTGTGAGATTTTAACACAAGTCATCAGGCTAAATATCAAATGCTTTTACTCCACCAAACCATCCCACTGGTTCCCTTATGATATCATTATGATTCTTCTGACATATTTCTTTATTACTTCAAGTAGTTGCTTTTAAGCGGTGAATGTGGTAGCGCCTGGGAGAGGATAGTTCAGTGGTAGGAGCAGGCTGCTTGGCCCCTTGTTTGTTTTTCTGGCTGCCCAGACCCCCAAAATAATTACACAGAAACTGTATTAATTAAATCACTGCTTGGCCCATTAGCTCTAGTTTCTTATTGGCTAACTCTTACATATTAATTTGACCCATTTCTATTAATCTGTGTATTGCCTGTGGCTGTGGCTTACCCGCTAAAGTTTCAGCATCTGTCTCTGGTGGTGGCTCCATGGCTTTTCCCTGACTCCGCCTTCTTCCTCCCAGCATTCACTCCAGTTTTCCTGCCTACCTAAGTCCTGCCCTATCAACAGGCCAAGGCAGTTTCTTTATTCATTAATGGTAATCACAGCACACAAAGGGGACTTCCACATCACAGTCTGTGTAGTGTTGGCCTCACATGCACAAGGACATAGCTTTAAGCCTATGAACCCACATTTTAAAAAAGCAGGGTCAGTGCATGTATTTACAACCCCAGGGTTGTGGTGAGTCCCTGAGGCTTGCTGACCAGCCAACATAACCTAATTGGTGAGTGAGTTCTGGCCAGTGAAATACTTGGTCTCCAAAAATCAGAGATGGGCAGCATCTGAGAAATTGCACTGCAAGTTGTCCTCTAGCTTCCAACTGTTAGTGCACACAGTGCCTAAGGACATGCATGTACACCCTCTGTACGGCAACATTCACATGTACACATATGCACACAAAAGTGAAAGAGGTATAGATTTCAAGTTTCCTGTGTAGTAGTTAGGTTTCTATCGCTAGAATAAAACACCACAACCAAACACCACTTGAAGAGAAAACGGCTTATTTCAGCTTGGAATTCTGTGATAATTGTGACTGTCACAATCCATCACTGAGGGCAGGCAGTCCAGGGACTCAAGACAGGAATCCTGAGGCTGAAACTGAAGCAGAAGCCATGGAGGAATGCTGCTTATTGTCTTGCTCTACATGGATTGCCTAGTTTGCCTTCTTATACAACCCAGGACCACCATCCCAAGAATATCAGTGCCCCTATCATCGCTAGTCAAGAAAGTGATGTTTAGACTTGCCTACAGGCCAGCTTGCTGGAGGCATTTTCTCTGCTTATATTTCCACTTTCTAGACAACTCTAGTTGACAAGAAGCTGTGCAGAACAACCCATTTCTTCAGAAGGCCTATGCCCCTTTATCCAGGTAGAGAAAGTTGTGCTTTGAAAAGGGAGGCTATTCCAAGGTTTGTCCACCTCCGGAGCTCACGAGCAAGGCAATTTAGTTTAGATCAATAGCTTCTGTTTCGGGCTTAGCCATTGGTACTCCTCATTAAAACAAAATTAGACTGTCACCCAGAAAATCATCTTTGAACCATGTTTCAATTTGTGAGCTGTCTACAAGGGTGGAATATTAATCAGAGTATGCTTTGGGGAGTTAGAGCTGCAGCTATGACTCTTTCCTCGGGATGTTATATAAGACAATTCGCTTACTGATGAGGCATGAATGGCTCTAATGGTGTATTCTGTAGGTGATTTATCTTAATTGTCACTCTGGGACCTGTTATTACAGTGTCAGGATGGGTCACTGCATTAGAAAATCAAGGCTGATGAAGAGCATTCATTTTTAGCTTGTTTGTAAATCAGACTTTTGGGACAATGACCTGCTCACCATATATGTGTCTGAATCATTGGTAGGCTGCATTCACTGCCTCTCACAGTATTGAAGAAGCCACATTTATGTCTGCATCATGCTGCTGTGTGGTACTGGGACTTGGTGGCCAGGAACATCTATAACTAACTGCCGAGTGCTACCTATTATGGCAGGGTCTGGCATAGGACACGATGACCTTCGAGTAAGACACCATCTCCCAGACTATACTGGCTGTCCTAGAACTTTTCTCATAGACCAGGCTGGCCTCCAACTCACAGAGATCTTATTGCCTCTGCATCACTAGTGCTGGGATTAAATGCATGTGCTATTATACCAGACAAGTTAAAACATCTTAAACACAGGAAGAACTGAGAATTAAAGATGGGAGTGCAGCTAGCCTTCATCAGACGCTAGGGCCTCGTTCCCACCTGCCATCTGATTTTGCCTCTAACACTTCCTGATTTCTTCTGGCGTTATCTCTACTTTTGAGTAAAGCATCGAAGAGATCCATAAACTTGAAGGAGGGTGCACTTACAAAAATACAATGTCAGGAAAATTTTGAGAGAAGCGTGCATAAAACGCTCTCAAAGTTTAACCCCTTGTGTTCTTAGTGATGAATGTGGTGTCCTTACCTGTATGTGAAGCAAAAGGTCTATTAGAATTATTGAAATGGGGCTTTAGCTTTTTGGAGAATGTTTCCTCAGGGGGTCTGCCACAGCCTTACAGCAACTCTGGGTCAGGAGGGAATCACGGAACGGGTAAAAGTGGCATGTGTCCAGGATGAATGGCGGAGTGTTGAACGAACCCTCCAGGTCCCTAAATCCTTTGAGCTCATACAATAGAGGCAATTTGGAGGAGAGAAATGCAGTTATTCACTCAATTTTTCCCCCTAAATGAATCCCTCTTTTGTGAGTATTAAAATAGCAAATTGCCTGTGACGCTATGTCTAGTCAGCTACTAAAGTAGAACAAGAAAAGTGAGATGTCAAAAAAAACCCTCATCTTCTATTTACATAATTACCAGATTAAAAAGCAATTGTGTAAATGCAAATGAATGTACAGGTGTCTGCCAGGCAGAGATTATCCAAATTATAATCAGTCTGTCTAGGAAAATGGCTCATTTAGTGTCATCTCCAAGGCGTAAAGCTTGAAGCTTTGAGAATGCAGCCTTTCAAATTATACCCATTGTATCTGCGAAGGCATCAAGTCACTGTGCCAGGAGAGCGTTCTGAGGAGCATTGCTCACCCCACCTCTCCAGACACTTAGCTCTGCTGAATACAACAAGAGCCCTCCTCACGGGGAAGTGTGTCTTCCCTGTGATTGAATGGAGCCATGTTCACCAATATCTTCTCACAATTACTAGTTGATTTATAGTGTGTGTCTGTGTGTGCACACGTACACATGCACCCATGGGTGTTGGCACAAATGCCCCATGATGAGTGTAGTGGTTAGAGGACGACTTGTGTGAATCAGTTCTCTCCTTCCATCGTGTGTGTCTCAGAGACTGGATTCAGGGTTCCAGCTTCCTGGCAGCATCCTTACCTGCTGAAGGACCTCACCAGCCCCTGCATCAATTATGTGCAAAGAGCTGCTTTAGTTAGTTTTCTAGCCTTGCCAAACCACAGCCTAAAATAACCCAAAGAGAGAGCAATTGAGCAATTGTTTTCAGCAAGTGAGCCTGTGAATATGTCTTTGAAAGATTGTCTTGATTGGTAATTGATGTTAGCAGGGTTTACTCCAATGTGGGTCCCCACCCTTAAGGAGGTGGACCTGGGCTCTGGGCTGTCTAAGAAAGCCAAAAGAGTAAGTGACTTAGTTAAGGTTACTATTGTTAGGATGAAACACCATGACCAAAAGCGAGTTGGGAAGGAAATGGTTTATTTCACTCACAGTTCCATCTAACAGTTCATTGTCAAAAGCAGTGAGGATAGGAACTCAACCAGGACAGAAACCCAGAGGCAGGAGCTGATGCTGAGGCCAAGGATAGGTACTTCTTACTTGTTTGCTCATCATGCCTTGCTCAGTCTGTTTTCTTATAGAACCCAGGACCACCTGCTCAAGGGTGGTGCCACTCACAATAGGTTGGGTCTTCCCCCATCAATCACCCTATAGCCAGATCTTATGGAGGCATTTTTTTCAAGCGAGGTTCCCTCCTTCCAGTTAACCCTAGTGTATCTAGTATATGTAAACTTGGCATGAAACTGTCCTGCATTGCCAGCCATTGGCAGTATCCCACCATGGTCTCTACTTTGAATCCTGCTTGAGTTCTTACCCTGACTTCTTTCAGTCATGTAAGCTAAATAAACCCTCTCCTCCCAAGTGGCTCTTGGTCAAAGGGTTTTATCATAGCCATAGGAAGAAACTAGAACAGAGTAAAACTCAAATTATCCCATGGTGGATTTCTACTAATGAGTCTAAATTGTTTCTTTGCCCCTGCAAGTCACCATGGAACTGACAGACGTAAGACTGTGGCATCTTGTGCTGAGTAGCATGTGGAGCTCACGATGTGTCTGTGAATGCATGGAGCAGATCCCGAAGCTGTCTCCTCTGCCCAAACAATACTTTATTTTCTCAGTAAGTGGCCAGCGGAGAGGTCACATTGCCAAAGTCATAATTCTGTTCCTGGAAGTATGGGCTGAAGTATGACCAAAGTGGAATAGCCTGGGGTTTTTGTGGCTAGCCTACCATACGCTTGTCCCATGAATGACAACTCAGGAAAGACCCATCCATCACTAGGTCACCTGCCATCTTCATGATGACAAGGTTTTCACCAGTTCTCAGTTGTCATCTGGGATGGCAGGAGCTGGCATTGAGAGATGAATATAGAAGAGTTAGGGATGGGGAGTCACATGCAGAGGTTAGGGAAAGCTTTAACACGGAAGCCCTAACTATGGGCACCTGAGAAACTTGTGTTAAGAGAACATAGATATTTGCTATATGACCCCTGGGTTTAGAAATTCAGAAATGTGTCATGTGTTTTAAAAAGTGTGCCCCGTGTTTTCAGATGTGCTCATATGCACTTATTCTCTATGCCCTGGCCCATAATTATCTGGTGGGAGGCCCTGCTGGTCAGAGGTTGCAGTCTCTCATGGCCTGGCAGCTTTCTCCAAGCTCAGCAACATGAAGAGCCCACTCCCTCTGTCTGTCCTTCTTTGGAGGATGTCTCTAGGCCCAGATGTCTGACTTAGCTAAAGGATGACCCTTGACATAGTTCTCTGCAGATGGTCTTCCCCTGTGAACCACATGGTAGTTAAGTGATATGCTCTAGCTATCTTCAGAGGGTGGTACTGCCACTAACCCAGCTTTATGATAGGAGTGTGACACTTAATGCAAGTTAGGGTTTGTCCCCAGGCTTCCCAATCCGATATATTTCCTATACTCTAGAAGAAAGTTTAGTTGTCCCACTGACATCAACTCCCAGAGAGCTATCCCCACCATATCCACAGCCTTCTGAACCCTTTTGCTCTTGGATGGATGGCCAACATTCCCATGGAAGAAAAAGAATCACATTTATCCCACTGAGCAGATATGTCAGCATTTATTTATTTAAGTTTATTAATTCAATTTAGTTTTTATCAAATTCATTTATAATTAAATCCAATTGAGAGGTGAAGTTTGATGAAGATTTTTACATGTAGAAAATCAATAATTAAATTTCTGATACCAGCTGTCTTATGGGTGAAGGTCTCCTTCACTCCAGGTGATTATCCCAGGTAATTGTGGGTAGTTAGAGGTTCACTGACGTCATCAAGCAGCACACATTGTCACCCTGTGGGAAGGAAAGGACACTGTGCTTTTAGAAAGACTGTAAGCTCGTATGTGAAAATGAAAGAGAGAAGTCGTACAATAAAGATGCAATAATCCAGTTTCACAAATAGTGGGTCACTGACTGACTTCCTTTGTTGTAGGGGATGGAAGTAAAGACTTGGTATATGCTTGATAAGCATGCTACTACTGAACCAAACTTAAAACCCAATAACAGTGGTTGAAAGAAAGAATGGCCAGTGTAAACGTCCTTTCCAGAAAACGCCTATATGGAGGGAAGTCATAATGAGCATCTTTGACACTTCTTGATATGTAGTTTGTGGGGTTTCCCTGGATAGACTCCATAACACTTGACTCATGAATGACAGCTCAGGAAAGACCCTTCACAAGATCATCTGCCATCTTCATTATGACAAGCTTTTCACCAGTTCTCAGTTGTCATCCTGAGATGGCAGGGATTGGGCATTGGTGTGGGAAGTCTTGCACGGCACGGCACATGCTGGTATCCTCTTTTGTACAGTTACCCAAACTTCAGGGTCATCCACGGAATAACTCCTGTGTTCCAAGTACTATACTTCATGATAAACACTCCATCCCCAGGAGCTCATAGAACAAAGGATACATTGGTTAATGGGAAGTATGGTATGAGTATGGCATAAATATGTCAAAGGTGGGAGCAGACTGATCTCACCACACTGTAACCTTAAAGGAAGTCTTAGAGGAAGGTACCACCAAGTCAACATCTTAAATGTTGCTGAATACCCCAAATGGGGAGAAGGGAACCAATAATGTAGGAAGGTATCTTTTTAGAGATTTGAGACCATTGGAGAAGAATCTCCTGTCTTAGGACAGATCAAGCCCTTTGAATATGTCTGCTCCATGTCTGAAGGTGTATCTAAGCTTCATCCCATTGACAACTACCAGTGTAGCCCAACATGAAATCACATCGTCACAATCCGTTATGAAGATATTTGTGCTATTGTATTTACTACTCAACTGAAGTCCTTAAATGTGACATTGTAGAGGACAATGGTGAATTCTGGTGGTAGCAGGGGAGGTGACAGCAGAGTGAAAATACAGGTCCACAGAGAAAAGGTGAGAAAAGAACAGAGTGTATAGATGTGCCCGGAGGAGAAGAGAGGAATTGAGCCTGATGCTGATTCCAGACTTAGACAATCGTGTTAACATATTAGCTCCTAAAACATATAACACAAGAGGAAGATGAGTTTGAGCATAGAATCATAAACTACTCAGATTCTATCTAAGTCAGCAACACAATGATGTGGAATAGAAAAAGGGAAGCATGAACATAATTTTGCTTAGGAAATTAGGCCACATGAGGACTTGAAGGATTGTTTATATGCGACTTTAAACATCAGACTGATGAGTTTTAGGTTCCCAAAACCACTAAGGACCATAAAATAATCTCCCCCTCTCCTCTCTTGGAAATTGTATGATAGGCACTCGCTATAAACCAGAACTACAACATCCATAGCACAGTTGTGGGGATTACTGGCAGTGTCATCCAAGGCTAATCTGACAGGATGGAAAGATGCATTCTGGTCTCCTAGGTGCCAGAGTGATGGAGGAGGGTCATTTGTCTATGTGTTACTTTCATTATTGGTTAATAAAGAAACTGCCTTGGCCTTTGATGGGACAGCAGCTTAGATAGGTGGAGTAGACAGAACAGAATGCTGAGAGAAAGAAACAGATTTAGGCAGCTGCCATGGAGCCAGCTGCCAGGTCAGACATGCTGAATCTTTCCTGGTAAGCCACCACCTCATGGTGCTACACAGGTTATTAGAAATGGGTAAATCAAGATGTGAGAGTTAGCCAATAAGAGGTTAGAACTAATGGGCTGGCAGTGTTTAAAAGAATACAGTTGCTATGTAATTATTTTGGGTAAAGCTAGCTGATGGCCGGGAGCTGGGCATGGGAAGCAGCCTGCAGCTCCTACCACATCAGAGAGATGACACAGCAGGCAAAAGTGTCTGCTGCCAAGCCTGACAACCTCAGTTTGCTCCTGGAACCCACACACTGGAGGGAGAATTCCAACTTGATGTGGGAGTGTCATCTATCTATTGCTTTCATTAGTTAATTAATAAATAAACTGCTTGGCCTTTGATAGGCCAGCCTTTAGGTGGGTGGAGTAGACAGAACAGAATTCTGGGAGAAAGAAAGCCTAGTCAGACAGTCGCCATGATTCTCCCACCCGACACAGACACAGGTTAAGATCTTCCCTGGTAAGCCACCTCGTGGTGCTACACACATTATTAGAAATGGGTTAAAGCAAGATGTGAGAGTTAGCCAGTAAGAGGCTAAAACTAATGAGCCAAGCACTGTTAAAAAGAATACAGTTTCCATGTAATTATTTAAGGTAAAGCTAGCCGGGTGGTGGGAAGCAGTCCACCGCTCCTCATTACAACACCAACTCCCTGACATCAATATTCATGGTGTGGTAAGAATGCAATCTCACACAAACATGCATATACACACACCACCACCACACCACATACACAAACAGCACCACCACACCACACCACACACACACAAACACTACCACACACAGAACACACACACACCACCACCACCACACCACACACACACACACACTACCACACACACACCACCACCACATCACACACACATACACACACTGCCACACCACACACACACACACACATACACAGTACAAGTTAGGTAAATAAATATAAAATAAACCTTAAAAACCATCTTTGGGATTATTTAAGGAAAGAACAAGCAAAATAAACTTAATTGAACTGCAGTAAGAGCTAAGTGCAGGTGCCCCTCCATACACACCATTTTATTGATGCTTTAGATTGTGAGTCTGATTAACAAGCTGAAGAAAACTTAGTGAGTTGTAAAATAGTCTAGTTTTGCATAGGATTGCCAGGAGAGAACTTAGGTTTCAAGTTATCACATCATGCATCCAAAACTAAGACAGAATAAGTCTTGACCTCACATGGAACCTTCAGCTTCCACACCAGAACATTCATGATCCAGTCCCATGATGCAGGATATATTCTAGGTAACAGGTGTTGCAGAAAAAGGGTCCACCCAAGACAGTTTTCTCATTTGTTGTTTAGGTTGTATATTTATTTGACTCACCTATCTCCTTATCTGAATATGGAACTTTCTAGAATCCACATTAGAATCTTTTAGGTGATTTTTCTATTTACATTGGGGGCTATTTTTCAACCACATTTAAATAGTTAATTATCCTATGTTGAGGCAACCTTTGCAGGAAGGGGACAAATTTTCCTGCAGCAAAGAGCTCTAGGATCTGGTTTAGTAAGAAACTCTGACCAATGTCCAGCTTAGGTGTCAAGATTCCCCAGAGCAAAGACAGCTCCATGGGACCTTCTGCACCTCGGTATAAAACTGAGAAGATAGGAGCATTTTCCTCTCTTTAACTCTGGGTACTTCCCTAATTGTTTTATGACATCCATTCTCACTCCTGTAGGAGAGCCAATTAACCATAAAAATCACACATCCTTTAAGTTGGCCACATCTTCCTCACAACCTTGGCATCCCTTGCACGTCATTTAAGACAGACCCCAACTGTGTCACAGCTAGAAGTTAACCTTGGTTTGACCTTGGGAGGCATAGACGCATTGATTCAAATGCCAAGTAAGCTGACCCTTATCTGTTTATCTCTGTGCCAGCTGCGTTTCTTTGAAGCCAAGTCGAGAATTACTGTAAACATAAATATTTCAACATTCTATGAACTACACCTGAGCTCTACAGATTTTCACCTTTCCTTTCCTTCCTCGTTCATCTCATGGCCCATCCCTGCTGCTGCCAGAGTCAGGTAAGGCTTTCTACCAGGTACTGCATCTGAATAAGGATTCCAGTTGATGAATTTTGCATTCTTACAACTCTGTGTTTTCAAGAATACAAATCAGTAATTTATACAAAGATGCAATCACTTCCTTGACATCTTTGGGGGTGACAGACTGTGGAGGGAGTCTGCCTCAGAAACAGATGCAGCCGGGACTTACTGCCTCCGAAAGGCTCACTGACGATGTGAGTTGTCCTAACCAGAAGAACTATGGTGTACATGCTGGAATATGTTTTATCACCAGTGTGCACTGGGGAATGTGCACTGGGGAAGTTGTACTTAGAGTACAACTTGGGAGGACTCCACCCAGTGAGTACATGTGGAGATACGACTGTGGAGACTTCCACCCACTGGGGACCCTTGAAGAGCAATTTAGGGGACCTTTAACTAGTGAAATAGATTTTTTTTCTTCCTGGCCATATTCCTGAGAACCTCCAACTAGTTCTGAATACTTCTTCTTATAAGGCAAAGTGTGAACTCAGGGGATGTTGATATTGCTTCTTCAAAGTATGCAGGACCTGAAGAGGCAGCTGTCATAAAGCCCTGGTCATGTAAACATGGGTTTGGATCCCATCTCCCATGGCAAAGACCAACAGCATGTACCTGTAATCTCAGCCCCAGGCAGCAAGAGGCAGGATCACCCCCCGGGGATTGTTCACCATGCCATCTAGCAGATTGGTAAACTCCAGAGAAAGCTTGTCTCGGTCACCAACTGGGGAAAATACTCAATGTTGACCTGTGGTTTCCACATGTGCACATACACGGGTGTTCTGCCACACTGAGCAAGATCATACCAAACCCACACTTCCAGGTCCCCTTCCTGAGACAAAGGCTTTTGCATGAAACCTATGAACTCACGTCATCAGGGGAACAATACTCATGGATCTATGAGCTTCCACAGAAGGATGGACAAGGTGACATTCACGAAAGTACTAAGCACGAAAGAGTCCTATTAAAGGAAATTAAAATCTAATTTCAGGAACCAATACCCAGTGGCTCTCTAAAATCAACAAAAGTCACAACAAATTATGCTGAAATACCAAACTGCTCCTGAAATCATTGCTTTGAGTCACACAGAATGCGCAATTGTTTCAATTGAATAATGCCACAATCCCAAACAACCGACTCCTACTAAACCATAATTATAAAGACACAGCTGCAACAACATGCACCCTGAGCTAAGAATTTAATCTTCCACCTCTCATAAAAAAACCGTTCTACCATCCTTTCCTGATAAAATAAATAGGTATTTTGTTTGTTTATTTGTTTGCTTGCTTGCTTTTTTGTTTTTGTTTTTTGTTTTTGAGACAGGTTTTCTCTGTGTAACAGTCCTAGCTGTCCTGGAACTAGTTCTTATAGACCAGGCTGTCCTCAGACTCACAGAGATCCACATGCCTCTGCCTCCTGCATGCTGGGATTAGAGGTGTGCACCTCCACTACCCAGCATATGTAGGGATTTTTAATGTAATCAGCCTACAGGAACTTTGCTAGGCTGCAAGGTGTCTTCATAATCATTATGATTTCATGACTGTTAGCTCTTAGTTGTTTTCACTACTACCTCAACAAACACAAGGTTGGTGGTAGACAAGATAGGAAATTTTTTAGTCTCTCTCTCTCTCAAGAAGCGGAGAAAATGTTGCTTAAATCCACAGACCTGGTTGTGTTCCCTGTCTGGAATCAGACTGGCATTGATTTCCTGGACATGGAAAATAATTTGTGCCTGGAGAATTGGTGTGCATGTCTTGACTCTTTCAGTTACTTCATAGCTGTCTTGGGTACTACAGGTAAACACCCCATCTCTAGGAACAGTTTTGCAATAATAGAGACAACTGAACAGCACATCTTTGAAGGTGAGGCAGTGCCCTGTGTAGCACTAACTACATTGAAAGAGTCATATACTATTCTTTCCCAAAACTGATTGGCCAACTCTTTATTGTTAGTTTCATTAGCACTTGGCACGGTTTGGCAGAGAATCTTCTCTCACACTTCCTTTATAAAAGTAAACCACAATATTGGGAAACCTTGGGTGAGGACCATGATTCCTTGGGGCCCAATCCCAATAGAGAGGGCTTGGCTGATCAGTTCTGGTTCTCCACCAACGCTAGACGCAAAGCCTGTGAACCTTGACAAACACTTCCACGGAGTTATTTTGAGAAGCAAATGGAAAGCAGATGTCCTCCATTCCCAGTACAGTCTGAGTTCCTGTGTAGCCAGAACCCACTGGCCAGTGTTTGAATGTAGCTTCCTGAGTGGTGCCGTGCTCAGGCACCCATTCCCTGTGACCTTTTTTCTTCATAGCTAACTCAAAGAGTTAGCAATGTACAGCAGAAGAGTACTCACACATGGGCTATCGGCTCCCAAATGAGCCTTTAGCTCAGGCCACAGGGCTAGCGGAAGTCCCATGGGTGCAGCTGGGAACTAAACCTTTCCACCAGACACTGTGGGCAGCTAGGAACCCTTCACCCAAAGCAAATGTCTACACTTGGGAGAAAACTTTAGTAAGTTCAGCAGAAAAGCCACAAGCTTCTCATCGTGACTTCCTCCATGTCCTCCACACTAATTCCCACTGACGTTTTAAATATCATCACTCACGACAGCAAATGCTCTAATGGATCCAGGTTTTGATTTGAGAAATGAGGAAGAGAGAGGGCTAGGCAGGGCCAGAGCTATTTTCGTAAAGGTCCACAGGCTGCCATTTGGGGCACTCAGCAGGGATGCTACATGTGGAGCTTCTGTATTGTTCAGATCAATAAATGCCATGGAGGAGTAAGGGCCCTGGGGATGTGGTCCTTTAGTGTCTTTGCGCTGCTTTTTTCCCTGGGTTATGCGCAATATAAATGGAAAATTCTGTCTTACTGTAATGTTTCCGAAGCTAAATACAGACTCTCACCTTTTAAATGTCACCCTTTGTTCCATTTATTTGGTTGTCTCCATGCATAGGAAAAGTCATAAGGAAAAGCAAGACAAAGGCAACTGAGTCCCAAGACTTGTTCTTTGGTAGCTGAAATATAAGAGAAATATTTATCTTTAGTTATGTATATGTGTATGCCTATATATGCATGCTAGCATGCATAGGCACATTTATGTGTATTTAGAGGCAAGGAGAGAGTGCTGAAGCCCCTAAAACTTGAGTTGAAGGTGGTTTTGAGCTGCCCTATTGGTGCTGGGAACTGGAGCTCAGGTCCCCCATAAGAGCAGCGAGTGATCCTCACTGCTGAGCCATCTCCTCATCTCTCCAGTAGGTGAAGCTGACTGCATCAATTTAACCTTCAAGAGGAGCACTGACCCTGCACAAGGCTGCTTTCTCCATTGGATGCCGTGTGTCTGTTAAGAATCAGTAATTGAATAAATCAAGACAGGTGAGTGTAGGAAAATTACTAACCCCCCATGTTCATTTCCTGGAAAAGTGCTATCGGGGATCCCTCTGTGTTTATACTTTCAAATCATGTGTTTGTGTTGGAGGTGTAGTGGGAACCTTCATGTGATGTCCTTCAGCAGAAGCTGAAGACTACCTGTGCCCTACAGTGTTACTGTTACAGGTTGAAGGCTGCATCCTTTATATTCAGGGGGGAAATCCTGGCCTGTCAGCCGAGGTTAGGTACTGAAGTTAGGTGATGAGGTTTAACGACAGGGTCTCCCACACCTGGAGTTAGTGTTCTTACAAAAAGAGCTGCCGTAATCATGGTGTCTCTTCCCTAAGGAAGACATTGAAACTCTGGTTTCCATTCTGAGGCAAATTCATTAGTAGCGTCCTACTGGGTGCCTACTCTGTGTATGCTGAATGTCGGTAGCATCAATCCACATTTGAGCCAGTCATTCAGAAGACTTCTAGGCTAAGTGACTTACTGCTCTTTTCTACTGAGAAATGTGGGTCAGCCATTGTGTCAACACCAAAGCCCCCAATAACTACAAGAAGTTAGCCTGGCCCCACACATGGATACCTGTTATTCGCACATGCAGGGAGCCAGCCTGAACACACACTGGCATGTGTTACTCAGGTTGAAGTTCACAAGGCATGCAGGGACTCACACTCAAGCACATGCTGTTCACATATGCAGGGAGCCAGTCTAGACCCACACAGGCCCACATTACTGTTCCCGTTGCTTTGGTTCTCTCCTTAAACAAGAAGAAAGGCTGTTCATGAGCACTGCGTGTATGAGGCACTTTCTAGTCTGACCAGCGGAAATCTACCGTTGCTTTATTTGGTTAACTTTGCATGAAGAAAGCAAGGTTTGAACAAAGATGCCTGAGTGTGAAGCAAAGAGCAGAAAAATGTGTGTGGACATCCTCTGTCCCCGGGGCTCTGTTGCCACAACCCACAGTCTTAGAGCTGAGATTCAGAGTTCCAGGAGACAGAGAATCATTAGGCCTCCAGCCTGAGATCCAAGGGAAATGCACAGTGACCAAGGCCAGTTTTCCAGGCAGATACCAGAAGAATATTTCTGGGATCAGATCCTGCAGAGGTGATGGACTCAGGTGACCGAGATGCCATGAAGTGAAATGTGGCTGGTGACAAATAGTGGGGGATGCCACCCCAGCACTGTGGGCTCTGTCCAGGGCCCACCTGGAAAAGCCCAAATGGGCGCATCTGGCAGAGGGAAAATGTGGTTGGTTGGCTCTCAGCTCGGTAGCATGGAAAGAGCCAGAGGAGGGGGTGGAAGCTGCATAGGAGCTGCATGACTCTGTACGTGTCTGTGTGTCTGTCTTCCTGTCTGCGAACAGGTGTGCACGTGTGCATATCTAACACGAGAAGGGGCCCCGTGTGTCTTCTCTTACTGCTGGTTTATTAAGTTCCTGCATCATTGCTTTTCTTGCATGGCAGAAAATGAAAACATGCAAACAGTGCTTCACTTTCAATAAATCCTGCTTTACGTCTCTATTTTCCCTATTTTGTTCTGTAATTAGAAGGGAAGATTCCTATTCTCCCTGTTATACTCCATGTCTCCAAGCTCTGGCTGTTCTATGTTCCTATCCTCCTGGTGTATAAGTACATTAAATCCTGCCATGTGAGTCTATCATATGTCCAAGAGATAAGGATACGGCGCATCCTTATCAGTTACTTATGAGTGCGTCAAAATCTAAAAGGAAATAAAATTGTGTCACCAAGATGAACTCACCAGTTTAAATCTGGAAATTCTCAACTCGAATGTTCATCCATTTCACTGAGATCATGACAGGAACTTTGATGCAGAGGAGTACAGAATCATAACTGCATTGTAAGACATAATGGATTCTTCAACTACAAAAGAGTGGTTAACTCAAAATGCGTTCGTAAGTAAAATCTGCAGCACAATACATGTACTAGAAGAATATATATTATATGCTTTAGTTTGCCAGGTATATAACATGACGCCATTAAACTCTCACTTCAGAGTCACCATGTAGGTTAGAGAGAATAAATGTAAAATTTATTATTTCTTTCAATATGAAATGCATTTCTATTTTTATAATATTGAGGAGAGAAAGGAGTGCTGCGCTTGCAGAAAGAACTAGAAGCATTTCCTTGAACATTTAGACAAAATTGTAAAACAGTAAAAGTTACAGAGAGTGAGAAGGGGTAAAGGTGAAATAAAATGAGACAGAGGGCAAAGGGAAAGCCAAATTATTGATTGCTGATTTCTAAAGTAACAGACTTCATGCTAAGAACACTGTCCTTCTCCTGCTTCCTGGGAGGAGATTTGAAGGTCAATATGTTCTTTTCTGTGCATTCTCAGATGACGGACTTCCAGGAGCTGGTGGGAGCAGAGTGGCATTCCAGGATCTGAGGGGGCAATCATGGGAAACCCAGCTCTCACAGTGGGGATCCCGCTTCACAGATTGCGTCAGAATGTGTCTGTGGATCATTCTCAAGTGGAAAGATTGCTATACCACGTTGAAACGTTGATACCTGGAAACAGAATAAGGAGGAGAACATCCATCATACAATCCCGGAGCATAACTGCTCTTCTTGCTTTTCTTTTAAAAGATTTTTTTTTCAAATACACAAGAAACTTAGATGTTAGCATTTGGTGATGACCGTTTTGAGAGTGAAAATCAGGCTCTTGGAAGGCACATTGTCGTACAGCCTAAAATGGTGTGCCCTGGCTGCTGAGGAGATCCAAACAATGTTAGTGAGGGCCGATGCAGCATGAAAGAGCCCATCGCTGGTGTGACTGTGTTGACTGTGTTGCCAGGACACTCTGTCTCCTACCCGCATCTACTCAGTTCACTTGGCCATCAGACATTACACAGTGAAGGCTCCTTGGAGTGGGCAGCTCACTTTAGGCTACATGTCGGATCACCTATAACAGGGTCTATACATTGCCACCTAGCAAGTGGCTTGTTGCCACAAACCACACGGAAGAAGGTAAGTGTGTGGCAGGGACCTTAACTTTCCGCACAGGCACTCAGCTCCAACTCATGTTTAAGTGTTAGATTCTTTTCAGACACCAGATGTTGTGTGACATTCCTGGGGAGACAGAAACATGAATGTTATGTCAGGGAAGAATATAGGGCACACACCCTTCTCAAAAGTTGTTCTATTAAAGTCCAGTTCGGCAAAAACCATGAGTTTAATGGGGTTACGTAAAGGAATGTGGGTGACTGCCGTGCCTGACCCACAGGAGTAATTCACAAACCTCAGCGCACCACTGAAGAATCCCATCCTAGTCACGTTTTTATGGGGAAACTACAGAGGAACAGGGCCTCAGGAGGCTCTCATGAATCTTATGAGCTTACATGCCATGCAAGTCTCATGCTCCTTCCTCCTTTTTCATGAAGGGACAGTAGCAGGCATGGTCCTGCAAGGCTCTTGTGGTGTTGAAAAGCCACTGAGTCAGGATAGTGAGTGAGCTAAGGCAGACACATTATTGGATCCAAGACAAGGGTAATATCATGTTGGAATAACCGTGTTCTGTGTATATACACATAGACAATTACCTAGCATCGTGCTTACACGTGTTTAACCTCCTCACAAAACAGGAAGGTGTTCTGTCGAGTAAGATGCCAGGAATTCTTGGGTTCTGAGACACTGAACAAATCACAGTGTGAAACAGCATGTTGAGGGTCAAATGAGCCTTGAAGGAGAGACAGCACGTGAGAGCTTTCCGGTGAAAAGAGACGAGCGCGGGGATGTTTCAGTACCAAGGACCTGGACCTTCTTTGTCAGAGGGTGTGTAATCAGCATAGGGTGGTGGGCAGAGGTTTGCACATCTTTACTTCACCCAGATGTTAGAAAAAAAAATAATAATTTCCTCAGAAAACACACTCAGCATTAAAGAACTAGAGAAACAACGAATTTCCTGCCCGGTGTCCTGGGGAAGTCTTTGTCTTACCCTCAAGAACAAAGGAAGGCAATGTGCCTGTTCCCCATGTCAGCAAATAAGTGTTCACCTAATATATAAAACAGAACAGAATTCAAATGCATTGATTAGCTGAGCTTCAGGATTAATTTAAGCTTTAAAGAGAGATAGGCGACAAGGAAGGGGCACTGTAGTCATCTTCAAATTGTGAACCACAAAATAGTGTTAGGACGCAGGCTGGGTTTACTCAGTGCCTCCAACAGAAGAAACAGGAGAGCCTGTGTGTCAGTGCAGAATGCACGAGTGTGCCTTGTGTATCTGCCAAGGATAGAGTTTTCAGGTGTTTATCTCCTTCACCATTCTGTTCGGGTGTGTTTGAGTAGGAATTTGACAGCTTCTACCAGCAGAATGCAAATGTCCACCCTAGGAGGACTTGATGATAATTCCGAAATCGCTGCCATGTAGTTTCTTTCAAAGCTGCCAGTGAAGTTTTCAGACATGAGTTGTCCCCATCCCCATGCACACAGAACAGTAACATGACATGGGGTTTGTCTCAAAACACAAGGAATGTTCTGCTTCCCTCCGTGTGTGAACCTTGGGAGCCAGCGCCTCTCTCGACGTTCATTAGCAAGCCATGAGGCCACACACATCCACACCTGTAACCCAGCTGCGTGAAGAATACGGTTGCCTCCGTTGGAGTTCACCAGTTGTAGCCACACTGTAAGCATGTTATACTGTGTGTGTGTGTGTGTGTGTGTGATTAAGCAAAATAACAATAGAAAATCTTTCAGCAGCTCTTGAGGTGCCAGGAAAAAAACAGCATTGTTAGAAGGTATCAGTTGTGTTCAGTCCTCATGTGCTGGAGCCCAGCCAGGCATGCATGCATCCATGCCTCTGCAGAGTGCTGCTATTCAGTCTCCACATGGCACAATACACTGAGAAACTCAATAGTGCATGCTGTAAAGATGATAATAATACAGGCTGGAAGCAGCCATCTAACCCAAAAGACATCTGGGCACCAACGCCACAGGGTGAGTCGCCGACACAGGGCACCGATACACAGTCCATGAAGTCTGCTCAAAATGACATCTTGTTTGAAAACTGGAAGCAGCAGCAAATACCAGATGCAGACAGAATAACGCAGAGCAATGAATAAAGCAGGTGCAGAGGGACGTATATGCAGTCCTGGGACTCAGGAAGTGGAGGCAGGGGGATCAAGAGTCTAAGATAGCTACATTGGAAGTTCAAGGCTCATGAGACTCTGTCAACCACCCCATCAAATAATTAAAAAGCAAAATGAGCCACTGTGGAGATGGGCACAGACCAGCTGGCCGCACAGCTTCTTTCCTGCTGCAGCTTCCCCGAGACTTTCTTCACCTGAAAGGACAGTATCATAGGTTATGACAAAATTGCCTTTTTCTCTTTATTGTGATAAGGAGATCTTGAAGGGGGCAGGTATTTGTGCTTTGGTAATTTTTTTGAAATGTAAGTATGTGTGCCTGTTTGCATCTGCATGTGTGTGGGTGTGCCTCTGGAAGCCAGAAAAGGACGTTCAGTCTCCTGGAACTGGAGTTAGAAGCAGTGTGGGTCATTTCACATGGGCACTGGACACTCAACTTTGGTCCTCTGAAAGAGCAGGAGGTTTCCTTAACCACTGAACCACCTTTCCAGGCTTTTACTCTATAAAATATTGAGTGACCGACTGACTATATGATGTATTGATTGATTCATTCATTCGTTTGTTGATTTCTTTCACTTAAATTAATTTTTTGTCCTCTAACCTCTTTGCATGCTACAGCCATGGGACCAGATAGAGAACAGCAGAAGAGGTCAGGTCAGAGGATGGCAAATTGATTTAAATGTAAGGAAAAGTCTGAAGCGATGGCTAGGGTTATGCTCAACCCAAAACACAGAATTCAGATTCCTGAATGACAGTACTGTTGAATCTGAAACTTCTGATGGGCTCTTACACTTCAAGTTTAAATAAGGGTCACATTTTCAATGCAAGTAACACTGCTAAACCAAAATGAAACATGCAGAACCATGCAAATATTGCTTAGAAGGCTTGAATGAAACAAAGTAAGCAAATAAAAACATTCCAATACTAATGTCCAAGACGGTAACACATCAAAAAAGGTGAAGAAAGGGTAGCCCACGAACATTTTCCCTTGGACTGGAGCTGATGTTTCAGCAAGGCTGTGCCTAAATAGGAAACAAAGCTTTGTGCTAAATCCTAAACAAATCCCTGAGGCCGTGGAGATGGCTCCATCGGTAACGTCGGTGCTTTGCAGACATGCGGACCTGAGCTCAGATCCCCAGAACTCACACAAAACTTTAACACAGTACTAAGCGCACACACACACACACTAATAAAATTTTAAAAGTGTTCCTAAATAAGCCTGAAAGAGACTTGAGCAACAGGTGAGTAAAAGCCAAGGCTCCACACCACAGCTACGATGTTCCATTTTGGATTTCCCACGTGGTTCCTTCCATCTCCACTTCCCTGCCTGGATGTGACAGTGGAGTCAAGCAAAGCAAGCTGCTGGCTGCTGCTGACTGCTGTTGGCTACTGGCTGTTGCTGGCTGCTGACTGCTGGCTGCTGGACCACAGATATTCCTAAGTCTCCTGCCTGCTGTCCTCTTCCTTACTTCTCATTGCCACATCGCCCGACAATCCCCATCAATTCCACCTGCTCAGGTGCTCCCCAATGGCAGATGTGCCTTTGCACCTCCCTTCACCCCAAGGTTCTGATCAAACTGTGAGCCCCGCCCGACACACTCAGCCTCTGACTTCACAGTGAGTGCTGATGTGTATCCTGGACTCATGACCCCACTTACCCGCATCCCATTTCCAGGCACATAGAACTTACCTTAAGCCCCAAAGATGAAGTGAGGGTCAGGCCTACTGCTGACCACAAGGAAAGAAAAAGACTAAGTAAGATAATGACTTCTTACCTCAGTGTCTCCTGAGACCTGGGGATGTGAACAGGGAGACCCCTGGGGTCACATGTCACGAAGAGCTGTTTGGTTGAGCAACTCCCTAGCCCAACACTAGTGCATGATCCCACCCCTTGATGGTTTGGGCTTCTTTTGTTTTATTTTATTTATTATTTGTGAGCATATACCACCCTTTGCTTGTGCGTGTCAGAGGACAACCTTTACTAGCATTTGGTTCTTAACTTCCACCAGCTCTAGGTGCTCACACTTAGTTCATCAGTCTTGAGCTGAGCCATTTTATCAGCCCTCAGGGCTTGGGTTTAGAGACTGAGACTATGGAGCTCAGCGTGTAGTACACAGAGCTCCATATTGAGTCCAGGAGTCTATGTAGACAACTCTCCTCCCTGAGTGTCTACAGAGATCTCTATGTAGACATTGCTCCTCCTCAAGTGTCTACAGTGATTTCTATGTAGACATTGCTCCTCCTTGAGTCCACCTTGCACTCTATAATATAATAAATGTTCAGGTTTACAATCTGCTCCCAGGAGGCTGAGGCAGAAGAATCACTGCAAAGTCTGTGCAAGAGTATAAGGCTTTGTCTCAACCCACCCAAAATAAAACCAAATAAACAAAACAAGATCTGAGTAGCCCACTCTAAACACAGTGAAAGGCATGTGTTTGACTGCTCAGTGACCACACAAGAGTACATGTGATTTCATTGAAAAGGCACACGTTGGACTACACAGTGACTACACAAGACTACATGTTCTCTCATTGAAATGCACATGTTTTGATTACACAGTGTCCTCATTTTTCTCTCAGGACGACTACACTTGCATATGAGACCCAAGCTCAAGAGGTCAATAGTGCGGTGGTCTGTGGCTCTGTGATGTTTTGGAAAACTCTTTTTGTTGATCAATGTACTGGATGTGAGGCAGGAACAGAGCCCTGATGGCCCTGATTCCTGCAGAGAGCCTGGCTCAGTTGGTGCATGGCTTCTCTAGGTGTGTAGAAGGAAGGAGAGAAGCATTTCCATTAAACATCTGTCCATGAAGACATCCATGCCATGTCTCCCTTCCCACCTCCTAAGCATTGCATTCTATTGACTTGAAATCCCCGCTTGTCCCTACCTTGGTCCTTAGCCAGCACCGCAGGTCCACCCTGTGTGTTCTCACCACTCCATCTCCACACCTTTGTGGAAGGCTAGAGAGGATCTGGGGCTCCCAAATGAAGACAGGACAGGACCGTTGGGAAGCAGGGCAGCGCTGATTTTAGTCTGAGGCCTGTTCTTTCAGACAGCATGTTGCTTACGAGGCAGACGGCAGGAGCTCTAAATATCAGCTGTCATTACAGAAGGAGGGGGCCGAGCTGAGAATCTCAAATTACTGAAATGGAACAAAAAAGACAGATGTTCCCTTGTTGCCACCCACAGCAGCAAGCCTAAGTCCTTTTCCATGACAGGAAGAAGCCGCCTGGTGCTGGGAAGGAGACTTGCCTCTACCTGTGACAAATACCCTTGGGCCTCTCTTTTCCCCCTGGACAGAACTGGCCAGGTGAGCTGGCAGGGTTGAATGAGGACAGAAAATCCCAATGACTCCTTGATCGTGCCCAATCTGGACAGAGTCTGGACATGGATGCTATCCCCACAGTTCCCCGTTCAGCACCTCTGCCTCCCGCCTTGGCATTCGGATCACATCTCTTTGCTGCTAGTACTAATTTGAAGATTATCGCATTCACAGCTATTTCTGCTGGCCTCCAATGGAACTGCAAGCTTTCCTCCAACCCCCGCTGCTGCTGCTCCTCTCCCTTCTTCATGTATATTTGGAGATTGGCCTCGGGTTGAACCCTGAGCTCCGGGACCGCTTTTCTCAAAGGATTAGAAGCACAGACATGCTCCCGTTTATGAAAGCTGTGAATCCTGTGGCAGAGAAAGGTGTCTTCACGTCAGGATGAAGACACAGGAGAGTGGCTGAGCTGCCAATTAGTGAGGAGCGGAAGAATTAACCTTCCAGTTACACATCTGGGAAACACTGGAAGCTCCTAGTGAGGTCACTGAAAAGGGAACAACCCAACTGCCTTT
The DNA here is from genome assembly GCF_950005125.1 of Chionomys nivalis. Lineage (NCBI taxonomy): Eukaryota > Metazoa > Chordata > Mammalia > Rodentia > Cricetidae > Chionomys > Chionomys nivalis. The sequence continues at coordinate 106,913,666 of NC_080086.1, forward strand.
TTGAGGCAAGAAAACATGACCACAGGAATGTGTGCTTGGCACAATCCTCGAGGGCCTGCTGGAGACGTCAGGCCACCGTTTCTATAGCTCGCAAAGCTTCAGCTCGCTGCTATAGAAGCAAAAAAAAAAAATGTGCATTTGCTTTTGTGAGGTCACAGTTCTCTCCGTGTTGGTTAATGCCGTCCCCATGGGTTTCCTAAGACATTTGTTTCCTGTGGGCAGGAGGCATCATCAGCTCTGTAGGTCACAGTCAGGGCTGCTGTGTCACAACCAATCTACAAAATGTAATTCACACCTGCTCAGAACCAATAAATCCCCTTAAGCCTATCTGGCAGCGAGTACGGAGTCCCCTGCAAAGAAGGAGAGGAGCCAAGCTGATAGTGTATAAGAGGGCAGAGAGGACAGCACAGGGTGGTAGAGCTGTAGACCCGCCACCCAGCCAGAGGTACAGTTCTGCAAGGGTCCATTCCACAACTGGGAAGACAGACAAAGACCCGGATTCTCCATGCTGCACATGCATGTGCCCACACCAAGACTGCAGTAAAGAGCGATGGGTGAGCTTCAAGGGATAAAGATGTCACTCAGGACTCTGCCGTCTTCCAGGAGGAGTGGGGTGGCTGTCATTGGAATGCGGGGTTCTCCGCTTAGATCCTGGCCACTGGGGTGGGAGGAGGTGGAATCCAAGAGGGAGAGAGCAGATGACAGGGGAGGGACTTTCTCCGGTCACACATGGTAAAGCAGAGCTGAAGCCTTGCCGGGGTCCTCAAAACCTGGAGAATCTGCCATTTGCCATTCATGTTCATCTCAGCAGGTGAATGGTTAATATCTGATGGGAGAATGGAGAGGGGGAGGGAACAGGAAGAATGGGGAGGGAGGGAAGAGGAGTGGAACAGAGAGGAAAAAAGGAGAAGCATGGGGAGGAGGAGGAGGAGACTAGAAGAGGAGGAGAAGACAACAAAGCACCCCCTGGTAGTGACTCCTCCTATGGGAGATCACTCATCTGGAGAGAACAGAGCCCCCCTTGTGCAGAGCTGAGGACATTCCTCTGAACACATTCTCTAGAGATGACACTTGCCTGGGGTCTGGGAAGGAGAGAGACTCGAACCTCTGATCTTCAGCTCTACGAGGAGAGGTGTGTCTTACTCCCCAGAGTCTCCATCTTTTTGCCTTGTAAGATGGGGAGGACACTTCTCTTACTCACAGGTTGATTGTCAGAGTGAACGACACTTAGGTTCTGTGAGCAAACTGTCAACATAAAATATTTCTGTGGCATTCTGGTAAAAATTAATTGAAGAATGAGTGGCCAAAGAATATGTCAATCTACTTTCATATTTTTGGTTTCAGCAAAAACAAGTAGGAAGACGGTGAATGAAATTTTATTTCTGCTCATCGTGAGTACATATCACACGGACTCAGGCAAGAAAGTGATTGGGGGCAGGCGTTCCACCTGAGCTTCACAGACACTTTCATTTTGAAGTCAGGTATCCATTCTAACACATCTCGAAGCAGCAGCCACCACCACCGCACCAGACACTTTCCCTGGAGGTTTTGCTTAGACTGATGTTTAAGTAAAGAGCCAACAGTGAAAAAGGAATACACTAAGGGCAGTCAAAGAGAGCTGGGCCAAAAGTCCACAAAATTGTGACCAGAGTGAGCAGAGAGAAGAGGTCTGGACCTGAAGTTACTGCGCTTGTGCAGCCCCCAAAATGTGACTCTTCACACATGTGTGAGAGGCTGATGGATCTGCTTAGATTTTAGAAGGACATGAATCTGGTTTTCAAACTATTCCTTATAAAGTATTCACTGCAGCACAAGTAGATTTTTCCATAGTAATTTTCCCTATTATTAATATTTGATGTGCTCAAAGCTCAAGGGGAATTGAGTACATTTTATTTTATCTCCACAAAAACACTAACAGTAATCGCAGTCTGTTGGAGGCCTTTCCGTTGGAATCAGATCGGTTGCCACCATGCTCCTTGTTTAACGACACTAAAGTCATGTCACTGTGAGCAGAGCTGGCTCATAACCAGCACAGCTAGACGACCTGAGCATTAAATAAACAGGGAATATCGCCCCACCCTCACTGAGGCACGAGACCTTCTCCTTGGCTTGGTGTCTCCTTTCTGACTGATGATGTTTTCTATTTGTGATTGAATTCTTTTCCAGTAGGAAAACTTTAAAATATTAATCACTCTGTTTTCCCATTCATACTTTTATTATGCCGTGCTAGCTTCCAAGGACAGCAGAGCACTTGGCTTGAATGTAGGATTGCCAAGATTCTATACTCGGTGTTCAGTTTCCTACCAAACACAGTGGCTTTGATTCATATCTTGATTGATTTATATTGGAATAGCAATACACCTTGGGCTTCATCACACACACACACACACACACACACACACACACACCGACTCTGTTTTCTTTAACCCATCAGTTACAAACAGCTGGCTTACTATGAGAGTGACAAAATGTGTGACTTTTGTTACTGGATGATTTTTTTTCCTTTGGACTGTGGGCTGACCGCATTTGGCTTTTGGGAAACCTCTATCGTCTCAACACCCCCTGAGGCTGTGCAGACCACACTCCTTCCACAGATGCCAGGACAAAGACAGGTTCCTCTGAACCCCATGATTATGATGACATCTCAGACAAAGCAAGCCTAGGGCAAGATACAAAGGGCACCCTACACACACAGTCTACTTCCTCTGGGTACATGCCTGTGTGATCAAATGGATTTGGATCACACAAATCCAAAGGTAGAATTGTTAAGGATTCACAGGTAGCACCAAATGTTCGTGAGTGTGGGCTGTGTGACGTCACAGGGGACTCTCCATAAAGCCACCCTGCTGCTGAAAGTCACACTGAGGTTAGTCCCTATAGGGTTCATAGGGAAGAGCTACTGATGTGATACTAGCTCAGACACAAAGAAGCCAGAGATCCATTTTAAAGGCTTGTTAATCATCCCAGTGATAGACATTTCTTTCCATAGATGCTTGCTTGTTTGAGGCAAAGTATGTAGCTTAGGTTAGCTATAAACTCACTGCCCTGGCTAGTTTTATGTCAACTTGACACAAGCTAAAGTCATCTGAGAGGACAGAGCCTCAGTTGAAAAAAAATTCCAACTCCAGGCCATTTTCTTAATTAGTGATTGATGGGGAAGGGACCAGCCCATTGTGGGTGGTGCCATTTCTGGGATGGTGGCCCTGGGTTCTATAAGAAATCAGGCTGAGCAAGCCATTGGGAGCAAACCAGTAAGCAGCACCCCTCCATGGCCTGTGCATCAGCTCCTGTCTCCTGGTTCCTGTCCTGCTGGAGTTCCTTCCCTGACTTTCTTCAGTATTGGAAGTGTTAACCAAATAAACCCTTTCCTCCTTTACTGAAGTAGGGGTGGACTTGGAGGAAGTATGTCACTGTGGGTCCGGCTTTGATGCTGCCTACACTCCCCCAATGCCTGGCTCAGACCACTTTTTGTTGCTGGCGGGTCAAGATATAGGACTCCTAGTTCCTTCTCCAATACCATGTCTGTCTGCATGCCACCATGTCACACCAAGATGCCACCATGACTGTGGCAACTCTTATAAAGGAACAATGTTTAATTGGGTGGCTTACAGTTTCAGAGTCATGGTGTCTCTTCACAGTGGTGGAAACTCTAACTAAGATACCCTCCTACCTCTGTCTCTAATGCTGGGCTCACAGGTGTGTACCACGCCTTGTTTATGCATGGCTAGGAATCAAACCCAAGGCTTTATGCATGATGGGCAAGACCCCTGTCAGCAGCGTCACAGAAATTAGAAAATACGTTCTCAAAGCGCTGTGCTCCTGTGTGGGTCTAACCAATTATTTAATCATGGGCTGTGTACCAAGCACCACCCAAAAGCAGCGAGCTGAAGATTTGGTCCCCGATTGGTGGTAGCGCTATTGAGAGGTGATGAGTTGCTTATCCCAGCTGGTGCTATTTGCTGGAGGACTTCATGGTTCTTTCTAGAATTCACAAACCCAGAGCACAGTCTCTGTTACACCTGAGCAAGCGGCTTTGCTGTGGCCTGCAATCTGTTTAGACACGATTCCTCAGGCCATCTGCGCCTCTGATTCTTGGAATTTGTAACTCTAACATTCTCTGGAATAGATGCTTTTAAATAATTGATTACTTTCTTCCCTGGAGGATAAAAAAGGTAATCTTAGTGTTTTGGTGCCCTCCACCAGCAGTCTCGTAGACTCCTAAAGAAACAAAACACTGTGCACATGAGTTATGCTGTAGAGAAAGAGCAGCTAGAGAGGTGGAAATACCATTTACAATTATGCACATGCATATATTTGCACGAGGTTTCAAGACCCAAATGTATCTTTTTCTCAACATTACATTCACATCAGAAAGTGAGGCTCAGCACAGTGTTTATTAAAAAGTGATCTTCAAAAATTGTTTTAAAATGGATTTTTCATTTAATGAAAACATTAATACTCTAAAGATTACAGAATAGAGAAAAAGAAGCTTGCATAGAAGTCAAAAGCCTTTAAGAATGATGCAAAAAGACATTTAACTTATATTTTAACACCTACATATATACACACATAAACTCTCATATCCGTGTATAAACACACATATAAACATGCATACAAATATATAGACACAGACAAAAATGAACATACATATACATACACTTACACACATACATACATAACCACTCGATACACTCATATATCCACATTTACACTAATACAACATACCTACAAACCTAGATATAAATACATATACAGAGACAAGCGCACACATGAACATGCATACATATACATACAGACACAAACATATACACACAAACACATATGCACACACATACACATCATAAAACTTACTGAGAAAAATCACAAAAGATAAATCAGTATTAATATGATGCCTTTAATAACATGTATAAAACTTCATAAGCCTGCCCAGTGGGGTATAGCCCATCAGTGGAGAATGGTGTGTGGTAGGAGGATTAAGATGCCACAAGGGGCCTTCAGAACCCTAAGCCATTGATAAATCAATAGTTTCTCATTTACTGTAGATTTGATTAAGAATGGAGCAACACAACTTCCTGCAGGGAGTCATTTGGAAGCTGGCTTTCTTTCTCACCTTCCCTCCCTTTGATGTCATCTTACAATGTGGGCTTGAAGACATCATCACACCTGACCACACGCTCAAGATTTGAAGACTGGAAAAGGCTTTCAGTAAGAAAAATGCCTATTCCTAATCCACAGCTACTCTCATAGGCCCATGGCAAAGCCCTGTTCACAGAAACACCCACTTACAATGAAAGAGAGCTCCCTTTTGTGACATCTACCGAAAGAAGGCAGCAAGCGATGTCTAATGGCGCTGCAAGTTCTTCCATAGTCCACACACACCTCTCCTCATGGCAGGATGCCTGATGTGTCCCCCTGTCCTTGTACCAGATCCACACCCAGGCTCTCTAGTGCTTTCTCTGCAAGCAAAGCTCAAAGCTTCCTTGCCTCGTAGTTTTCTGATCACTGAGCTGACAGTTCTAATCAAGGAGTATGGTGGGGCAGAACAAGCATTCCCGAGGAAGTCCTGCTCAGAGAGCAGAGGAGTTTCAGGAAAATTGACCTCAGTCTAGAGTAACGAGGAAACCTTCAGCACAAGAGCTGCCAAAGGTCAGGGCTGAGTACCAGTGAGTTTTTCTGTTTTTCTTTTTTTTTTATTAATTAATTTATTTAATTATTAAAGATTTCTGCCACTTCCCCGCCACCACCTCCCATTCCCTCCCCCTCCCCCAATCAAGTCTTCCTTCCTCCTCAGCCCAGAGAGCAAGCAGGTTTCTCTGCCCTGTGGGAGGTCCAAGGACCACCCACCTCCATCCAGGTCTATTAAGGTGAGCATCCAAACTACCTGGGCTCCCACAAAGCCATTACGTGCAATAGGATCAAGAACCCATTGCCATTGTTCTTCAGTTCTCAGTAGTCCTCATTGTCCATTATGTTCAGCGAGACCGGTTTTGTCCCATGCTTTTTCAGACCCCGGCCAGCTGGCCTTGGTGAGTTCCCGATAGAACATCCCCATTGCCTCAGTGTGTGGGTGCACCCCTTGCAGTCCTGAGTTCCTTGCTCGTGCTCACTCTCCTTTTGCTCCTCCTTTGGATCGTGAGACTTCAGTCCAGTGCTCCAGTGTTGGTCTCTGTCTCTGTCTTCTTTCATCGCCTGATGAAGGTTAATATTCAGGGGGATGCTTATATGTTTTTCTTTGGGTTCACCTTCTTATTTAGCTTCTCTAGAATCACGAATTATAGTCTCAATGTCCTTTATTTATGGCTAGAAACCAAATATGAGTGAGTACATCCCATGTTCCTCTTTTTGGGTCTGGCTTACCTCACTCAGGATAGTGTTTTCTATTTCTGTCCATTTGTATGCAAAATTCAAGAAGTCATTGTTTTTTACTGCTGAGTAGTACTCTAATATGTATATATTCCATACTTTCTTCATCCATTCTTCCATTGAAGGACATCTAGGTTGTTTCCAGGTTCTGGCTATTACAAACAATGCTGCTATGAACATAGTTGAGCATATACTTTTGTTGTATGTTTGGGCATCTCTTGGGTATATTCCCAATAGTGGTATTGCTGGGTCGAGAGGTAGGTTGAACCCGACTTTCCTGAGAAACCGCCACACTGCTTTCCAAAGTGGTTGCACAAGTTTGCATTCCCACCAGCAATGGATGAGAGTGCCCCTTTCTCCACAACCTCTCCAGCAGAGGCTATCATTGGTGTTTTTGATTTTAGCCATTCTGACAGGTGTAAGATGGTATCTTAATGTTGTCTTGATTTTGGCCAAAAGACACTTAAGATCGTGCTCAACTTCCTTAGCAACCAGTGAGTTTTTCTTGGCCACTCCTGGGTTTAACTAAAGATGCGTGCTTTTTGTCAAATATGGGTGGGGTCGTAGACTTTGTGCCCTGGGAGGCTACCCTGGGAGAGCTCTCCCATTTGCAGAGAGCATAATGCTTGCTCCAGGAAGGACACCTTATTTTTGTGGCCTGGCTTCTTGCTGGGTAGGATTTGTAAGTCTAGACATGAGCTGTAGTCTCATTATTCATTCATTTAGTCTACACAATTCCTCTCTTTCAATGTGGGAGATCTCTGACCCAGGTCTTTAGCTTGCTTTCAGGCAGGGGCCCTGAAAGTGTTTGCCTTAACTATAAGATTTTTTCATTAGCATGAATAGTACTGGGTGGGTTTTGCCCTGCATTTTAAGGAGTGTTGTGCAGAAGCTCCGGGAGATGCTGTTCGCCTGGCATTTGACTGAGAAATCTAATGAGAACCTGTGCATCATTGGGTATTTGTTTGATTTCCTACTGCCTGGGCTTGAGAAGAAATTGCCTTTGCCAGCGCTTGGGAAGCTGAGTCCAGCCAGGCAGCTCTTCCCATCATTGTTTTCCAAGTCATCGTTTCCTTGAGCCCATCTCATTTCTCCAAAATGTGACAAATTCAGAAAGGAACTAATGGCAGGCTCCAATGCTTTGATCTTGCTGCTGCTTCCTCTGGGCTTACACCAACTCTACAATTTTAGGCTAATTTATCTGCATAGGTAAAGTAATGTTAAACATCTGTTGTATTTATGTCATTTCTCAATTCCTAATTTCTTCAAATGTCTGTGAAATGACAATTTACCTTGAAGGTCCCTCGTTTTAGGTGCTAATTAGTTAAGTCATCAATAAATAACTCGAAACGTGTAATATGTTTCCATTGATGCCAAAAATATTAAACTACTATTTTATAAGTTTCAGCAGCCTGATTCATGCCTGATTAGAAAATGATAATATTATAAAATAGGTGAGTGCGCTATTAGCAAGGTAATGTGTATGTTTCTCATTAATAATCCATTAGCATATGTATTATTTAACAAGGTCCTGGAGATGCTGCCTGAGGACAGAAAGCAAATAGATATAAGTTACTGATTTTACATACATGAACAAAAAATATTCTCACAAGCATGGTTATGAATATGAAAACCCCTCCACGCTCATCGGTGAAGAGATATCGTCTCTGAGGTGTGACACCAGTCTGGAGAGGAGGCCACAATCTTGGACATCTCAGGGCCCAGGATTCTGAACAATAAATTAATTGCTCATATATTACTGTGTTTAAGATATAAATACTATATGCATAGTATTTAATATATATATTATATATATATATATATATATATGCACAGTCCTTTAATCTGGGTTCAGCTTCTACCATGAAAGCAAACACACTCTCAGACATCATCATAGTAAGACCCTACCATCATCATAGTAGCCTACTACCATCATCATAGTAATTCCATAATCATCACAGCACCCCAATACCATCATCATAGCAAGACACAACTGTCATCAAAGCAACTTACCATCATCCTAGCAACCCACTACCATCATCATAGCAAATGCCAACCATCATCATAGCAACCCCAACATCATCACAGGAACCTGACACTGTCATCATAACAACCCCATTATCATCTCAGCAACCCACTACCATCATCATAGCAAATCCCAACCATCATCATAGCAACACCATCATCATCTCAGCAACCCACCATCATTATCACAACAACCCATCAACATCATCACGGAACCATCATCATAGCAATCCACTACCATCATCATAGTAACACACTGCTATCATTATAGCAACTCCCAACCATCATCAAAGCAACCCAACACCATCATCAGAGCAACCCACTACCACCATCATGGTAACCTGCCATCACCATCATAGAAAACCCCAACCATCATCATAGCAACTTTATCATCATCACAGAAACCAACCATCATCATCACAACAACCCAGCAACAACATCACCCAATCATCATCATAGCAATCTACCACCATCATCATAGTAACACACTACCATCATTATAGCAACTCCCAACCATCATCATAGCAACCCCATCATCATCATCACAGGAACCTGACACCATCATCATAGGAACCCCATCATCACCTCAGCAACCCACCATCATTATCACAGCAACCCAGCAACAACATCACTTAACCATCATCACAGCAATCTACCACCAACATTCATAGTAAGCCACCATCACCATCATAGCAAACCCCAGCCATCATCATAGCAACTCCATCATCATCATCATCACCACAGCAAACCAACACCATCATCATAGCAACCCCAAACCATTGTCATAGCAAATACCATCATCATAGTCATAGCAACACCATTACCATAGCAGTCCTCTACCATCATCACATCAACCCATCATGTTGACTTCATATTTGGATAACTCGCTTTACCAACAAAAGTAATCCTTAATGCTTACTTGTCAGATTTTTATCTTCCCCGTCATCTAATCTACTTGAACCCTAAGAAGAAGCCAGCTCCAGATGCCACCATCTTACCCAGTGCTCAAGTGATGTCTTGAGAGCAGAATGCCATCTACCTGGCTTTGTCCAGATCCCTTCCATCAACATCCTGACCTCATTGCCCAGCACCCATGTTGTATAACCTTGGCACCAACCTAATGCTGATGACATTTTTATCCCTGTAACTTCTGATGCAGGATCTGGGCAGAAAAAACCCTTCCCCTTTTAAGGACAATTGCTTCTTCATACCATAACACATATGTTAATGTTATCACACACTCCCAAAGGGACTCCCTCTTTCCCCCTATGCTGGTCCTAATGTGCATCTTAAGGATTAGAGATGAACACAAGAGATTTTTTCTGGACTCTTTATCTCCAAATTTGCTTTGTTTTTTTCATGTGCATTCAAAGATGCTACCCTGGCGTGATTTAAATGACACCATTAGATGATGTAATGCACACATTTTAGTATTTCACATCTTGGCATCTTATCCACAAAACAGAGATTGTGTCTGTTCATTGCAAACTCTAAGTCCTTCAATTTGGTTTTTTTTTTTCTGTCTAAAAGGGAGTTTCTTTTTGTTTTAAGTGCTAATTTTTTTATTAATTAATTAATTAATTTAATTATTGAAGATTTCTGCCTCTTCCCCGCCACCACCTCCCATTCCCCCCCTCCCCCAATCAAGTCTTCCTCCCTCCTCAGCCCAAAGAGCAAGCAGGTTTCCCTGCCCTGTGGGAGGTCCAAGGACCACCCACCTTCATCCACCTGTCCCCATTCCCCATTTCCCTCGCCCTCCTCCCAAATACTGCCCCTCCCCCCACTCCCCTTTCCCTATCCCCACTCCTCTTCTCCACCCCCCACTCCATTCCCCCTCCCTCTCGATACTGAAGAGCAGTACAAATTCCCTGCCCTGCGGGAAGACCAAGGTCTTCCCACTACTATCTAGGTCCAGGAAGGTGATCGTCCAAACAGGCTAAGCTCCCACAAAGCCAGTTCATGTATTAGGATCGAAACCTAGTGCCATTGTCCTTGGCTTCTCATCAGCTTTCATTGTCCGCCATGTTCAGAGAGTCCAGTTTCAACCCATGCTTATTCAGTCCCAGTCCAGCTGGCCTTGGTGGGCTCCCAATAAATCAGTTCCAATGTCACAGTGGGTGGGTACACCCCTCGTGGTCCTGACTTCCTTGCTCATGTTCTCCCTCCTTCTGCTCCTCATTTGGACCTTAAGAGCTCAGACCATTGCTCCAAATTGAGTCTCTGTCTCTATCTCGATCCATCGCCAGATGCAGGTTCTAAGGTGATATGTAAGATATTCATCAGTATAGGATAGGATCATTTCAGGTTCCCTCTCCTCAGTTGCCCAAGGTACCAGCTGGGGACATCTCCCTGGACACCTGCAAGCCCCTCTAGAGTCAAGTCTCTTGCCAACCCTAAGATGGCTCCCTTAGTTAGGATATATACTTCGCTGCTCCGTATCCATCCTTCCTATATCCTAACCATCCCAATCCCTCAAGCTCCTCCCATCCTCCCCTTCTCATGTTTCTCATCCCATTTCCCCTTAGCCCCAAGCCACCTCACCCTCTAGTTCCCAGTTTTTGTCCGGCAAGCTTGTCTACTTCCCCTATCCAGGCGGATGACTATACGATTTTCTTTGGGTTCACTTTCTTATTTAGCTTCTCTAGGATCACAAATTATATGCTCAATGTCCTTTATTTATGGCTAGAAACCAATTATGAGTGAGTACATCCCAAGTTCCTCTCTTTGGGTCTGGGATACCTCACTCAGGATAGTATTTTCTATTTCCATCCATTTGCATGCAAAATTCGAGAAGTCATTGTTTTTTACCGCTGAGTAGTACTCTAATATGTATATATTCCACACTTTCTTCATCCATTCCTCCATTGAAGGACATCTAGGTTGTTTCCAGGTTCTGGCTATTACAAACAATGCTGCTATGAACATAGTTGAACAGATACTTTTGTCATATGATAGGGCATCTCTTGGGTATATTCCCAAGAGTGGTATTACTGGATCTTGGGGTAGGTTGATCCCAAATTTCCTGAGAAATAGCCACACTGATTTCCAAAGTGGTTGCACTAGTTTGCATTCCCACCAGCAATGGATGAGTGTGCCCCTTTCTCCACACCCTCTCCAGCAAAGGCTATCATTGGTGTTTTTGATTTTAGCCATTCTGACAGGTGTAAGATGGTATCTCAAAGTTGTTTTAATTTGCATTTCCCTTATCACTAAGGAGGTTGAGCATGACCTTAAATGTCTTTTGGCCATTTGAATTTCTTTTGTTGAGAATTCTCTGTTCAGTTCAGTGCCCCATTTTTTAATCAGGTTAATTAGCATTTTAACGTCTAGTTTCTTGAGTTCTTTATATATTTTGGAGATCAGACCTTTGTCTGTTGCAGGGTTGGTGAATATCTTCTCCCAGTCAGTGGGTTGCCTTTTTGTCTTAGTGACAGTGTCCTTTGCTTTACAGAAGCTACTCAGTTTCAGGAGGTCCCATTTATTCAATGTTGTCCTTAATGTCTGTGCTGCTGGGGATAAACGTAGGAAGTGATTTCCTGTACCCATATGTTGTAGAGTACTTCCCACTTTTTCTTCTATCAGGTTCAGTGTGTTCAGACTGATATTGAGGTCTTTAATCCATTTGGACTTGAGTTTTGTGCATGGCGATAGATATGGATCTATTTTCATTTTTCTACACGTTGACAACCAGTTCTGCCAGCACCATTTGTTGAAGATGCTCTCTTTTTTCCATTGAATACTTTTAGCTCCTTTATCAAAAATCAGGTGTTCATATGTTTGTGGGTTAAAATCAGGGTCTTCCACTCGGTTCCATTGATCGACTTCTCTGTTTTTATGCCAATACCAAGCTGTTTTCAATACTGAAGCTCTGTAATAGAGTTTGAAGTCAGGGATGGTAATGCCTCCAGACGATCCTTAATTATATAAGATTGTTTTGGCTATCCTAGGTTTTTTGTTTTTCCATATAAAGTTGATTAATGTCCTCTCAAGATCTGTGAAGAATTTTGATGGGATTTTAATGGGGATTGCATTGAATCTATAAATTGCCCTTGGTAGAATTGCCATTTTTACTATGTTGATCCTCCCAATCCAAGAGCAAGGGAGATCCTTCCATTTTCTGGTATCCTCCTCAATTTCTTTCTTCAAAGACTTAAAGTTCTTGTCAAATAGATTCTTCACTTCCTTGGTTAGGGTTACCCCAAGATATTTTATGCTATTTGTGGCTATCGTGAAGGGTGATGCTTCTCTGATTTCCCTCTCTGCTTCCTTATCCTTTGTGTATAGGAGGGCAACTGATTTTTTGGAATTGATCTTGTATCCTGCCACGCTACTAAAGGTGTTTATCAGCTGTAGGAGTTCTTTGCTGGAGTTTTTGGGGTTGCTTATGTACACTATCATATCGTCTGCAAATAATGAAAGTTTAACTTCTTCCTTTCCAATTTGAATCCCTTTGATCCCCTTATGTTGTCATATTGCTATCGCTAGAATTTCAAGCACTATATTAAAGAGGTATGGAGAGAGTGGATAGCCTTGTCGTGTTCCTGATTTTAGTGGGATGGCTTTAAGTTTCTCTCCATTTAATTTGATGTTAGCTGTCGGCTTGCTATAAATAGCTTTTATTATACTTAGGTACGACCCTTGTATCCCTAATCTCTCTAGGACCTTTATCATAAAGGGATGTTGAATTTTGTCAAATGCTTTTTCAGCATCTAATGAAATGATCATATGGTTTTTTTCTTTCAGTTTATTTATATGATGGATTACATTGATAGATTTGTGTATGTTGAACCAGCCCTGCATCTCTGGGATGAAGCCTACTTGATCATAATGGATAATTTTCCTAATGTGTTCTGAATGATAACTTTGGGGAGTTTGCAGGCTGAGGGCAATGACAGCCTCGTCTCCTCCAGCCCTTCCCTGCTTTTCCCTGCAGTTCAGCATGACTGTTAAAGGCTTCTTCTGTTTTCTGCACTGTCCTTTTTAAAAAATCAAAGTTATTTCTCCTTATCTGCTTTAGGGGTCACCCCTTCAAATTCAAGCAAATCCAAGACATAATTTTGTTCCCATTTGCACAGTTTTCACTATAGATGTATGAATCAGCCTTTGCAAACAATAGATGCCCCAAAAAGAAACTGTCCATGGAAAATACACAAGGTAATACAAAACAATATTTTAGCTAAACAAGCATATTAAAATTTTAAACCAAGCACATCTACTAATTGTCCATGTGTTCCGACAATAGCAAAACACAATTTTTTAGGAAACCATAGTGCAGCTATTGCATAAAAACCTGGTTTAGTTTGGTTGTATATAGACAGACAATGTCAGTGAACCTTGCATTGTGTTTTCATTGATCAAGAGCCATGGCAATTACCCCTAGCTGAGTGTCGAGTGCTCAGATCCAGCTGGGAAGACATTGCCATCTCACTGGACTGAATGAGCTGCCCTGCACATCCTTGTGCACATTAGAATACTGGAGACCCTAAGATCACAGTGTCAGATCTTGCTGAGTGTCATTTGGTTTACAGTGTCCAATCTTCTCTTATAAAAACTATGTATTATGTTACAGCAAAAGTCCAAAATGACAGAGAAAGGAAAATTATAATTTAGTAATTCACATGCATGTTTTAACTGTCATTATTGGTCAAAGTGATGATAGCTTGTCCTACGGACTATGTGAAAATCTTGGTGTAGACACAAGTACTGATATGCTCGAATACTTGCCTACTCAGGAACACTTTCTTTTTATAACTTTTCAACAATTATTTTTGTGTTGATGATAGAATGATAGAATAACATACATGAAAATGTATCCTTTATTACTTGCTGCTAATGATGAATGACAATAAATGTATAAAAATAATTAAATCTTTGCTTGTAAGTCTTATGTTTTACAAAATACTTATTTTAAAAAATATATAAAATGAAGACTTGCAAGAACTAAAACTGTGATCTTTTTTCTTTTATTGTTGGGTCTCATGCCTGTTGCCTTTATCAGAACAGGGATGGAAGAGTCCCTGATTTTTTGCCAGTAGACCAGGAAATACTAGGGAGAGAGAATAACGACACCATGAACCCACTGATCAGCTTGGTTCTTTGCAATAACAGAAAGCAATAAGGGTAAAGGGAGACTCAGATCAGAGAAGAGTGATGACCCAGACCAGAGATGAGTCAAGACCCACATTGGATATCTTTTCATCAGTGTGTGCTTGTTTTCCTTAGAACTAGGAGAAAAGGGACTAGGACAGCAATGAATAGGAAGAACATAAGAATCTGTCATAGTAAGCTTTTCTTTGATATTTTAATTAATCACTTTATGTGACACACACAGGTACATATGTGCAAGAGAACTTGTGTGGAGGTAGAGGTCAATCTGTCGAGAATCCAATTTCTCTTCCCACAGTAACATCCAGGCACTGACCTCACATTGTCAGTCTCATACTACAAACACCTTACACACTGAGCCATCTTTCTGGCCCTGGAAACTCTTTCCTTTATATATCTTATTTACACAAGTTCCTCCTGAGGCCACTGGTGCCTTCAGTCTGCTCCCCAGAAGCCTGATCTTCCCATGATAGGGAACTATTCCAGCCCCCTGATTTCCCCTATCTTTGTCCATCATGGTGAGCAAGGCTCAGACTTGCACAGCTCCTTAGAGAACAGCAAGGCTACTAGAGACAGTGATGCTATCTTGTCACTAATGTGTGATTGCAAAGATAGTAGATCGTCATGAAGTTACTCAGGTGAGTCACTCTGTGAGGCCAACTCTCACCATGTCTGTGAGTGACCATGGAATCCTTCTCTGATTTAAATTGTCATCTTTTGGTGGGGCCCAGAGGTGCATCTCCAAAGCCTGTAGTGTTTTCTGCCAACAGATTTCCGACCCTTCTATATACTTTATGTGGCAGGTTTTAATCCACCATTACCTAGAGAAATTAGCACATGGTTGGTTTGGAGCATTTGTTAAGTATGTGCGTGTGTCCATGCTTTATCATCAATTCTGTTCTGGTGCTCATAAGTTTTGGGGTTTTGTTGCTTTTTGTTGTTGTTTTGTCAGTTTGATACTAGCCTGATTGAGAAAGGAGCTCTCATTAGAGAAAAATGCCTCCATAAAATTGGTCTGTGGGTCACTATCTTTAGTAGAGATTGATGGGGAAGGCCCAGTCCACTCTGGGTGGGGCCATTCCATGGTTGGTGGTCCTGAGACCTATAAGAAAGCAAGCCGAGGAAGCCAGAAATGAGTAAGTCAGCAGGAAGCGCCCCTTCGTGGCCTCTGAATCAGTTCTTGCCTACAGATTCCTGCTTGGAATTTACCCAGGGATAGACTAGGACCCGAAACTATAAGCTAAAATGGACCACCTCCTCCACAAGCTGCTGTTGGTCATGGTGTTTGAAAGAAGCACTAGAAAGCCTAACTCGGATAGTACCCAACACATTTATCACAAGCCCCTTGAGCACAACATGAATATCCAAACCAGCATGTGTCTTTTTCCTCTATAGATGGCATCACTGTAAGGGTTGCTTGGGCATATTTTCTGTTCCTGAGAACAGCAATTTGGTTCTTGGAACCTCGCCTCTGAGGCTGACTTCTTTGGGAATGGACCTCACTCCTCCCCCAGATCCCCCTCCTTTTTAGTCTCATACTTGAAATGAACACTCTTCTGCCCATTACCCAAGTGTGGGCACATTCAGAAGGACTGTATGGCAGAGGATTTTTGACTCCCCAAACATAGGCCTAATTAAAATCCTTTAGCTGTTTTTATGAAGAAATTTGCCAGCATATTTATGTGTATTTATGTCTCACTTTTAATTGATTCACTTTTGCTTTTTCCAGTGTTGAATGGTTCTCTGCTATCTATGTGTCCTTCGGTGTCTATAGAATGTAACTATTGTATGTGAAGCAGAACACTGCTCATTTTCAACGAGATCAAGATCGATTGGGTCACACTGTTCCTTTCTGTCACATATTCCAAATGTAAAGGTCAAATACAAACAAACCTAGGGACTGGGGCTATAGCTCTGTAGTACAGGGTCCACCTCTCATGGCAAGGCCTAGGTTCAATCCTTGGCCCTGTGAATAAGAACACCAGGTTGCATTAACTGGCTCAGTAGCCCATCTGTGTTGTGAGTGAATGATTAATGGAACTACTTTTTGAATTACCAAGGTATACAAAGGGATTCATTTTTCTGAAGAACAGAGCTGAGCACAGTGGGAGTCTAAGGCTCAGAAATTGACAATGCCAAGTCCAACAGGGTGGAACTACACCCTTCTCCCTACTTCCCTCTCACCCTCCTTGTCTACTTTTTCTTGGATATATTTGGACACCATCATGATTATTTGCCTAAATGTCTTCACTCAATTATTTTTCCTTTGAAACTGCTGTCTTAGTGAAGGTCACTATTGTTGTGATGAAGTACTGTGACCATAAACAACTTGGGGAAGAAAGGGTTTATTTGGCTCACACTTCTACATTGCAGTTCATTACTGAAGGAAGTCAGGACAGGAACTCAAGCAGGGCAGGAACCTGGAGGCAGGAGCTGACGCAAATGTCATGGAGGAGTGGCTTGCTCCTCATACCTTGTTCAGCTTGCTTTTTTAAAGAACATAGGACCATCATGCCAGGGAAATCACCACCCACAGTGAGCTGAGCCTTCCTGCATTCATCATTAATTACAAAAACACACGACAAACTTGCCTACAACCAGATCTTATGGAGACATTTTCCTGAGGTTCTTTCCACAAAGGATGACTTTAGCTGAGCCAAGTTGACAGAAAACAGACTGAGCATAGATGCCCTTCTCCTTGTTGATGTCCTACTTAAATATCACACAAGAAGTTTGCACTGACAGTGCCCTGAAAAAAAAAAGAAATATTTTTTTGCTTTGTTCTTTGCTTATTTGTTTTGTTTTTCAAAACAGGGCTTCCCTGTATAGCCTGGCCTTGAACTCAAAAATCCACCTGCCCCGGCCTCCTCTGAGTGCTGGGATTAAAGGTATGTGCCACCACTACCTGGCAAATCTTGTGATTCTTAATAAGACTTTTCATCTTCTGGCCAGGGGTGATGCCTCCCTCTGCTCTAATACAGTCCTGCTCTGCATCCATCTCCAGGACTGCAAGCTGCCAGCGAGCTGGCTGTGGGCTGAGCGACCAGCAGAATGCAGCAGTGGGTTCCGACTTGGGGGCAGCACTCAATTCACAGTCCTATAATCTACATGCTATACAGTGCACTTGCTATATGTGAGTCTTCTCTAGATTGCATCTGCCCCATGAGAATAGAGATGGTAACCATGGCAGCAGATGGAGTGCTTATTTGATATAGTCCCTTCTTAGGGGAGAAGAGGCTGGAAAGCTGATGCTGCACTTTCTGGCTTGGTTTAAAAAAGAGCTCAGCATCTCCTTGCACAGAGAGTTCACTTCATCATAATTCCCTGGCATCTGGGTCTCCAGGAGGTGCAGGTGAGATGTGAGGTGCCTGCTCCATCAGTGTGCTTTGGAGAGGCCAGGTGTGTTTTAGCATCTCCAGGATAATACCTTGACTTACGGCAAGACCAGCAAGGTCCTGACAGGGCTGTGCACTGTGTGTCATCATGAAAGATGGTGCTGAGCTTTCTATCTGGAGATGTTTTTCTTGAGCACTTCCAATACACAATGATAGCAAATCCCTTTTTATCTACATTGTCCAGGATGGGCTTTAACGAAAAACTCTTTGATTGGACATGTATGAACATTTTGTCGGCATGTATATCTGTGTACTAGTTGATCTTAACCACAGAGACATCTCCCCAGACCCACCAGGATGGACTTTTACCTCTGCTATTAAAGCCACAGCGCCACACCCATCCCCCAGCATGCTCGTGGCCGTTACAAGCAAACCACAGCCACATCTTTGTGCATGGCAAATGCACAGCTGTTCTCTCAGTATAGGATACTTTTGCATTGCTCACAGCACATTTCTTAGCTCTTCCCTCTTCTTGGTTTTTCTTTTCACCAGTATCGAGGATATTTTTCTACATGGCCAGGAACCTGTGTGTCTTGAACTGAGAAACTGAGAGGAGTGGAAGGCAATGAGAATGGGCTACTTTATTTTTATATCAATAGGACTGAGTACCATTATAGGCTATGCAAGGTACAGACCAAAGAGAGTCTGTCTGTGCATACATATCTGTGTGTGAGTGCATACGTATGCACATGTCACACAGGGAGGTTTTTATAGAACATAGGACTACCAGAGCAGGGAAAGCACCACCCACAGTGAGCTGGGTCATCCTGCATTTTAAAGAATGTTTTAAAGAATGGGGGAAATGTTATGGAACATTTAATCTCAATGATCAGATAAAATGAGCCCAATTTAATGATAAACATGTCTTCATCTAACTGGTGGGCTTGTGCCATTTTCACTCAATGTACAGTCCAGCAGCCAAAGGAGGGAAGCATAATACTGCCCTGCTTTCTGAGATCCTATGTCAGCTATTTCTATAGAATATTATAGAATATTCCTCTCCTGAAAGCCCATGGCCATAAAGGGGACTCACTGCAATTCTGCCAAGAGTATCCTCAAGCACCTCTGTGGGTTGCACCTACCTTCCTTCAAGGGCACAGCTCACCTGCTTATCTTTCATCTGGGAAACCAATAGAAAAAACAAAGCATTTCCTATTTGTTCCTGATGGCTTGGAAGGAATTATTTATGGCCTTCGTGGGACTGCACCTCTCCTCTCCCCTCATCCTGAACCTGAGCCCCCCCCCAAGCTTTCAGAATAATAATCATCTCTTTCTTCCCTCACACTGCTGCTCCCGGGGTGACCCTGGCTGACCCGATGGAAATTGATTTTGTTGTTGAACTCCCAGCGAGTGCAAATTAATCCGAGATCCACACAAGATCGGGGAAGCAAGGCAGAGAGCACAAAGACGGCCAAGTACTGAGGGAGAAATTAGTTCTGCAGAAGGTATTTTAAGTTGGGCAAGATAAATGGTCACAATGCCTGGCTTTGATAGAATGGCTGGAGGAAGAGGGAGGAGAATGGCGGGGCTCCCAGCACAGGGTTGTAATTTAATAGCCTAATTTCCTATCCAGTCCTGTAGAAGTAGCTCTGACAGCTGATGGAAATCATCCAGGGCTTGATCTGGTCCCTGGTGAGGACAAGTTGAGACCCATCCTTCCTCCGAGTCTCCAGGCGACAGTACTTCAACACACAGCAAAGTCTGTTGCTACCTCGCTAGAGAACAAAATCTTCATCTTTTTATGAAAATTATGTTACACTCACAAGCGAACATTGATCTATTGGCTGTATGACACTTCCGTCCACTCTTTCAGCCAGCAGAGGAGGCAGTTTTGTCCTGGAGTATCTGTAGGAACCCAACACTGCCTCTATGAAACTAATATAGCAAACTTCCTGAAATTCAAAAGGAATCTCTCTTCAGAAGGAATCCAAAGTTAAATTTTATTCATTTCCTCCTATCTTCTCCACAACCACTGAACCAGAGTTCCTTGTTTTCCAAATGGCACATAAATCCTTAATGTACCATCCTGCAGTTGCTCCCTGCCCAAGCTATAAGGCAAAGTAAACAGGAGCCCATGCTAGAGTCAATGGAAAGAAAGTGTGGCAAAGTTTGTGTCAAGAGAGAGTTCCTGAGGAAGTTTTTGGAAGCCAAATGCCGAGCGTATAGGCTTCAGTTACGTACAGACAGGCAAAGGAAACAATTGGCTGGGGCGAGACTCTCCGGTGATAGAGCTGCCTGAGTGGGCTGCAGGAGCCTTCCCAGAGAAAAAGGTGACATTGACCTTCTATGCTCCTATGATTACCATCAATAAATCCTCTGGTTGATCAGGCTGAACTTGGACCCATCTTGTGTCTGTCGGCACCCTCTCTGTATGATGTGAATAAACACTTCTTTATATATGCCCTGGAAATATTATGCAACTGTTGGTGCCTGGGAAGAGAGTAGATGCAACCCAACAAGACATCCTAGGATGGTCTTCTTTTCTCATTTGCCATGGAATACAATTGTTCTAGCTATGTGTGGTATACCAGGTGGGTATGGGGACCCCACAAAATTGGCTGGTAAACCAGAGCATATTGCAAATCCTCAAAACAGCACTTTGGGGGGGTAGGACTGAAGCTATACTGTTTTTCCAGAAGGAGCTTAGTGGCACAGGAAGAACTCCATTGTGAAATCGACACACAGGCAGCATCTTTCATGATAGTCTCCAACACAGTGAGAAATGTTACTAAGACGGAAGAAGTCTTGACAAGGTCACATTAAAGCAAATGTGTGAAGATTCATGTTGAACCTGCGTCATTCAGGAAACATAAGATAAAATGGCAAATATTGGACTTATGAGACTCTGTGGTCCATTGAAGCCTGGAATCAGGGAACAGCAGAAAAAGCATACATAATCTGAGATGAGCCCCTGATGTGTCCAGACGAAATCTCATAAGGTGGAGCCAACCCCGGCTGACCCTCTAGCAGAATAGCCAGCCTATGGACATTGGCTATGAAGGCTGACCAGAGGCCCCATGCTAACTTGTGGGTTGATGAACTTTTTTAGTTTGCAGGGAGCTCGGGCTTGGTAGAACACTAAAACTGTGTGTGCCATAATTTTTGCCAACCTCCAAAACCTTAAGTGACTGGCAAGAATAGGTGTGCATGAACACAGCATGATAAAAATATTAAGAAGATGAAGCTGTCCTAGTTGGGAGTAGTTATCCCTCCCATTCATTAATGTATACGTGTGTACACTCCCCTGTAAGAAAGTACACAGGAGGTGATTGTGCCCCTGGGACATACCCTGCACACCTCCTTTGAGGAGTTTTACCTAAAAGTTCAAACATGGAACGAATCCTACATGGGTATCTGAAACGAGAGTCGACAGACAGAAATCATTTGTCCAGTCTTTCAGACAGCCAGGTGTGTCTGATGAGGGAGTCAGGAAACCCACAGAGTGACTGCTGAGGGTAATGGACAGTTCTTCATATCCATACTCCTAGACCCAGCATTGCTCTTTGGCAGAATAAACCCCACAAGTAGTGCAACAACTTTGTGATACACTGTGCCAGGATATCTGAACTCTTTTAGATGATGGGTCCCAAGACCAATTTGTCCTTGCTTGGACTAGTACACACAGGACCTCCAAAGTTCCCAAATATTGTCTTTTAAACCAGGACAAAAAACTGTGTTTTGGGCAATCAGTCCCCAGTGGTAAGGGTAGTGCTACTGTTTTGTTCATTAGAAATGGCATGCCAATAAAATTGATCCTCTAGACAGGTCATACGTAGCCCAGGTTTATCTTGAATTTGCTATGTATCTGAAGACAACTTTCGATTTCTGATCCTCCTGTGCTTCCATTCTGTGCTTGAATGTTGGGTATGCTTCAACCATCCCCAGTTTCTATGGTGCTCAGGATGAAACTCGGCCAATTGTCTGCACTAGTCAAGAACTCTGCAATCTGATGGACCCTATCAAATTTCCATGTAAGCCTCTGCATCTAACCTGTGTATTCCCACCACCACCAGACACAAGCAGAGGGGATTTCATCTTGGTGATAGGTCTTAGCTCCTAGAGAGACCCATGCAGTCACTAGTGTCTCTTTCTGGGGTGCCTCTTGTAGCTATGATGTGGCAGCCCAATACTCTCCCCAAACAGAGAAAAATAATCACATAACCCCATCGGAGCACAAGGAACATGTAGCTTATGAATTTTCAGTGGGTATATTATAATTATAATTTTATATTATATTATGTTATATTATATTTATTACTGAAAAACACAAATCAATATATTTTATTTCCTTGAAATCATTAGCTGTGAAATTTTTCTTGACAGTGAACATTCTAGATGGTAAAGTATAAATCATTCTGGCTATGGGTTGACATTTTTCTTCTGACAGAGTTAGATAAACTTATACACACCCATTATGGTTTGAATGAGAACTATCGCCCAGAGGTTAATGCAGTCGAATGCTTGGTCCAAAGTTAGTGGAACTGCTTGGGAAGGAAAGTTATGGACACTTTAGGAAGTACAGCTTCCTTGGGGAAAGTATACCCCGGGGGGAGGGGGGCAGGCTTTGAGGGTGTATAGGAACTTCCTGTTCCTTTTCTCTTTCTCTCAGTCCAATCCCTGGTGGTAGAAAAACAAATCCCTACAACTATGACCAAGTCCAAAAATCCTTGTTTCTGCATATCAGTAGGAATTGATACAATGTGTCTCCACATGCGCATGCATGTTGTATGTGTGTGTGTACATATATACAACTGGCCGCCTTTCATGACAATGCATTAATTATGTTTCTGTTGATGTAATAAATTATCATAACTAAAGCAATTTAGGGAAGATGGGGTTTGTTTTATATCACTGTTCCAGTGCAGTAATGTCCATGACATGGCATGGCCTGGCATGACAGAGGAGCAGGTACCTGGATCAACACATTTCATCCACACAGGATGACCGGGCTTCTATTATACAAAAAATATAAATCTGGAGAGCATGTTGGGAAGACCTTTTTCAAATGAAAACGGATATTGTAGCTGGAGAGGACCAAGAATAACGCCTTGAACATTGGAAAGGCTTGTCTATCATTTTTTCTGCATTATTTTTTGTTTGTTTGGTTGGTTGGTGGTTGTTTTATTGCAGTCCTGAGACAGGACCTAAGGTTCTAGCATATTCTTACACAAAGAAATCACACCATTACGCCCTTAACTATAAAACTATAAACTATATAATTATATAACTATATATAGATATAACTATAAAACAAGATGGATCCTATACTCTATGTTAGATGAGATTCATTGATTTTTAAGTATGCTTAACTTAAAGGTATATTTAAAGAATAGATTAAAAATATGTGCACTTAGAAAACATATCAGAACCCCCCCAAAAAGAAACTTCAAGAATATGAAGAAAAAACTTTGATTTAACCATTAAAAGAACAATTTCAACTGGGCAATGGTATTGGCACATGCCTTTAATCCCAGCACTCAGGAGGCAGAGGCAGGCAGATCTCTGTGAGTTTGAAGCCAGCCTGGTCTACAAGAGCTAGTTCCAAGACAGTCTCCAAAGCTACAGAGAAATCCTGTCTTGAAAAAGCAAAAAAGAGAACAATTTCAAGAATATGAAATCAAGGCTTTGATTTAACCATTAAAAGAACAAGAGTGTCTGTCTTTGCAGCCTCACTTCCCTGCAGATGATCATGGCTGGTAGAAAAGCATTTTCTACCCACAAGACCAATTCCAGATGAAATAGGAGGTGTAGGTGCTTGATCTAAGAAGAGGCCATTCACCAGAAGTGCTAATTATTATAGCAGCCTAATAATTAAGAAACGTTTCCTAATCCAGTAAAACAAGAAATGGAACTCTACAAAATCCATAAATAGCTACAGATGAGTGGAATTTTTTTTTGTTTTTTGCAGAAGCATGGGAAGTCTGGGCTGAACTGCAAAGACTGGTCCCTGGGATCAGCTCTCCAAAGAGAATCTCTAACCTGACTTCACACATTGTTGCCGAAGGTCTACTTCTGACAGCTCTTCCTGGGGAGACTTGAAGAGTTTAGCTGCTGAGAGAATTGTCCTTGACTCCTGAAGACCCCGAAGTGGGTGTTAAAGCTCCTTTATCCTTGGGCTTCTTGGTAGAGAAGTAACAGCCCCAATTATAAAAATCACCTTGACTGAAACATGTATGGGAAACTCAAGTTCACACTAGCGTGAAGAAGCTGCCATGAATCTGAAACATTCAGCGATAAGCCCAAGACCTATGACGGGCTGTTCTCTAATCAGTACAAAATGAATCCATCATGGTAGTGTTGGCTGACTTAACCAAACAACACTGGTGTCAGGAACCAATCTTTCAAAGGTAATCAATACTGTAATTACAATACAGTATCTGAGGAAGTAGGAAGGGGGAGGTGGTGTATCTTACTGCCAATGGTGTCTTTCTGAAGGCTGGGGCATTTCTCTGAACAATTACAGTTCATTCCACTACGATGGGTTTGACTCCCAAGAGTTCATGTATGAATCAGACCGTATCTGGTAGGATTTAGATTCATTTAGAAAGTGTTAAAACTTCAGTTTCCTCCTCTCATAGTGCATTTGGGAGTCACCGTACTTCCGGCTGACATCACATGGTCGGCAGTGTAATAGAAAGGAGCATCTGCTACATTTAACCTCGAGATGTTGGGGGCAAAGTGCTCCTCCGGTTCTGCTTAACCTTGATGTTAAGACCCAACATGAAAAGTGTCTGCTTAGTGAAGAGAGAGAAACAGGAAGCGTGAGTACGATTACAAGAGGAGGCTGACAGTATCAAATCCACAGGACTTGGGGATTCAACTGGAAATCAGTTTATGATATTGTAAGATTAAGACAATACTTTTAAAATAGTGTTGAAAAACTGGCTAGAAAATTAAGTCTTTTGATATTGATTGATAATACATAAAGCCACAACCTTTCCTTGTTTGGAACAGAATTTCTCTTTCACTTTGTTCTCTCTCTCTCTCTCTCTCTCTCTCTCACACACACACACACACACACACACACACACACACTTGCTCTCCTCCTTTTTTTCCGGGGAATGATGTAACATAAGTACACATGATGCGCACATTTGAGGAACTGTGGGAACATTAAACTGAGATAAACATACTGACTAGCTGCTATTACAGAGTTTTGCCTCACTGTTCCTGCTCTGGCCACAGGAATAGCATGCACACCTTCCTAGGCAAGAGCTCTGTGGTCTAAGTGCGACACGTGGTTGCAAAGAAATGGAATCAGACAGCCAGTTCTTTAGTGCAGAAGCCACCTGGATCTAGAAGGGCAGGGGACACTGGAACTTTTTCGGCTGTGATCACACCAGCACCCCTCCCCACAACGCCTGCTAAATCACACCTTGGATTTCATTGCTGTTCCTTCAAACTACTTAGAACTTGACTGTGGAAAGGCCTTGTCTCTGACAGGCAGTTGGCAGTGACTTTATCTGGTAGGTGACTGCCGATGTTCAAGGACACACTACATGCAGAGTCCCCTGGATTCTCTAAGAACTTGTAATGTGGCCCAGCATCAGTAGCACTGTCATCTATCATCATCCGTATGATAGACTCATACTGCTTAGTTAATGGAAGTCCCTATGAAAATTGCTGGTACATGGGGGTAGGTGAAGTTTTCCTCTTAATCTAAGGACATCAGAGTCATCCATTCCAAGAGCCATTTTTGTTTAAAGGGAGTGTAGGCAAACCCATCACTTAGCTCCTGAGTGTCCTGCAAAGCAAATTGGTTCAGCAATACCTACACTCACACACACACACACACACACACACACACACGATACAAGGCAACCAGGACACTAGGAGAGAAGCCCAACAATTTGAGGTCCCTGCAAGGGCAAAATGAACTCATGCCTGGAGAAAGGTAAATGCCCACAGGCACTGATGTTAGCTTATCCTGTATCCTTATGCTTTCTCAGCACTGAAACTCTTTATCTGACGGGGTTTTCATGTAGAGATAATCCTTCATTCACAGAGAAAACAATATTTTTAAATCTCCCGCAAACCATGGGGACACATCAGGTGCTGCAGCTAGAAAATCTCTGGTTCTAAAGAACTGGAGGTAATGGAAGACACAAAGGGTACATAGGGGACAGGGAAGGAAACAAAGCACAGAAGAATGGATTTGGGGGGAGGAGAGAGAGAGAAAGAGAGAGAGAGAGAGAGAGAGAGAGAGAGAGAGAGAGAGAATAAGTTGAGGCCTTTGGTAGACTTCAATCCAGGATCTGAGTTTGTATTTGATTCCCCTTTCTCTCCCCTCGTCCTTCTCTCTCTCCATCCCTCCAATGCCCTCTTCATGGAGAAGGACAGTTTCTGCTGTCTGCATCGCACCCACGTTGTGAAGGAAAGTCATGCCTGCATTGGGCTCCTTCCTACTATGTACCACTGAGCAGTTCTCATGTTTGAACTCTAGTTTCTGCCCTTCGCCTAAGCTGCAGTAATGATAACCATGTACACTATGAATGTGTGACCTTCATGTTTTTGCTTTCACTTAGGAGAAATTTATTCCAGACGGAGTCACAATATGTAAAGCAGGCGGTTATTTTCCTGTGTAGCAGAGCAACATTTCCATGTTACCTGCTTGGGTCATGTTCATGGTCTTTCCATTGCGATTACATCCCCCTTTAGTGTGACAGTCAAGCCTATGACTCCCTAATAATGCATAACTTGTAAACAAGGAGACTTGTTTGGAGTCACCAGAGTCAAAGCCTGGATATCTTTGATTCGCTCTTCATCACTGTGAAACCCCTTTCCCTTCTCCTTCCAAGAATGAATGTTGGCCAATACTCAGTTCTTGGGGAAGATGATTAACTTCTAAACTTAAAAAGACAGCCCACTGTTACATCTGCATTGAATTGTAATAATACCCCTACCATCTTGCTGTGTATCATGGGTCAGCCTGAATGACAAGGATTGAATCATGCTGAATACAACTTCAAAACAGTCCCCCCAGCTAAACAGGTTTACATCACTGGACAATTGAAACAGCCAAGCTCCATGAGGCTCTGGATGTTTCACACAAAACAGCCCCCCCCCCCAATCTCTGCTCAGTAAGTTAGTCTTCAGTAGCCTACCTTTGACTGAGAATTCATCCCTCTCAGCTTAACCAGGAATCAGATATTCCCAAAGAAACCATTGTCATTGGACCCAACAGGACTTATTACCTGCTTGTAACCATGTGACACAGCCCACATCTTTTACCTCATTATGCCTCTCTGTGCACACCGCCTCTCTGTCCACACCACCTCTCTGTGTACACCACCTCTCTGTACACACCACCTCTCTGTGTACACCGTCTCTCTGTACACACCGTCTCTCTGTGCACACCACCTCTCTGTGCACACCGCCTCTCTGTTCACACTGCCTCTCTGTTCACACCACCTCTCTGTGCACACCGCCTCTCTGTGCACACCAGCTCTCTGTTCACACCAGCTCTCTGTGCACACCGCCTCTCTGTGCACACCGCCTCTCTGTACATACCGCCTCTCTGTGCACACCACCTCTCTGTACATACCGTCTCTCTGTGCACACTGCCTTTCTGTACACATTGCCTCTCTGTACACACTGCCTGGACGTCAGGTGCTTCTTGGGAACTGGGTGGACAGTCAAATGAATGCCTCAGCCATAGAAGCGCTCCCAGGCCCTCGGAGAAGATTCCAAGCTAAGCCTCAACATGCAGTTACCAAGTCCAGCTACGTGTCTTCTTGACTCTAACCAGCTTTGCTGAGAGTTTCACATCTAATCAATGTGGATTCTAACAAGGGTACAGAAAATCTGTGAAAACTGAGAGTACTGATACATTGATCTATAATGTGGATAATATTCCCTGGGCTGTATTCCATCAGGTAATTCTTCACCCCCCCCCCCCAGAAACAGGGGCATATGGCTCACCCTCACCACCCTGTCCTCCACACCCTCATGCTGACTCCAACCATGGTTAGATGAGGTTCTTTTTTTTCTTGTCTGGCTGTATAGTTGGGTGACTGGGTAGTTGGCCCCTAGCGTCCTCCTCTCCTTGGTCTCTTCTCCTTCTATTTATTCTCTCTCTGTCAGCGCCACCTATCCTCGCTCCTGCCTCACTATTGGCTGTTCAGCTCTTTATTAGGACCATCAGGTGTTTTAGACAGGCAAAGAATCACAGCTTCACAGAGTTAAACAAATGCAGCATAAACAAAAGTCACACACCTGAAAATAATATTCCCCAAACACACACTCACACAGCATATACATACACTCTCACACACAGTACACACACACATTTACTCACACACCAAACACACACAGGGAACACACACATACACTCACATGCAAAACACACACATACATTTACTCATACATAGTCACACACATACCACACTCACACACTCATACATACACCACACACACACCCCACACAAAACAAAACATGCACACAAAGGAGGAAGTAAAAAATTAATTAAAAAACTAATTTTTAGAAAGAAGATCTTTTCTTGTGTATGAGTGTGTGGGAGCTTCTACAATACTTTTGTTTTTGTTGTGTTCTGTATCTGTCTGGATAAATTTCTCTCAAGTGCTCACAAATTTCTCCCTTATTGTCTTTCTCAGAACAAGAGACTGAATTCCTGATATCAGTGGTATTTGTTTCCATTAAAAAAATATTCAATCAGTTACTGGATAGAGTATCTCTGCTGACAATTAGGGAAGTCACCAATCTGCTTACAGAAGCTGGCCAGTTCAGGCACGCTATCAACTATTGCTAAAAGTCTTAGTTGGGGTCATCCTTGTGGGTTTCTGGGGGTTTCCCTGGCACCAGGTTTCTCCCTAATCCTGAAAAGCTCCATCCCCCATCAAGGCATCACTTTTCAGACAAACACTGTGCTGAACACGGAGAGTCTTGCCGAAGAAAGGGAGGAGGGGCTGTTACAAGCCAAGGGTGTCACGATGATGGAACCCACAGAGACAGCTGACCTGAGCTCGCAGGAGCTCATGGACCCTGGATCAACAATCAGGGAGCCTGCATGGGTCTCACCTAGGCCTTTTACATGTGTGTGACAGTCGTGTAGTTTGGTCTCTTAGTAAGGCTTCTAACAGTGAGAGCAGGACCTCTCCCTGGCATTTAGCTGGTTTTGGGTAGACTGTTCCCAATGCTGGATTACCTGGTCCCACCTCGATGTAAGGGGAGGAGCTCAGTCCTGCCTGGACTTGAGGTGCCATGCTTTGTGCAAGCCCATGGGAAGCCTGTCCCTTTATGAACGGAGATGGAGGAGGAGTGAATGAAGGGAAAAGTGGAGGGGATGGGAGGAGAAGAGGGAGGGGTATGTAAAATAAATTAAAATAATGTTATTTGAAGAGAAACAAAGAATTTTCAAACTTCTCCAGCTCTGAGAACTTGGCTAAGTGCCCCATGGGTATTTGTGAGGGGTGTGACTGGACCTGGGGGAAGACGACTAGAAATTCATTTCTTACTGCGTCAGGAAAAAGATAAAAATTATATTCTGTAAATATAGGCAATCCACTCCTTCACACTGGAGTTAAATTTCCCATAGGTAACTGGGTATCTTTCCTATTTCCTCAGCTATGGGAAATAAAGTGATTCACTTATTGAAAAGACACCTTTGTCTTCATATAAGAGAAATTAGAGATCAATTCTGTTGAAGAAATATATGAAGCAAAAATCCCGAACTACATGGTCTATGAATCATTAAAAATCTATTTGGAGCAGTCATATGGGTCCAGAGCAACCAGCACAGCAGGGGCAGTTCACTGCAGAATATTCCAGAAAGTCCTGGCAAGGTGGCTGCTTGTCAGGGTGGCAACAGAATCGCTCCAGGGTTGGTGGGCAGGTGTCCCCATAATTAATGATACTTGCCAGACAAAGCTATGTCTTAAGAGTAGTATGGTACTACTCTCTTGAAGGTGAGGTCAACAACACTCAGACTGTGGCATCTGAAGGGATGCATGCGACAAGCACCCTTAATTGTTGGGCTGTCCCTCCAGCTTCTGTATTTGTGGTTTTATGCTGACATTGTTTTCAAACTTGAATCACCTGATAGAACTAAGTAACGTAATTTTCTTGTTTTTAGGCTCTCTAATCTACTTGGTTTATTTGTTTGTTTCCTACCTAACTAAAATGAATGTGTTTTAGTATCTGTCATTAAGTAAACATTTTGGGCAACACTGCACATTTTCTTACCTTTTTAATTGATTCCTTGTATACTCCATGTACTTCTATAGCATCGGTGATCACAGGCTCTCCCGCTCCCTTCTCTTCCTCACCTTCCCATCTAGAATCATAAGCCCCTTTCTTCCCAGCGGTTTCCCTTCTTGCTTTTACATTGTTTTGAGTGTATACACGAGACTCTCTGAGTCTCATACAATCATTTTAATAAGCACCGTTTATTGAAATATGAAGATATGGATGACTAGTGATTCCATCAGTGTCAAAAATGACTCCTTCCCCTCATCAGCCATTAATGACCAATGGCCCCTCAAGAAAAGGCCTCACAAGCTCCTCCCATCTCCATAGTGGGATATTGAGCAGTTTCTGTGGAAGGAATCAGAGTGATATTGCTGCCATGCCTTGTCCGGGAAGTGACATTTTATAGTGTTCTTGCCATCCCTCGACTCTTTCATTCTCTTTTCAGGAAATGACCCCAATTTCCTGACCCTGGTCTAAAGTTTTAATTGTGAATATTTAAACTAATCGGAACCAATTAAAGACCAATAATCAGAACTGCAAAGACTGAGTGCAGATGGGCAAGGTGGGCTGATACTGAGTGGGACAAAGGACAGATAACTGAGTGCTACGTGGAAACCCATGCTAAGCAGTTTGGAGATTATCAGTTCCACCGTAAACTGTGAGAGACGGCGGTCCCTTAGCACACTCTCTGTCTATGGTATTTATCTTTTAAAAGATCTGGCCTTCTGCACAGGCACACACTCGGTAATTCCCAGGCTGACATTTTCTTTTCTCTCTTCTCACACAGTTTTCTGACCTTTGAGTAACTGCTGGCGGGAGTGTGTGTGTGTGTGGGGGGCTGCTTGTGAGCCCTGTGTGTGTCTCAGAGCAACGGGAATGGGCATCACGGAGCAAGAGAGAATGCTTGTCTGCGTGAAAGGCTTCTAATTTCGAAGCAGAGCACGAGAGGAGAATGAGCCAGAGTGGCCAATTAAGAGCCAGTCAGGATGACTTCAGGGACATTTGTCAAAAGCCACTGTGCACTCCTACAACACTGTGGTCGCCTCCCTGCCCAGGAGACTGCATCCCTGTTGTTCAGGGCAGCTGCAGTGGAAGAAGATGAAGGCGGGAAGGCGAAATACTACAAGGAGGAGGGACAGGGAATACGGGCACAGTGAGACCGAGCCTCACATCAGGCCAACCCTAGGGATCTCCGAGAGAAAGCCATTCGTACACGGCTAAGAACATTGCTGTTGGGACAAGGTGAAAATACTCCTGCTCACGAGGCAATCTATGCCCAAGAATTCTCAAACACAGCACGTTCTCATGTCAGTCGGCTTCTACACAGACCTCCTGCCAGGGGATATAAAGAGAAGAAACCAGGTCTGTTTCTACCAGTTTCTAAGTGAGTGGGCCATTTAACCATGGCCCCAGGACAGTCAGCTCCACTCTGGAACACTTTGGAGATGGCTCCTTGCAGGAACCCCATCCTTAACACTGAAGGTTTTCTGGGTGAAAGCTCACTATTGCCAAGCGTGACCAGTCCTGGATGTGCTGATGTGCACAGTATGATGAAGAACTTGGAGGTGGGAATGCCAACCTTTTCAAAGACTCCTCAGGGCAAAGAGGGAGGAGAGAGCTTGTTCCTTTCTAGAAACAGGAAGCTGTGTGATCTCTGGCTATGTGCTCTTGCCGAGTGGGCTTATACCATGGGTGGCTTATTTGTGACAAACCTGCTATTATTGGACCAAATTCTTTTTTGCATAGTATTCTCATTTGAGAGTTTTGTGAGAGAATATACTTGTTATATGACCTCTAGGGGAAGCGAGAGGAACATGGACACACTGTTTTTGAGAGATACCGAGTACAGTGACAATAGCTTTGGTTGTTGCTCAAAAGTCTTCACAGAACAGCATTTCTACTTGTTAAACCTGCCATGAAATGTTACCGGTCAGAGCACTAAATTAAATCATGACATTCCATAGAAC
This sequence comes from Chionomys nivalis, assembly GCF_950005125.1. NCBI lineage: Eukaryota > Metazoa > Chordata > Mammalia > Rodentia > Cricetidae > Chionomys > Chionomys nivalis. Next base: position 106,945,729 of record NC_080086.1, read on the forward strand.
TACATTCAGGACATGCATGAAACACAGACACTCACGTGTACACATGTGTGCACACATATACATAGGCACACACATATACACATGCACACACACACGCATAAATGTGTATGTGGTGCCTACACACCTAGGGTAGTCACACCATCAGTGTTTGCATGAAGCTACGACTTACATGTAATTACTGGGTAACTTACCATGTGGTGAGAAGAACCACGGAGGAAAGCAGAGAAAGGAGGGGAAGTGTGTGGAGGGAAGCAAGCCTTCTGGAGTGAAGCCTGTGGAGGGAGACAGGCATCTTTGTCTTTGTGACTCTGCCTCCAGATCTATCCACTTCTCAGGATGTCCTGGACCTTGTATGTGTGTGGACCTGTTCTCATAGGCAAGATCTTTCTTTCCCCTGCCTAGAGCTAGAAAACCTGGTCTTGTGGGGAAGGTAGTCCTCTGTCTTAGGAGGAAGATTTTGTGTATGTGTGTGTGTGTGTGTTTGTGTCTGTGTCTATGTCTATGTGTGTGTATGTTAGGATGCCGTGACTGTAGGTGTATGGGAGAGTACATTTGTGTCCTTGCATGTATGTGTGTGGAGGAATGTGTATATAAATGAGGCACCCTCATTGAACTCCAGAGTCGAGCTTTCTTTAGCAATCAGTTGCTCAAATCACTCAATATAGGAGAAAGCCTGCCTTAAGTCAGAAGACACTGTCTAAATGAGTAAGTTTTATCTTTTTTAATGACTCAAATGCTACATCTATTGGACACACAAATGCACATAGATTGTATAATACATGTTACAATAGATATAATAACACACACATACATATATCTCTTTTCCCATATGTGTGATTGTATGTAAAGAGAGAAGGCAGGAGTCTGCAATGACCTCTAGCCGATGCTGCACCTTCACACACCATTTCCAGCAGCAGATGAGAGGGCCCCCTTGAAAGCGAGCTGGCAAAGCATTAATTCCCCCAGGTACCACTCGAGAAAGCTGAGGGTTTTAAATGAAACACACCTCCCAAGTTCTGTGATTAGCCTCACCGCCACAGCGAACAGGAGCATGTGACTGTCAGATGGAGAAGGCTGAGATCTCTGAGCAGTATAAGGGGAAGGAAACCCTGGCTGAACAGAATGAAAATTAGCATGGAATTCAAAAGCAGGACAGTTATGCAGATGCAAGGTCGTTGTCTGAGACAGTCTTATGAGAAAATCGGGCAGGGTATTGCTTAATGGTAGCTGCAAACCCTGTGATAGGGCCTTTATAAAAAGTTAGAGAAATGGACAGAGCACTAGAAACCCTGTTCCTTTTATACACACACACACACACACACACACACACACACACACACAGAGCTCTGTGCAAAATTAACATGTACTCTCCCAATCTATGTGTGTCACATTAAACTTAGGTCTTTTTTCAACAAGATGTTTTGCACAACAACCTGTCAATTTAGAAAATACCTTTAAAATTACCTTAGTAAAACTAGATAGATTATTATATCAAACTAAGAAATCATGACACAATGCTCCTCAAATATCAGCAGCAATCATGTTAGAACACGGTAATTATTACCTTTTATTGTAAGATGAAATTTCAACACGATTTTGAAACCTCGATGTTTTCACTCTCTCTTCTCTTGATTCTGTTTTCCATGCCAGCCTGGAAACATTTATCAGGACTCTATACAGGTATGTGACAGTGCCTTGGGTTTCCCTCTGTGTAGGGCCCACTGTGAAGTGTCTGAGAAAGTTTGCTTGAGCTTTGGTGTGTGTGTTACTAGTAACATATATTATATATTATATATTATATATTATATATTATATATTATATATTATATATACACACACATATATATCACATTACATATATTATAATACATAACATACACATGTATATATACATATTCTATTTCCCCGTGTGTGTGTGTGTGTGTGTGTGTGTGTGGAGAGAAGGGAAGTGTCTGCTATGTTTTCTAGTCAGTATTGCATCTTGACATACCATTTCCAGAGCAGCTGAGAGGACTTCAGACATGACACATATATGCCACTACATTTTCTATAAATGCTTACATTTCCCCCTTTGTTTATTTCACTGTAGAATGAGCATATTGAAGGACATGTACTTTTTAATAGGTTTTGGTCTAGGTTCTCTGGTGGCTCCACAGAATGTGAACAGCATAGAAAACAACCTCAGGGTGGAGCCACTGAGTCTCCTGCACACCATCCCCAATACAGCGACATTGTTCCCTTGTGTGGGGACAGAAGAGACCACAGTTACATTCTAGGCCTCTTTGGGCACACAAGGAACTGACAATAAGAGAGCACAATGACTCGGGATCGACAGACTTAGCAAGATCACATACCACTCAGTCCCCTATTCCCTCGACTCCCCAAACAATTCTCCAGTGTCCATGGTGTCTCTGAAGACTGTCCTGCCATCAGTGGCTTCCTCCTTGCCTGAAGTTCAAGCACCTTCCAACAGCACTTCCCTAATAACGCAGAGAACCCCTCGACAGGAATCAGAAGGCACCAAATTCTCCTTCACCTTGAACTTGACAAAACAGCAGCAAACACTGGCCTCGTCAGCAAGCTCAGGTCTGAGGAGCTCTCGAGGTTCACAAAGCACCTGTCTGCTCCCACTCTTCCAGAAAGTGGCCTTTTCCCATGCCCAGTGTGGTTAGCTTGTGTTTTGGGGTCTGGGGAAGTGCTGTTAGAAGGTGCTTGAATTTCAGGCAAGGAGCATTGGCTGTTCTTCCAGGGGACCTGCATTCAGTTCCCAGCACCCACATGATGGCTCTTAACTGTCTGTAAATCGAGTTCCAGGGAATTTGACCCTTTTATGGCTGCCAGGACACTGCATATTTGTGGTTTACATACGTACACATAGGTCAAACAGTCACACACAGAAAATTTACCAACAAACAAGCTTGCCTAATGATATACAGTGCTTGTCCCTCCAAGAATGTTAGTACAAATGTTAATACAAAGAAGTGTTTCAGACACTTGTCTCTCTCACTTTTAGACAAAGTTTGTGTGAGATAAGCCTTCTAAACCCATACCCACCATACAGCTGGAGATGAGGATACAATTTTGTGGTGTTTTCCCAAAGAATGGTGGAAAAAATATTCTTGCACATGACTTAAGGTATAAATGATCATAAATTGTAAGGTTCTGCTGAGAAGCTGCACAGCTTTAGGGTCCTGCCATTGTCACCACTGCCCATAAGGCAGCTTGGTAACCAGGACAACTGTCTTCCATGATCATTTGTCAGAGTTTGTTTTTAAAAAAAAATCTGGAAAATAACAGTTTCTTGTAGAAATATTCTTAATTCAGCAATATTTAGTATTGTGATAAGGTAAAACCAGATTTTAACAAATCCACAGATTGTGTATTGCCACTATTTGAAAGAGCTTGTCCCTGGAAGGTTGATCTGAAGGCAGCTTGTTCTTTAACACAGTGACATTGAGAGATGTTGATCCTCTAGAGTGAAAGGTGCTTAGACCATGGCAGTGTTACCCTTGGAAGGGATTAATGCAGTTGTCATAGGACCGAGTCAGTTTTCTTGAGTGTGGAGCTTTTTTTCAGTTTTAATTAATTGATATTTGTATTTCTGTGTTTGTGTGTGTGTGTGTGTGTGTGTGTGCGTGTGCATGTGTGTGTATGCCACAAGCCACACATGAAAAGGTCAGAGGACAGCTTTTTGGAAGTTGTTCTTTCCTTCCAGCTCTACTAGACTTCCTGGGATCGCACTCAGGAAGTTGCAAGCACCTTTACATGTTGAGCTGTCCTGCCTATCTCCAAGGGAGGTTTCTATAAAGCAAATCCAGCTCATGTTCTTGTTCCCTTCTGCACATGGAAAGTCTGTTTTCCCACTTCCCTTCTATGCTGTGTCAAAGACAGAACTTACCTTGTCAGACACAGGAGCATTCCTGTTTGAATGCTTTAGCCACTAGGATCATAACTCAAATGAATATTTGTTTCTCAATAGAGTGACCAGGTACACATATTTCGTGATAGCAATATAGCAATAGAAAGGAATCAAGTAAATATCTAAAGATTGATGCCTCTGGTTTGGCTTGAGGTTGTACCTTGGACTGATAGAATCCATCCATATGTCTCAAAGGCAGATATCATCCCATCATGCATTACATGTAAAAGAGAGAGAGAGGGCAGTCTCCAAAGGCAGTTAGCATATTCCTTGTACAGAGTCACAATTCCATGAGCACCTCGAGGTAACACCGGTGTCATCATCTGGAGTAGACCCTCTTCTTACTGTCACACTAACACTTAATCCTCTTCTCTGTTTGTATACTTTCATTAACATTTCAGGACTTTCCAATGTAGACAAATGCCAATTCCTTCAGAGCTGGAGAGGAAATATTTCTCCAGTATTTTACTTGGTGAATTAGGAAGTACTGAGCTCTGAAGCAAACAGTTATAGTCCAGAGCAGAGCCCCCTTTTCCTCCCGTGTTCCAGCATCTTCACGAGTTGTTCCAATGTAGTCGTGTCCCGTTAATTTTATGACAACCCAGCTCTCCCTCATCTGAGCACCTACTAAAGATAGTTCCGAACAAGATGTGCTGTCAGCTAATAGCATTTCAAAATAATACTCACAGGTGCCACCAAGAAGATTTTGTTTGCTTATTCCTATATATATCTTAAAGCTAGATGCTCAAGATGATAAAATTACAAAGTTTTTGCCTGCTTTGGTATTAGTGTGGCTTTGGATATACACCATGTCACTGTGGGTGCTGCTCAAGCAGAATGGCTTTTTGTAGACTTTAATTCCTGATTCTTAATTCTGGGATGTGTTCTTTTGGGATCATGAGTTGATTAAACCATAAATATAGTAAGCATTTTAAGTTTGCAAAAAGGAAGGAAAAGTTTAACGATTTTTTTATTTTAATATGTTTTTTCTCTTCCCACACCCCACACTCTTGGCTCTTGCTACAAGGAATATTAATAGGTACATGAGTAGAAACCAGAGATTTTAATTCGGGGGGACCTCCCCCTTCCCCCTCATAGTATTCCTAAGTGCTTCCCAGTCTTTGAAAACTAGAATTTGTAACTTACAATAAAAAATTAATTAATTAAAAAAAACATTTGAAACCTCAGTTACTGGAAGCATGTGGAAAATACAGGTGTCATCCTTGGAGTGGCTTTGAACTGAGTAGCTCTTGAGTTCCTCTTATTTTCTAAACCCATTCAGACTCCCAGGGACTCACTATCTGTCACACAGGAATAAGGAAGCCCTGAATGTCCTATTTCCAAGCATCAGCTAGGAGCTGCTCACTTCTGCAAGGTGGATTAATAACTCTAATGGGGGTTTGTGAGGGGGAGAACCAATGGACACGCATCAAGCACTGCCTCATCAACTGTAAATATGTCATGTTCCCACAAATCTGCTCTTCCCGAATGTTGGTCTGGATTCTGATCTGGGTTCTGACATAGACACGCTCCATCTTGCATCCTGATATCATAGCTTCCTATGAAGACAGCAAAGCCCAACAATGAGCAGGAGACCCAGCACTGTGGGGAGTTTTCTGAGTCATATGGTCATAAAGAAGAGACTGTCAGTGTCTGTCCCCTGCCGCCATCCCCCACATGTCTTGACTCCTCTCCCTTCTGAACTTCTGAGCTAGTGGGCACTCTGGAGACAGCTGAGAAAGAGTGGTTATCAATACAGCAGGAGACTATTTCAATTCATTGCTGATTTGTTGGTCTTAAACAAGTGGGCAGGTGAGCTAATTAAATAAGTATTGCTCATGGTATATCCCAAAAGAGAAGGACATGCAAGATAGGGAAACAAATAAGGAAATGGTGAGAATTCTAGAAGTCTCCTCCTTAGATGGGACTTCCTCTCTGCATATCTGCACTAGGATTTTTCCAACCTTCCTCTGATCTAAGTTGAATTTTCCCACAAGAGGTAGTAACATTCCCTAATGTCATGAAGTCTTTCTTTGGTCTTACTGCCATGGCTGGTTTGTCTGCATCTGTTCAGATGCTCATCCTTCGAGCTTTCCCCGACCTCCCAACAGCGGCAGGATAGGGCTGATGTTTCTCACACGTGATCCACCTTTCTCAATTCTGAGTCTAGTCTTTACTTTGTTCTTAAGAGAGGCTTCCTAATCAACCATTCCTCAATCCTAATCAACCCTTCCTCAATTCTTGTATCTCTGGTGCTGCTGGCTCCTCTTCATCACTGAACGGATTTGTCGAAAGCCAAAGGGGGATACACATCCCAGAGTCCTGTGAAAGAGGCTTCAGAGTCCTCTGCCACAGCTTGCCTTCTGTTCTTTCAGCCATGTTCGACATAGGTGAGCATCTTTCTGCCACCTCCATTCATCCGTTCCATGATTTTCAGGGGTGCCGCCTTCTAGAAACCACTATTTCTGGATTCCATGAATTTTCATAGTACTATTTCATTCTCTGTTTTCTCTCCCATGCTCCTCTCCTCGAATTCTTCCTGGAGAGTTTGGAGAACAGAGAAACACTGATTCTTCTCTTCATTTGAACAAAGCCTCGATTCCACCTTCCTCTTTGTGTTTTCTCGGGTGACTTCATATCACACACTCATTTTGTTGTTGACATTTGGTTTGTGTGTTGGGGGTTGGACCTAGGACCCAATGCCTGGTGAGCAAGCACTTTACATGGAGCTCAGCTACTAAATCTCAAGCGACTAAATCTCACGTGGCTGCTGACAAATTCCAAGCATTCATTTCACATCCAGACAGAAGCGATGCTGACATTTGTGCTCGAGTGTATGGGGGACATCTAATAAGGGCACCTCCAAAAGTCTGCAGTGGTATTGAAGCTCAGCCCTCAGAACTGGTCTATCAACAGTCAGATTTCAATGTATTTGAAACAGATTTGCTTTACAAGGTGGTTGCTCCTGACCATCCCCACTCCTTTAATTCAATGTATTCCAAAGAACATCTTTCTGTGATTTCTTGGACCCATAGATGTCTTTCTCATTTCCTCATTACCAGCCGGAATCCTAACAGCACCTTCTGGACCTGTAAGAGTCTCCCCAAATGATCTTTTGTATTTCACACTCGGTCCACCCCAGTCCTCATTCATGAGGCAGCCAAAGCCAACTTTCAAGACTAAAGACTGGATCTTGTCACTCATCTCCTTTTAACAATGCAACTGGTTTCCAGGGCATCACTCACAGGAGCACATCCCAGGCAAGGTAGGATCCCCTCAATCCTGGGCTCACATCTCTAGACTCCAGGTAGCATCGGTAGCACTTGCTGCATGGGAATGAGGAACTGAGTTAAGTCCCCAGTATCCACACAGAGTTCAGACATTGCTGTGTGCACTTGTAAACCTAGTGCTGTAGGGAGGGACAGAGGCAGCAGGATCTCTAGGCCTTGATAGCCAGCCCACCGAGCCCAAAACAGTGAGTTCCAGGTTCAGTGAGAGACCCTGTCATAAAGGATAACACAGAGAGCAGGAGAACAGGCTGCAGATGTCATCCTCTACCTTCACATGAACATTCATGGCCATAAACACACATATGAATATATCACACAAAGTTCACACACACCGTCACATGACACCCCATACCCATGTCTCCATTCCTCCCTTTCCTGGAAGACTGTTTTCATCCTTAGACTCCTGATCTTATCTACCTATCATGACTCTCACACCTTAGATGGCCATGGTCACACTGTCTCAGAAGAATGAGGATGCCATGTGTTCTGCTAACCATTTCACATGGAACAGCCAATGATCTAGACTTATTCAGTGAACAAGGACTGTCAACTGATTCTTCAAGCTCTGTCTTCACTCAGGGTGTGTTCCATTTTGCCTTGTCTCTGCTCACTTCTCTTTACATAGAAGAGGGAAACTCAGTTCCAAGGACCATGAAACTCCTATTCTGCCATCCACATTGTCTCTGGTAGTGCAATCAACCGGCTCCCTGCAGGGGGCTGGAAGAAGTACAATAGAGCACTATAAGTAGAGGTGTGATATAGATATGAATAATTTACATTGGTATAAATTTTACTTTATTGATACAAGTTTCAAGTCAATTTTGCTATATGTATATGTATTTCTGATCTTGATTAAGGTATTGTGATTGGGTAGTTCATTTAAAAATGTAATGTATAGTCAGGAAATATAGGTTGTTAATGGATATTCAATGATAATAGTCAAGCTTGTAGTCATGTTAGTTAGATTTTCTAGATATATAGAGATATAGTTCAGTTAGATAGACATTCTTTATATCTTTCAAAGACTACAGAATATGGCATTTAATGCTTTAATAACTTAGGGCTTTTCATGACAATGAGACATGTCTGCTCCTGGCAGCACCAGCTACTTCAAGAGGAAGATGGGCATCGAAGAGGCTCCTTATGGAGTTTGCTAGCCATTTGGGCAAGAAACTGCTCTTGCCTGGACTGTTGTATAAACTGAACACAAATAACCCGCAGACAGAGGACTGCTGAACTTGCCTAAAAGTGAGATGGTCTTTCGGGGTTCTTGATTCATGAAAGAGTCTGCAAGACATTCTGCAGGATACAAAGAAAGTGACTGAACTGTCTTTGAAATTTCCTGCTTTCTGGAAAAGTCTGATGGATACTATGGGCCTGAAGGCCAAAGGTGGATGCCCCCAACAGTACAGAAGAACTTTAGGTGACTGTACAGGCAGCAATTTAATTAATACAGATCTCCGTGTGATTATTTTGAGCATAAACTAGCCAGGCTAACTGGGCAGGATGGAACAAGCAGCCTGCCAGCCCCGGGTGTAAGCCAATTGGGTGGTGGGACGCAGCCTGCCACTCCTCTTACTACAGAGGTAGAGCTTATCTGTCCTGACCTCCCAGTTCCAAATAATCACACAACAGCTTATATTCATTGCAAAATGTTAGGCCTATAGCACAGGACTATTACTAATTAGCTCTTATAACTTAAAGTAACCCATTTCTACTAATGCATATTTTACAACATGTCTTCTCTGGCAGCTGGCTCACATCTCTTGACTCTGCCCTCTTTCCTCTCCCTATTTTCAGTTTGGTTTTCCGGCCTAACCTTATTCTGCCTGGCTATAGCCCAAATCAGCTTTATTATCAACCAGTGAGAGAAATCCATATCTATGGCATACAAAAGGATTATCCCACAGCAGACCACAGAGACCACATGGCCTTTGAGGGGAGCTCAGGTGCTGTGCCCTTATGAATGGGGTCTCTGATGAAGTTGTTCAAGGAACCTCCAGCTAGTGGCTGTTGGAAGAGGGCTGCTTGTTGGTTCCCAGTTGCTTAGCTCCGAAATAATTACATAGAAACTGTATTAATTAAATCACTTCTTGGCCCATTAGCTCTAGCTTTTTATTGGCTCACTCTTATACTAATTTAACCCATTTTATTAATCTGCATATTGCCACATGGCTGTGGCTTATCAGGTAAAGTTCCCAGCATCTATCTCCATCAACTCCATGGCTTTTCTCTTGCTCCACCCTTTTTTCTCCCAGCATTCAGTTTAGTTTTACCCACCCACCTAACTTCTGCCCTGCTATAGCTCCAAATCTGTTTGTTTTTTATTCATCAATGGTATTTACAGCATACAGAGGAAAATTCCTCATCAGGTGGCTATGCAAATGTCCCAGCACACAATTCATCTTTATCTCTGAGTTAGGCCGAGGCCCTAGAAGCAGCCCTACTCTCCCTCAGTAGCACTTTGAACTAAATAGAATGAGGTCCAGCTTGAGGAAAAGGCTTAGAAGGGCTGTGGTTAGAGCAGAGTTAAGGGTCCTCTAGATTACTGGACTTCAGTTTTCCTCTGTCTGTTGCTGCACTTCAATAGCCTCATCCTGCATATATGAGTGGGGGTTGTCATCTCCACCGCACAGAATTCAGAGATGGCTGAGTCGAAGCCTCCTGCATGTGCTCCTTTATTTCTGGAGTTTCTTTCTTCTGTGGATGTTGTGCATCTCTTGAAACAGAGACCCTACACCATTAGTAAAGGTTGCTATGTATGGCATCTCAGGTCCCTCATTCACACTGACCCATTTGAAACGTTTCCTGTTTAAGATCAAGAACATGACTTAAGAGGTATCTTTGCCCTTCGATTTTCCTTTAATTTACTGTGAGGCCACAGATTCTATCAACAAAATATTCTGTGTGAAAGCAATGGACCTCATGTAGACCTGCCCTCTGGAAACTGGCTTTTCTCTACCCTAGGACGAGCATGACAATGGCCTGACTCCCAGTCTATGATCTTCCTCAGAGGCAGGCTGCTGTGAGCTCTCTGTGGCCAGAAATTAACTGTGCTTGTGCCAAGTGGGTGTCCTGTTAAAATAACCACAGCAACAGCCGGTCTTACTACAAATACGTGAAAAGAAAAGTTGCGTAAATACAGTTTGTGAGTGAGCTCCTAAGCTGGGGGAGAGGCCTGTAGAAAGGCGAAGTAAATAGAAAGAGAAGAGAATGAGGGACCACTTCAGGAGGGAATCTGGGTGAGGAGAAGCCATGCACCTCGTCACGATTGTCTCCAAAATTATGCAAGCAAGGAAAGGCGCTGTCACATCTCCTCCTAATTAAATTCATACATGTGTTCCTCTTCAAAAATGGCCACACACTCCATCTGCCAGTGCAGCATGCTTGGTGTTTTCAGCCAATGCTCTCTTGCTGAGCTGTTCATACCGGGTGGAGGGGCACAGGGGCTCTGAACTCCGAGAGTAGCTCCCTGAAGCACAAGGAAGGAGTGGGTTTGTGTGCATTTGAGTTATTTGTCTTCGTTTTTTTGGCAATGAAAAGATCAAACACCCCATGAAAGATAAACCCTCGGAAGGTTGGAGCTGTAGGCGCAGCGCTGACAGGTTGGGGAACATTTTTAGTGGTATGGTAATTTGGTGGAAGTGCAGTGATTCTTTTTAACAGCTCATATTAAATCAGAGGAGTTGTTAACTACAGCCACTCAAAGAAAGCACATCCCATGTGTGTGCACGGCAGCACGCACGCTCAGTCTATCTGCTAGGTGCCTTTGTTCAGAGTTGCTGCCTGGAACCCACAGTGTCCCTTACACTGTCTGAAGGCTGTGGAAGCAGGATGCCTTCACCCACACCAGCTGCCTGTGGGAAGCTCATGAGGCCCTTGTCTGAAGTCCCAGATCCAAGAAAGCCTCCTGGGTGGTTCCAAAGTCTCTTGTTCTCCCAATGTGGTACCATCCCCTGTGTTCCAGCCCTCACTAATCTCTTCCACTAGTTCTATAAGCAATCGGTTGTTCTTATTCTCTCTAGTAATTCCTTCGGCAAGAAATCACCTTTCTCTCCCTGCATTTTAGGTACCTGTTGGCATGATTAATCAGTCCTTTGCTCGTGAAAGGTTCCTCATGGTGGTCTAACAATCTATGAGTGAATTAAACTTGCAGGCAAGTGTGATTTTTTTTAAATAATGTATGGCACTACACTATCTTATTAACTAAAATCTAGCTATCATTATTGCTCCTATTTTTGTTAATGCTGAAGTCTATAGCAATTGCTCAATAATTTGATTATTATTGTTCTTGTTACTTAAAGGTCAAGTGTATTTTCTTGAAGTCAATCACACACCATCCCTTTCAAGCTAGCCTACTCATTTTGCATTGTTGTGTCTGATTGGCAAAGTCCTCAAAGTTAAAGCTATCACCTTCCTCACCCCTATTAAACTTTAAAGATACCCACATAATAGGAAAATGAGAGTTTCACACAAATTAAGACGCTCTCGTGATCCGGAACAGTGTTTGTAATACATTACTTGCTAACTTTGGGAGAAACACAACATTTTCTTTAGGAAATAGCTCAGCAATGAGGGACAGGGCCCTCCCTTGAGAGTTCCTTTTTCATCTTCTATGAGTGTTGACGAGCCCATTCTTGCAAACTAACTGCAGTTATCTTTAGGTGTTGAGAGTTTATGCTTGCAATGGCTTTGCATCCCTCAGGAGACATTATTCTCCAGCTCTCCTTCCAGCTCTTACATTCTCCTCCCTCATCTTCATGTTCCTTGAACCTTGTTGTGAACGCCATACACACCTTGTCTGAGACTGGGCACTCAAATGTCCAGTGGAGCCACGGGAAAGAAAGGCTTCTTTGGTTAAGGCTGAGGGTAACAATTGCCTAGAGCTAACACCAGACAAATATAAAAGCTGATTTCCAAGCAATGTCAATCAGATAAACAGAATCAAGCCTGCCCCTAATGAGTCTGGGATCTCTTTACCTCCAAATAGTCATGCCACTATTGGGAGAGGGCACACCTTGCCTGTCATGCCACTGTTGGGATAGGGCACATCTCGCTAGTCAGGCACACTATTGGGAGAGGGCACACCTCTCCTGTCAGGTTGCTGCTGTAGTTCATTGGCTCATATTTGCACGACATCATTGAAGTCTTTTCTTTTCCTAGCAGTCAACACAGCTCCTTCCAGCACTATAGAATCTATCAGGCAGAGATAAAGCTTTCAGATCACTTCCAGTTTGGTTTCTCTACAATGTGCAACCAACATGTGCAGACTCTTTTACTCCCTGTGGAGAAAGTCAGGGAAAGACTGAGCTACGCCTTGAGTTGTGTATCCCCTATTGATCTCATCAGGCTCCAGTGGCTGGTCCCAGTCTAGGGGTGGGCCTTGTTAAACTAAATATGTCACAAAGCAAACTCTGAAGTCATAACCCATAACTGCTAAAGAGGGAGAGAGGCATGAGGAGTCTGGTATCTTGCCCATCTCTGCTTTTGTGCCCCTGGAGCCAAACAGTGAAACTACCAAAACAAACATTAGTGTTGTGAAGAAAATGGCTCTTACTTCACAGCGGTCCTGAAAATACCTGCTCCTCTTGGATCCACTCCAAACTCAGACCTATGACAGCCCGAAACCTTGACCTCAAGTGCCACCAAGGAAATCTAGATTATTCTCAAAAGCTTCATCGTCTGTCCCCTTAATGAAGAAAGATTTCGAAAACTCCCCCTCTTTATTTTATCTTATATTAACTGGCTCTCTGGTTGGAAATGATTATGACTTATGATTAGAGGCTTTGTGCTATTTAGAGGCTTTGTGGTGTGATGGTTAATATTGACTGTTAAGATGCCTGGATTTAGAACCCCCAACCAGACACACTTTTGTGCACGTGTTGGAGGGTGTTTCAATAAAGTTTTAACTGATGAAGAAAGAGCCACTTTGAACATGAACAGCACCACTGATGAGGTGGAGTGTCAAACAGAATGAGAAGAAGGAGAACGAAGCATTAATATTCTCCCTGCCTCCTGACTGTAACACCTCCTCATCCTGCCAAAACAGTTCCACTAACTGGGGACCAAGCATTCAAATATATGCAGGTCATAGTACTTAAGATATCCCAACATGTTTTTAATGGCCATCTCTTTAACCCTACACTACTGTTTAAAACATCACAATGAAGCTGGCTGATTCTGTTCAGAGAAATAGCACTATCTTTGGACATTTGTAAAGTACTCTGACTTCTGGGAAACCACTGCTTGTGCTTCCAGAAAGTCATCAGCCCCGGGCTCATGCTGATGGACCACGTCCTCTCACTGTGAGCCAAAATAAATTTCCCCTCTTTAAGATAACTTTATCAATTATTTTGTCATATCAATAAGAAAAGTAGCCAATGAAAAGGAGATAATAATGACAGGATCTCACAACTTTTCATATTTAGCTTTGTTCTTATGTGGAGGCTCCCAGTAAAGAAAAAGAAGGAGGAGGGGAAGAGAAGAAAGAGGTGGAGGGAGAAGAAGGAAGAACAAGAACAAGAAAAATAGAAGAAGAAGGAGGAGAAGGAGGAAAAAAGAAGAAGGAAGAGGAGGAGGAAGAAGAAGAGGAGGAGGAAAAGGGGAAAAGATGGCTCTTGTTTTACATGGCCAAATGGAGCACTACTTTGTGTTTTAACTGCCCTCACACAGTTGGGAACAACTGATGACTAAATTATGAACAATGATTAAAACAGAATACCGAAGAATTTTGAAAATTACATGCAAGAGAAGACATTCATCAGTTTAAATTTTCTTCAAAAAAATACACTCTTTTTTTCCAAATGAATGAGGCCACCATCTTGAAAATGGGAAATTTCGTGAATACCAGCAACTGTGTCTCCAAACACTGAGTGTGTGAAGCTACCATGAGAGGACAATTCTCCTGATATCCAAAATCCAGGTTGAAGGCCAGAACTGCCCAGAATTTCACTTATTATTGTATTACATGAACAGATCCATGACTGAGTGCCTGTCAAACCAACCATCATACTACAGCAAATCAAACTTTGTTCTGATATGGCTGCTGTTCTGTAGTTGTACCAAAAGGTTCCACAATGGCCTGAAATGGCAGATAACAAAGGTTTATTTATTTGGGGATAAACTCACAGTAAGGGAGGAGATCCACAGTCCTCTGTGTGTGCTGGGAACTGAAACTGAATCCAGTAGAAAAGGGGGCTGTGCACGCTATTTATCTGCACTTATAGCACATGAGACCATGCCCAAAGTGGGCCAGTATCTTAAAGGCTATTTTCTGAAGGAGTTACCACAACAATGTTTCTGACCCTAATCAAAAGCATCTGAATTTATGATCAGGGTAAACCAAATTGCTCTGCAGAACATTGGACAAAAGGATGGGATAGAAGAGCTGTCATCTTGGAGCTGATAGATCTGAGGCTTTGGTAATATTTGTGGCAACTTAGCTGACATAGGACAACAAAGCCAATCATGTCTCACCAGATATAAGTTAGCCACACAGTTAGTTGAGCTGGCAGCGATTATAAATGTCTATCCCAATTAGTAACTATTTAAAAGACTGTTTAACAAGGGATTAAATGGGTCTTTGTACACAGTATCTGTCTTAGTTATTATTCTATTCCTGTGATGAAATTCACGATGAAGGCAACTTATAAACTGGGGGTTTGTTATAGTTTCTGAGGATTGGTCCATGATCATCATGACAGGGAGCATGTTGGCAGGAAGCAGACAGGCATGGTGCTGAAGAAGCATCTGAGAAGACATCTGATTCACAAGTGTCAGGCAGAGAGAAAGAATAAGCCTGGGTCTGCCAAGGACTTTTGAAACCCCAAGGCCCAGCCGCAATCACACATTTCCTCCAATAAGTCCACACCCCTCATCCTTCCCAAACAGTTCCACTAACAGGGGACTGGGCATTCAAATATATGAATTTATAGAGGGCCTTCTCATTCAAACCACCACAGTACTCAAGCTATCCCAACATGTTTTGAATGGCCATCTCTTTAAACCTACACTTCTGCATGAAACATCACATTGAGTTTGGCTGGTTGATTCTGTTCAGAGAAACAGTGCTCTCTTTGGGCATTTGTAAATTACTCTGACTTCTTAGAAACCATTGCTTGTGCTTACAAAAGGTCATCAGCACTATTGTCATTTAATGCAGAATAAACATAGTTGGGTCTCCCTGGCACTGCCCGCCTTTCTGAGATCAGGTCTAACCAATGCCATTGCTCTGAGGGAACTCTTCAGATCTGAGAAATTGATCACTTACCTAAAATGGTTTGGGATGCACAGTGCAAAGCATTTTATTCCAGAATAATAAAACAACTGCTTGTTTGTTGAACCTCGGGGAATAAAACTCATTACCACTACAATCATTTTCCTTTTGTGCTGTATTTCAGCATCCCACTGGCAGTGACTGATTCAGGAGGCTGGGTAGAATTCATAATGCAAGAAGCCCAAAACATTGTGATTCCTTCCAAGGTCAAATATTTGATGGTGTGCACTCCAAGGGTTTACGCTGTGTATATCATTAGTGTTTCCTTGATAGTGCAAGTTAAATTGTTTTCTTGAAAGAAGGTAAGATTCATAAAATCACAATTTTCTCTGTCCTGTGAAGCATATTGAGTAGCTTTTGTAAAGCAAGTAAATGGTTCTCATCACCGATGTTGTCATAAATACAGCGACACTCTGACTTGATGGCCAGCCTTACTCAGGAAAGTGTAAGTGGCAAAAATCATAGGTCTGAGATCCAAGTCCCGGGGTTTGGGTCATAGATAATGTCACTTTGTTTTGCTGAGTTTTCTTATCTACAAGTTAGGGATACCAACATGGTCTAACTGGGTGGGTTATAACAGGCTTTATTAATATGATAACAGAGTAAACCTGGGAAACACTCAGCATATTTACATGTTTATTTCTATTGGCTGTGTCTCTAAAAAATGGGGGGAGTCAGGGCTGAGGAAATAGCTTAGTAGTTAAGAGTACCTGCTGTTCTTCCAGAAGATCCAGGTTCAGTTCCCAGCACCCACATGGCATCTCACAACTGCCTGCATTTCTAGTGGCAGCTAGACAGCCTCTTCTGATCTCTGTGGATGATGCATGCATATGGTGCACCAATATAGACTCAGATACACGCACAGGCACACGAATTAAATAAATTCAGAAAACTTGACATTATGGGAAATACATGGTATATTTAACTCATTCAATACATTTTATGCAAACTTTAATTAATGGTGGACACATGCCACTAGGTAGAACATGACACACACTCCAAGAAAGTTTAAACAAGTTTGCATTCCCACCAGCAATGGATGAGTGTACCCCTTTCTCCACAACCTCTCCAGCAAAGGCTATCATTGGTGTTTTTTATTTTAGCCATTCTGACAGGTGTAAAATGGTATCTTAAAGTTGTCTTTATTTGTATTTCCCTGATCGCTAAGGAAGTTGAGCATGCCCTTAAGTGTCTTTTGGCCATTTGAACTTTTTCTGTTGAGAATTCTCTGTTCAGCTCAGTGCCCCATTTTATAATTGGGTTGATTAGCCTTTTACGGTCTAGTTTCTTGAGTTCTTTATATATTTTGGAGATCAGACCTTTGTCGGTTGTGGGGTTGGTGAAGATCTTCTCCCAGTCAGTGGGTTCCCTTTTTGTCTTAGTGGCAGTGTCCTTTGCTTTATAGAAGCTTCTCAGTCTCAGGAGGTCCCATTTATTCAATGATGCCCTTAATGTCTGTGCTGCTGGGATTATATGTAGGAAGTGGTCTCCTGTGCCCATGTGTTGTAGAGTACTTCCCACTTTCTCTTCTATCAGGTTCAGTGTGTTTGGACTGATATTGAGGTCTTTGATCCATTTGGACTTGAGTTTTGTGCATGGTGATAGATATGCAAACTTGTGCAACCACTTTGGAAAGCAGTGTGGCGGTTTCTCAGGAAATTCGGGATCAACCTACCTCTGGACCCAGCAATACCACTCTTGGGAATATACCCAAGAGATGCCTTATCATACAACAAAAGTATATGCTCAACTATGTTCATAACAGCATTGTTTGTAATAGCCAGAACCTGGAAACAACCTAGATGCCCTTCAATGGAAGAATGGATGAAGAAAGTATGGAATATATACATATTAGAGTACTACTCAGCAGTAAAAAACAATGACTTCTTGAATTTTGCATGCAAATGGACAGAAATAAAAAACACTATCCTGAGTGAGGTCAGCCAGATCCAAAAAGAGGAACATGGGATGTACTCACTCATATTTGGTTTCTAGCCATAAATAAAGGACATTGAGCCTATAATTCGTGATCCTAGAGAAGCTAAATAAGAAGGTGAACCCAAAGAAAAACATATAGGCATCCTCCTGAATATTAAACTTCACCAGGCAATGAAAGGAGACAGAGACAGAGACAGAGACCCACATTGGAGCACCGGACTGAAATCTCAAGGTCCAAATCAGGAGCAGAAGGAGAGAGAGCATGAGCAAGGAACTCAGGACCGCAAGGGGTGCATGCACACACTGAGACAATGGGGATGTTCTATCAGGAACTCACCAAGGCCAGCTGGCTGGGGTCTGAAAGAGCATGGGATAAAACCGGACTCGCTGAACATAGCGGACAATGAGGACTACTGAGAACTCAAGAACAATGGCAATGGGTTTTTGATCCTACTGCACGTACTGGCTTTGTGGGAGCCTAGGCAGTTTGGATGCTCACCTTACTAGACCAGGATGGAGGTGGGTGGTCCTTGGACTTCCCACAGGGCAGGGAACCCTGATTGTTCTTCGGGCTGGTGAGGGAGGGGGACTTGGTTGGGGGAGGGAGGGAAATGGGAGGTGGTGGTGGGGATGAGGCAGAAATTTTTAATAAATAAATAAAATTTTAAAAAAATTAAAAAATAAAAATAAAAAAAGAAAGTTTAAACATACATAGTGTTTAAACTCTTAAATATAGGAGGCTTTTTAGTGATGGAATTGGATTTTGTACACAAAATGTACGTTGTCCCATTCATATGGAACATTAGTGCTATATCAATAAAAGAACAAGAGAGTGAAAAGGAAAAGAAGCAGACATAAGCCAATAGATATAATAAATCCAAGACCCCTAAAGAGCCCAGACAAGCCAAGAGCATGTAGGGACATCTCCTCTTGAGAAGTATTAACACTTGGGCAAAAGCTTAACAGAGAATGTGAATCATAGGCATCACTGAGAGAGGGCCTTTCTAGGCATGGCAGATGCAGAGACCCTGCGCTGCCTTCTGGGACAGCAGAGGAGTGGGGAATCGGCTGGAGTGGAAAATGTAAGGCCCTGAGTCAAGGAGGACTATTCTCTCTTTATTTTAATTCTAGATCTGAATTCTAAATTCTAACTTTTGAAAGCATTGAGAGTGAGCACGAGCAAGGAACTCAGGACCGCGAGGGGTGCACCCACACACTGAGGCAATGGGGATGTTCTATCGGGAACTCACCAAGGCCAGCTGGCCGGGGTCTGAAAAAGCATGGGACAAAACCGGTCTCGCTGAACATAATGGACAATGAGGACTACTGAGAACTGAAGAACAATGGCAATGGGTTCTTGATCCTATTGCACGTAATGGCTTTGTGGGAGCCCAGGTAGTTTGGATGCTCACCTTAATAGACCTGGATGGAGGTGGGTGGTCCTTGGACCTCCCACAGGGCAGAGAAACCTGCTTGCTCTCTGGGCTGAGGAGGAAGGAAGACTTGATTGGGGGAGGGGGAGGGAATGGGAGGTGGTGGCGGGGAAGAGGCAGAAATCTTTAATAAATAAATTAATTAATATAAAATAAAATAAAAA
The DNA here is from genome assembly GCF_950005125.1 of Chionomys nivalis. NCBI lineage: Eukaryota > Metazoa > Chordata > Mammalia > Rodentia > Cricetidae > Chionomys > Chionomys nivalis. The sequence goes on from NC_080086.1 coordinate 106,964,748, forward strand.
AATGCAAAAAAAAAAAAAGAAAAGTCATCCTAAACAGGTTTTGAGTCTCCCTGGAACATCCCCATGACAGAAAGAAAAGTACCCTATTGATTGATTTATTGCCTGCCTGTGGAGGCATGGCGTCTTAAAACTTTAATGGGCACTAGTGCATAAAGATTGTTACACACACATGTAAACACTGTTGGAAACCATGGATTGTCCTAACTCCAATGGCGAATATCCTGTTAAAGAGGATTGGTATCTCCCTTTAAACAACATGGGGAGAGCTGTGATGATGGCTTAGTTGGTAAAGGGCTTGTCATATTAAGTGTGAAGACCTGAGTTAGATGCCCAGATCTACACAAAAAGCCAGAAGTGATGGTACCTTCTTGTAATTTCACTGATAGGGACATGGTGCCAGGAGGATCCAGGGCTCCCTGGCCAGTCAGGCTGGCCCAATTGCTGAACCTCAGATTCTAGTGAGGACCTTGTCTTCAAAGAATAAGATGGACAGTCCCAGAGCAAAGCAACCTGAGGTTAGCCACTTACTTCTGCACACGGGTACACATATGCATGCCCTTCTTATGCATGAGCGTGTGCACACACAATACACGCAAAATCCTCGACATGAAAGTTCTATCCAGGGGTTCTGAAATGAAGACCCACAGAAGCTTTGAATCTCAGATAATGCTATGCAAATGTTATGTGTTCACATGCTAGAACACACCATTGGTCAGTGTAGGTGGATCTTACCGAACAGATGTGCTCATTATAGGAGCATTCTTAAGCATGCACTATTAAAATCCACACTAACTACAAAGCATTCCTTATGTGCACAATCAATATCTTTTCACTCACCCACATAGGCATTTCTCTATAGAAAGATCTTTTTCCGAGTACTCTTCTTGTTGATTTAAATCCTCATAAGGCTTGTTAGCAAAAATTGAAAGTGCGAGTTTGACAATTCATCCAGGCAACTGCAAGTGCAGCATTTTAATTATTTCATGTATTTTACAAAGACAATATGGGCTGCCCATGCTCTGCATCTTTGCATCTTTCCAGATCTTTGGCAGAAGAGTTCCTGCCACATCTCCAGCAGATGGCCTGCTGATTTGAAAGTCTCATGTTCACCAAAAATATTGGAATGTGGTAAAAGTTGAATTAATAAAATTATATGAAAACATCCAACAAAAACGAGTACTTATGCCAAATTCAATATTCAGTTGGAGCTCCTCACCACAAGAACTTGCCCAATCTGTAGAAATGTCTTAAATTTTCCGCTGGCCCCAACATGGAAGCCAGATGGGAGATTTTATTTACTCTGGCCCTATTAAGTTAAAACATATTTCTATCCCTATTATCATGTGCCTCTACTTTAGCTTTAAATGTGAAAGCAAACATGTCTCAAGTATGAACTCAGTGTGGTGATTTGCCTCTCAACGCACCATGCCCACTGACATCTTGACCTTGGTGCTCTCTGTGGTTATTCTGAATGTACTAGCATTGAGCAATATTTTAGTGTTACCCAACAGACAATGGTTTCACCCATGCCTCCCTGCCTCTAGCTGAAGTGGTCAAAGCTGTCTCTAGAGATTGACAAGCATCCCCGAGGCACAGCTGTTTCTTGCTGAGCACCGCTGGAGTTGGCGGACTTCTCTGATGGAGGCAGAAGCCCGTCCCATCCTGTGGTCCTCGTCCACCATCACCATTGTGCTGTACCACAAAAGGGCTTTAGCTCACTTCAGGAAAGAATATTTATTATCTCTTTACAAGTCCTCCACAATTTGTGGATTAATTCGAGCATATTTAATCAATAATTCAAATCATAAATCCTACAAATGTTTTTTAAAAAAACTGTTTTATTCTGATATTTTGTCTCATTTATTTCTTTATTTAAGGTTGTAATACAGACTAGACATGATGGCTTACGTTATAATCCCAAAACTCATGGGGATGGTGCAAGAAGATTTGGACTACCTATTGAGTTCCAAGCCAGCATGGACAAAAGTGTGATACCCTGTCTCATAATAAAAAAGTCTGCCATGTACACACACACACACACACACACTGTAAATATATGTTGTAATTATATGTATGTATTTGTATTTGTGTGTGTTATTTGTATATCTGTGAATATATTTATATTATATATGTATATGTATTATATGATGGAATCAAGAAGAATGACTTTTCTATATTCCCACTTACTTCTAATTTAACATCTTATATATTGCATATTGTATGATATTTATGCTGTTACTAGATTTTCAGCAAGGTGAGCTTGTTAAGCCCATAGTAGAATGATTCTTCCATTCACAAATGTACAGGAAGGGAGCCATGATCACATCATTGGCAAAAAAGTAACTCTGCTGATAGAGAAGAAACTTCAATGATAGAAATACCACTTAATTTCTAGCTAACCAGAAAACCTAGTTTCCTTTGGAAATTGATAAATTATTGCTTCAGGCTCTACACCATCCAAAGACTGGGTGACTTATTTTTTTCCTTCTGATGGTCAGATTTAGTATTAGAGCCAGACTGCCACCTCCACCTTGTTTGTATAAGGACTAGATACCAAAATCTTGTCACAGAGAGGGTCTTCCCTATCTGATAAAGACTTCTGTGAGAATCAGCAAAGGACTTATGTTGCTTTCCTGAACACTGATTCTCTTCACTCTTCAGTGCCAGGGACCCTGCAGAGTAGAGATTCACAGCTGACTGTACTCTCAGAACATACACCAGCTTAGTCCCAATGCTGTCCTAAATTAGGTGAGAACATTGAGGAAAATTAAATCTTGAGGAAGAATGTGTTCTGAGGTCAGAATGTTCCAGTTTGGATTTTGTGGCTGTGATAAAATATCCTGGTGAAAGGCAACTTGGAGGAAGATGTGTCCTTTGATGACAATTCCAGATTATAGTCCAGTAGTGCAGGGCATCAAGGCAAGAACCAAATGCACCACAGTCACAGTCAAGAGAATGAAGGGAGTGAATGTCTGACCTTGGTTCACTTCTCTCCGCTCACTTCCTCCTCTTGTGCTGTTCAGGACCTCCAGCCTAGGGAATGGTGCCACCCACAATGGACTTGGTCCTTCTACATTAGTGAACCATCAGGACAGTGTCCCACAGACATGCTCACAGGCCAATCTGACCTAGACAGTTCTTAATTAAGGTGACCAGCACAGAGATTACCCAAATTTCTGAACAGAAGACTCATGTCACTGACTCTTTTTGTCTTCTCTCTTTCTCTTATTCAGACTCCATCTTCAAGCCCCAAATGCTAAGAGCATTAAGAGGAATGAGTTGATAAATTATTTCATACCCAGAAGTCAAGTTTATGACCCCAGTAAAAATATGTGTGTATGTGGGCACAGAGAGCAGCTACCTCCTCCTTTGTGCCTCAAGCTATAGAGACTATGAGGCCCGTGAAAAGAAGGAGCTGTGGCTCATGAGCCTTTTACATCTTGGCAATGGATCATTGCCTTAATGACTACCCCTCATGTTAATAGCTGTATGTACGGCAAGACAACACATTTCATGCCACTCTTAAGAACTGGCGCAACTACCATGCCAAAAGAAAATGCTGAGTTTGCGGGCCCCGTGAGATCGCTAGGTGTGGGGACTGAAGGGTAGAGAGAGAATAGCACATATCCTGAAGCTTCTTAGGATTCCTGCCTGCTTTAGTCAAGAGCAAACTGGTGTCTTTTCTGAAGCCAAATTCGACTTATCCTGTTGCTGCTGCTACTGCTGCTACTGTTGACTCTTCCTCTGATATCAGAACCAGCGTTTCCAGGCTTTCACTGCTGATTCTTTACCAGCTACTCTAGATATTTGATGCCATGTTGAGACTGCTGAGGCACCCTGGCTTGCGGACTGCAGAGGCTCCCGGTCTTGTGGACCTCAGAGGCTACCAGCCTTGTGGACTGCAGAGGTTCCCAGCCTTGTGAACTGCAGAGGTTCCCAGCCTTGTGGACTGCAGAGGCTCCCAGCCTTGTGGACTACAAAAGACCCCAGGCTTGTGGAGTGAGAAGTTATGAGTTCTCAGGCTTTCAAGTGAGATTAATATGCAGGATTAATCTAACTGATGAGCCACCCAAGCTCAGTGACTGAGTGACAACCAGATTCTTAGCCTCTGTTGTGTGAAACAACTGTCCTTGCTGTTTCAAGGTCAGGTGATTTAATAAATTCTTGTTGAAATAAGAGCGGCGGGGCTTCGTCCCCGGCACCCAGCCACCCGCATGGCTAGCTTATGCCCCGAAATAATTACACGGAAACTGTATTTTTTTAATCACTGCCTGGCCCATTATTAGCTTTAGCCTCTTATTGGCTAGCTCTTACATATTGATCTAACCCATTTCTAATATTTTGTGTAGTACCACGAGCTGGCTTACCAGAAAAGATCTTAACCTGCGTCTGTCTGGAGTGAGAGAATCATGGCGACTCCTTACTCGGCTTCTTTCTCCCAGCATCCTGTTCTGTCTACTCCGCCTACCTAATTTTCTGTCCTATTAAATGGGCCAAGGCAGTTTCTTTATTATTTAACCAATAAAAACAACAGATAAAATACAAAAACAACCTCCATCAAATTCTTTTATTTATTGATAAAATGTTTTATTTTAAACTATGTGCATATGTGTGTATGGATGTACATGTGAGGCAGTGGGTCTCCTAGAGCTGTAGGTTCAGGCATCTGTGAGCTTCCTGTGGGTACTGGGAATTGCACGTGAGTCCTCTGGAAGAACATCCAATGCTTCTAACCACTGAGCCAAATCTCCTTCTCAAGAAGTTATTCACACACACACACACACACACACACACACACACTATTGGTTTTGTTCCTCTAGAGAGCCCTTAATAACACACCCTCACTCCAGGAAGACAATCCCCAAAACATCTCAGTGGTTTCTTAGAAAGCTGTGATATTTTGGATATCTGTCTGCACATCTTCTGCTCCCTACTCCATGAGAAGAAGGCTATGTTGTATTTATGGGTCAGTCCCCAGTGACAAACAAAGCCCTGCCCACGCCAGGGAACTGAAAATAACAGTAGCTGAAAGAAGAGGTGCATAATGAGAGAAGAACAGAACTCGGTGCTTAGAATGGAGCATGCTCAGTGCAGAATGAAGCCCTGTCTTCACGTCATGATACGTGGATGCACACACACACACACAGGGGTCGAGCTACTCTGGGCATGCTCCTTTCTCAAGAATGTGTAGATTATGTAATTTAATAATATATTAGAACAGCACAGGATAGATGTTAAAAAGTCAGACAGGGGCTCTATTAGCTCTCTACTGTCTCAAGTAGCTTTAATTAAACCCTTGTACATGCTGTTCTTGCTCCTGATGAGAGCCACCCTTAGCCTCATCTCATGGTGTTTTTAATTCTGTTTCAGACTAAGGAACTAGAAGTTGAGTCAACACACACAGCTCCTCTAAAGGAGTCACAACCTGTGCTTTGCAGCATGTAGCCTGTTTTTCTATCTTGAAGTACAGCCTTCCTCTTTCCCAGCATACCTTGATTCAATGTGATGTACTTGGCATCTGAACAATTCTTACCTATCTACCCCAAGTCTGGAACTTCGTCTGAATGCCTTTCTATATTATACAACTCATCATACCCCCGAACTAGAAGTATCAAAAGAAACTGAGCACACAGGGGAGGTGCCCTACCCCAGTACACCTTTGAAAAGAACTCAAAGAGAAAAGAAGAGATTCATCATGCTCGCCTCTGGGTTGCTCATGTAGTTTCTCATGTAGTTAAGCCAAACAAAAAGCTGGATTTCTGTTTTCTGTCCTGTGCTCTTCCGAAATCCTCACTAATGAACTTGCAGATCATCCTGAGAAATTCAGAACAGTCTTGCTATAAATCTTCTGGCCATCCAGGAGAGAGAGAGCTAAGGGGAAACTGAGAACCAGAGGTGACTCAGGCTTGTCAGTTAGCCTTGTCCTTCTGTTTCCTCAGATTAGACACATCTGTGATATACCAAAGAGTCCCAGGGAAAGACAACATGCTTAGGGGTGATAGGGAATTGTCCTGGAGACCAGTGACAAAATACTTAAGTAGTTGCTTTTGCTGACTGCAATTAATACTATTATTCATGATTAATTTGTTTATCTTTTTATATTTAAGAATTTCATATTTGTGTACAATGAAATACATTCATATCAACCTCTATTTCCCTTCTAACTTTACCAAATATTTCCCCAAAATGGCTTCTCCCAATTTCATGTCTTTCTCCATTTTTGATTACTCACTGAATCCCATTAGTGCTGGCTGTACTTACATGGCTATGGGGCCATTCACAAATGTATGGGACTCACATCCTAACAAAGAATGATTCTCCCTCCTCAGAAATGATAGACGCCAATAGCTCCTCAGTTAGGGCTTTGGTCTGGAGAACATCTACCTCATCGATACTGAAACTATGAATAACTTGATCTTGTATAGGTTTTTTGTAGGTAGCTACAGCTGCTGTGAGATCATGATTTCAACAGTCATTCCATGATCAGAAGATAATATTTCCACAGCACCCTCCCCATTCTTCAGCTCTTCCATGCTTTCTGCTTGCCTTCCATGATGCTCTTTGAGTCTTAATAGTAGTGGGATTAATAAAGGTGGCCCGTCTCATTCCCATCACTTTAGCCAGTCATGCATTTCTCAAATGACAGCTGCCCACTCCAGAAAGAAGCTCCCCTCACCCAGGCCAAGAGCAACCCTGATTTATGAACATGAACAAGATTGTTTAGAAGGAACTATGACAGAATATCCATTCAGCAAACTAACAATAGCAAGTTCTACCTTAGAACTTATGTCTTCCCTAGCATGGGATTTTGACCAAAATTCCCTCCTATGAACCAGGCCTCAAATATGATCAGAGCACAGTTGTTGACCCTGTCATGGTCATGTCACTAAGTCGCTGGTAAGCACAACCTGCTTGACAGGACAATATATGGTGTAGGAGGTTCTTCTGTTTGTGTGTTGCTTTCATTGGTTAATTAATAAAGAAACTGCTTTGGCCTAGTTGATAGGGCAGAACTTAGGTAGGCAGAGAAGACAGAACTGAATTCTGGGAGGAAGAAAGCAGGGTCAGAGAGAGAGCTGCCATGGAGATGCCAGGTCAGACATGCTAAATCTTTCCCAGTAAGCCACGACCTCATGGTGAACACAGATTAAAAGAAATGGGTTAAATCAAGATGTGAGAGTTAGTCAATAGGAGGCTAGAGCTAATGGAAAAGCTGTGTTTTAATGAATATAGTTTCTGTGTGATTATTTCAGGTATAAGCTAGCCAGGCAGCCAGAACAAACAAAGGGCCCCTGCTATCCCTGTTACAAGTATACGTGTTCCTGTGCTAGGTAAGACCACTGATATTTATTCTCTCCCAGAGTCCGTGTATGGAGCACTATGAAGCTAGCTAGCAGGAAAGACATTCCCAGGTTGGTTTGAGATTGATTCCTCTATGTTCTGCTGTCAATGTATGTAGTGTCTTCAGCCATAGGAACTCCTCATGTAGTTATGGCAGGTTGCCAAGGGCATGACAGTAGCTTGCAGGGAGGTGTGTCATAACTTGCTTTGAGATTTTCAACATTGTCCATCCAGACAAGCTAATTCCACTCAAAATCTATTTTTCCTTAAGTTGTATTTTAAAATGAACTTGATAACTACTGAGTTTCCATAAGGCTTTTTCATACACACTTGGCTTCTATTAACCACCTAATATCTCCTCCTCACTCTACCCCACTCCCAATCCTATTCCTACTTAATCAGTTAACCCTCAATATCCCCCTTCTTTTTTGTTTTCATATGTGTTCTACTATCCCTCAACTTACATCTTTAATGGGGTTGTGATGTAGTCAGCTTCCATATGGCTTTTCCCTTTAGTTACCCAATTTTTTTGACAAAGCTGTTAAAAATGTACACCAGACAAAAGACAGTATCTTCAACAGTGGTTCTCGGAAAACCGGGTTTCAGTGTGCAGAAATGAACCTAAATTCTCATCGCTTACTATGGACAGAACTCAGCTGCAAAGGGATCTTTTTGATGCGTTTTTGGATTCAGTTTGCCTGTGTGTCACTGAGTATTTTTGCATCAATGTTCACGAGTGAAATTGGCCTCTAATTCTCTTTCTTTGTGGAGTCTTTGTGTAGTTTGGGTATCAGAGTGACTGTGGTCTCATAGAAAGAATTCAGCAATAGTCATTCTGGTTCTATTTTGTGGAGGCATGGATAGGGGCAGAGGGAAGGTGGAGAGAGGGGAATAGGAGGAGAGGAGGGAGGGGAAACTGTAGCCTGGATGTAAAATAAATAAATAATTTTTTTTAAAAAAACAAAAAGCTACAGAATCAAACACTAAACAAAAAGGGGAGAATGAAAATGATCCCTGAATTCAGACTAGTCCCCACAGCAAGCAGAGGCAAGAGTCCTCAATCAACACTGCCTTGCGGGGCTGTATTCTGGTGACAACAAACGACATGAGCCCTAACAAGCATGTTCCACAACACCCCATGACAAGAGACGCGGAGCACCCGACCACAGCAGCCCCCAGAGTATACTGAGGAAGGTTCCTTCACGTGGGTAACCCTGAGTGCTTCCTGCTGGAGGAAGCCTGCGGGCTGGACCATGGCAGGTGCAGGATTGATAGGGAGGAAATTGAATTGTGACCTTGCATGCTGAACAACTGATCTCTGCTAAGTTACACAAGGAACATGTTCGAGGTGACGATTAGTGAAGATCAAAGCCTACGGTGCAGACCCAGGAGCATGGCCTATGGTTCTGTGGGCAGCATTAGTCTGGGTTCAACTTGAGTCCTCGGTGGCCAGAAAAAAACTACACGTCCAGTTAAAGAAAGACAGGTTATTTATTTTTATACTACTGAGTTCCTAAAACTATCATTTTGATTCATGTTTGTGTGTGAGTCTATCTGAGTGTGTGATGAGTTTGTATGTGTGTATGTCAAGGCCAGAAGATAACAGCATTGGGTGTCCAGCTCTGCAACCCCCTCCTTATTTCCTTGAGATGGCCTTGCTACTGAACCTGAAAGAAAGCTGACCACCAGCAAACCCCATGGAGCCTCCTCTTTATTTATGATAGCCTGGGGTTGCAGGCTCACACATGGCCATGCCTAGCTTTGAGCTGGGTGCTGAGGCTTTGAACTCAGGTCTTTGGGCTTACATAGCAAGTGTTCTTAGCCTCCAAGCCATCTCTCCAGCTCAAGAGAACTGAGTTTTACAAATACAGTGGGCATAATATGGTAAGATGGAAGTTAACACAGAATAAACCTCAAGATTACACATAAAGCAGTCTTTTTTTTTCAAGTGTGTCTACACAATCTTTGATTCTATTAGTTTGAGAATCTTAAGGAACCACTAACTCAGAGATGCCCTTTTTCTTTCCTCTGGTAGTAAATTTTATCTGATCTTCAAATTATCAATCTGCATGGTATAAAGTCTCAGGATGCTGGTATTTTTGTTTAAAGAAATGTGTCGTTTTATTTCTATAGAAGTAAGAGCCTAAAGCCTTGTGTTCAGAGGAAACAAGTGGAGATTTTTGTAACTCTCCAAGTCAAGCCTGCTTGGCACATACCTGGAGTAGAGCGTCTCAATCGCCAACCTTGGGGGCTTTGTCTGTGGCTAGTGTGTCAGAACCAGATGCCATCAATCACACTAATTACATCAATTTGCTTATTGATAACTATTGTTGTTTTAGAAAACACTAAACTACACATCTAACTAATTTTCTAACCAATCTCTCTGCACCTTAGAAAGCATTAGAAAACACACCCTTTCATCCAGGGTTTTGATTTCAGTAATCAGTGCCGCAAAGACATGGACAGAATGCTACTTTTAATATTTTTAAACACAATGAAAAAGAATCTTTAAGTCGTTATAAATTGTGGGAACTTAGGGCTGTACTTAAGCACAAACATACAAAAGCCCTGCATGTGGAAAACCAGTCCTCTGGATTTTATGCTGTGCTCCATCCAGGAACAAACGGGGTTCTCGACATGGGCTGGCGAAGCCACAAAGTACTGCTGTTCTGACTGTAGATTGCTTCCTGTGGCCGCTGGAGGAAGTGACCTGGCCCCCACGCCTTTGACATTTTTAAGGATTATGACTGCTCAAAAAGCAAGAAGGGATGCCTTGTTTCCAAACGGCCCATGTGACTCCCATTGACCTCCGTAGATGCTGAAATGACCATGGTCACCCAGTAACAAGAAGGGAGATGGGGCAGGGAGAAAGCTCTGTGTGAAAACACAGATTGGGTGGGGGATGGGGGAGGAAGCACACATATTCTCCGCACAGGAAGCTCCCGGGACTCACTCAAGCAACACCATGAACACTGAAAGGCTCTCTGGCTTCTCGCCTTCCCAGACTGTGTTCCAGAAGCAAATGTGATCAGTGACATGGAATCTAATTATAAAAAGGCCTCGGGGGTTTAATGATAAACTTTACATTATTTTAAAGACCAAATGTTCCAAATAAAAGTCTCAAGAGTCCTGCCAAAATGAAGCATTTGGTTTGGTAAAATATGATATGATAACTGATACAAACCCCTTCATCCATGCCGCCTGCTGCCAAATCTTCCCCAGGCTTTCAAACTGGTTTCAAGACAGCCTGAGATACTATTTTGCCATAGTTATAAGTGGATATGTAATCAATAATTACAGACTAGAGCAGGCAAAAGGAGACAGGTGGTCTCTGGGGCTCATTAGCTACCTAGGCTAGCCGAATTGATCAGCTCCGGGTTCAGCGAGTGATTCTGTCTCGAAATGTAAGGTGGATAGGGATTGAGGAAGAACCATGTGTGTGAACACAAACCCACATGAGCATCTGCACATGCTCGTAGAACACACACCCAAGCACACGCTCTCTCACACAAACAGACACACACACAGAATGTGTGTATATTTTCTTAATTCTGAGGGCTACCAGTTTGCACATGTTATCATCCATCCAATCAGAAAGCATCAGACATGTGTAAGTGAAATACTGTCTAGTCATTCTCACGGCCTTCATCACTTGCTGACTGTAGTAACAGGCCATAGACGGAGCAAAAGAAGCATCACACACCCTGGAGTCTGTCTGAGAAGCCTGAGGCAGAAATGCCAGCAGGGTTGGGGTTTTCAGCTTCACTGAAAATCACATGCTCTTCAACTTTCATGTCATAGACGGGGCAAGAAATCTCTCTCTGGGATCTGAACCCCTTGTGATTCCCCTACCCCCCAAAGGGCATCACTTCCTGATATCATCTGGGGTGGGGTAGGAGTTTGATACCAGCTGGTCAGTGGATTCTTTCTTCTCCATCAGTTAAAGAATTAAAAGACAGAAAAACAGCTTAGGGCAAGATAAAAATAAAATTTACTGAGAAAGCAGTCCCAGAAATTGGGAGCCCAGTGACTCCAGGGCGGGGGGTTGTATTTTAATCTGGGTTTAGTGTGTCCTATCTGGTGATTCCCCTTCTATCCCCTTTTCTATTGTCCCAAAATTGTCTATGTGTCCCATCTTCGAAATGGTTGGGTTCTCTGTCTCTAACCATACTGTTGATTGGCTGGGATAGGAATGAGGATAGGACTCCAATCTCCTCTGCTCTTTGCGGTGTTTGGAAACATGCCGATGGGGGCAAATGGCCATGAGGAGAAGAAAACTTGGTGTCATGAAAACCTCAGACTGGGGTTATTATGTTCCTTTGTCCCCCATCCTTGGGTCCAACATGCTCAACTTCAATGTATGACTTTAGAAGACAAAACTAACTTATCTTTAATAAGCAAATAAGACTCCGTGTACATCTTTCATATGTAAACAAAATGATTTCAATGTTGTTTTACAATACAAAATTTAAGTGAGAGGGGCTCACATTTTTTTTGATATTTTAATAATATTCAAGCACACTTCTATCCAAGGAAAACAATGGGTTAACAGCCCATTCTTCTCTCTGCTCAGGTGCCTGCCCTTCTGAAAAGTTGACCCCTCAGATAATCAATCACCATTGTCTCCTTTTCTTCCTTGTCTGTCTCAGGGGAGTGAGATTCTTATAAATGGGCCTTCCTTCCAGACTATAGGCTTCTTAGGTGGCGGCTGCACCCTATTCTAGTCATTCTCTAACCCCCTACCATTTATAAGCCATTACAGGATGCAGTAAACATTGAAATTAAATCTAAAGACAAAGTTACCAGTTCTAAAGGAAAAACAAGTCAGAAGGGAGGGAAGAGGAGATTCATTTTAGGTTGAAACGTAGCAACAGGCCCAAGCCAGACACAGTGTTTAGACTTCACAGATAGAACACTGATCTTTTCCACTAGCATCAAGAGTTAGGAGGGGCAAGGAACTCTGGCAGCGAATCTGACATGAGCCAAGGATTCACTCTTTATAGTATCTATGTGCCAGCTGATGGTGTCGAAACCAGTGGGGGAAACCTCAGCAAACTTAGGGCCATTGCTACAATCATAGTGAGCATTCAGAGGGCTTTCTGTGAGGCTCAGAGGTTGAAAACAGGCACACTCATGGGGGCAGATGGCAGAAGAATTCACTTATATCTCTGGAAAAGTTCAGAGTACCTTCAAAGCTAAGGGGGTGTCAGGCTATGCATGGAAGGATAAATAGGTCACCACTAGCATAGAGGAAGTGGCTGTTCTGTGATGCATAGATGGGGCAGAGTGGACCAGAGGACAGAGGTGAAGATGGCCAGCAGCAGAAGATGGAAAGGGTCATGTCAAGGTCATGGCTGATGTCCTTTCCTTCAGGGATGGGGGTTATTTGAGGTCCTAAGCTCCTGGTCTTGTAGGAGAACCCAAAAGTTCCTATCTCAAGGGACACAGTTGCTCTTCCCTCAGTGCCTCCTTGGTTTTATCTCTGTCTTGCTTTCTTACCTAAACCAAACATCATCGAGCCTGGCTTCTTTTTGAGAACCAGTGTACAGTCATTCAAGGATAGCCTAGAAGGGACAGTGGCAAACACTGTGTGTGTGAGTGTGTGTGTGTGTGTTTGTGTGTGTGCTTGTGTGTGCACACGTATGTATGATAAATTTCTTGTTCAAACCCACCAATCAGTCGCAGACTAACCTCCCCTCCCTGGAATTCCCCTTGTCATGCTTCTCAGAAAGTCACCATTTTACTGAGTGGTGAACACCTGCATGCTGGAATTTCTGCTCTCAAGAAATATGCCCTCTTGCTAATTGCATACGTGAACGGAGATCTTTTGTGGGATGACTCGTGGACCCTAACATGACACCCTGAGTGTGTGGAGGTGACAAGGACAGCCTAGGGTGCCAGCCTTGAACTCCCATGTATTTGAGGCAGAGTCTTTGTTCTTTACTTGCTGTGTTTAGCTAGCCTTTAAGATTTGGGGTGTTCTCCCTCTGTGTCCTAGCAGGCCATAACAACCCTGGGTTCTGCATATCGGGTACCACATCTGACTTTTCACGTGTCCTGGGAATAGGGATCCAGGTCCTTATGCATGCGGCTAACAGGTCTGGGGATGGGGAGTTCAGAGCTCTTCCTCAGAAGGAACGGTGAGATGAACAGCTTTTTTTGTTCCTGGTCCCCTCATCTTGGGCTTTTGCTGATTTTGCCTCTAGAGAGAGAATACCCTCTGGTGTGTCAGGACAAGGCAGACATGCCCGAAGTCCTTTGAGACACTTGATGGGTGTCACAGCTCTCTCTCTGTAACAGGCAGCTGTTTATGTGATATATTTTTCTTTTACATACTAGCAAGCATCTCTCAGATGAGCAGAAACAGTAGAGTGCTGATAAAAACTGATTCTGAGCCGGGCGGTGGTGGCGCACGCCTTTAATCCCAGCACTTGGGAGGCAGAGGCAGGCGGATCTCTGTGAGTTCGAGACCAGCCTGGTCTACAAGAGCTAGTTCCAGGACTGGCTCCAAAACCACAGAGAAACCCTGTCTCGAAAAAAACAAAAAAAAAAATAAATAAATAAAAACTGATTCTGCTATCACAGTCTCTGAAATACTGAAAGCAGCCTGGCTTACTACACACGGCATCAATGTTGTAATAGGAGCGACGGGGCTGTGTCCCGCCACCCGGCTAGCTTTACCTGAAATAATTACACGGAAACTGTATTCTTTTAAACACTGCTTGGCCCATTAGTTTTAACCTCTTATTGGCTAATTCTCACATATTGATCTAACCCATTTCTAATATTCTGTGTAGCACCACAAGCTGGCTTACCAGGGAAGATCTTAACCTGCATCTGTCTGGAGTGGGAGAATCATGGCGACTCACTGACTCGGCTTCTTTCTCCCAGCATTCTGTTCTGTCTAATCCGCCTACCTAATTTTCTGTCGTATCAGGGGCAAGCAGTTTTCTTTATTAATTAACCAATGAAAGCAACAGATAAATACAAGACCCACCTCCATCACAGCAATGCCCGCTAAGAGGAGATGGCCTGATCACTTTCAGATCAGAGCTAGTTGTGATTCTAGTCGGATGTGTTTGAACTTGGGCAAAAGTATGAAAACAGGAATGAACCAGACTCACTGCCTAGCTCCAGCTCTCAGAAGCCAAGGGACTGTAGCAGTCATTCCTTTCTGCTCGGAGAGATGGATTGTGGGAAAGGATAAAAGGGAATTTTTTTTTTTTTTTTTTTTTTTTGGTTTTTCGAGACAGGGTTTCTCTGTGGCTTTGGAGCCAGTCCTGGAACTAGCTCTGTAGACCAGGCTGGTCTCGAACTCACAGAGATCCGCCTGCCTCTGCCTCCCAAGTGCTGGGATTAAAGGCATGTGCCACCACCGCCCGGCGGGAATTTTAATACTCCCCATTTCTAACTTCACAAGTATTTTTAATCTTGAAGCACTGAGGACATTCTAGTACGGAAAAGGAAAAGACATTTGAACTATAAAAGATTCCACACAGGGCTTTCAGGCCAAGCAAACTGATCAAATCGCTGGTCAAGCTGAATGAGTGTAGGTCATTAAGAAGGAATCTGGTGTTGGGTGAAAGCAGCAACCCTCCTTAATTGCTGATTACAGACATCAGCAGGGGCAGGGCCACATGCTGAGACCCAGGCATCTTGCTACACACTCATTCACTGGGGCCTTCTCCAATGGCTGGTACAGCAACTGTCTTACTTAGCTAAGGGAACAAGCCCTTCCTGTGGATGACCACATCATGCACATGCAGAAGCTGTATCATGTATGTGTGTGAACAGAGCAGCAGAAAAAAAGATGAGCATGCCAGTAACACATGAACCAAAACACATCGGATGATCGGGGCGTAACAGAACACCAGGCCAAGAAGATGGCTTAGAAGGGTAAAAGGGCCTGCTGCCAAGACTGACAAACTGAATTTCATCCCCAGGACCTACAAGGTGGAAAGAAAAAAGTCTCCTTCAAGGCTGTGCTCTGATCTCTGCATGTGTGCCATGGCAAAACAAGCACACCTCTCCCCCCCCCCAAAAATAGAATACATGTATAAAACAACTTTTGGAAATGAACTCATTGCCTTTCATTGGACAGTGGGTTAATGGGTTTTTATGTCCTCTTCAGGTCTTGTTAGGTTTTCTATTCCATAATGAATAAACATTCTTAGTTTTTTTTTTTTTTTCAGTTTTCCTTACATGAGTTATTTGGGTCTCTTGGTTCTAGCTGCTTATTTTAAAAGTGTAACTGAACAGGCCTGTCCTTTTGAGTGACAACTGTCACAGGATAGCAGATCTCAATGCCCAACACTTACGTGATTCATCATTGAGTCTAGGTCACCCCAGAAGACCAATATTTCACTTTCTTCTCTGTATTTAAGCAAGCATCCGCTCTCCGTGTCCTTCCAGTATTTTTAACCTTGGTCAACAATGAGCACCTAAGCACATTGTGTGGTATTGAATTTGCCATGTGGTAGGTCTTGGAATTGATGCTATGCAGCACTAGATTCTCTCTTAGGGGGCAGGAAGTAGTGAGTAGTGTGTGGGGACCTCCCCAAAGACTGAGATCACTTAGAAAACAGTTAACATCCCCTCCGTCTTGTGAGTCCCCTAGATTTAGCAGGTGATTCATGCCATTGGATAACTTTCGTTTCGGTGCACTCTCAAAGGCTACTGTGGGCTCCTGGGGAGAAAAGTCTAAATTCTTGCTCTGGAAACTTCTAATCCAAGAAAGTTGCATGTTTCTTCTCTCTTCGAAAGTTTTCAGAGGCATTTTGGCGGGGTGGTTACTCTAGAATCAAAGTCCAAAGCTGGTTCCCTCATTTTTGTTTGGAGCCTGGTTGTCCAGTACACCACATGCACCAGGTCAGCCTAGGACAGGAAGAGCCTTGTCTGGCATCTTGACACTTGGATGGCCAGTAGAATCATGCTTAGAAGATCTCTGACCAACAAGTGTGGGTTGAGGGTCTGGACTACATCCACATGTCTGTGCTGAGCACCTACCTGCTTTCCTTTGGGTTGTGGCTGTGCTCTAGTAAACACCCGTGGGACCAGCACCCAATAGAAGCCTGGTGCTGAGTTATTAAGGGGTGTCTTTGGTAGTGAGTGTTCCCCCATCATTTCCAGGACTTCCTAGGACATCCCAGGGCCCCACTGAGAGAACCCTGGCAGAGTCAACCTTCCTATTCTGTCTCTGCATCTTCTCTTTGGTCCCTGGTATTGTTTGTCCTTAAACTATTGTAAGCTCTGCCAAGTACCTATTCATTGTTCTGTGGAATCCAGCCGTCTGGGATCCAGAGGCTGCATTATCAAGGATGTCTACAGTGACTCAGGAAGGACATACTTTGCAGCTAATGTTGCCTGTGACAGCATTGTCAGAAGGGACGTCTGTGACTAGAATGGCAGAGAAAACAGCTATAAAAATGGACCATGAATACCAGTCCTCCAAATCAGTGCAAACTTTTTTAGCCTGTCTAAACAAGACCCAGAGCTACAACAACCCTTTTCCCATGGAGGCTGGCTTGTCAGTCACTCCAACCCAAGCCTTAGCAGGGTCCATTTGATGTGTGTGAAGCCAGGAAGTAGAAATCCTCCCTGTGACATTGGGTGTACCCATACCGCTTCACTGTGCTTGCCAGATATGTCAGCCTGGCACAAGCTAGGGTCCTTTAGGAATGGGAACCTCGATTGAGAAACTCCCCCCTGGCCTGTGGGCAAGTCTGTGGTGCATCTTCTTGATGGATGAGAAATGTTGGGGAGGACCAGCCCATTGTGGGTGCTGCTGTCTCTCATCTGGTGGTCCTGGGTGCTGTAAGAAAGCAAGCTGAGCAAGTCATGAGGAGCAAGTCAGTAAGTAGCATCCTTCCATGGCCTCTGCATCTATTCTGACCTCTGGGTTCCTGCCTTGTTTGAATTTTTGCTTTGATGTCCTTTATCAATGATTTGCAAGTTGCTAGCTGAAATAAGTCATTTCCTCCCCAAGGTGTTTATGCTCATGTTGTTCTCATGGCAACAGGAGAGACCCTAAGATGGGTACCAATCTGGGCACCCACTTTTCATACATTTGATCCTCTGCCATCCCTGGTGAAACAGTTGTCTAAATCCTATATTTTTCATTTGTTTTCAGAATATTTCATAAGGGGTTAGAGAGATGATTGGGTGGTTAAGAACATATACTACTTATGCAGAGAACTCAAATCTGATTCCTTATACCCTGTTATAGGCTCACAACCACCTGTGACTCTAGTTCCAATACCTCTGACCACTCTGAGCACTTGCACTCACATGCATATACACACATATGTACATGCATACACATATATGTATGATACACACACATGTGAGTGTTCACACACATATATATGTAGGAAGAGGCCACTCATTCATTCCTGGCTGCCCAGACCCAAAATAATCACACAGAAACTATATTAACTGTAATACTGTTTGGCCAATATCTTAAGCAAATTTCTAGCTTGCTCTTACATCTTAAATTAACCTATTTCTGTTATTTTATGTATTACCAGCAGAATCGTAGTTTATTGGCAAGGTTCCAAGGTTTCTTTCTCCTTCAGCAGCTACATGGTGTCTCTCTGACTCTGCTTTCTCTCTCTCTCTCTCTCTCTCTCTCTCTCTCTCTCTATATATATATATATATATATATATATATATATATATATATATGATTTCCAACCTGGCTATACTGTGCCTTGCTATAGGCCCAAAGCAGCTTTTTTATTAGCCAATGGTAATAAAACATATTCAGAGCACACAGAGGGGAATCTCATATCACCTCCCCTTTTCTGTCTAAATAAAAAGGAAGCTTTTAACTTTAACATAGTAAACAGTTATCAATCAAGAATTATAGTTACAATATTTGTATCTATTTTATCTTTTATCATAACTAAGGAAAACTGTAATTATACCTATCTACTTTTCATCTTCATTGAAGACTCCAGCAGGAAATAATATTACCTAAGTTAACAGGAAGTGCGTGGAATCAACTTCCAAAACTCTAGAATTGACAGAGACATCTTGCTGCCTGGACAGTCACCCGAAGCTCTTCTATAACATTGGGGCATCCATCTTCAGCCCATACAGGCCCATAGTATCTGGCAGACTTTTCTACGAAGCAGGAAATTTCAGAGACAGTTCCACCTATATTGGCAGTTTGTTAGTCCCTTTCTTTTGTATCCTGCAAAATGTCTGATAGTCTGTTTCATAAAGCAGGAATCCCAAAGGACTGTCTCACCTTTAAGCAAGTTTAGTAGTTATTTTTTTTTTTGGGTGGAATCCACCATGCTCCCCTACCTGTGCATTCCTAGCAGACCCGACCCTGCCGCCTGCCCAGGTAGGGTGTGCTGAGTTACAGGCATGGTCTCAGCTAATTTCCTCCCAACCCCGAGTGGGCACACAAGCACCTAAACCCGAAGTGGTTGGCAGACATCAGTCCCAAATGTTTATGGGGGTGCCATTCTCTAGGTGGAGGCTGCTTGTTCGTTTCAGGCTGCCCAGACCCAAAATAATCACACAGAAACTATTTTAATTGTAATACTGTTTGTCCAATAACTTAAGCCTATTTCTAGCTTGCTATTGCATCTTAAATTAACCCATTTCTATTTTTTTATGTATTATCACGAGGCTTGTGGTTTGCCAGCAAAGTAGCAGCTGTCTCCTTCAACGGCTACATGGCATCTCTCTTACTCTGTCTAATCTCTCTCTCTCTCTCTCTCTCTCTATATATATATATATATAGCCCTGCTATAGGCCCAAAGAAGCTACTTTATTAACCATTGGTAGTAAAACATATTTTATTCACATCATCACAGAATACAGAAGGGAATCCTACATCACATACATGACTTATACACACATATTCATGCACACAAACACACATGCAAACATTCATATATATCCATGCAACCACACACATATTACAAAAATACACATAATTTAAAATGAGAAACAAAAAGCTGGCGATATGGCTCAGTGTTTAAGAACACAGGACTGTTTTACAGAGGACCCGGGTTTGGTTCCCAGCACACACATGGTAGCTCCCAACCATCTTAACTCCAATTCCAAAGGAACTGACACCATCTCTGGCCTCTACTGGCACCAGATACACATGTGGGTGCACATACATACCAGTAGGCAAATCACACATACACTAAATGCAACAAAACGTGTTATGTCATAAGAATGTACGAACATGCCGGGTGGCGGTGGCACACGCCTTTAATCCCAGCACTTGGGAGGCAGAGGCAGGCGGATCTCTGTGAGTTCGAGGCCAACCCGGTCTACAAGAGCTAGTTCCAGGACAAGAACCAAAAAAGCTATAGAGAAACCCTGTCTCGAAAAAAATCAAAAAAAAAAAAAAGAGTGTATGAATATGACACAATTTTAAGTCTTTCTGACATTTACAGAGAGCTGTTTTGCTGATCGTCCAGACCTGACTGCTTCACCAAATATTGTCGATTCCAATGCTGCTCATGGCTGCAGCCGGGCCACACTCTTCTGCTGTGTATCAGACCTTGTGTTGACAGCTACCATTTGTATTTCCATTCTCCTGTTCACTTGGGCCCAATACTTACCTCTGTGCAAGCTACCACAATGAACACATTTGGGCATATACTACTCGTAAGTGTGCAAGGTTTATATCTACCAATGTGCATCCTTAGGAGTCGGGTTTCAGGGAAACTTCAGCTCCACACCATTCTATGTTAACACAATTCCTCTGAATTTCTCAGAGGAAGTTCCTTCAATAAGCTCTGGGGTTCTCAGACCTCTGATTACTTCTGCCCAGTGTCTTCAGGAGGGCAAGATAAGGCTGTAGAAGTCGCATGCTTCTGACTGGAGGAGGCCATGTGCTTGACACCCAGATGCTACTCTGTAAAATATCAATGTCGTTCCTCAGTAGTCTCCGTACCAGTGTTGTTGCCGCCCATCCAGAGCTCCGCCGATCTGATTACATTTGAACTTCCTCTCGGGCTGTTGTTTGTGTCTGCACTTTTCATGGCTTTAAAGTTTTGTTTTTTTTTTTTTTTAATGTGTATAAGTGTTTCGTCTGAGCGTATGTCTGTGTAGCATGTGCGGGCCTGGCTCCTGAGCCATCTTTCCAGCCCCGTGTCTGCCTTTTGGAAAGATAGCATTTTTTCCTAAGGGGTGTTTTGTTGTAAGGGTTGCACTTTTTTGTGATATACTGCTAAAATTCTTCCTCTTTCAGATAGGCCCTGTGAGTGTTTCACAATATGTTTCTCTAAAGTTTTTTTTAACAGCTTCATCATGGCATGATTGCTATACAATACACCCAACATATTTCAAATGTATCATTTGACAAGTTTTGACTCATCTGTGAAAACATGAAGCCATTAACAAAGTCAAGATTTGAACAATTCATTATCTCCCCTCCCTCCCACCACTCCAGCCTCAGCCAATGAGAACATTGTAAGACTATAGATTAATTTGCATATGCAGAACGTTCTAGCCACATCATGAGGGCTGTGTTTCTTACAGAGTTGGGGCTCTTTTCTTTCTGCCTAGTTAATTGAGAAGTAATCCTATTGTTCGATGCACTTACTAAATTCACTTTTAGTTCATTGAATGGACCTATAAGAATGTGTTCAGTAACTCGTCATTTCAGGTCCATTTCTGGTATTTCTGGTTTTTAGTCACGAAAAGTAAAGCTGCTTTGAACATTCAAGGGTTGGACGAGAATGGCCATATATGTTAAATTCTCCTTGATAGCTTTTTAAGAGCAGAAGAGTGGAAGTTTAAAGATACAAGAAAATGCAAACTAACATCCTACATTTGTTCTTTTAAAAATTCATGAGCCAGAGTTTGGGAGTTCTGTATTCATTTCCTAGCCCACACATGTTATGGCTCGTATCTTAAATTATTCCTCTCCATTCTTGCATTCTAATAAACAGTCTCTGTGGCAGACAATTCTCCCTTCTAAAAGGTCCATGATGTCAAACAACATTCCATGTACCTATTGGCCGCATCTACTTCCTTGGACTAAGGACACATTTAAGTAGTAGTTCGACTATTTTTAAAAATAGTTGTGGTATCTAGTTAAGTTTTTGAGCTCTTTAGTCTCATGTGGGTAAAAGGCTTTCTCTGATACATTGTGTGTGATTATTTTCCCTCCTGCGGCTCCTCCTTTCATACTCTGCAGAGTTCCACGGGCCCCGACTTGTTCTTCTGCACGTTTAGATAAGGTGGCGAACCCCATTTATCCGGCATTGTGGATTTCCTCCTTTTGTTGAACATTTCTTATCATAAAACTTTTCTTTTGTATATAAAAGTAGAAGATATCTTTATTTGTCCCTAGGCTTTTGAAAGATGCTCTCTTCGTTAAAACAAAGACACTTAGGCTGGCAAATGGCTGGCGTGTTTCCTCAAGGTTCCTTAAGGAAGCATCTCCAAAGAGCTCTGGCTTCTATTTCAAATTAAACATATTTTCCTTATCTCGAACTTGTTTCTCTACACATAGCTGATCGTGTACCTTTGGTTACTTTTAAGATATTTTATTCTTCAATCTAAGGACGTTGCCACATGCCTGATCATAGTTTTCTTCTCTTTTATTGTGCCTGGAGAATGCTAGGGGTCTGAGATGTGTGAGTTCTTAATTATCAAACAATTTTCCCGTGTCCTTTCTAGTCCTCCTTCTTCAAAGAATCTGTGCCCAGGTCATTTGAGACGGTGCTTCCCACTGTTCAGCAGCAGTCAGGCCCGTTTCTGAGCCCTTTGCTCTTGCACATCTGTTCTCATTGTCTGAGTGACCTGCCCTCTGCAGCTAAAATTCCATTCTTATTCCTGTCTCTCCGACGTTCATCTTAGATACTGGCATTTTTGGCTGTTTGTCCTCCTTTGTCAGTTTTGACCCTCTCATTTGACCTTAAATGGATAGATTCTTTCATTTTGCTTTGTGACTGGGTATGTGGCCAGTTTCAGAGGAAGTAGTGTGAGCTGCTGAGAAGAGGGTTTATTCTTTCTTGTTTACCTAAGTAAAATGGTCAGTAAATATCTGCTATGTCCATTTGGTTTACAATGTCTGTTAGCTCCAGCATTTCTCTAGGTTTTTGATGGATGCCCTATCCATTAGTGAGAGTGTGGTATGTGTGTGTATTTGTGTATGCATGCTTCCATGTGTGTGCCGGTGCATGTTCACATGTTAGTAAGAATGTGTGGTGGTCATAGTAAGATGCCCATTGTCGTCTTTACTAGACCTCGAGTGTGTTTAGTGACTCGGGGTCTCTCACTGGACCCAGAAAGCCATGGCTCAGCAAGTCTAGCTAGCCAGCTTGCCCGAGGGACTCAGTCTTCACCTTCCCAACCTGGGGATGACAGGCCCCTGCCATGCTTGCCTGGCTTTTCTGGGCTTTGGGGATCTGAAATCTGTTCTTTGGTCTTTCATGGGAAGTATTTTTATCTACTGAGCCATCCCCACACCCCCGTTCTATTTTTAATTTTAACAATTCCATCTCTATATTTCCTTTTCTGCTACAGAACAAGGCACAGGCATACACTCTGATACTTTAAAAGATCCTAACACAGGTCATCAGTCATTTCTAAAGTTTCTGCCTTGCCCTCCAGCATAGATAACGAAAAGTCTCCTGACGTTACACTGTATCATTTTTCTTACCCAACTCTGGCTATCTCTGCACCTGCTTCTACTGAAGCAAAAGATGGCACAAGACTGCATTATTTTAATTTATCTCAAAATGTCCATTAATTTGTAATATCTACATAGATAATTGGGGGACAGCAATGATTTTGTCTCCTTATTGGGGAGACAGATCGCATCTACCTTTTCTTATTAGACTGGAGATGCCCGTGTCACAGAGCTTGTTTCTAAACTCCATTTTAACTTGATATCTGAGATCTCACTTCGCTTGGTCTAGGCACAGTTAACGTGTAGCACACTGCTCATGTTTGGGTCTGTCTGACATCCTGTATTTCATTATCCCCAGAGATGCCTTCAGATATTTCATTTCCTTTCGTCTTTGTAGTCTCTCCAGGAATGCTGGGAAATGTCCCATAGCCCTTATCACCCTCATCTCTTCAACTCTCCCTCAGGTTGTCTGACTCATAGCTCTGGAGCCACCTGTGAACCTGGCTTTTACCTTTAATTTAATCATCTGGTTAACGGTTAATTGAGTTACCATATCACACGTTATATTAGTTACTTTTCTGTCTCTATGATAAAACACCATGACCAAGGCAACTTACAAAAGAGGAACGGGTTTGTTTTGGCTTTTGGATCAGGATGGTTAGGATCCATTTTGGCCCAGAAACATGGCAGCAAGCAGTAGCTATGAAGGCAGAAACAGGAAGCTGAGAGTTCTCACATATTGAACTGCAGACACAAATGTAGTTGTTATTTTTTTATTCTTTTGCTTTTGGGGAGGCCCACCACTTAGTGGTCCCCAAATAAATGCATGGAGACTTATTTTTAGTTATGAATGCCTGGCCTTAAGTTGACTTGTTTCTAGCAAATGTTTCCTAACTTATTCTGTCTACCTTTTGCCACTGGACTTTTATCTTCCTCTATTCTATATACCTTTCGTGACTTCTTACTCGTGGCTTGTCATGAGGCTGGATGACTGGCTCCTGGTGTTCTCTTCTCCTTTTCCCTCCCCTCAATCTCCTCTTCCCAGATTTCTCCCATTTATTCTCTCTGCCTGCCAGCCCTGACTATTTCTCTCCTGCCTAGCTATTGGTCCTCCATCTCTTTATTAAGCCAATCAGGCACTTTAGGCAAGCAAAGTAACAAATGTTCACAAAGTTAAACAAATGCAGCATGAAAGAATGTAATACATCTTTGCATTATTAAACAAATATTCCACTCCGTACAAGAATGTAACACATCTTTGACTAATATTCCACAGCACACAAACCAGGGAGAATGTATAGGAAGTGTGAGGAGTCAAAGACATGACCCCATAGACAAATTTCTCCCAGCAGGGACATGCCTCCTAGTCCTCCCTAAACAGGCTTCCAACTGGGGACTGAGTGTTCAAATATCTGAGCTTCTGGAAGACATTTTTATTCAAACCGCTATACCTATATGTGTTTGAGTGTGTGTGTGTGTGTGTGTGTGTGTGTGTCTCCTCTATTGGAAACACAGATATATATCTATATGAACATTTTGTTTGATTACATTCCAAAGTTATTTTATCATTGTAATAATTCACCATTATTCTCTGAATTCACTTTTTCTCAAAAGCATACAAACTGACTTTGCACAATATATAAGCACCCCACCTGAACCATCAGGTGAGGCCAGTTGTCCAGCCTTTGATTGTGTTCCTCGGCATGTGGTTAATTTTATCATATGGGAAACCAGATACTTTAGTTTTAGACTTATTTTCTCAAGGAAGAATTAAGTTTGGAACAATTTATATATTTTTTTATTGATTTTTATTGAGATCTACATGTTTCTCTGCTCCCCTCCCTTACTCTCCCCTCCCCTTCAAGCCTCTCCCAAGGTCTCCATGCTCCCAATTTACTCAGTAGATCTTATCTTTTTATATTCCCCATGTAGGTTAGATAGATGTATGTCTCTCTTAGAGTCCTCTTTGTTGTCAAGGTTCTCTGGGATTGTGATTTGTAGGCTGGTTTTCTTTGCTTTATGTTTAAAAACCACTTAGAGTGAGTATATATGATTATTGATAATTGTCTTTCTGGGTCTGGGTTACCTCACTCAAAATGACGTTTTCTAGCTCCATCCACTTGCCTGCAAATTTCAAAATGTCATTTTTTTTTTGGCTGTGTAGTATTCAATTGTGTAAATGTACCACATTTTATTTTCCTTATCCATTCTTCGGTTAAGGGGCATTTAGGTTGTTTCCAGGTTCTGGCTATGACAAACAATGCTGCTATGAACATAGTTGAGCACATGTCCTTGTGGCACGGTTGAGCATGCTTTGGATATATACCCCAAAGTGGTATTACTGGGTCTTGAGGAAGGTTGTTTCCTAATTTTCTGACACTGACATCCAAAGGGGTTGTATACCAGGTTGCATTCCCACCACCAACTCAGAAGTGTTCCCTTTACCCCACAACCTCTCCATCATAAGTTGTCATCAGAGTTTTTGATCTTGTCATTCTTACAAGTGTAATATGATATCTCAGATTTGCATTTTCTGATGACTAAGAATGTTGAACATTTCCTTAAGTGTCTTTAGTCATTTTAGATTCCTCTGTTGAGATTTTTCAGAGTAAAAATTTTAATACATAACAAATAGAATTAACATGGGAATTTGGAATTGGTTGTTGATTTTTTTAATTCCTATATTGTTATGGGAGCTGCGGGCTGCGTTCCTGCCATCCAGCTCCCGGCCGCCTGGCTAGCTTATGCCCCGAAATAACAACACACAAACTGTATTCTTTTAAACACTGCATGGCCCATTATATCTAGCCTCTTCTAGGCTAATTTTCACGTATTAATTTAGCCCATTTCTAATAATCTGCATAGCACCACTAGGTGCGCTTACTGGGAAAGATTCAGCATGTCTGACCTGGCGGCTGGCTGCATCGCTTCTGGCTCTGAGAGGAGCTGCCCTGCATCTGAGCTCACTTCCTCTTCCTCCCAGCATTCTGTTCTGTTTACTCCACCCACCTATGTTCTAACCTATGAGGCCAAGCAGTTTCTTTATTAATTAACCAATGACCTTCCTCCATCACTATATGTTCCAAAAACTTATCATTGAACATTTAGAAAGTATGCTACATGGAAATGCTACGAAGTGCTGTACACAGTAATATATATTTATTCATTGGAGTTCTCAAAACCTCTGTCATGTGCTGTGTCTCACTAGCTCTAGAGGGGACTGAAAAATATTCCTGTGGAAGAAAAGGGCTATAACCTTGAGGGCATTGTGACCTCTCAATGCCTGGGCATTGAACAGGACATTATTCTGCAGCTCATCTGGAATGGAAGACTCCAAATGCTGGTACTTAGTGGAAACAGCTAAGCATTATTTATATGGAAGCATGCACCAACCTAAGAGTAAAGTACGATATAGTGAAAGAAAGGGGGCTCAGCTAAAAGCGTTTATCCTTTGACATAACTCCCTAGAGGGCACTGACAAGGGGCTATTCTTCCTCTCTCTACAGACAGCAAACCACACAGCAAAGACTGCCCTAACCTCCCACAGAGATCCAAGTGCACCATTAGATGTCCACAGAAATAAGCCTCATTGTAAATTCCAAATGATTTTGTAACCAGTAGACTGACTCACGGAGGAAGTGACTGCTCTCCTTTCCTGTCTGTCCCTCCTTCCTGCCACAAGGTGAGATCAATGGGTCCATCAACGAACCACAAATATGGACATGCGATGTCAGCATAGTATGATGTCTGGGTCTTGGAATTTCCTGGAGCCCACTCTACTGGCTTGCATGTCTAACACCAGACTTCCCTTTATTCATAGTTACAAGTGACTTTCAAGGGAAACAGCACCCACCGTGGATGGTAGAGGGATGCAGAGTGTATGGAAGAGATTTTCAGGACCCCGATGGAGAAATAGAAATTACTGTGGACAGCGCTTAGTAACCCACGTAGGATTACCATGTGACGTACTTTCTAAAAGTACCATGATGTGCTCATGGAACATAGAGGAAGTTTTAAAAATCAACAACCAATTCCTAATCTCCATGTTAAGTTCTATTTGTCAGCTATTTGTTGTGGATTATAAACTTTTGTACCAGACATTGCTATCAAATGCCCAATTTCAGAGCTTACTAGAAGGAAAAAAAATATTTAAAAGTAAGATAAATGAATCCAAAAGCTATGACTGTATAAAAGTTAACACTTTGCTCTTGTCTAAACATTATCATCTCTCTGAAGTTTCATTTTTATGATAGTCTAAACACGGCCCCCTCCTACTTTATGTTAATCTTTTCATCATGAATAATAGAGTTTTGAAGCCTTAAGCCATCCTGCCTTCCTCCCTCTGTGGACTGAACCTCTGAAGGGCAGTTTCTCTGGAGGCATCCTTACCCAGCTTCTTGTGCCGTGAATGAACAGCAAGCAAGCCTCTGGTCTCTAGAAACTGATCTCATTAGTTCATGATGCATGCATGTCCCTGCTCTTGCTCCCGCCTCAGCAGTCACATTCCTTATAAGATTTACCTTGTTGCTGTCCCCAGCTGACAGGTAGAACCTCGCATGTGTCACTTGCCTCATATGGGCAAAGTCACCATGTATGCACAAGCATGTAAAATCTGTAAGACCACGAGAGTGACCACATCTGTAGAGTCATGTGACTGAGATCTAAGCTTATTCTGAATCAACTGAACTTGTAGATGCAGAAGCATCCACCTAGGGGACACCAGAAGGAAGCCTGTTGGGACCTGCACCAGGGAGGGATTCCCTGGAAGAGGAGTGTTAGTCGAGGCGTGCGGAATCGGTACCTTCAGCCAATTTTGACTTTCCATGCAGTGAAAAACCTTCTTTGAAATCCTTTGTGATGACAATAAGGAGGGAGGGAGAGAGAAAGAGAGAGAGAGAGAGAGAGAGAGAGAGAGAGAGAGAGAGAGACTGTTGTAAGACTTTGATGAGCTAAAGTAAAGCTTGGGGCTGAAAGATGCTTAGTGATAACCTGTGTATTCTGCCAACATTGGAAGCTAGAACCCCCCAGGAGTTGGATTATTTCATCGTATCAATACCTTCTGGAGAGTATATTTAATTAAATTGTTCTGTCTTCTAGGGAACTGTATTATAAACTAAAAATCTAAACAAAGAAAGGCTAAAGGTATAGGACAGTGAGCACTTTTTCTTATGTGTGTGTCCATGAGCAAGGATGTGTTCTAGGAGACAAACAGCAATGGTGTTGTCTAAGGGAATCTCATGGAGACCACTTTTCCCTACCAAGAATGACCTGTACGGCCTTGATGGGATCATAAGAGGGGCAGCCAATGCATCTCTGTGCCTCCTACATCCTCTGGGGCAAAACAATTATTTTACATTTTATAAAACTGTCCTTCGAAAAATGATAAACAATTAAAATACAGATAAAATCATCAAAGTAACCTGAAAGCCATCAAACCAGTCAGGAAGCATTGTTTAGATTACTCATCAAGACTGTGAGGCTAGAGCTTTCCACAATACCAAGACCTCAATGGCCTTTCTAAAATCTTGTTGAGCTCAATGCTGAATACAAATATAATGGTGGGACAGCCTGCTGGCACCTCCAAATGTGCACCAGAAAAGTGTATACAGACTTCACAATCACTCTGCCCTCAACCAGGGAAGCCTGGCCTCAGGCAGATCCTTGCAAAAACTTTGTTGTGCATGATTCTGTGTCAAACCTCAGGTTTAGGTCTCTTTGGGTGCTATTGATGAATAGATAAATGAAAGTTATTAATCCCACTGCTGCTTACTACCCCAGCACTGGGTTGGAGTGCCTTAAATGTTGTAATAAGAGCGGCGGGCTGCATCCCCGGCACTCGGCCGCCCGCATGGCTAGCTTTATACCCGAAATAATTACACGGAAACTGTATTCTTTTGAACACTGTCTGGCCCATTAGTTCCAGCCTCTTATTGGCTAGCTCTTACATATTGATCTAACCCATTTCTAATATTCTGTGTAGCACCATGAACTGGCTTACCAGGAAAGATCTTAACCTGTGTCTGTCTGGAGTGGGAGAATCATGGCAACTCCTCACTCGGCTTCTTTCTCCCAGCATTCTGTTCTGTTTACTCCACCCACCTAAGGGTTGGCCTATCAAATGGGCCTAGGCAGTTTCTTTATTAATTAACCAATGAAAGCAACAGATTAATACAAGACCCACCTCCATCACTTAAAGATAAGACTTTCAGGGGACATAGAATTGGCTCAGCAGCTAAGAGCACTTATTGCTATTACAGAGGACCTGTGTTTGGTCCCAAGCCCCAAATGGTAGCTCACAACTGTCTGTAACTCCAGCTGCACAGGATCGTCTAGCCTCCAACAGAATGGCATGCATGTGATTTACAAACATACATGCAGGCATGCAAATATATTTGCACATAAAACAAAAATAAATAAACAAGAGAAAGAGAGGGAGGAAGAGAGAAGGGAGCTTCTATGATCCTGTGGCCTGTGAGCTGAAGTGCAGGCTTTGTGGAAATCTATGTCTATTCAGAAAAACTGAAATATTCCATTTTCAGACTGAGACATTTGGAATACATTTCTCAAGGATGAGAAAAAGAATCTGAAGGTTTCAGTGGCTACCTGTGACAATATGAATGGTCTATGATAAAATTCAAACCTTCATGCAAATTTTAGTATTTAGGAAAAAAAAATCAATGTTCACCACTGTGTTTGTAGTATAAGAGCCAAAGTTATGTCTTAAGTTTTAATTACTATACTCAGGATATTCACTAAAGAAAATGCCCCCCTCAGTGTCCACACTGCCTGTGTGATTTAAAGAATAATGAGAGGCCACCCTGGTCTTTGTGCTAATCCCCTTTTTGCTGTAAATGTCTAGGAGGGCAGGATTTGTGGGTCTATGTGTGACAGATATATACCTTGAGCACTTTGGCTCAAAGGGGGTTCCTGATAAAGTACATAATAATTTGTTTTTGTTGGTGTAGTCATTTGAGGGAGAATGGCTCCCAAAGGCTCATATGGTTGAATGCCTGGTCCCCAGTCAGTGGAACTGTTTTGGGAAGGATTTGAAGGCATAACATTGTTAGGGGAGTTGCCTCAGTGGGGATGGGTTTAAAGTTTTCAAAAACTAATACCAGGCCCACCCCTCTCCCCGTGTGTATGTGTTCCTCCCTCTCTCCCTCTTTGCCTGCTGCCTGCATATCAGGATATAAAGCTCTCAACTTCTGCTCCAGTGCCATGTCAGTCTACATTCAGCCACAACGATCATGGATCAACCCTCTAAATCTGTGATCAAGCCTCCAATGTTTATTTTCTTTAGTAAGAGTTGCCTTGGTCATGGTGTCTCTTCACAGCAATAGAAGAGAGAGGAAGACACTTGGTTGGCTTTCGTTCAGAACCGTGGATGCAACACAGGGTCTTGGCTAAGCTAAGCACATGTTATCCCTCTTACAACTGAGATTTCATTCCAAAGTCCTCTGTAAAATGGAATATCTGCAGTATGTAAGACCTTCACTGTGTTAAGAACTTTGAGAGCCATAAACACATTGTATAAAACAAGGACCAAGGAATGCCAACATTATATAAATAGCCTTTCTGACAAACAAAAAATTGGCCTTGGAAGAGAAATTTCTTGATACTGTACTCTGCAAATGGAAATATTAAGAACACAGGGTCCTTTTTGCACTATGGCTGCTAGGGCTGGCTGTTTTGTGACTGCTGTGGTTAACACAGGCATAAGTCATTTTCATAATAAAGTTTGTTTCTGAGAGCTGGAGAGACTACCCAGTGGCTAAGAGCACTGGAAGTTATTTTAAAATACTCAGGATCAGTTCCCAGCACCTACAACCACAACAATGATGGCTCACAACCATGTCTCACTCCAGTTCTGGGCGCCTGGTGCTCTCTTCTGGCCTCTGCAGGCATTGCACACTTGCAGTGCACATACATATGTTCAGGTTAAACACTCATAAATAAAAATAAATAAGATCTTTCAAAATTGATTTCTATTTTTATAGAATAAAAATGTTTTGCATCCTGAATGGCATTTTTATACACCATGTGATCAACCCAGTTTTAAACCAGATTTTAGCAGGTTGGTAGAATTGTATTGATAAAAACATCTAAAGGAGATTTTAGACTTGTGAAGTCATTTGCCTAATATAGTACATCTAATAAAGCATTAAAATGAGATTTAAATCCACATCTTACCATTGAAAGCTTTCTAGTGCTCTTATACCATTTCTGTTATTAAACTATATAATTTGAAATTAATAATTATAGGGTAAAGTACAGTTTGTTCAAGATTCGCCTTATGATTTTTGTCCAAGAGGCCCCAGATATGTGCAAAGTGACCATCAGAGGTCCACAGTTAAAACTTTGTTTCTGAAAGTTCACTCTTCTGAGTGGGTCTGGCAGCTGTTGTGGATGGATGGGCTTTGGCTTCTAAAGGCGATGCAGTTGCTAGAAGGGGCAGGTACCGTCTATGGCAAGAACAAAGAATGACACCCACCCCATGCCTGTGCTTTGGAGGAATTCCCTGTGTGAAAGATGCTCACTGCACATGGAGATGAGGCAAGTGTGTCTCGGTTCCCTTGTGCTATGTCACAGTCTACACATTGGGACCTAGGGAAAGTAGGGACTTTCAAGCCCTCATTGAGTCCGGAAGCCCTACTGAGAATGTCCAGGCTTATTGACACTAATTCTTACTAAGAATATACTCATGCTGTTAAGATAAACTTAAAAAAGAGACACTGATTTAGTTATTCTTATGCCATAGAGGGTTTGAAGGGTGTAACTGAAATAAAGAAACGTGCAGAACATAAACAAAAACCAGAAATTGTAAATACTAGTAGACTGTTCTATTAGTCATTTAATAACCTTCTGGCCATATTTACTCTAGCTCCTTCTTTCTTTGTCTTTTAAAAACATCTGTGGTGTGTGTGTGGGGGGGGGGGGAAACATGTGTGCATGTGTCCATTGAAGGTCTAGATTTTGTTATATCTGTCACTCAGGGAGCACACTTAGTCCAATTAGTGCTACCTACATGTGCCTAAGTGTGGGGTCATCCCCTGAGACACAGGCAACCTACCAGTGGCCATCCTCCCAAACAGAAGTGTATTTTCTTCACCAAGTAGCCATCAATTGCCAACAACTCCTCAGCTGCGGCTGGAGCCCAAGAAACCCTTCCCTACCTTCCCTGCTGGAAAATTTAAACTGACTTGATCTTGTGTAGGTAGCCATAGATGCCGTGGATTCATGGCTGCAATGGCTCTGCCGTGTCCAACAGATAGAACCTCACAGCACTCCCCGTCTGTCTCTTACATCCTTTCTGCCTCTCTTCCATGATGTCCTCTGAGCTCTGGGGTGGGACTTGGTACAGATGTTCCATCTATCACTTACTCTCAGCATCTCTGCCTTAGTCATGGCTCACTGTAATCAAACCTTGGATGACCAAGGTTGAGACAGCCTGGAGATCTCAGTGGGCGATAATCTACCTCAAGATACCTTCCCTCGCCGGGCGGTGGTGGCACACGCCTTTAATCCCAGCACTTGGGAGGCAGAGGCAGGCGGATCTCTGTGAGTTCGAGACCAGCCTGGTCTACAAGAGCTAGTTCCAGGACAGGCTCCAAAACCACAGAGAAACCCTGTCTCGAAAAACAACAAACAAACAAACAAACAAACAAACAAAAAAAGATACCTTCCCTCTTGTTCCCATGTGAAAACTCCTCTTCCCTCCAGTGATCTCTTCTCCAATCACAACTGCTCTGTCTGCATTTGTTTCATCTGAACGTGTGACAGCATCATAATTCTTTCATCGCCAAAACGCAGTTTACACATTTTTCTGCATTCGACTTTTGTCTCCCAGTTTATACTGCAAATCTGGCTAAAACCAGCTAGCCATAAATGTGCCTGAATACTGTCTTACTATTCCCTCTGCCAAATAAACTGATCCATTAAACAGTTTCTGTCCCAATCATATTTTAGGATACAAGGGAAACTAGTCAGGTTCTGTTGCAGGGATGGCCTGTGAGCCAGGAGCCAGTAGATTCCCGTTTCTACCCGAGGCCTGACTAGCACATTTCATGTTTGTATCAGTCTGGCAGTCTTCTGAGCTCCCAACAGGATGATCCTAAAAGGCTCTGCTAGACCTATGGATTCTAGAACTTGAATCCCAAACTCCCCCTCATCCCTCCTGTACACTGGTGTCAAGGCCTGTGAACATCATAGTCAGGTTCCATCACAGAAATAATCTCTCTTCTACATCAGTTTTCTGTGTTAGTTATGTCTGCATCCCTGTGACCAAACTGCCCAGTAGAAACACCAGATAGCAGGATGTGTATTAGCCTCCAGCTTCAGGGGATTGTGGTTCGTTACTGCCAAGAAGACCAACTGGAATGTCTTCCTCTGTGGCATCAGGAACTCTGACAGCAGACAGCAGGCCAGAAGCAAGGCCAGCCTGCCTGCAGTAACCTGTCTATCCTCGCCTCCTGAAAATTTTACAGTCAGAAATAGAGGACCACGTATTCAACACATAAGTACGGGGACACTTCAAATTTCACCAAAACAGCTTCATATGAATGCATATGAGTGTGTACCCACTCCCCTCTGTGACAAGCTTCCATACGAATTTGGAGAAGAAATTCCACAAGCTTTTAATTCTGAACAAAAAGGATGTAATTTGATTCTAGTCTTTTCTTGGTGGGATATTGCAGTGTACAACACCTCATTTCTACATCACGTGAAACAGAACCATCTACCTCACACTGGGAGCTGGCAAGCTGTTCTCCAAGAGGGAAGGACAAACACCCAAGATTCTGTGGGTCATCATCATAATTACTCAGCTCGGTTCCCCAAAACTTACAAACCAAACATGAATAAGTAGACACAGCTATATTCTAATAAAACCCTATTAACAAAAGTCACCGTAAGTTACAAACCTAGTAGCCAATTCTACCTGCCACAAAATTGAAAGGGAAGAGGAAAATTAAAAGCATGGTGTCTGTCTGGGAGTTGGAGGCTGGAATGCACCGTGATGCTACAGATGAGAAATTTCTATTATTAACCTTCAGTAAGAAATCTTCGGTGACTCTTATTAGCTCAACATCTACCCCGTTTCCCAAACCATCAGCCACAAACATTAGATCCTTTCCCGAGTTTCTACCCTCCTGACCTTGGTCAAACCTCTAAGACATCTGCTGTTTTATTGTTTCCTCCTGCGATGTGACGATGTGACGAGATCTGTCTCTCTCCTCCCCTCCCAATGCCAGCACCTTGGTTTAATCCTTCACACTTTCTCATATGAATCACGCATTGTTTCCTAATTGGCTCCCTCATTTCCCCCTGGGCTCCTTATTGTCTGGTGTCTACAGGTATGTTTATTCCTGGCTTAAAGCCCTTCAGCAATTCCTGTTACACTCATAAAAATACTTCCACAGAAGAAATAATTGCATTTGCTTAATTTTTCCCAGAAAGGAGATGTAGGAAAATGATAAATTCATAATTGAAATGAGAGAGGACCATTTCATATGAGAGCTACAGAACTTGTTCTTAGGGCACACATTTAAGTGGGAATAAAGAATCTATAAAAAAAAAAACAAAAAACAAAAAGAATTTAAGGAGAGCAGGCAGAAGGAACACAACGCATGTGTTAGCTTTCCAGTGCCTGCTGGGATTTCTGGATTCTTAACCTGTGTGTCTGCACAGGGGTGCACAAAAACAAACTAGAATATTATCAAGAAAAATACACTAGACACATTGTCTGAGAAGTCAGGCCAGCCAGAAAACAGCATTGAAGGGTGTTTAAGAGGCATTTGGAAGTATTTGGGTCATGAGAACATCCTCACTAGTGGATTAACAACACCCTTTAAAATGTTTGAAGTAAGGAGTTTCTCTCCTTCCTCCAAGAAACCAACATCTTGAAGGTAATGTTCTAGCCCACAGGACAACAAGGAGTAAGATTCTATTCTTTACAAATTAATCCCTCTTGGGCAGAACTCACTAAGACAAATATGAGAAGATACTGCTAGACAAGAAGGTTTTCTTTCATGGAACCACGGATACCACACGCACTGGCAACAGGCCCCAGCGAGGAAACCGTTCCTGTTGCTTTACTAAGAACCCGGTGCAGCCACTGAAATCCTTTCCAACAATTACGTTTATGGCCACAGATCAGCGCTATCCGCTTTGCCTCGGGTCTCTGCAGTGAGCAGCTGCAACTGAAGAGACGAAGAGACTCATAACTGGAATACAGAAAATAACTGTTGATTACATATCCATAGACGGGAAACCGACATCACCCTTTAGGGCCCGAAAAAATGTAGAGAAAAGGGTGAGAGACTGGAGGAGCCAGGGGGAGAGAGGCGTGCTGTGGAACACAGACTTCCGGTATGACTTGAGGGTTGCACTCTGAAACTCACAGCATCTGTGGCTCCAGGAGAAGAGCTCAGGTCTGGGTCATTCAGCACTTGTCATGGAAAAGGGAGGAGCTCAGTGGCCCTTAAGGGTTTATATGCCGATAGTAGTGAGTAGGTGGGGAGAAGTACTGTCTTCAGTGGCATAGATCCACGTGTTCATGTAAATAAACCCTTATTCATCATCCCATAAGGAGCCCTGATGATACTCACTGGATCACACACACACACACACACACACACACACACACACACACTGACAAAGTAAAAGAGAAGCTGGTTGGGTAGATGGGACAGGGATTATTAATAATAGAAATTGAAGGGCTGCCTGGATCAGATTAGCCTATGGGCGTGTCTACCTTGAATTGATGTTCCAGTTGTGAGGGCAACCTACTGTGGGCAACACCACTCCCTAGGCAGGTGTCCTGGGCTGTTGAAGAAAGCTAGCTGAGCATGAGCCTGGGAAGGAGCCAGCAAGTAATTTTCCTTTGTGACGTCTGCTTCAAATTCTTGCTTGAACTTTTACCCTGATCTCTCCCATGAAGGACTGGGACTCGGAAGTATAAGCCAAATAAGCTCCTTCCTTCTCTGAGTTGCCTTTCAGTCAGACTCGGAGTTGGGTGGCAAGGAAGGGTACACAGTGGGCGAACATGATCAAGCTATATTCTCTACACACGTGAAAAGTCAAATGAAACCTACTAAGATGCATAATTAATAAAAGCAGAGAGAAAGTAGAAATATATAAAATAGTTAAAAGTTACATAAGATAGTGCTGTGTGAGTCAACATATTAATATAGTAGGAAGAGGGACCCTTTCTTCAGGGAACGGACATGCGCCGCGGAGAGTTAAGGTGTTTGGGGTTCCCCGGGCATCCTCTTCCCTTTCAGTCGTTCATTTGCTTAGGTGCCAGCAGGCTGATTTGTTTTCTGAATCAAAAGAGCCAAAGAACCATGATTAAAGCACTCAGTATGATTTTAGGATACCCTACGCGATGTGAAAAGGAAAAGTTTAAAATAAGATTAAGGGCTGATGAGGACCGCCCGTGTGGAATGGGTGGACCGTTCCCAGAGAAGTCTCAATGAGAAAAGGCTCTAATTTTATTTTCAGATCAGCCTGCGGGGCTCTATGCCTGTGTTGTGGCAAACATGGGCTGCTGCAGCTCACATACAGTTTACTGCCCCGTTGATCACAAGGATGTGAAGACAGACCTCTGAGACGTTCATCACGGGGACACTTCAAAGACATCTGAGGGCTGGGCTTGCTCCAGTGTTTTCAAGCTCTGCCTCGAGTTTCTGCTCCAATCATCACACCCTAGCGGAAATCAGATGATTTTATTTTTTGTTTTGTTTTGAGACAGGATCCTCAAATGTAATACGTACCTAAGATTGACTTTTAACCTCCTAACCCTCCTGGCTACACCCTCTAAGTGCTAGGAATACAGGCGTGCAGTGCACTCAGCTGGAAATCATATTCTTTTAGTATCTTCATCAAAATTATGATAGTTTCTTAGTAAAAGGTAATGGCTACAATAAAAACTGCATTAAAATGCTCCAAGGTACGTAGGAGTGTGCTTATTCACTCAGAAACAGATGAAGAGGGGAAATCTGCCTCTACTGTTCCCATCCCCCACCACCTCCAGAAGCATAGATAAGGCCGAATGATCTAATAACATGAAGGGGACAAAGAAGCACCATTTAGCAGAGGGGTGAGGAGACACAAGTAGGGCCATGAGCACATGCTGTGGAGTAATCATTTTATACACTGTGAAGATGTATTACTCAGATTGATTCAATAAAAGGCGCAACGGCCCAAAGTCAGGCATCATTTTCAGGGTGGAGAGAACGCTGGGATGAAGTAGGGCTGAGTCACAAGAAGAAGCAAAATGGGCATGCCGTACTGAGGAAAAAAACTGAGCCACATGGTAGAGCATAAATAAGAAGATAGGTTAGTTTAAGACGTAAGAGCTAGTCAGTAACAGCTTGAAGCTATCGGCAGAGCATTTATAATGAATGATAAAACTCTGTGTGGTTATTTGGGAGCTGGCTGGCAGGACAGAAAGTTCTGCCTGCAGTCACACAGAACCCATCAGGTACAAAGTAACTTCTGGGATGTAGAACAGGCTTTCTCAGCAGGAACCTCCACCGGCTCTGAGTTCTCTGCTTTTCCTCGTTCACTCTTTCCGTGTCCTCATCTTCATGGAACTTTGGGTATGAATACATGTCATAGCACCCAGCAGAGCAATACCAGTGGAGGTGTCCAAATACAGCCTCAATACTGTGACATCGATCCTAGATTTCAACTTTCCTAGTAGCCTATTTTCTCAAAAACTAATAACAGTGACCTATTTTCTTTCAGGTCCTGTGGCAGCAAAGGCATCTGTGTCCTCTGTAGACAGCTTTCTCTCTTCTGACCGGCTTCTTTGCTTGCTTGTCTTCAAGCTGTGTCTGCTATAACTGAGTAAAGATGGCAGACAGAGTTGCCAATGGATCTACAGAAAGCCCCAGCTCCAGCCCATCACCTGCCTCCAGGGCACAGCCTCTGAAGCCAATGACCAGAAGCACAAAGTTCTGAGTTTCTCCTTCTATCACCAGACCATTGTGGAAACTGTATTAATTTACTTTTTGTTTTGTTTAGAGACAGGGTGCGCTAAGACTGGCTTTCAACCCCCAACACTTCTGCTATACCTTCTAAGTGCTAGGATGACGGGCAAAATTTGGACTTCCCTCTTCTTGTTATTGTTTCACAATGTTGTTTCCAGACACGGACAAACATCAGGTCGCTTTCCTGACATTGCACAGTGCCCCACACTGAAGCCCCAGACTCAAAGACAAACATTGTGCATTGCATCTTTATCAATGATTTTGTCAATTCAAACAAGGATCATGTCTCTCAGAGCAGTTCCAAGTTGTCAAATTTAGGTTCATAGTTTCAGTGGCTGTAATGGCAGCAAATGTACATCCAATTCTTTTTTATAAAAGTAATCCTGATTGCTGAATATGTGTGCTTTATGATGAGAGATTGACCATAGCAGGTGTGACAGTATTATAGACGGTGAGCCACACCTGGAAGCCCCATTGCATCCACTCATTGTCTGGGGAACGCCCTCAGGAAGTGGGTTCTCTCTGTTAAATACATCACCTTAGCCTCTGGGATAAGAAATGTGGCTTTGGCTGCAACCAGGGTCTCCCAGTCTGGGGAATCTGGTTAAAGCTATACACTACACCCACAACCTCTGCTGGGCAAGGACCTCTCCGTAGCAGCCTATTTCTGAGTCTGTAGAAACACATTTAGAGGCTCCCCTGCTGGGGCAGCCCTGCTGTCTTCTAGCATGGGATTTCCAAATGTCCCTGAAGTTCCTATATTGGTTACTTTTATTTCGCCTTGATAAACCATCACAACCAAGAGAAAAAAAAAAGTTTATGTGGGCTTGTGGCTGCACAGAGACAAGAGTCCTTTACGGTCTGGGACATGACCGCAGGCAGCATGGAGGTAGAACCAGAAATCTGAAAGCTCACATCATAAACCATGAGCATGAAGCAGAGATAGCAAACAGGAAGTCAGCAGAGGCCTTTCCTCTCAAGCCCTGCCTCCAGTGACACACCTCCATACAGTGCCACCAGTTGAGAACAAAGCATTAAACACTGGAGCCCATTAGGGGGCATTTTACCTTCAAGCCACCACAGACATTGGCGTCTAGACTTCTCAGGCGCCAGAGAAAAGGTAAATCCATGCAGGGCCAGCAAGGAAATGGAGTCCTCCTCATTTGTCACACAACACACAAAGTGTAGGAAGGCTGGGAAACAGGCTCATCAAGTATCTGAGAGCAAAAGAAATGCAGCAGCAACTGAGTTACATGTCTCTTCTTGGTGTGTATGACGTCAGGTCCTGCTTACCTCTGTCCAGGTTCCTGTAGCTGGCAGCTGCCCACACAACTGAAGACACATACTATGTAGAAAGTTTCATTTGGAAAGATGCGTAGCCGCGATGTTGGAATTTATATTTCATTGTACATGGACATCTGCTCTCATTAGCCAAAGTTAAGGGTGTGTCATGTTCAGTAGACTACAACCCCATGCTCTCTTAAATAAAGTACTTCCATCAGTCAGTATGTATGCTTATGACCAACGTAAAACTGCCCCTCTGCTCCACAGACCACTCCTCACACTCCGACCTCTGTTCCCCTGCTCCCTCTCTTCTCTAGATGCTCGGCCGCTCAGTGTTCCATGAAGAGGTTCCATCCCCTGATATCTGTCCAGGACCCACCAGTTATTCCAGCTCTCTCTGCCATCTGCCCACTATGCTCACATCATTTCTTTCAAGGCCCTGCACAGTCTGAATTTTGAAGCCACAGCCTTCAGGTGGGTGATTACAGCACTTCCGTGACAGTTGCGCTATTCTCTCCCAGATCCTTTCCATCCTGAGCCATCTCTTGTCAGATCTCAGGAGCCCCTGAGCTTTGCACACTCATTGATTGCTTTTTATTAATAACCTAGGGAGATTTATACTGTATTAAATATGTCACATATGTACAGTATATCTAATAATATAAAGTATTAAAATACTTTTCTTAGCTTGTGTTCTGAGAGCAAAATCAATTTCTAACTGGCTAGAGGCAGAGCCTACAATGCTCATGACACTGTGACTCCCAGGACCCAGTGTGGAAATGTTAAGGACAGGGCGTGCCTTTTTTCTATGCTGTCTGTCAGACCTTCAGTTGTGGGATTTTGATTGTCTATTGAAAGCTTCTATGACCATTTCATTGTCCTGAATACTTTGGAAGAAGAAATATAGTTTTTCTTTCTGTTTTTATTGGAGAAGTATGCAAAATTTTATTTTATTTGCTTGTTTTTTTTTTTTTGACAATTCGTTTGTACTTGATACTGCCATTAGAAAGGGTATCAGAGTGAGTAACTGCAACAGTTATCCTGGTGGACCAAGTACAATCATCAATATTAACATGATACAATAATGTAATAGTTTATATCATGTACGTGCCTCCAAATATCACACTGCACTTCACACGTACATGTACTGTAAAAGACTTGCCCAGATCAAGCTAACACAAATCACAGCATGGATGGAGAATGGGTTTGTGAAGTTGCGTATTAGCTGAGAAGTGACCAGTAATTGATGGGTTCAGGGAGAGGAAGAGTGGGTTTTCTTCAGGGATACAGACCCCAAAGTACCATCCTTGTTCCAGGGGATGGTCTCAGACCCATGGACAAGGAGGCAGCACTAGGAGGCCTCAGTGGAGATAGGGGCAGATAGACAGAGAGGAGAGAGGAAAGAAAAATAGAAAGAGACAGACACAGAGACAGAGAGACAGATAGATAGAGACAGAGAGACAGGCA
Organism: Chionomys nivalis; assembly: GCF_950005125.1. Lineage (NCBI taxonomy): Eukaryota > Metazoa > Chordata > Mammalia > Rodentia > Cricetidae > Chionomys > Chionomys nivalis. The sequence continues at coordinate 107,005,446 of NC_080086.1, forward strand.
GAGAAACAGAAAGGAGAGAGAAGAGAAAAATAGAGAGACCGACACAGAGACAGACACAGAGACAGAGACAGAGAGAGGCAGAAAGTCAGAGAAGACAGGCAGAGACAGAAAGACAGAGAAAGACATAGACAGAAAGACAGAGAAGACAGGCAGAGACAGAGAGACAGAGACAGAAAGACAGGGACAGAAAGACAGAGAGAAAGAGGAAAGAAAAAATTTAGACAGGGAAAGTTGAGGGGAATGAAGGAAAACTTGTCGCAGTAATCCAGAGTGGATTTGCTCAAAACATGATATGCATAGATGACTATCAAACAAAATACATAATTTTTGCAAATGTCTAAAGAGGTAGAAATGTTAACCTGATTTGAAAATTACATACGACATACAACATCAAATTGACACACTGGTATTCATAAATAAATACAGCATAGTAACAATTTTAAAGCTCTTAAAATTACATGGAAAGAACTACCTCAGTCCAAGGACAGAATTTACTACAGTTGCCAGTGTTGGTGCTGCTTCTGCTTGGAGTCAGCGAGACATCCGCAGCCTGGATCTCTCTTTTCTGTTCGCTTCTTCCAGCATTGAGATGATCCCCATGTTGGCTCCAACGTTCACATATTATCATGTGCTAATCTATTCAGTGTTTGACACTTCACAAGATGACTTGGAAAACACTATGGAATTATGGTCTTAGGCGAGAGATTCTTATTCGTGACATTCTTTCTCCTTTATGGGTCAAGTTTATCTTTACATCAAGCAAAAATGGTTATGTCCATATAGAGTCCTCTGCACACATGGGGTGGGAAATGCCACCGCATGGACACTCGGCAGTTTTTTCGAACTTTCACTTAATTGATATGGTTACATATCTTTATGTACTTCTCCTTTTTAGGAAAGGAAGAAATAAAAACCTCGTCATCAGAGTCCCAAAGGAAAGCTTTTCTACAACTAAGTAGGTAGATTTCCATTTGGCTTTTAACAGTAAAATTCTATTTTGAGAGTTAGTTATGTAGATTCCCAAAAACAATTTTCCAAAGTTATTTGTGGTTGAGCATGGTCTTCAAATGACATGTTAAAAATATTCCTTGTTCCTGTGAAATGGGAAAAAGAAAAGATATGATGAGGAGTAAAAAAAAAGGGGGGAAAGGAGATGAGAGAAGAGATAAGGTGAGGAGAAAAAGAGAGGAAGGAAGGAGAAAAGGAGGGAGGGAGGAAGAGAGGGAGGAAGGGAGAGAGGGAGGGAGGGAGGGAAAGAAGGAAGGAAGGAAGGAAGGAAGGAAGGAAGGAGGAAGGAAAGAAGGAGGGAAGGAGGGAGGAAAGAAGGAGGGAGGGAGGAAAGGAAGGAAGGAAGGAGGGAAGGGAGGAAAGGAAGGAAGGAGGGAAGGAAGGAAAGAAGGAGGGAGGGAGGAAAGGAAGGAAGGAAGGATGAAGAAAGATGATAACTAGATAGATGGCCATAAAAAGAAATCAAGTTGATTTAAACGTCTGCCCTAAGAGAAGATGAAATCATATTGGCTTACCCTGACCTGTTTCTTTCCAGAGATATCTTTCTGGCTACATATGTAATTGCATCATGAACTTTCCTTCCATCACAGTTGACATGGGGCATTACCCACTTGAAAGACATCGTTGACCATCAGCTTCAAAATGTTAGAGCTTCTACCAGGAAAACCTATGTGATGTCAACTGAAATTCGACACTCACCAACCCTGGTGGCCATGCAGGTTAAGACAGAGTCAGAGTGTCAAAGTGTTCCTCACAGCCATCCCCCATCTTCACTCTCATTGCATGTAACAAGAAACTGTACCATTTCTAGAAACCACAGGCAGCTCCTTTTTGGAAGGTGGGGAAGACATCAAGAAAGGGGCACTGTTATACCCTTGGATGTCAGGCACGCTCACAAGTTTGTGTTCCCAAGATAGATATAGGTATCCCCTTTTCTGTCATCTTTCCTGTTGGTACTATGAAAACAGAAGCTTGCTATATGCACACACATGAGCGCGCACACACACACCTTGTTACAGAGACTGGCTTTTTGTCTAGTGAACCATCGCTAGTAAATGATGTTTATCCAGAATGAGAATTCCTAGGTAATCTGCAGGTCTTGTGCCAGATGGAGATGCCAGGAAAGCTATTAGCAATGGAGACACTGCATGCTGAGAACTGGGTTCGTCTGCCACTGGAACCACCCAGGAAGTGAGGCTGTAAAAGCAGAGGCTTTGCCTGCTGAGGGCCTCTTGTTCTTCATGTTGGAAATCATACCACATTAATAAGCTGGGAGATGGTTGTGGGCAACATAGACATAGAACACAGGATGTGATTATGAACATACTTAAAATTTAAAAAATATTCATGTAAAACCCTTATTATGTTGAGAGACAAGGAAGGATGAAAGGGAAGGGAAAATGATTTAGTTATAATTTATTAAAGTGTAATAAAAATAAATGTATATACATAGAAAAAAACTTTTAAAAAATTAGTTATATTTATTTTATGTATATGAGCATTTTGTCTACATGTACGTGTGTGTGTGTGTGTGTGTGTGTTACTGGTGCCTGAAGATGTCAGAAGAAAGCAGTTATGATTGGCGGGAATCAAACCTGAGTGTCCTGTCAGAGCAACACACCCTCTCAACTGCTGGATGACCTCTCAACCCCCTTAAAATGTATGTTTAGAATCTGTTGTTTGATATCACTAAAGACAGCTGTGGATGCTGTCCTTTTGAGAGGATGATTCTGACCCTTCAGAGTGAGGTCCATATATCTGCTGCTTTTCTGCTTAGAAGATTCTCTGGTTAAGGCCATGCAAGAACCTGGGACTCAGAAAGTTATGGTCATGTTGGCATGAAGTTTGAGATCAGAAGGTTTCTAGTGATGGAGTGGTAGAAATTAAGAGAGCGTCTGATCAGCATGATAAGCTCTTGACTTCTGAACTGCTCTTCTAGGGAATCCAGGTTCCAAAGGGAGATAGGATGGTATGGGGCTGAAGACACAAAAGGGATGGTGAGTAACAGGATTTGGACTTTGAAATACATAAAATAAAGCAGCTCAGCAAATATGCTAGGCTTTCCCAGACTCAGTCCTAACCACACAGAAAGCCAAGCTTCAAGTTCTGGGTGATCAGTTAGTTAGATGCCTACCATACTGTGGAGGTCTGAATGAGAATGGCACCCATAGGTTCACACATTGGAATGCTTGGTCTGCAGTTGGTAGAACTGTCTGGGAAGGATTGGGAGGTGTGAACTTATCAGAGAATGTGTGTCACTGGGGATGGGGGGTTGAAGTTTCAAAAGCCCAAGTGCCACTCCAGTGGCTCTCTCTCTTCCTCTGCCTCCTGCTTGTAAGCTCACAGCTACTGTTCTAGCACCACGCCTGGCCATAGCCCCTACCATGATGATCATGGACTAGTCTCTGAAACTGAAATAAGCTTCCAATAAACTTTTTCTTTATAGATTGCCTTGGTCATGGCATCTCTTCTTAACAAGAGTAAACTAAGTCACACATTATCTCTCAGCAATAAAAAGGTCAAATCCCTCAAGGAACATGACATCACACCCTCTGCCATGATAACCTTGTAAAAAGAAATTTGTAAGAGTAGAAGCCATGCTGAGGAAAAAAATTATATAAACACCCCCTACAATGATTAAATATTGAAAAAAATCAAGAATTTAAAGCAACTGCTGTAAATATAATCAAGAATTTCATTGCAAAGGGTCACAGTAATGAGCAGACTAGGAATGTTCTGTGAAAATGAAAGCACACTGAAAAATAGAAATTCTAGAAGTAGAAAGTATCATCATTGACATCAAAATGTAACAATGGCATGTGACAGAATAAAAGGCTAGCAAATTTAATCAATAAACAATTTGAAGAGAAGGGAGAAAAGAGATAATAAAAATTATAAAAGTGGAGCTGGGGAGATGACTGGCTGGGCATAGTGCCCACCTGCAGGGTCAAGAAGCCACAGCTGGCCAAAACACAGAGAATACCTGATCCTGGGTTCTTAGATTTACAATATGACCCCTAAACATGGGCTCAGAGAATGATGCGGGAGAGGGAAGAGAGAGATGATAAGCCAGAGAATCAGAAAGTCTGTCTTCTGAAAAGAAAATGATGACAAGAAATGGAGGGGAGTAGAGAAACACTAGAAATCCTAACAACTACTGGAGAAGAAATAAGAACCCATGTAAGTAACTTTAAGACAGATGTACACTGATAGTGGAGTCACACCAGGGAATGTCAAGCAGACGTTATGCTGTGTTGATTTAATAGTGGAGCTTCTATGTGATCAAAATTCCAACACAAAAATCAGATGCCCATTGATTGGACCCTGTAAGTTAAAAGTCCCACTCAGCCAAAAAATAATCCTATCCACCACAACCTCAGAAGAACTCTAAAGCACAGGCTGCAACTTCACAGAGAGGACCAAGAGAGCTGGACAAGAGATACCTCAGTGGCTCCCTGAGTCACAGACAGCGACAGTACAGAGCAGACCAAGAACAGCTCCCAAAGACACAGACAGCAACTACAAGGATTGGACCAAGAGCCAAAGACACTGCTGGTACCAATTGGAAAAAGATATGGGTAGGTGTCAATGCAAGAATTCATTCAACAACCTAAAAAGCAACACAGAAACACCAGAACCCAGTGATCATATAATAAGAAGACTTGAACATCCTAACCTAGAAGAAGCAAAAGAAAATGATTTTAAATGTAAATTATGACAATGATTTCCTTTAAAGAAAAATGAAAAATTCCCTTAAAGAAATGGAGGAAAAGACAAAAAAAAAACTAGAAGAAATCAATAAAGCTCTCAAAGAAAACAAAAGAAAAAAACAGGAAAAGCAAACAATTTAACACTTGAAGAATAAAATAGAATTAATAAAGAAGACACAAACTGAGGGAATTTTGGAAATGAAAAATTTAGGTAAATGAACAGGAACTACAAATGCAAGCATAACCAACAAAATAGAAGAGATTGAAAATAGAATCTCAGTTGTTGAAGATACAATAGAGGAGATAGATTCAGTGGTCAAAGAAAATGTTAAATCCAACAAATTCTTAGCACAAAACATCCAGGAAATCTGGACACCATGAAAAGACCAAACATAAGAAAAATAGGGATAGCAGAAGGAAAAGAACTTCAGCTCAAAGGCACAGAAATTATATTCAACAAAATTATAGAAGAAAATTTTCCCAACCTAAAGAAGTATATGGCTATGAAGATACAAGAAGCTTACAGAAAACCAAATAGACTGGATCAAAAAAAAATTCCCTCACCATATAATGATCAAAATTCAAAACATGCAGAATTAAGAAATAATATTAAGAGCTGCAAAGGAAAATGGCCAAATAACATATAAAGACAGATATATCAGAATTACACTAGACTTCTCAATGGAAACCATGAAAGCCAGAGATCCTGGACAGATCTGCTGCAGATACTATGAGATCACAAATGCAAGCACAGACTTTAAATCAACATCGATACAGAAATCAAGATATTCCATGACAAAACCAGATGTAAACAATACCTATCCACAAATCCAGCTCTACAGAAAGTACTAGAAGGAATACTCCAACCCAAGCAAGCTAATTGCCCCCACAAAAGCACAGGCAACAGATAATCCCCCCCCTCTTACCAGCAAACCCCAAAGAAGGTAAACACACAAACACTACCACCAAAAAATAGCAGAAATTAACAATCACTCGTCATTAATATCTCTTAGTATAAATGGACTCAATTCATCTATAAAAAGACACAGGCTAAGAGAATGGATATGAAAACAAGATCCATCCTTTGGTGTATACAAGAAACACACCTCAACCTCAAGGACAGATATTACCTCAGAGTAAAAGGTTGGGAAAAGATTGTTCAAAACAGTCTTCAAACTAAAATCAATCAGGAAAGATAGATAAGGACACTTTATACTCATCACAAGAACTATCCATCAAAATGAAGTCTCAATTCCGAATATCTATGCCCCAAATACAAGAACACCCACAAATGTAAAAGAAACTTTACCAAAGCTTAAACTGCACATCAAACCCCACACACTGATAGTAGGAGACTTCAACATCCTACTCTTACCAATGGACAGGTCAACCAGAGAGAAACTTAACAGAGAAATAAGAGACCTAACAGATGTCATGACTCAAATGGACTTAACAGACATCCATAGGACATTTCACCCAAACACAAAAGAATATGACTTCTTCTCAGTACCTCATGGAACCTTCTCAAAAATTGACCACATACTCAGTAACAAAACAAACCTCAACAAATACAAAATCATTGGGAAAACCCCATGTATCTTACCAGATCATCATGGTTTAAAAATTAGAATTCAACAAAAACACTAATAGTAGAAAGCCTACAAACTCATGGAAAGTGAAGAGTGCTAAACTGAATCACCCTTGGGTCAAGGAAGAAATAAAGAAAGAAATTAAAGACTTCCTAGAAATCAACAAAAATGAAGGACAATGTACTCAAACCTATGAGAGACTATGAAAACAATGCTAAGAGGAAAGTTCATCACACTAAGTGCCTACATAAAGAAAGTGGAGAAAGTTCACACTAGCAACTTAACAGCACATCTAAAGCTCTAGAAAAAAGAGAAGCAAACTCACCCAGGAGGAGTAGACAACAATAATCAAATTGAGGGCTGAAATCAATAAAATAGAAAAAACGAAAACAATACAAAGAATCTATGAAACTAAGAGCTGGTTCTTTGAGAAAATTGACAAGACAGACAAACCCTTATCCAAACTAATCAAAAGGCAGAGAGATAACATCCAAAATAACAAATCAGAAATGAAAAGGGGGAAATAACAACAACAGACAAGAAAGATATCCAAAGAATCATTAGGTCATACTACAAAAACTTGTACCCCACAAAATGGGAAAATGTTAAAAAAAAAAAAAGAACAAATTTCTGGATAGGTATGACATACCAAAATTATATCAAGACCAGGTGAATAATTTAAATAGACCTATAACCTGCAAGAAAATAGAAGCTGTCATTGAAAGCCTCCCCCCCCCCCAAAAAAAAAAAACAGGGCTGGATGGTTTCAGTGCAGAATTCTACCAGAACTTCAAAGAAGAGCTAATACCTATATACCTCAAATTGTTCCACATAATAGAAACAGAAGGAACATTGCCAAAATATTTTAATGAGGCTAGAGTTACCCTGATAGTGAAACCACACAAGACTCAACCAAGAAAGAGAATTACACCTTTGTTTGCGAACTACCTGGCCAGTGAGAAGACCTGATCTCAGTGCCAGAAGAGCCAGTAGTAGGGTGAGTGAGTTCCCAACCTGGGGCAGCAGCCCGGTATGGAGCACAGACATTCTTCATCCCCCCTATACTTCCTGGTCTTCCTGCAGGGGCTATAATCCCTGGCTATGGCCTCTCTCTTCCTGCCCCACCCAGCTTGCATCCAGAAAACTTCTCCCTTCTGCCTCCCTCCCCTCTTTGGGCCCATAACATCACCCAGCTCAGCCTGTTTGGGTGCTGGGACCCAGTCGTGGGAGCAACTGGGCAGGCAGAAGTCCCTTTGTCTCAATAGCCTGCCTGCAGCAAACAAGGTAGGCCCTTTGTTTGTGAGCTACCTGGTCAGCAAGGAGATCTGATCTCGGTACCAGAAGATCCATCAGTGGGCAAGGAGACCTGGTGCTGTAAAAGAAGATCCATAGGGGAGCATTCGGAGGAAGAGATGGGCAGGCCCCAATGCAAAAATTCACCCAGCAATCTGAAAAACAACATGAAACCACCACAACCCAGCGAATTTACAACAGGAGGACATGAACACCTTAATCAAGAAGAAGTAGAAAAAATTGACTTTATGAAAGTGATAAAGGCCCTTAAACAGAAGGTGAAAAACTCCCTTAAAGAAATGGATGAGAAGAATAACAAAAAGTTTGAAGAATTGAATAAATCCGTGAATGATATCCTAGGAAACCAAGGAAAAACAATCAAACAGATAATGGAAACAGTTCAAGAATTGAAAACTGAAATAGAGACAAGGAAGAAAACACAAACCAAGGGCCAGCTGGATATGGAAAATCTAGGTAAATGAATAGAGACTACAGAAACAAGCATAACCAACCAAATACAAGAGATAGAAGAATCTCAGATTCTGAAGATACCATAGAGAAAATAAATGCACTGATCAAAGAAAACAACAAATCAAACAAACTCTCATCACAAAACATTCAGGAAATCTGGGACACAAGAAAAAGACAAAACCTAAGAATAATAGGGGTAGAAGAAGGAGAAGAAGTACAGCTCAACAATCCAGAAAATATATTTAATAAAATTATATAAGAAAACTTTCAAATCTAAAGAAAGATATACCTATGAAGGTACAAGAAGTATACAGAACACCGAATAGACTGAATAAAAAAATTATCTCTCCATATAATAATCAAAACACAAAACATACAGGATAAAGAAAGAATATTAAGAGCTGCAAAGGAAGAAGGTCAAGTTACTTATAAAGGTAAACCTATCCAGACTTACACCTGACTTCTCTATGGAAACCATGAAAGCCAGAAGGTCCTGGATAGATGTACTGCAGAAACTAAGAGACCATGGATGCAAGCCCAGACTACTATACCCAGCCAAGCTTTCATTCACTATAAATGGAGAAAACAAAATTTTCCAGAAAAAAACAAATTTAAACAATACGAAGCCACAAATCCAGCATTACAGAAAGTAATAGAAGGAAAATCATAAACCAAGGAGTCCAACAATGCCCACAATAACTCAGACATCTAGTGACCCTTCACCAGCACAACTCGAAGAAGGGAAACACACAAACTCTAGTATCAAAAAAAAAAAAAAAATGGCCGGAGTTAACAACCACTGGTCATTAATATCACTTAATATCAATGGATTCAACTCATCTATAAAAAGGCACAGGTTAAGAAATTGCATACGAAAACAGGATCCAACATTCTGCTGTTTACAAGAAACACACCTCAACCACAAAGACAGGCATCTATTCAGAGTAAAGGGCTGGAAAAGGCTTATCAAGCAAATGGACCTAAGAAACAAGCAGGTGTGACCATTTTAATTTCTAACAAAGTTGACTTCAAAGTAAAATCAATCAGAAGAGATGGAGAGGGACATTTTCTACTCATAACAGGAACAATTCATCAGGATGAAGTCTCAATCCTGAATATCTATGCCCCTAATATAAAAGCACCCACTTATGTAAAAGAAACATTACTAAAACTCAAGGCAGTCATCAAACCACACACACTAAAAGTAGGAGACTTCAACACTCCTCTCTCACCAATGGACAGGTCAATCAGACAGAAACCTAACAGGGAAATAAGAGAATTAATGGAGGTAATGAATCAAATGCACTTAGCAGACATCTACAGAACATTCCACCCAAATAAGAAAGAATATACCCTCTTCTCTGCAGCTCATGGAACCTTCTCGAAAATTGACCACATACTCGGTAACAAAGCAAACTTACACAGTTACAAAAAAATATTAGTAGCCACCTGTGTCTTATCGGATCACCGTGGATTAAAGTTAGAATTCAACAACAATGCTACCCCCAGAAAGCCTACAAACTCATGGAAACTGAACAGTCAACTATGGAACCACACCTGGATAAAGGAAGAAATAAAGAAAGAAATTAAAGTCTTCCTTGAATTCAATAAAAATAAAGACACAACATACTCAAACCTATGGGACACTATGAAAGCAGTGCTAAAAGGAAAGTTCATAGCACTAAGTGCCCACTTAAAGAAAACGGAGAAAGCACACATTGGAGACTTAACAGCCCACCTGAAAGCTCTAGAAAAAAAAAAGAATCAGACTCACCTAGGAGGAATAGAAGACTGGAAATAATCAAACTGAGGGCTGAAATCAATAAAATAGAAACACAGAAAAAAAACCAAAGAATCAATGAAACCAAAAGTTGGTTCTTGGAGAAAATCAACAAGATTGATAAACCCCTATCCAAGCTAATCAAACGGCAGAGAGAGAATACACAAATTAATAAGATCAGAAAAGAAAAGAGGGACATAACCACAGACACAGAGGAAATTCAGAGAGTCATTAGATCTTACTACAAAAGCCTGTATGCCACAAAATTGGAAAATGTAAAAGAAATGGACACTTTTATAGATAAGTAGCATGTACCGAAGTTAAACCAGGACCAGGTGAACAATCTAAATGGACCTGTCAGTCGTGAAGAATTAGAAGCTGTTATCAAAAATCTCCCTACCAAGAAAAGCCCAGGACCAGATGGTTTCAATGCAGAATTCTACCAGAACTTCCAAGAAGACCTAATACCTATACTCCTTAATGTATTTCACAATACAGAAACAGAAGAGTCATTGCTAAATACCTTTTATGAAGCTACAGTTACCCTGATACCAAAACCACACAAAGACTCAACAAAGAATGAGAATTACAGGCCAATCTCACTCATGAACATCGACGCAATAATTCTCAATAAAATACTGGCAAACTGAATCCAAGAACACATTAAAAAAATTATCCATTATGATCAAGTAGGCTTCATCCCAGAGATGCAGGGCTGGTTCAACATACGAAAATCTATCAATGTAATCCATCATATAAATAAACTGAAAGAACAAAAACCATATGATCATTTCATTAGATGCTGAAAAAGCATTCGACAAAATTCAACATCCATTTATGATAAAGGTCTTTGAGAGATTAGGGATACAAGGGTCATACCTAAATATAATAAAAGCTATTTACAGCAAGCAGACAACTAACATCAAATTAAACGGAGAGAAACTCAAAGCCATCCCACTAAAATCAGGAACACGACAAGGCTGTCCACTCTCTCCATACCTCTTCAATATAGTTCTTGAAGTCTTAGCAATAGCGATAAGACAACACAAGGGGATCGAGGGGATTCGAATTTGAAAGGAAGAAGTTAAACTTTCATTATTTGCTGATGATATGATAGTATACATAAGCGACCCCAAGAACTCCACCAAAGAACTCCTACAGCTGATAAACACCTTTAGTAATGTGGCAGGATACAAGATCAACTCCAAAAAATCAGTTGCCCTCCTATACACAAAGGATAAAGAAGCAGAGAGAGAAATCAGAGAAGCATCACCTTTCACGATAGCCACAAATAACATAAAATATCTTGGGGTAACTCTAACCAAGGAAGTGAAAGATCTATTTGACAAGAACTTTAAGTCTTTGAAGAAAAAATTGAGGAAGATAGCAGAAAGTGGAAGGATCTCCAATGCTCTTGGATAGGTGGGATCAACATAATAAAAATGGCAATCCTACCAAAAGCAATCCACAGATTCAGTGCAATCTCCATAAAAATCCCAAACAATTCTTCACAGACCTTGAAAAAGCAATACTCAAGTTCATATGGAAAAACAAAAAACCCAGGATAGCCAAAACAATCCTGTACAATAAAGAAACTTCTGGAGGCATCATCATCTCTGACATCAAGCTCTATTATAGAGTTACAGTAAATTAAACAGCTTGGTATTGACATAAAACAGATTGACCAATGGAATCTAATCAAAAACCTGGATATTAATTCACACACCTACGAACACCTGGTTTTTAACAAAGAAGCTAAAATTATACAATTGTAAAAGGAAAGTATTTTCAACAAATGGTGCTGGCATAACTGGATGTCAGCATGTAGAAGAAGGCATATAGATCCATAGCTATCCCTGTGCACAAAACTCAAGTACAAATGGATTAAAGACCTCAATATAAATCCAACCACATTGAACTTTATAGGAAAGTGGAAAGTAGCCTTTAATGCACGGACACAGGAGACCACTTCCTAAATATAAGCCCACTAGCACAGACACTGAGAGCAATAATAAATAAATGGGAGCTCCTAACACTGAGAAGCTTCTGTAAAGCAAATGACATGATCAACAAAACAAAAAGGCAGCCTACTGAATGGGAAAAGATTTTTACCAACACCACATCAGAAAAGGGACTGATCTCCAAAATATATAACACATTCAAGAAATTAGACATCAAAATTTCAAATAATCCAATAAAAATTGGGGTACAAATCTGAACAGAGAATTCTCAACAGAAGAATCTCAAATAATCGAAAGACACTTAAGGAAATGTTCAACATCCTTAGCCATCAGGGAAATGCAAATCAAAATGACTCTGAGATACCATCTTAAAATAGTTATAATATCTAAGATGATATCTTATGCTGAAGATGATGCTGAGTAAGTGGAACATTCCAGGAGCACAAACTTGTACAGCCACTATGGAAATCTGTATGACAGTTTCTCAGAAAATTGGGAATCAACCTACCTCAGGCCCCAGCAATTACCACTCTCGGGCATATACCCAAAGGATGTTCTATCATACTACAAGGACATTTGTTCAACTATGTTCATAGCAGCATTATTTGTAATAGCCAGAACCTGGAAACAACCTAGATAACCCTCAACCAAAGAATGGATAAAGAATATGTGGTATATTTACACAATGGAGCACTACTCCACAGTAAAAAACAATGAAATCTTTTTTGCATGCAAATTGATTGAACTAGAAAACACCATCCTAAAAGAGTTAACCCAGACCCAGAAATATGAGTATGGTATTTATTCATTCATAAGTGGATACTAGCTGTAAAGCAAAGGATAATGACCCTATAGTCCATGACCCCAGAGAAGCCTATTAAAAAGGAAAATCCTAAGAATGTGATATATATCCCTGGGATGGAGAAAAAGACAAGATGGGGTATGGGGGTAAGGGAGAAGGGAGGGCAGAAGGGAGGAGGGGAGACGGAGAAGGGGAGGAGAATTTGAGAGAACGGGATAGTTGAGATTGTGCAAGAACAGAGAAGGAGATCAAGGAAAGAGATATTTTGATTGAGGGAGCCATTGTGGGGTTAGCAAGAAAACTGGCACTAGTGAAATTCCCAGGAACCCACAAGGATGACCCCAGCAAAGAATCTAAGTAGTAGTGAGGAGGGTGCCCACCCCAGCTAAGGCTCCTAGCCATAGTGGAGAAGGTGCTCAAACTGGCCTTGCCCTGTAGTCAGATTAATAAGTATCTTAAATATCACCATAGTACCCTCATCCAGCAACTGATGGAAGCAGAGACAGAGAGCAATAGTGGAGCACTGAGCTGAGCTCCATAGTTCAGTCAAAGAGTGGGAGGAGGGAGAATATGAGTGAAGAAGTCAAGACCATGATAGGGACACCCTCTGAAACAGCTTACCGCTGCTGCTGCTGCCTTTGCTTCCTCAAGGCCCTCAGACCCAGGAAGAGTTAATTGCTTTCATTTTATCCCAACCAATAAACAATTGCTTATTACTTTTTAGAAGAGCAGATCATCCTACAGATTGGATGATGGCAGAGGTATCTGTTTCTCCTACAGGGTTTCAAGTCCCTGGGATAGATATTAGAACATCCATTATTATCTTTGGAACATCTCAAAGAGCATTACACAAAGAACTACCTCAATTGGCCTTTACTCCATTGATATCTTTGACATTTGGGGCTATGATTTAAACTATAATTAATGTCAAAACCCCAAAAAGAATATTAAAAATCAATGTATTGGATGTTTTACTTTTCTTTTTAAAATCTAATGTGACTTTTTACAACTCTGACTTCTTTTTTAAAAAGTCTAAAGTCTATGTCTTATTTACCATGCGTGAGACCAGACCACAAGATACACAACAAAACCCACTTTAAGAGTTTTATTAATAAAGGAGAGGAAAGGAAAAAGGAGGGTGTGTGCAGCCCTGTCTGGAAGAAACATGGAAGGGGAGAGGCAATGGGGCAGGCATATTCACTTTTAAAGAAAGTTCAGTGCATGTGTATAGAACTTACAAAGCCATGCCACAACCATATAGATTTCATGGCCACCCTGGGCATGTGCATAGATTACTTAGGGCATAAGGCCCTGGTGTGACGGCGCATGTGTGGTCATGGGACCCTGGAAATGCTAACACCTGGGGTAACTTAGCATTTTGCCTGAATCCTGGTGGATGTGTATGCAGCTGAGGGACCCTGGACGTGCTGAAAATGATAACACTGAGTCTCTTTTTATCCACTACCCTATGATTTTTTTCAAGAAATAAGGTCATACAATATAATATATGTGTACTTAGTTCTGTGTGTTTTATGGACATTTAATTTCACAGTCCACTCTCAAGTCAATCTCCATTCAGAAGTTAGTGTGGCACATCTAATAGCACTTGTAAGCACTGCATTCAAGGAAGATTCCTCCCCCTCCACCAAAGTCGTGCTTTTGCAGAGACACTGTACATTGGAGACACTGTGCACCCATGTGTAGAGAATAAGAGACTGCGCAGTGCTCTGCCCTAAATGAGACTTCTACATCATGTTCTCTCCTTCCAAAGCTCTGGGATCATCATGGACAGGTTGACAAAATGGTTTCTAAGAGCTAGAGGTAGTGGACATCTGCAGGCAGTTAAACAGCATCTTCCATACTTGGCAGATCTATGGTGCACACAAACTCATGGAGGTTGTGGTTTCCTGCAAACACTTGCACAAGATCAATGCAGTCAATATTCCTAACACTAATAGAGACTGGTTTCATAAAGTCTTGTGGCTATCTGATAAACTATTGGCAATTGAAAGCATCTGGAGTATGGAATAGTCAGTTTTCTTCAGAGATGTGGCTACTAGGATGCTACCCCTGCTCCAGTAGCTGCTCCTACACCAAAGAACATACAAGGCGCAGTCTTCCTTGGGAAGGAAAACTGGTGAGGAAGATAGATTAGGACCTTAAGGGAACAGAGTGGAGAGAATGAGAGGCGTGGGTGATCAAAACGCAATTTAGGCATATATTTTACTAAATAATTAAAAAATATAATAATCTTGGAGCTGGAGAGATGGCTTGGAGGTTAAGAGCACTGGCTGTTCTTCCAGAGGTCCTGAGTTCAATTCCCAGCAACCACAGGTGACTCATAACCATCTGTAATGAGATCCCGTCCCCTCTTCTGGCCTGCAGGCATGCATGCAGACAGAACACTGTATAATAAATAAATAAATAAATAAATAAATAAATAAATAAATAAACTTTAAATATATATAATAATCTAAAAATATTGAAAACATAGAAAAATTATCTTCCCCAACTACAATGAGAAGAAATTAGAAAGCTGTTTCAGTTAGCTTCTGTTGTTGTTGTGATAAAAATACATCACATTTAATTGACAATTGAAAATTGCTCCAATCCCTATACTATCTAGATGATCTATTTGTCAAATAAAGATACATGATTTCAAAAAGGAAATATACTAACTACCCATTTCTCCCTTTTCTTTATGGTGGGAAAAAATCATCCATCTACTGCAATTGAAAAATATTTGTTGAAATTGAACAAAACATGTCTTCCAGTATCTTACACCTTAAGATAACATTTTCTTGAACAAATGTTATCAATAAAGTGCAACAGAGGAATTTGTTTGCCTAGGCTTGGATCTTCCATCTTCTAATATGAGTAAAGAAGTTAATTCTGTAACACATTAGCAATGAATGTTTGTACATTATCAAACTGCACCTAAAAACGTTACAGATTAACTCATTTTGGGCATGTCAATAGAACTTTAATGACTGGGATAATTGTGTTTTCTGTGTGTTCTGAATCTGAATAAAGTCCTTTATGTTGAAAAAAAAAATACCCTGACTGGGAAACTTAAGGAAGTTTTTGTTTTGTTTTTTGATTCTTAGCTCATGGTTCAGCAGTCAGTCCATCATGGCTGGAAAGTCAAGACAACAGGGTCTTGAGGTAACTGGTTACACTGTTTCTACAGTCAAGAAAAAGAGGCAGAAACTGCGCTTTGCTTACCTTCTCCTTTTTATGCCATTCAGGATCCCAGCCAGGAGAATGATGCCACCCACTGTGGGCAGGTTTTCACAACTCCAATTTACTCAAGCTCATCTCCCAAAGGCAATCTCAGCAGCCAACAATTCCAAATCTCATCAAGCTGACAGCACCACTACCACTGCAGAAAGCACACGAATCTGCAAACCTAACAGCAGTTTATCAGAGATTGGGGAGTCACCCAGAAATCAGAAGAGAAGTCTTCAAATGTGTTGGAATGCGTGAACACTGGGGCACATGGGGCCAAAACTATCCAGTGCAGCTAACGAAGAGCACAAAGGGAATGCAAGCTCGGAAGAGCCTGGCAGAGGCTGAAGAAAGGCTCAAGTCCACAGCATGGGACAACATTCTACACAGTAAAGAGGACGGGGCAGTAAAAGGAAATCATAAAAGTAGTTCACATATGGGACGGAAGAGACGGGTCATTCTGGAAAAGCGATTGTTGTGTAAGCATGAAGTCCCCAGTTTGGACCCCAGCTCCCTTGCAAAAACTGGACAGAGAACCAGGCCCCTTCAATCCCAGCCCTCGGGAAACAAAAGCAGGGGTATCTGTTGAGGCTTCCTGGGCAGTCAATCGGTAAGCTCCAGGTTCTCAAATAAACAGGCAAACAAACAGACAAACAATTAGGAGACTGGGTAAATAAAGACATGCAATGTCAACCTTTGGTTTCAACATGAACACACACACAGAAACACACACACACGTACATACACATAAACACAGTAGATCACGTGTTTTAAAGGAGAACAAAGAGCAGCAGAGCTGAGTGAGGTAGTGGTCACCTGTCACTCGGCACTTCCGAGGCCAAGGCGGGAGGAAGGCAAGCTTAAGCCTGGGCCCCAACTACAGAGCAAATTTCAAGTGAGGGTCTTCTATAAAATAATTAATATTTAGCCACAATAGGAAAGTAAACATCAGTCTCACAACAGTCTCATTACCAGTAAGACTGCCCGATTCTGTACAAAGATAGAGACGAAGAGATGAGTTTATGAAATATTTCAGGTGAAAAATTAGATGAAACAGAAAAATTCCTAGAAGAATGAAAATAACTTAAGCTGAGTAACAAAGACACAGCAGACATAACCCACATGAGGAACAAGGCACAACCCCCAAAATATTCAAACAAACCCAACCCCAACCACTGCTCTAAAGTAAACAGCTGACCCATGTGGTTTGGCTCCTGAGCTGTACCAAAAATTTTCATTTAATTCTAATTCTTTCTACAGCTTTCCAAATGGATAGAAGAATGAGAAGCATGAGTATCCAGACTCCAGGAATCTCCCCACAAGGCACTGACACACAGAGTTCGCGGAGGTCTCAGGCTGGGTGCTGCTTCTGAAGCATGGGTGAATATTTTATTAAAGGAAGCCTAGAGGATGAGGTTAACGTTTTGGTGATGGTAAGTCTAGCGTGGAGGTTGAGTGCCCTGTTGAGACTGGACACATGCTCGCTCTTGATCTCGGTGTCTATGGAAGTCAGTCTCTGAGACAGTGAAGCAACTCATGGAGTTTCAGTATGCCCCACATTGTCTTTTTATCAGCTTTTCCATAGGCACTGAAATCAAGGTGTAGAGAGCTAAGAGCACAGAATACTCAAATTTCCAATGTACAAATAACAGTCAGGGAATTCACGTTTTCTCTGGTGATCTTAATTAGAGCCAAAAAAGCCTTCACGTTAGAAGCACAGCACACCAGTGAGTGACTGTACCATGACGTACATCTAACATGAAGCCACTACAAGGAGCGGGCTGCTAACGGCTTCTGTGCTTGGCGGCCAACTTTCACGTTTGTCCTGGGGAGATGGTCAGCTGTGGATAGAAAGCAGAGTTTGAGACTGGGGGTTCTGGTGACTCTACTTCATGTTTCAGGTTCCTTGGACCCTGCTTCTGAGCCCCCTTGTCTGTCTATGTCTTCTGCATGTGGTAATTATAGTCCCAAGCTTCCCATACCCGAGACAACCACATGCTGAGATTAGCTGGCACCCTGACACAGGGTCATCCAGCAGGGAGCAGGTCTTGCAGACAGCATGCATAGGAGACAGGAAACATGCTTAAAGTAGCAAACTCCTAGCAATGACGAAAAGAGTTATCAGGGCAGACAATGGGACAGTTAATCTGAGTGTAGAAGAAAATGTTCAGAGAACTTTGTACTCTGAGTGACATGGATATGGAAAACAACGTGTCAAAATACAGTGATGTGCAGTCTCAAACAAAACCACCCCATTTTCACATAGATTTACAGGGAAGCACTCTCTCCGTGTGCCGTGTTTCAGGTTCAGTCCCTTCAGAGCCCTGCATGAAATGGTTCAGAGATTCAAGCTGCCACAGAGGTAAATAGTCAAATCTACACTTGTTTAGATTACAGCCTACAACCACAGAATATTGTGATGCTCAGAACTGACAAAGGAATTAAAGTTCTTTTCTATAGTGTTAGTACAGCGTTGGCTTACAACCATGATAGCAGTTGCTGGGACTATTTCTTGGAAACGTAAAGTGTTAGAGCAAGGGCTGCAGCAGGAGACCAGCAGTTAAGAGCACTGGCTGGCCTTCCAGTGGACCCAGGTTCAATTCCCAGTACCCACATGGTGGTCCACAATCATCCTTAACCCCATTTCCAGGGGATCTGACACCCTTTCCTGACCTCCAGGGGCATGGGGTACTCATGTGCTACATAGACATACACATGTATGTCTACATAAAAAAGAAGAAGAAACAGTTAAAACACATCTCCCCAGATTTGTAAGGAAACAAGAAGAGTTTTAAGAAATT
Organism: Chionomys nivalis; assembly: GCF_950005125.1. Classification (NCBI taxonomy): domain Eukaryota; kingdom Metazoa; phylum Chordata; class Mammalia; order Rodentia; family Cricetidae; genus Chionomys; species Chionomys nivalis. The sequence goes on from NC_080086.1 coordinate 107,024,089, forward strand.
CTTCAAATGCATCAAAAAATAAATTTATTGATGGCAGGTAGGAACACACCATCAGTCTAGGATCCTGGGGAAAAGTCAGTATTCCAAATGTCAATGTGAAGTTTCAGTTCTTCCTGCATTAGCTGTGCTTCCACTCTGAATGGAAAGAATGGTGCAGAGGCTGGAGAGAGGCCTCCGTGGTTGAGAGCACTGTCTGTTCCTGCGATAACTGAGGTTCAGTTCCCAGCACCCACATCAGGACTGCTCACAACTGTCTGCAGCTCCATCCAGGCAATCTGCTGCCCCCTTCCAGCCTCAGTAATCACCCACATGTATGTGCACACACACACATTAACAATTGAAAAGATCATATCATTTATTTTTATATAATTCATAGTCCAAATTCTGCTGATCATTTTGTAATTTCAATTTTCCAGATTTCACTGTCATTAATATAAAAAAAATTGTAAAGCTCCTCAGCTGTTTCTGCCTTTATTACTGTGGACTTGGGGTTGTCTGAAGGCAGCTGCTGTCCCTGTACCACCCACATCCACACTGCACATCTAAGAGAGTGTCCAGAGTGATTATCCCCACTGCATTAGGAGTGGACCAGCAGCTTGAATTTGAAATAATGCTCACCCAAGCAGTACTATATCCCCAAAAGTTATATTTAGTGGTTATTTGAAAAATTGATAGTAAGTAAATAGATGCATGAATAACTCTTTGAAATATGTCAGTTCCATTCAGTGTGTGCTCTCACTGACACTTCCTTGTGTGCAGAAATTAAATGCATGTTCATGTGATGTTGAACTTGGGTGCAAACTTCCTCATGCAGGGACAATTAAAATAATTTTCTTAAGAGTTTCTTATTTCTATTTCCTCCTATTGTTAATAAATATTTACATTGATGCATCATTCTTAACAGCATCTTAGCTTATGATAAGTATTTCACTAATGGATTCAAACTTTTCTTATATGGTTTGAGAAGTCAAACAAGAATAAAACTCTTTTCTGAGATTTCTGTACTTTGAGGGAGGCACATGTAAAATATTCAACAATGAGGCAAGGTCGTGGCTATATTGTGTGTAAATATTAGAGATAAACCATGAGGGTTACAAAGTCAATGGCAGAGAACCTGTCTATGGTACATGAGTAAGAAGGTCCCGTGTTTAGTCCCTAGCAGAGAGAGAGAGAGAGAGAGAGAGAGAGAGAGAGAGAGAGAGAGAGAGGAAGGAGAAGAAAAGGAGAAGGAGAAGGAGAAATAATCAAAACGTCCACCTTTTCAAGAGCAGCTGAGAGCTTCTTTACATATCTTTTTAAAGAAAGAAATAGTTGAAATATCAGGAGTAAGTTCAGTTTTGAGAAACCTGAATGCAAAGTGATTGTTAAACCAGAATTACAAGGAATAAAACAGCAAGTTGGAAAACTACCATGACCTCCGTGAAGTCCAATAAAACTACAAATATTAATTACGTAATAATGTGGACTGCTGTCGTTCCCCACTTAATGTCACACTATATTTAAAGCTCTGCTTAAAGTGTTCTTAAGGAATATTTAATTGTGTTGTATCAATTTTATGCATGTTTTAATGGAGACCAAGTTGGAAATTTGACACAATCTAACCTAAAACAAGACTATTGGATTCAGCTTCTTCGTGCACCATTAGGGGGCTCTGTGCCCTCACTCGACTGTCCCTTCAGCAGTCAGTGACAAGGGAATCAGATTTGTGTCCTCTGAAGTCCTAGTCAATAAACCAATTCTCTTATCCTGCTTCCTGATCTTCTTAGATCTGCAAACTGGACAGATAAGTCTAGGCAATGTTAGACAAGCCAAGGAGCCCTAGCTGGACTCATGCCTGTGTTTCCAGCAAGGTTTACCCTTAGGGTAGTAGAATAAGCACAGGGAAAACACTGTGCCAACCCTCTTTACTTAATGAGAGTTTGAAGGAGGGAGAAATGGAGGGGAAAGGATCGACAGAGAGAGAAATCTGATTTGACTTCTTACTCTGTCCCTACCCATCAAATTTCTCTCTCTCCCTCTCCCTCTCCCTCTCCCTCCCTCTCCCTCTCCCTCTCCCTCTCCCTCTCCCTCTCCCTCTCTCTCTCTCTCTCTCTCACACACACACACACACACACACAGAGAGAGATGTTCATACCAGTTAACATTTCATAATGAATTCTACTTCTCTGGTCAAACTCAATTTAGGTGATTATACTTCCAGGATCTCGCCTATTTTCTTTTGTTAGGAAATAGAACGAACACATTTGATGCCACTTGAATACATATCCATGCTAGTGGGAGGGGGCGGGGAGATGCATTTCAATGAACCTCCCATTGCAGGCTTAGGGTATGTCTGTATGGTCGATCCTGTTGAAAGAACCTTGTTAATACCCGACAGGCAATGCTGTGATTTGCTACTGTGTGAGAGCCTGAGAGAGGCTCACCCAAGCTCAGTTCCTCTTAACTCCCCAGTGCACAGCCCAGCCACATCCATATGCCTCTCCTGCGGCTTGTTGCACTCCGCTGACTCACAAATCACTTTCCGAAGGTGAGCACAACTACCACGAGAAGCTTCCTGCAAGCTCTTCACCCTCTCCTGGGAGTGTCTCTGAAATTACAAATACAGAAACAGTCTCCGTAGAAATGGGAAAATGGTATTTTGGAGACTGTAGATTCTCACTACCCTCAATTCTGAATGATCGCCCCACAAAGGGTCACGATACCTTGACCTTGAGTCCCCAGGAACCTATCTGTCCTATCTGTCAAAAACAGGCTGGGACCTCTCTGCTGCCTCAAGTATCCTCAACCCAGATAGACTCCTGGGTACATCTCTGTTCAGGCTCTCTCTATATATGCTACCAGCCATAGCTCCAGCAATGTCAGAGGCTTCTTGAGGGTTTGGCTTTGGAGGAAGTCCAATCAGGCAGTCACAGCCTCCATAAAAAAAGGTGACACTGCAATTCTGGTTTGACAAAAAGACAGGGCTCCTACACACATCAGTGAGCTCCCAAAGGAACAGGCGTTGCTCTCAGACTTCCGCAGCACTCGGGGTAATAGCGTACACAGGCTGAAAAACTGAGATCTTCGCTGTCAGCCCAGAATGAGCCCACCATCATCGAGAACTTAGCCAGTTCACAGTGCCCAAATCAGTGATGCCCAAAGCTCGTTCCATCCACCCTGCAGCTCTCAGTCAGCTCTCGATGCAACCATTATATTAAAGGTGTCTTATACCAGGCATAAGCACATTAGAGCCCAGTTTCTCCTCCACCAAACATGTTCTTCTTAGACACAAGCTCAGCTTTGAAGAGAGGAGCGCCAGCGTTGCCCTTGATTTTTTTTCCTGTCTATTGATAATGCCTCGTTCACTGGCTTCTGGGAGTCTCTCCGGCTGCCCCACTTTCCCTTCTCAACATCAGGAGCTTCCAAGCAGTCTCAAAACGATCTCATCCGATACCTTTTCCTTCAGTGTCTCCTCAGGCTGAGCCATGAGACAGGTTTTAGCAGTCTGCCTCCGCACTGTTCATAACACACTGATTAAAAAGAATCAATTACAACTGCGTACAGTTACATGAAGAAGTCTCAAAAATTTAAAGCAAACCCCCTGCGGGACAGTCAAATACATGAAGAAGAATGTTTAAGGGGTGATATCTGTCAGTTATACCATTGGAGGGAGCAAGAAAGAGCCTTCTGGGAGTGTGGGTACCGTCTATAGTTCAGAGTGGTTTCAGCTTAGATGCCTGTGCATATATGCCAAGGTTTTTCTGCCCTTAATATCAGTGTATAGTGTTTTATGTAAGTTTCACTTTGATGTTAGATAAAATTCAATATGGAGATAAAGCTTATGAAAAATCATATAGCAGATACCAAACATTATCATGATAGACGTTTTCTAGAGGCTTCCATTGCAGGAAATGGAGGGCACGCTATTAATCTCCTGATAGTCTAGGGACCCCGAGTCTCTTACTGTCATTCACACAGCCACCTTCACACAGAATGGTCCCAGAACCAAAAGGCAGTGCCTTCTCCTTACTCCTGGGTGATGAACACAGAAAAAGCGAGAACAACAAAAAGGATGCTTGTGACTCAAACCACATCTGTGCTCGGATACCTCAGGAGAGCTCTGTGAGGATGAGCTCAGTTAAATCTTCACAGAGAATGAAACTACGAAACGTGGCTACTGTGGTCCCTGCATGAAGTTCATAGGGACACTGAGTCAAACACAAGCCAAAGAGGATTTGTGCAGGAAGTGACAGGCCACACCCACAGTCACACCCAACGGTGAGTAGCAGGCACAAATTTTCATTCTCAAAAGGAGGCAGAAGCCGGGAGGAAGTGCATCTGTGGGGTGAGTCCAACTGAGGTACACTGACCTGTGCTGGCATGCAGATCACGCTGATGAAGCCACACGTGAGCTGTATGTATATTCTCTATCACAGATGGAATGTTCTGTGTGAGGCAGGTATGAGGCACAAAGGATGCTGTGTTGGTGGTCCTGCCTCTGTGCTATAGCCAATCTTGCTTTTCAAATGTAGCAACGTATTCACTGCCCAAGGAGGGAAGGGATGGGAACCAAGTAGACAAATGATCCAATGCTAAGGGATTGAGAATTTATGATAAACACTGGAAATATTTGCATGCCAGCTCCCACACCCTGACTGTACAGTTAATCCCTACCCTTTGCTGGAAAAATATTGGGCAAGCATTTCTAAATTATCCAGTTCATCTTTTCTGATCTTACTGGGTTCTTTGTAAGTGACCAAGTGGGCTTTCAAGATGCTTCCCTTGGACTGAAAAGACAGATCACATAGCGCATGCACTGCTCTCGCAGATGGCCCGAGGTTAACACAGATCACCTGCACTGGCAGCCTCACCCCCTCCTGTAACTCCAGTTCTACGAGTATCTGACTTCCTCTTTTGGCTTCTGCAGGCACTGCATTCATGTGCACACCTACACATAATCAAAAATAAAACCCATTAAATGTGCACCCTGAAACAAGAGAAATAAGGCAATACTGTCACTTATGTTTAATGTATTTCTTCAGTTGATGAAAAACAGTTATATCTGAAAATACAATTGTTACGCACCCCACCTAGATGAGGTAGGTTCTAGCAGCTCCACTCTACAACTATGGAAGCTAAGATTCTGAAGATACCTATGACACATGAGATGAGATTGGCGCTCACATTACCTTCAGTGCAGCCGAGTCTTATGCAATGGATGGGCATCTTCTATTGACTAAGTGTCTCCTGTCACCAGCTCATCTTATGCTGGCACAGTTCTCTTGATTAATACTATCTACTGTGTCCCAGACAGAAAATTCCTCACATATTCTTGGGTGGAGAGGGTGAGCAGAGAGAAATATAAGGGCAAAGAGAGATCATCTGAGGACCAAAGAGAAGGCAACAAATAGACAGAGCTGACATCAGAGAAAAAGAAAGGCCAGATCCAGACTTCATGTTCAGCCTACTCCCCATCTCCTTCTCCTTACCATAAAATATAAGACAGAAGATCCAGGCTTTAAGTAAACATTGAGCTTCTAATTCTAAGGCCATGTTTGCTAACAGCTTCAAAGATCAAATCAAGAAATGATTTTAGACTTAAAGAGACAGTGGTTTGAGTCCACTTGGCTATATTTTCACCTAGGGATGTTGGGCAAGTTACGTAATGGCTTTAAACCCTGCATTTCTCAGAAGTCATTGCTCTGTGGATTTGCTGGAAGGATTAGACGTGGCTCAGGCTGTCTATTGGGGGAACTGTGATGCCTCGAACAATGGCAAGTAGGGATTGTTTTTCACTACTTATTGAACTCTCTTTTCTACATGAGAATTTGTTCGCAATGGCTAACACATTCTAGTTCACACAAGGGTTTATTTATTTATTTATTTATTTATTTATTTATTTATTTATTTGAATTTTCAAGACAGGGTTTCTCCGTAGCTTTTGGTTTCTGTCCTGGAACTAGCTCTTGTAGACCAGGCTGGCCTCGAACTCACATACATCCTCCTGCCTCTGCCTCCCGAGTGCTGGGATTAAAGGCATGTGCCACCACTGCCTGGCTCACACAAGGATTTAAGGGTTACGCTTTCAGCAAATCCCGGGGTTGTCAGACCAACAAGGTGGCTGAGTGAGCAAATGATGATCTAAGTTTGAACCCCAAAACCCACATGGTTGAAGGAAAGAAGTAACTTCCACAAATTATCCTCTGATCTACACATGTGTGCCCACATACATACAGACACACTCAAAATAAATAGATAAACATGACAAACTGCCCTTCCTGGTCTCCATTTCTTCCATGTCAGCTCCTCCTTCTGGGAAACAAAGGAGACTTGGACCTACGAGGCCTGCCAACTCTTTAGCAGACTGGATGCTATCATGTGATAGACACAGTAGCTGACTAAGCCCCTTCTCAAATGTGAGACATACAGGTTCATAGCCCATTTCATTATATGAAACAAGAAAACATTTCAAATGCAAGTTTCAAGAAAGTTTTCACCTTTAACCTAATAATCAATTTAATAATAAATACGTGGCTATCTTAAGTTCTGGCTATGCATCGGATGAGAGGGAGAGAAGGTTTGCAGAGCAGGAGGAAGGATGTCATCCTTGCGGAAGTACCGTCCTCGTTGCCATGAAACAGTATACACTCTTGTCAGACTGGACACTGAGCACAGATGTAACGGTTCCATCTGGTGAGCTAGTCAGTTTGTTAGGCTTTTAACAAAAGATCCTTACCTGGCAACTTCATGGAAACTGAGTCACAGAGCCCCATCTTAGTTTACCTCCCATCTGCTGTGGGCTCCAGACCCTCTGAAGAACATGTACAGCAGCAGGATGGGTGGAACCCCAAATGGAGGTTCAACAGTACCCACAGTCCTTCTGTAGGGAGCATAAGCGGCTGTATGACTGTGGACCCCTAACATGGTTCACTGCATGGGTCTCCATATTTTGTTGCTATGACTACCAAGCCATGTATTCTAGGTCATCACAGCAATTTCTGCTCATGATGGTGACAGTCAGAGAAGCTATCATTATCCTCCACCCACTTCTTCCTGTCTGTCACAGACCTGAGTGCTCACTGCCCTCAGTGAAATGCTGAGAGAAAATGCTCAGGAAACTGCTAAGAGAAAAGGCACATCTGAGGATTGGGTTCCAGACGCGAATCTGGGATCACATCACACTGCCTCCTGAACCTGAGATGCAGTGAGATATCTAGAATACTCTTTCTTTAGATGGGTGATGTCTCTGATCTACTCATCTGAAAACTCTCCTAAGGGGATCAGAAAAGATAATACACACAGGGCTGTTGTATAAATAACTGTCCTTAGACAGTAGGAGCAATCATCTCTGGTATGTCTCTATATTCTTCACTTTGACCAATTTCTTTCTCAGTTTCTTACAGTAGCAATCATTCTTTATGGGCCACAAGATTATATTTTATTGCCTTTCCAATTAGGACTACCTCTTATGTAAAATTAATAGGATTATATGGAAATCTAAATTAATGGAAATATTATGCTAATGATTGCTCAGAGCCGTCCTCTTGAGCTCTCTGCGGAATTTAGACAGCGAAGTGTGGCTCCTCCTACAGGAGCAAGCATCCATGCAACAGAGAAGCTTTGAGACACAGCTAATCATAAGCAATAGCTACCAACATTAAGCTGGATTTCCAGTAAATAAGAAAGAGTCATGATGCAAGTGTGCTTTCAACCTGATGACCCCTCTCAGGGTTTTTGCTACATGTGGTTTCAGCAGTGAATAGGGAGATAAGTATGGCCCTAAGAGGTACTGGCATCAGAACACCATGGGGCTTTATGTGACCTCATACATACATAGCAGAAATAGACTAGAAGACTCTCTAAGGAAAAGTATTAGGTCTTTAAGATGGGATCTCTCTCTCGTTTTCATTTTTTTGAATTTTGCAGAATTATAGGCTATCCCAATGTCTATACCAGCCATTAGCACTTGGTGATAATTTGTCTTTTGTAATGAATCACCCTGCACATATTTATTTATTCATTAGAGGTTTAATGATTATTTGATATGCACAAAATACTATGCAAAGTGCAAAATGAAGGTGTGTGCCCTTATGGAGTTCTTAGATATGGAGGGAGATAATGAGAAGGTGCTTCATCTGCATTCTCAGCAGAAGGTCAGAAGAGGTTCAGGAAGACCTTAGGGAGGTGAGAGTTTAGAATTGGGATGTTGAAAGATAAACAGAATCTGTTACATATATATATATATATATATATATATATATATATATATATATATACCAAAAGAATTTTCAATCTAATTTGATTTTAAGGAACATTGATGAAATTCTGAAAGGTTGAGCATTTTCCTGAGGAAGACTCCCTTTCTTTAATCAAACATTTAGCGTGCTCTGTCATTTATTTCCATGTGACCACCATGCATTCCATTTATTAGACAGATAATTTTTTAACATCCTTGGCTTTAGATACCAGGTGCTGGAAATGCGAAAGTTAACGTGGTAAGGTCACTTCTGAGTTCCTTGAATCATCTCAGTTAAGGAGGAAGAAGGGTACTAAATAATTAAATCAACAACAACAGAAATTGCATAGTTGCTAATAAGTGTAAGTTCATAGCCTGCTCCATCAAGTTGTGACATTTTTTTTTTACCACAGTACCAACGGAATGATGAGAAGGTGATTAGACAGAGCAGGAAAAGGCACCATGAGGTAGTAAAGGCGGGGGGGGGGGTATGTGAATAGAAAGCAGTAACCACAGGGTAGAAAACCCAGGCTCAGGACAGCATAGGCTCTGGAGTACAGCCTGTGGCTTGGTAGACCAGTTGTCCTGCACACTGGGTGAGTTTTCAGGCCTTCAGCAAAAATTTAGCAGGACCAGGCTTTCTCTTTTCCTTGGGCTTCTTCCTGGATTCTGGCCAAACAGGCAGAGGGGAAGGCAGGAGTGTTTGTGAGGAGAATGGCTGCAACATTTTTGCTGTGAGACCAGAAAGAAACAAGTAGTCTGTAGTAGATCGTGGGCAGGAAGGGTGGAATGTGTAGAGCCAGGCAGCTGGGAAGCTGGGAAGCTGAGAAGAGGCACCTCACCCTCACCGGGAACAAAGTCTATCTGCCTCCTGCTCCTGGATGTCCTTCCTCAGGATAGTGACAGCACAGACTCTCACTGAAGCCACAGATGATGGTACGTATGATAGGGTCCAGAGTTAAGATCTGAGGGGCACTGTATCCTTCATGTGGACACCTACATGAGGCTATCTAGACACACCTCCACACCCCCCACATACGCCACTGTATGATTCCAAGGATGTTCTAGTGCGGCAAATGTTAGTGCCCATTTCCCAACTAATATGTGCAATCATCTATCTAAGAAACGGAAGAAACCCATCCCCGCTTTCTTGAGTGATAACAAAATTAATTCTAAAATATAAAATATTTCCCTAGTAAGAAGAGATGTCTCCACACTCGCTGTATGAGAGTGATGTCTTCTTATGATAGATGGAAAGTATTTCCAACTGGTTTCAAGCACTCCCATTAGCGTGATTCTCAGGAGAATTCCTATAAAAGTCAGGTGCAAACAACCAGACTCATTTTACCGTCCACACAATTCAACATTGTTCGGGAAGTTACAGTCAACACAACATGCAAGAAACAGAAATACAACGTGGAAGATTACTGGAATCAAAAGGTGTGAGAAGGTTAAATACATGGGAGCTTGTTAAAATTTTTAAAATGTGGTATGTATCTGTGCCTGTATGTGTGTGCATACACACATGTACTTGTACGGATGTTTGTGTACATGGATACATATGTACATGTGCATATATATGTGTGCATGTTTATACCTACATGCACATGTGTGTCTATAGATGAGTACATGTGTGTGCACATGTGGAGGTCAGTTGTCATTCCTCAGGAGCTAGTCACCTTGTTTTATGAGACGGGCTCTCTTACTGGCCAGTGAGACCAAAAGAACACTTATCTTCGCCTCACAGTGCATGGGTTACTAGCATGTAGAACCACACTCAGATTTTATACACAGGCCTTGGGCAGCATTGTGTAGCAAGCACATGACAGACTGAACTGTATCACCAGCCCTGACTTCATCTTTTGAGGAACAAACTTATAACAGACACAGTCTCCAAGGAAAGAAAGTACAGTTTACACCACTCAGGGAAATACCCAGCCGTGCCCCATCATCAAATACCACACTTTTATTATCTAATTATAAGGATTTTTTTGGTCAGTTTTATGATGAGTATTAAGCTCTTCTCAGGGGCTCCGTCACTCATCTAGAATCTTGGCCTTCTTAATTCATCTCCTTTTCTCTGTTCAGGTTTTAAAGACGTGTTAGACTTTTGCAGCCTCTTTGATTAAAGTCTTTGTAAATGTCACCGTCAATTTCCTTCCACTCGGAGCTAAAAGCGTGGAGATAAAAGCAGAGTCCTTTGCTATTGGAAAGCATGTCCGTGCATGTGTGCCAGGCATGCATTCTTGCGCTGCAGTGATGGCCTCTATTCCACCAGGGCCTCAGGTCGGCAGAAGGGCTGTTTCTGCCGAAAATGAAAGAATCAGCTTAGACGACTTACCTCTCAACCGAGCATCACCTATCTTTCTTTCTGTTCTGGGGGCAGACTGCAAGTCTGTGCTTGGTGAGACAACTCTCCTGCAAATGAAGACTCCTCGCCTCTGCACCCGCTCATCGCTATGCGCCTTGCAAACTGCTGTCTGTTGCCATCCGCATCACAAATATTCCTGTTATATGATCTGCTAGAGAAAGCGGACATGAGATTAGGATCAAAGCCAGCTGTACTTCTTGACTGGCTGTCGCAGCCTCATGGAGTTAACTCATATAACCGTCAGTCATATTTGATCTTTCCTTTGATTGCCGTGAAACTTAAACTCCAGGTGCCTGACAAGCACACAGGCACTTGACACACCTCGCCCCTTCGTGTTTGCTCCCCAAAGTTCTTCGTACGGTATTTGGTATTTTGTACATCATCTCACTTAGTAAAGGATGGAGCAATTTGCAAATATGGCTTACCTGCAGTTTCCATTGTATAGTAGCTCTCGTTGTCTCCCTGTATTCTGCCATCTTCGTCCTCCAAAACTGACAGTCTTGTTTTTCTCCTGTGTGTCTGTCATTCCTCAAGTCAGAATATCTTTTGATCAAAGGAATCAGCTTTAGTAGTAAACATCCCACTTGTCTACTCATTGGGCTTTGCATGAAGCACACATTAGTTTCCACTTTCGTTCTGTTGTTCTCTTTAGCAGCAGTGGTCTCAGATGGGAGAAGAGTTTTCAGAAGGACAGAAAGCCTGGCCTCTGTGAATGTCTAAGTATGAGCAAGAGCCTGTGAGCTGTTAATTACTTTCCATACCACTCCTGAAGGTAGTTCTGAGGATGGCGGGCCACACAGTATCTTCCTATCTGAATCAATATTGAGGTTTTAAAGACTGGCTGGAACATGAAGACCTTGATGCTTCTTTTGCTGCAGGGAAGCGAAAATGGAATATTAAATATTTAAAAGTAGGTCAGACTTAATAAATGCATTTTCAAGTAACCCAGACTTTAAATTAAGCCACAGTATGGAACGCATGAATTTGAGATGATGTGTCTGCCTCCACATAGGTCCACCAGGGAACTCTTAGTATGCCAAAATTCTATTTGCACAGAAAGAGTTTTAATGCAAATTCATATCAAAAAAAAAAACCACAATAAGGGCTTAGAAAATTAAACTACCCATTCTCAATCAAGGCCAATGTGTTGGGTGGGTGGGATGCTGGCAAGACCTGGTGTCATGGATCTGGGACATAAAACTCTCAGAAAAGTGATGTAACATGCACATACACTGCCAAGGAGACTCTGACTCAAACTGGTCCCCCTCAGAAAGACAGGGCCCACCCCCATGCCCTGTGTGGAGGGGTCCCTGCCGCAGGAGATCCCTCCCTTCTCTGTGGAGGATTCTGTTCTCCAGCTACTACTAATAGGCAGAGGGAGTGATGGAGTTGCACCCATGTTTCTGGAAGATGTGTGTTGTAACTTCTGTCATTGTTTTCTGGCATCTTTGTTATTGGCTCTGCTTCAGGAATATCACTTTTCTGAGGTGATGCCTGGCTTTTTAATGGACTGTCTTTGTCTCTGACTAGAAAACTGAGCCTTGCCTCTTGAGTAAAACCACAGTGAACAAGGCACAGACCCATCAATCGTCCTCCAGTGCCTCTGCATCAGGACCACTCTGCCGTGATGGTCCCAGCCCCACCCACTTACTTCAGTCTAAGTCACACAACGCTCAGGAAACACACCAAATTCACTTTGGTGGGGAACAGTTCAACAAGTTAACTAGCAAAGGTGCTCAGAAGTCTCCATGCAGACGGACGGACTCGGATCTACATTCTAACCATGACCTAGTTCTGCATAGACCAAGGCCAATACCAAACCAAAGGAATCCAAATCTAATGCCACCAATGTACCTTGAAGGGCATCCCAGCCAATTCTAAAGTTTAAACCAGGAGGATAATCTCTGCCTGAGAGATGAAATTGCCCTCCTACATCCTTTATAAAATTCTGTACATGGATTTTATTGCTTTATAACTTACTACTGCAAGGGATGATCCAATCCAATGTCTCAAAAATCCACTCTTCCTAAATTAGGAATATACGAGTCACTATTACAGTCAAGAAATAAATCAGTATTTCTGCAACCCCATCTGAAAGTGCAGAAATACATCCCCTCTCTATTCAACTGTTTCCCTGGCCATCACTTATCAGATCTCTTCCTGCTGCCATATTGATGTTCTCCTCTGGCTCTCAGCTGTGTCTCCACTTTTGCCTCATAACCACCCATTTCAATGGACCCACAAAGATAGAAATGTTGCCTTGATGTGACCAGACACCAGACAAGAACCAACTTAAAGAAGGTGGCTCGTGTTGGCTTATTTTGAAAACATTACTTTATTATGGTGGAGAAAGCATGGCAGCAGAGAGTGATTGTAAGCTGAAGCTGCTTGCTCACATCTAGGCGGAACAGGCAGCAGACACAGGAAGGAAGTAGGCCGGGACTATGAGCCTCAAGGCCCACCCCTAACCATCTGTTTCCTGTCAACACTTTCTAAGGGTTTCACATCCTTCCAGAAAATTGCTAGCTGCTGTGAACAAGCGGGGCTTGCAGGGAAGGGGGGGGGGATTTCAAACTCTAAATGTAGCAATGGCGAATGGTTACTGGTTACATTTAAGGCCTGTGTCTCAGGGAGGGAGTGGATACAACAAACTTTTTTTTTTTTTTAAAGTCATTGTGCGAAGTTAAACTTCCAAGAAGTTTCTGAGCAAGCCAATTCCTCATGTTGTGGCCCTGGGTTGAAAACAACTTGCTTTTGCTATTTTTATTATTTATTTAATATGTTATTATTTATTCCAAAGTTAGACATCCCTGTCTTTCAGAGACTCCTGTAAGACACTGTCATATTTAGACCCCATGCAGTCTGTCCTGTGTATCCCTGTGTGGACTTAAGCCAAAATCTATTAAAACTTTAAACACCAATTATACTCAAGATTATTTACTTCCTTATATCTTAGTAATATCTGGCCAATAATATATGTGCATATATAAACAAGTGTGTCTGTGAGCATGGTATCATGTGCTAGAAAGAGGAAGGTAAGCAGAAGAGTATAAGGAAGGACTGGACGCAGAAGGACACTTTTATACACTTAATGCCAAATGGTTTTCCAGTTCTTATTCAACTCTGGATTTGTTCTGTTCTGATGATAAGTAAGTCCACGAAATATATAGTCATAATGAAAGTGTAAAATTTAATGTGAAACTTCACAGCTCCCATTTCAAATGTCAATTTTAATTGCAGATAGGTTCATTAAGCTGCATAGTCTTTCAGTTTTGTTAATTGTTAACTTTGCTGTACAATGTTTTTTTATAAGCAAGATTTTTGTAATAAAATTTATTTGTAAAATATAGTTGGTTTAATCGTATGATACCCACTGTTTTCAAACAGCTTCATCTTGCAAATATTTTAATGAAACACTGGGAAAAGATCTAAATTGTTAATTTTTTATTTATGTGTGTGAATCTCTAGGTAGGCTGGTACATGCATTTGAGTACTAAACCCACGCACTACAAAAGAGGGTATCATATCCCCTGGAGCTAGAGTCATGGGCTTTTTAAACTACCCGATATGGGTGATGGGAACAGAACTTGAGTCCCCTGCAAGATTAGTATATTCTTTTAACTGTCATTCCAGCTCACCTGTCAGGATCTAAGTTTGAATTGCAATGCTTTATTCAGCGACATTAGGTAGCAAGACATTATGTGACTTGAAGACAAAGTTCAGAACAAATTTAGATTTTTATCAGTTCATATTGAGCATGTGAATAACCTCATTTAATATAAAAATGTGAGTTAAGTCTAATTATTGTAGTAATTTATAGATATTAATACAATTTCAAAGAGAACAAAAGAAGAAATAGCCTGATTACTATCCTTTACCATCTTTAATCATTTTATTTGAAATTCACTGTTCTTTTTACAATTTTTTACAGAAGCAAAAAACTACATTTCTGGTGTTCAAACTAAAATTCTCTCCTCTTTGATCCACCTGCCCAATAGGCACCCCACATCAGGCAATGGGAGAAGAGACTTACATTCACACAGAAGAGCTGCTCCTATAACTACTTCTGATGCCAGACCTGCAGTAGCCCCTGAACGTGTCACACTTTCCCTCAGCGTGCACCCACCTGACTCCTACACTCACGAGAAGTCGCAGACTTAGTGAGACAGGGGTGGTACACAGCTGTGGGTTCCAGATTTGCTCACGCTCTCTACCGCCCAGAGCCTCACATTAGAAAGGAGCCGAGCAGACACTTTGTAGGGCCATGGAAATATGAGCAATCTGACCCCCTGCATCCTGGGGTTCAGGCTCCGCCCTGGCCTCTACCCCCACCTCTGTTTCTTGTTCTTTAAAAATTTTGTTTGTTTTGTTTTTATTTCATATGTATGAGTGTGTTGTCTGCACGTGTGTCTACGTACTATGTGTGTTCTTGATACCCTCAAGGGCCGGAAGACGACACTCATTCCTGGAGTCGGAGTTAGAGAAGGTTGTGAGCTGCCATGTCAGGGCTGAGAACACAGCAGCCTTAATGCCTGGGCCATCTCACCATCTACTCTGCCTCTTCTGTAGTCATTCCCTCACTCGAAGTTTGCAAGAGACTTCTTGAAACGTCCAATATTCACCAACCTCTCCCCTAAGGTTATAAAGCACTGATCAGATGTCAATCAAGACAAGGCTCTTTGGAGGTGCTGCCTGCAAGATGGGCAGTAATGGGATATAGTGCAAATTCTAATTGGTCGTAACATTAACAACCCAGGGTCAGATATTAAGGGGTGAAAACTGGAAGATCAGAGAAGCAGAGCAGCCAGCCACTAGTTTTTACTCTACGAAATCCTCAGACCAAATGGAGTATCCTGTCTCTACAAGTCCTCAGACTGCATGGCTTCTCTATGAAACCTCAGACTGAGCTCTGAGTTCCTGTCTCTTCCTGCCGTATATTCCTCTCTCTGCCCAGCCATATCCCTTTCCATCTCCCCCTCCCTAGTGCTAGGCTTAAAGGCGTGAACCACCACCATTTGGCTGTTTCTCTTTTAGACTAACTCAATCTCATATAACCCACGGTGGCCTTGAACTCACACAGATCCATCTGCCTCTGTCTCCCGAGTGCTGAGATTAGAGGGGTGTGCCATCACTGTCTGTCCTCCATGGCTAACTAATGGCTTAGCTCCACACTCTGATCTTCAGGCAAGCTTTACTTGTTAAAGCACAAACACCCATGGCCCTGTAAGCAACCGTAAGAAACATGCTGGTTCATTCAGGCATCATTGCTTTATTCTGTTTGAATGTGAGATGTTTGCTTTTGTCTTCTCAGGACCAGCCTTGCAAGATCCTCTAATTAGCGCTTCCTGTTTACCCATCAACCTGGAGTTCCTCCTGACATCCTAGAAGGAGCCTCCTTTGTTGGTCCTTGGAGTCTCAATCCCAGCCTGCACTCTGTTCACCTGCATCCACCATGGCCTCCTTCCCCTGAATGAAGCCGTGGGTGAAAATGAGTCTGGGCACATTGTGAGGTGAGAACAGCATACCCTGGTATGAACTTCACCTGACTCTCACGTCACCTAGGGGCAAAGTTCATTCTTCAGTGAGCACATAGAGACCCTGGACCACAAGACCAGACAAGAAGTGAGCGTGTTTTCCACACTTAACAAATTAGCCTTGTAATTCTCAGACAGAGCTAGTGAATCAAATTCTTGAGAGATATATACATGTGTTGATCCACTCAGCGAAGTGTTGTGGAGCCCATCCTCGTGTTGGGGAATTTTTAGTCTCAAGGATATTGCCTAGAATTCAAAGACAGACAGCATGCTCCCCCATGGACCTTACATCCTTGAGTTTGTTCCAACCCCAGACCAGTTCAGGATTCTCCTCAGCATTCAAAACAGCGGGGATCAGAGTGGGCGGTTTGCTCAGCTTCTTCTGGAAACAAGCACAAAAGTCAAATCACATTTCGATTTGAGAGGAAAGCTTTATGGAATGAAGATTTTTTTAAAATCAAACCAAGTGAAATTGAAATATTTCTTTAAAAGCAAAAAGTCTGAGTTGCAGCCTTCAGACATGAAAGAGTGTAGTTGTTTATAGCTCAGCAAAGAAGCCGTAGGTCAGACGAACCCTGGTGAAGAGAAAGGCCAGTTCCCCAGTGTAAAGAGCAGAGGGACTCAGAGGGCCCCACTGCTGGCACAGTTCATTTTGCCATGGTGACATTGTCCTGAGCATCACCTAGAGGTGAGCTGGGGCACAGGTGTGCGCAGGTATGCAAATGATGGGCTGAAGGTGTCCTGGGTGAGTCCACTGTCACAACCTGTCCTCCACACCATCACTCAGCGGGGTGGGAACAGCAGCTGTGGTGGCACTGCAGGGCGAGGTGTCCTGCAGAGCTCTGAGACCAAGGCTGTCACTCAAGGACTCATTAGCAATGGAAGGGAGTCAGCGAAGCTTGTTGTGTTGTCATCACGCTGCAGAGGGTTGGCTGCAGCCCAAATTAGCTTGCTTAGGGAGTGTGAATCAAAATGACATGTAATCTGACTGTTAATGAAAATTTCCTCTTGCTTCAGGCTTCCGATTCCATCCAGAGAGCTGTCATCTGAAGACATGATTCATAGTCTCTCTCTCTCTCTCTCTCTCTCTCTCTCTCTCTCTCTCTCTCTCTCTCCTCTCTCTCTCTCTCTCTCTCTCCTCTTCCCTCTCTCCTTCCCTCCCCCCTCTCACTTTACTTGCATTTCAAGTTGACATAGGATGTAAAAATAAATTTTAACCAGCAGTGCTGGAGCAAGTGATGTGGATTGGATTTCACGGCTGAGTCAGTGGATTACAAAACTGACACGCCCCTGACAGAGAGGAAGATTCTAGAATAGAAACAGGGTTGTTGTCATTCTGGATCTGTCTATGAAGGAGAAAAAGCTCCAGTCCCAAATGGAGCTACTTTTCTTAAAGATCAAAATACGTCGCATGAAATTCTTAAGGAAGGAAGGAAGGAAGGAAGGAAGGAAGGAAGGAAGGAAGGAAGGAAGGAAGGAAGGAAGGAAGGAAGGAAG
Organism: Chionomys nivalis; assembly: GCF_950005125.1. Taxonomy (NCBI): domain Eukaryota; kingdom Metazoa; phylum Chordata; class Mammalia; order Rodentia; family Cricetidae; genus Chionomys; species Chionomys nivalis. The sequence continues at coordinate 107,041,706 of NC_080086.1, forward strand.
GAAGGAAGGAAGGAAAAAGAAAAAAAGACAAAACTAATTAAAACAAGGCACATATCCATGGTTCAGAGTGAAAGACCAATTGCCGCTGTTAGTGAGATGGCATTTGTGTCGAATCCTATGCTATAAGACAAGGAGAGGACCACGCACTATAATGAGGTACCTACCATGTACTTACAAAGGCCTCTGCCAAACTGCCTGATATCAAGTGTACGTACCTTCTGTCACAGAAGAATTTTGATGAAAAGCAGAGCAAAGTCTACGAATATAACAAGAAACTGTATGAATGCCCGTCAACACCCTCTGATTGCTTGAAGTCCCCAGGGGATATGTCAGAGAGCTAATATTTCTCAGGAAGTTAAAGTCGAGGGAAAACATCTCCTTGACTGAGAAGGAGCCCTGGGCTGGACTGGAAGTTCCCACTGCCGTGTGTATGAAGGGAGCTATAGGAGAACCCAGTCCTTGTTCCACTTATCTGTGAATGTGGTGAGGTTGGGATCTCAGGCTAGGAACATTTAAGTCGCTACGCCATAACTGAGGCACACACATTCCCCAAAGATCCCAGGACATGGGAAGATACTACCTCGATTATTATTAGACTCATTATTAAGCAACATAAATAAAACTTTTATTAAGTGCTGGAAGGTTGCCTCTCTAAGAGAAAGGAGACATGGAGCTCACTCCTGGTTCCATAATAATTAGCGAATCTGGGAAATCTTGGACCTATCGCCTGTTCTTCAGCCTAGCTACTATATGAGAAGTACATACCAACGCAGCAATCTCTTCAGAGTCCTGTCATTTTCACATCGTATCAAGTATGATCTATTCTCTGCATGTTGAACTGTTTAAGGAGTCTGTGTATAAAAGGAAGCGTCTCTGATAAGAGTTGAGAGATTCCATAATCCTTGGACAGTTAATTACTGCAGAGAACAGTTATTTTCTAGATCTAGTTGTCAGAGTCACAGGTTCTCCCTTATAACTAGCCCAACACAGGCTTTTGACCGAGGTAAAAATACCAGAAATGAATTCAGTCATGTGGAGAGGGCTTTAAATCCCATCATAAAGTAGTTGGTGGCTCTTCTAACATTCATGCTGCTCTTGTGCTGGTGGCACTGTTTTACTTGACTAGTCATTGTACCTCCCAGGTTCATAGCTTCGTAAGGTTATTGAATATTTCTCTACCCCAGCAGTATAAATAGAACCTCATGGGATATAGGTAAAATGTTTGAATATATGTAGATAATGATGAAGATGATAGATAGATACATAGATGATATATGAAGATATAGATAATAAATGATAGTTTGATAGATATATAGATGATAGATTATAGGTAGGCATATATAAGATAGATAGATAGATAGATAGATAGATAGATAGATAGATAGATAGATAGATAGAATCATGTCCTTTGACCCAAGGCTCAGGAGTCTTTGTGAAAGAGGTGGCATATATATTGTAAGAGCCAGAAGCAGTAGACCCTGACACCATTGTTTATTGCACACAAGCACTCACAGCAGCTAGAGGTACATGAAGAAGGTCTGTACCAGATCAAGCTAGTCAAAGTTCCAGCATGATCAGGGCAGGACTCTGGGAAATTCCACCTCCAGCTGATGAGATACTGGCAATTGGTGACTGCACGGGCAGGAAGGGTCACTCTTCTTCTGGGGTGCAGCCCCTGGAAGTCTACTTGCCCTCTCCCTCCATGCTTGTATGAGCAACACTAAGTGAACTGGGTGTCTGTGTGAGAGAGAGCACACATAAAAGTAGGGAGGGGAAAGTCATAAAGAATGGGGGAGGAGTAAGAGAAAAGACAAATGGAGATAAATCTGATCAAAATACATTATATTCATTTATGAAATCCTCAATAAAAAAGAAAATGAATCAGCATGAATAGTAATGTTATCATGCTTTTTCGTGTGCCAGGATGATGAAGACACCCCACCACGGCTTCATTTTATGCCGCTCACTAATGCTGCAGACATTACCTTTAAAGTGAAATGAGCATCGATATATCAGTTGACACACAGCCACTGAGCAACAACCAAGTCTCATCCCATGGAAATGTCTTCAGCCGCATGGGCTGCTGCACTAGGAAGTTCAGGCATCTCAGGTTGCTCCTATAACACTCACCTGAAAACATACCAGCAGCACACTCTTTGCTACATTTATTCCTTATTTGTATGAGTGTGTCGGGACATGAAGTGTATACACACTCATAGCCCACGAGTACAGGATAGCTGTGTGAGTCAGTTATCTCCTTTGGCCTGTGAGTGTGTGGCACTGATCTCAGGTTTGGTGGCAAGTGACTTTACTAAGTCAACTCACTGACTGGACACATGTGTTTATAGATGTTTTCAATTGTGGTCCATTTGAAGAGAAGGTTTCAATAATGAGGAGAGGGTGGAAGTCATTTCCAGAGAAGCATTTTGGTAAGGCAACTTCAAATGGATTGTCAGTCGATACTTCTAAAGAAATTTTAGGTTTATAGAAAAGTCGAGAAGGAAGTTCACAGACATGAAATCACGTTGTCACATCAGATAATCAATTCCTGGTGCGTGTTTGGGGTTTGAGCATCTGGCTGAAATAGTGTTGGTCAAACATCTCACCCTTTCTCTGAAGTTCCCACTCTGTGCCTGGGGATGAGGGACCTCTCCATGTCCATGGTGACATGTAGTGAGGTTATGATCTCTTCTACAGGCTGAATAGCTATAGAAAATACCGCAGCTCTTCCGCATGGTGACAGCTCTCCTTCCTATTCCTTCATTTATTATTTATATCTCCAAGGACTTTTAGGTGTTTTTCTTGCACTTTAGATTATAACTGTATTCTTCCTTACTTAGTCCTTTTCTTGTTTTTTCCGGTTTGACTGGTTGGGTGCTCTTTCTGTTGTTCTAGATTTCCCTCCACTCCGTTTGGTGACTCAACACCAAAGGAGTTTCTGGGTTTTAAAACTTTCTGTTCTCGGACACTATTATATGCTCCGCACCCTTTTTCCATATACCTTGCCCTAGTGTGCCAGCCATTTTCCCTCAGAAGCTCTGACATCTCATTAGAGAATGGTATTAGGAACCGTAACCCAAGTAGTAGGTATGTTCTTGCCCCTGGATGTTTGCTCATGTAGCCCAATGGAGCTGACAGAGAAAGACATGTATGTACATCTGACCTGTATACCTACACACATCTGCCTCCTCACACACCTCTGTCTGTAGCTGGTTAAGCGTGAGTTCTTCCGGGTGTCTCTGAGCTTAATCAATTATCACAGGACTCCATCCAGCCTCCCCGTCTTACACATCTGTCAGTTCCCACTTGGACAGTGTGAAATTGGGCTTTCCCCCTCTGCCACTCATTTCCTTAATTGCTCAGCTCCAGCAAGCAGAGATCACTAGTCACTTGTCATCCAGGCCCCAGCGGGAAGCAGTGCCAGCAAGGAGAACGTGGCTGGAGATTCTCCTCCGCTCCCTTCACTGCTTCAGTCTCCTGACACTTCTGCAGTCAGAGAGGTCAGCGCTGCTCTCCAGACTCTGTTCCCCACATCTTTTTGTATGTTTCTGGTGACATGAAGTTCTTTAGTTAACAGGCTGCGAGCATTTCTGCAATGCCATCACCTTCCCAATTAATATTCTGCTCCGGGTGCCGTGAAGCTCGCTCTGCTTGATACGCATCTTTACAGTTTGCCCGGTGCATGACGTCAGCATTCACCTCAACAGAAACACATAGAACATCTGTGTCTCACATTCCACTTCTCCCCGGGCTGAGGTTGACGGGCTTCTGAGATCCAGTGAGATGCAGCACGTTAAAGGTAGCGCCACCGTAGACAGGACAGTTGTATCTCCGGAAATCGCCAATTCTTCTTGGTTCTCAATGTATGGCTGGCTGCTGTTGATGTAATAATCGTGTCAAGTGAAAACCACAGTCCCTTCTTTCTGGCATGTTGAAGAATTGTCACCATAGAATGTACAGTCTTATAGACTGACCTCTGTCAGTTTCCAATATGAATTCATCAGATCCTCCATGATGCTCCATTTGAACCGTCATTCAAATGCTTACTGTTTTAGCTTTGAGCCTTAGTTCTCAGCCCAGAGGTCATCCTCATGGTAGGATTCTTAATTTCTATGATCTTTGGCCAGTTATAATGAAGGCTGTGATAATCAGATGCGTTCAGACTTTTCGGAGCATAAGTTTTTTAGATCAGTTGAGTAAAGGTCAAAGGCACAGGTTTTCATTAAATAGCACAGACACACTGAGAGCTGTGTGGGACGCCACCCAAGGAGCTCCTAAGATCGGGCTGTCACTGTCCAGCTCAGGTCAGGAATGCCTACAGCTCCCCCATCTTCATCAGGATTTGAGGTTCATCTGGGTTTTTGTCTGTCTGTTGGTCGTTTTAGTCAGTCTATGAGCTTACAGAATTTTTCCTTTTATCTAATTTCCCTCCCTAGTAATGAATACCGCTGCTGTCTTTTTCTAGGTCTATCTGTATCGCCTCTCCTGAGCTATATGCTCATGCATTTTAACCATTTTAATTAGGTTACTGTTTTCCCCTTGTGTTTTAAAACTTCTATAAATATTTTGGGTACAACTACTTTATCAATTTTTTTTAATGTAGAACATCTCTTAGCTTGGGCTTGATTCCTTTCACAGTATTTTTCACAGAACGGAGAATTGCGAATTGTGAAAAATTCAGTCCAGCATATTTTTCAATAAACTAAACTATTGTTGATCTTAAATTTACTGACCAGCTCAAGTTTTCTCTCACGTTTGATCTCATAAACTTTATGGCCCCCAGTTTTCAGATCTATGGTAAGATGATCTTGCAAAACTGTGTGGGATAAAGATCTAGAATTGGGTGGGGATGGGGTGGAGATTTTTTCCCAGCACTGCTCACAGTGTTCTTTCCCTTAAGCATTACACTGCCAGGACAGGATTTGACCGCGTGCATTGCTGGGCTCTCAGTTCTGCACATTGATCGTGTTACTGTATTGCCCTTGCCCTGGCTATCCCAAGCGGTGTTGATAGACGCAGCTTCACAATAAGTCTCGAAGTCATGTAGTGTCATTCTTCCAATATATCTGTTCTTCTTTAGTGGAGTGCTAGCTGCCCTGGGGCTTTAGTCACTTTTGAAAACTTTAAAATCAGTTTTTCATTATTTAGAAAATTGCTTGCCAAGATTTCAGTTGGAATTTCATTGATGCAATTGACCAAGCTGGCAAGAACTGACATCTTAACAGTATGGATCCTTACAATTCAAGACCTATTCCTCAATCTATTTAGATATTCTTTGATTTTTATTTTCGGGGGTTTATAATTTTCTTCATGTAAATCTTGCGCATAACTGATTTTAGTCAGGTCAATGCATGAATGAGGGAGTGTCCCCCCAACATTGCTCTTTGAAAGAAGACATGAAGATTTGACGCAATTTTCCTGAAATACTTGATGGAATTCACTTTGGCTGCTTTGTTCTTAGCAGGCAGTCTATGATAGTCACTTGCCTCAAAGGGCACAGACACACACATCACCTACGCCTGCCTTGGCAGTTTGTTCTTTCGAGAATTTGATCTAGTTCATCTGTGGTCAAATGCATATAGCTAAAATTACTGTAGTAGTCTGTTGTCTTTCCACGACCATGGAACTCCACTAGCTACAGCCAGTTTTTCTGCTCCGAGCAGTTTATATCCTGTTTACTCCGTGGTGAGCTTGGTCACAGCCTTTTCTATTTGATGGTTTGTCTCCCAAAGCAAGCTTTTAGTTTCTTGTCTTATTCCTGTCTTCTCAGTTTCATCTATTTCAACTTCAAATTTTATTCTTCCTTCCTTCCTTCCTCCCTCCCTCCCTCCCTCCCTCCCTCCCTCCCTCCCTCCCTCCCTTCCTTCCTTCCTTCCTTCCTTCCTTCCTTCCTTTCTTTCTTCTGCTTGGTAGTCTTTAAGTTTTCTGTGTCCTGTGATTTTCTCAGATGCAAGTTAAGATTCAATGTGGGTATTTTCTTTCTTTTCTAATGCAGGCATTTAATGCTGTGAACATATTCTTTCACCCTTCCTTCCTTTGGTTCCTTCTTTTGGTAAGCACTTTGTTCCTTGGGGCAGTGGGTATTAGAGCCACTGTTATGTGGGGATAGATTCCTTCGTGTTTTGTTTTTCTGAAGTTTCAGTCCCATTTATGATTTCTCTTTCTTTCTCTTGTAAACCAATGAGTATGATTGTGCTTGCTCGCAGAAGCATGAGCAACAGAGACTACCTCACTGAAGAAAATGCCTCTCCCTCCCCTGTCAATCATTAAATTTCTCCTGCTTTATCCTCCTCGGCTACCAGCGAAGGACAATTTTGCTTGGTGTGGTGCTGTCCTTCATTCTTTCATCATTTGATTTATTTAACTCTATTCTTTTTGTCAAGAACTCTGTGCAGTCCCTGTTCTTATGTTCTAAATGAGAACGTTTTCATTTTCTGAAGTTTAAATTTGACAAGGTACAGATGTTTTTTAATGTCCATCTAGTACTTCAAGTTCCCTGGATCCGTGATAATTTCTTAGAGATTATTAATTTTAGAAGATCATCATGTGCAATAAATTAATTACATAAAATATTTTGGACCCCTTTTTTTTCATTTCTTCTGCTTTGACTATTCTGTTTACCATATGTTACAGCTGTTGGCCACTGTGCATTTTCCCCCTTCAAGCTATGTCTTTATTGTGTAGTATGAGGCATTCTTATAGCCTCTTACACACTCACTGAATCCCACCTCAGCTAGCCTACCAATGAATATCATTTCTGTTGTTTTGTTTATTCGCTGGTTATTTTTTTACTTTTAACATACATATATACATGTCCCCAGCTTTTATTTAACATCTCTCACGTGTTTTTGTACACTGTCTACTGTTCTGGTTAGTTTCTATTGTCAATGACACACAATCTAGCATCACCTAGAACTTCAGCTGAAAGACGGCTGCACCACACTAGCCTGTGGGCATGTCTGGAGGTACACGCTTTGGCCATGAGTTGATGGAAAGACTACTGTGGATGTTGTCGCCCTGGGGCAAGTGGTTCTTAGTTGTATATGAAAACAGGCTCACTCAGAGGCCAGAAAAATAAAACCAAGAAGCATGATCTTCCATGACCTTTGTTCCAACTTCTGCCTGAGTTTTTTCCCCAACCTCCGACTACAGACCATATGCTGAGAAAGGAAGGAGAAATAACGGTTCCTTCTCCGTAGTTGCTTTTGGTCATAGTGTTTTATTTTAGCAACAGAATGTAAATAAAAATATCTACTATCTCCTTCAACACTCCTCATTAAATACTCGTCATAGTGATTCTTAAGTTCCATTTGTGGCCAATGGTTCAGTCTTTCCTGGCCTGTAAGGCTCAGGTCACAGATGTCTCCCTACTGAACCAGAGAGTTCCCGGAAGGTCAGAGGTTAGGGCTACGCTGTCCTAGCAGGGGTTCCTGGAGACTTCAAGGTCAGCTGGCCATGCTCAGCCTCCAGCATGTCCTCACAGTTCCAGAATGGTGTCCTAGGGTGTCCCCCGCTTCAAAAGTCCTGTCATCTACAACCCACCTGTACCTCGAATTCTCTGGAGTGGCCTGTCTATCTGCATTCCAGGGTCTCTCTTTACTCCTTGACTTCATTTCTCTCCTAAGTGCCAAACTGCATAACTGATGTTTCCAGCTCTTTTCCTGTTATTATGAAGCAAGTGCTGACTTCCAAGCTTATTCTCTGTTGGCATTAGCTCTACCTTTATTTTTAGACTCCACAGTAATAAAGCAATCTGACATAATTTTATTATAATGTACCTTAGATTAAAACTAAACATGCAAACATGAAACTTTAATTAGCTAAGCATTGCTGCATAATCAGCTTTTTATGTGAGTTCTCCTTTATCAACTATGTAGTCTTATTTGGACAGCAGCATACCTTAATCCTCAAAATAATTTTAAAATGGTTAATTTAACCATTTGGACAATAGTGCAGATTTAGCTATCAAGTTTCAGTGCCAAACTCACAGGTCCCTTCCCTGTTCAATGTGCTAGGGTTGTCTTGTCAATCATGAGCTGTTTCTTAGGCGGTGTGCTTTATTTTAAAACTAGGCTAGCCTTTTTTTCTTTTTCTTGCTTGTATTGAGGTTGTTAGCTAAACCTTCCAGTGAGTGACTGAGCAGAAGGCCTGACCAAGAGCAGTCTTCCTTAAATCCCAGCCTTCAGAAACAAGTATTCAGGTTTGGCACATACTTAGGTAACTCTAAGACTCAAAGCTCTCTCCATCACTTGAAGAAAGATGCCTTCCCGATCCAGCTCTCAACGCTGCCTCCAGAGAATGTAAGGTGGGAATCATTAGCTCGGTGGGTCTCTTCATTGATCGTGGACATCAGTCCCGCGGCTCTCATCTGGTCACGTCCTGCCGCCTGATTTGTTGCTTTGTTTGTAATTACTGCACGTGTGTCCATGAAGCGCTGCCTCCAGCCTGGAATGGTTTTCTTCTTCCCTGGACTGTCTGTCTCTCTGTATTAGGGAGATGATGGGCTCATGTAGCGGCCAGGGATGGACTTGTACGCAGCGATTATTTCTGCTGTCTGTGACAGAATGAACTTGAACTTTAGCAACTTATAAGTGCTTGTACCTCCTCGGGGTATTTCTTTGCATGTGTTTTAGGTTTATGGTTCAGTCTTATATCACTCTGACTGGAAATGTCGGCAGTGCTAATTCAATTTCTTTAATAACTAGGAACTAATGGGTTTTTAAAAGTGAATTTTCATAGCAGTTTTTTTTAATTGCCAGTTTTACTCAAGCTATCTAGTTAAAGCACTTCTCAAAATATCCCTTAACCCATAGAACTGCTTTTATACCATAATTTGGTATAATTTCTCCATTTCCTGACATGGCTAATCTTTTATTTTTCTCATTTGTTTGTTTCAGTTTGATCAGTCTGGCTAGGCAGTGAAATTGATCTTGGACAGTTCACTTATTTCCAGAGGTCTACTCTATTGTTTAGGTTCTTCTGCTGCTGATACATTGTCTTCCTTCTGTTTGCCCCTGGCTCTGCTAGGTATCAGAGCCTGGGTATCTTTATGTGCTGTGTTTTGCATAAGAGATCTTCCTAAAGAGCAGTCAGAGTTCCCTGCCCTGTGGGAAGTCCCAGGTCCTCCCCTCTCCATCCAGTTCCAGGAAGGTGAGCATCCAAACAGACCAGGTTCCCACAAAGCCAGTACATGGAGTAGAATCAAAACCCAGTGCCATTGTCCTTGGCTTCTCAGTCAGCCCTCCGTGTCAGCCACGTTCAGAGAGTCCAGTTTGATCACATGCTCCAAGAGGGAGGGGAAGGGGGAATGAGGGAGGGGGAGGGAAATGGAAGGAGGGGAGGAGGTGAAAATTTGTAATAATAATAATAATAATAATAATAATAATAATAATAATAAAATGTCACTTGGACAAAAAAAGTATTAACTAAATATAGAGGAAATCTTTCCTATCATTTATTACCCCATCACCTTTATAAAATAAAACTTAATTTTTATATTTAAAGAAAAGGAGAGAGATCTTCCTAAAAAACGACCATCGAGGGAGCAGACAGAAAATAAAAGCCAGAGGATGAGGAAGTTTGCCGTGAGATAGTGTCTCCTAGAAATTCTCCTAGAAATGTCAGAAGCTACACTCAGGAAGTCTCACCAATATGGACACCTAAGCACGGACCAGAACAAGGACAACACCAGTGAATCTGCTAACACAGAGGGAGTAAGTTCAGAAGGCCTGAGCTGTCAACAGCGAACTACAGGCAACTATGGAACAGGGAGAGTGGGGAAAGAAACAGTCATATATTTAGAGTATAAGCACACACACACACACACACACAAACACACACCGGAAGCTAACAAAAATAATCGTCCATAAGGTTGAAGAAGAGAAAAGGGAGGGAGTCCGTGGATGAGGTCGCAAGTAGGAAAGGAAAGAGGGAAATGATGTAATTATAAAAAAGAATTTAAAATATATATTAAAAAACCACCAAGTGTTATCAACCTCCTTCTCACTGCAGATTGGGCAGCTTTTCAGAAGGTGGCATGTTATAGTCTTGCTTTCATATAATTAAAAATATTTTCCAATATTTTCACCTCGAATTTTGTTGACACAGGTCATTTTGTAGTCTGTCATTTCCAAGTTTTGGGGATAGCAATATATCATTATGCTGTCATTTTCAACAATATCTCAAATGATCTCAGAAAATATGATATAAAGAATTTAGCCATTATAATTAGCTAAGAGGTGGTAGGGTTATATTTGCTGCTTTCAAAGTAATGTTTGTCTTATTTCTTTGAAAAGTTCATACAATATCTTTTAATCCAACCCTCTGCCAACTAGTCTCAGAACTTCATGCTCTTTCCTAAGCGCTCAGCATCGTGTTCTCTTCTTACAAGGTTTTGCTTTCATTTATCTTTCCAGATCAAGAAACAATCTAAGCCGGGTGTGATAACACACCTCTGGAAGTGCAGCATTTGAAATGAGGAGGCAGGGAAATGAGTTAGAGGTTATCTTTGGCTGTGGACTGAGTTTGAAGGCAATTTGGGCACATAAGAACATTTTCAAAAAAGAAGAAGGAGGAGGAGAAGGAGGAGGAGGAGAAGAAGAAGGAGAAGGAGAAGGAGAAGGAGGAGAAGGAGAAGGAGAAGGAGAAGGAGAAGGAGAAGAAGAAGAAGAAGAAGAAGAAGAAGAAGAAGAAGAAGAAGAAGAAGAAGAAGAAGAAGAAGAAGAAGAAGAAGAAGAAGAGGGAGAAGAAGAAGAAGAGGGAGAAGGAGAGAAAGGGAGGAAAAAAGAATAATTTAGCTGAGAAATACCCCATATGCACAAGAACCATCACCATGCACCACCCTTGCTGGTAAAGTTGTTTGAACCTTTGTAGTTGTACTGATTTACTGACTGACTGTCCTATGAGTAATCAAGTGTAGGTATGGACTATACGTACACGTTTACCTGCTTCACCCTATTTCACTGTGTGCATGCACACCAACCAACATACCATGCACTATTTAACCCATTCTGCCTTATTTCACTGTGTGTATGCACACCAGCATACACTTTATTTCACTGTGTGTACACATACACCAGTGTACCACGTGTTAGATTATATTCTACAGTCTGAGAAAATGGTTGGCTCGGGAAATGACTTGGCCAGATACAGATACAGCCATGTTTATTTGGCGTCATTATTAGGTTGTCTCTTATCCCATCGCCTGTGTGAGCCTGTGTATGCTGTGTTTATAGTAGCGTTTGTCTGCTGTGGTGTTTTCCTTGTAGGCAGCATACAGCACAGTCTTCCAGTTAGCCAAGCTCCTCATCTCTGTCTGTAGCTACAGTCTTCAATCGCAGAGCAGGAGTCTCACAGGTTGTTTAAAGTGGGCTATGCATCTATCATCTCTCATTCCTCCATCTGTTTTCTCTTTTCTGTCCTTTTTTTAATGATCAAACTTTCAATTGTGTTGGATTCTTAATAACTATTACTATATCTTTGCAACTTCAGAATCCTTTTGTCAATTACATTTATTGATTGATTGATGGATTGGGTGTATTCGTGTGTGTCTGTGTGTCTAGGTCAGAGGACAACAGAGAGACAGGGAGTCGATACATTTTTCTAATTGAGTGCTTCCTAGTTTCTTTGCATTGGTGGTCAAAAAAGAGACTCAAAGAAATTTGAGCTTATTCTAATTTGTGAAGATTTCTCGTGCAAATTATCAGCTGACCTGTCATGTATCATGCCCCATGTGTTAGTAGAAACAATGTGTTTTTAGATCACTGACACGATTTTTCTTTCAGGTGCACATCTTCCTGGCCTCCATTGATTCAGCCTCTTCTTTGTTGACCTTCTTGCCTAAATAACTTGCTTCAAAGTGGTGTTCTGGATAAAGCCCTTTGCTCTTGTATGGAACTTAATCCCTATTTGCATTCATTAATACTTGCCTTACATGCTTGCTTGCTCTGAGCTGGGTGCATGTATGATAAAAATTGTTTCTTCTTGCAGAACTGACATTACATAATAGCCTCCCTTATCTCTTTATTATATGAGTTTTAAAATCACTTCATTCCATGGAAATATAACTGCTCACATGACTCTTTGATTTAATTTACACAAAATACTTTATATCTTTAGGACTTTGTACTGCAGAGTTCTTGTCTTACAGCTCAGGCAGAGACCCAAATGGTAGAGACTGGAAAAATCTAGGTGAGAGAACTCCATTGAAATCCACCATTCCCACCTGAGCTAGCGACCTCCACAGGAGCGGACCTGAACCTCCAAGGGAACAGGCCCAAATGACATCCAAGATTGTAGAGCAACCTCTGAAATCACCGAGCGACCTCCGGAAATGGTGAGTGACTTCCAGGGTGACTGAAACCTTGGTCCTGACTGCACCACAAGGAGCAACAGTCTAAACCTTGAATTCACTGCCACCTGGAAATGGAATCACCAGTGATACAGCCCCAACTATACCAATCAGAGGAAAAGATGAGTAGACAAGGTAAGAACACACTCAATACCACAAAGAGCTACACAACATCAGCAAAAACTAGTGGCTCTGCAACAGCAAGACTTGAACAACGCAATACAGATGAAGCAGAAGAAAATGATGTAAAAAGTAACTTTAGGAGACTGATTGAGGTCCTTAAAGAGGAAATGAAAAATTCCCTCAGAGAAATAGAGGAAAAGACAAACAAAAAATGTAAAGAAATCAACAAATCTCTTAAAGAAAACCAAGAAAAAAATCAAACAGGTGAAAGAAGATATTCAAGACTTGAGAACCAAAATAGAGACAATAAAAAAAAAACAAACAGAGGGAATTCTGAAAATAAAAAATATAGGAAAATTATCAGTAACCATAAATGCAAGCATTACCAGCAGAATACAAGAGATGGAAGAGAGCATCTCAAGCATTGAAGATACAATAGAGGAAGTAAACTCATCGGTCAAATAAAACATTTAATCTAACAAAAGCTTACCACAAAATATCCAGGAAATATGAGATAATATGAAAAGATCAAACCTAAAATTCTGCCAAGAAACTTCTACAACTCATAAACACCTTCAGTAATGTAGCAGGATACAAGATTAACTAAAAAAAAAATCAGCCCTTCTTTATATAGATGATAACTGGGCTGAGAAAGAAATCAGAGGAACATCATCCTTCACAACAGCCACAAATAAAGTATCTTGGAGTAACTCCAGCCAAACAAGCAGAAAACCTGTATGACAAGAACTTTAAATCTTTTTGAAGAAAGAAATTAAAGAAGACACCAGAAGTGGAAAGATCTTGGGTAGGTAGAATTAGCATAGTAAAAATGGCAATTTTACCAAAAGCAATCTACAGATTCAATGTTATGCCCATCAAAATCCCAGAAAAATTCTTCACAGACCTCAAAAGAACAACAATTAACTTCATATGGAAAAGCAAAGTAACCAGGATAGCGAAAACAATCCTGTACAATAAAGAAACTTCTGAAGGCATCACAATCCCTGACTTCAAACTGTACCATAGAGCTACAGTAATGAAAACAGCCTGATATTAGCATAAAAACAGACAGGAGGTCCATTAGGACTGAATCAAAGACCTGAATATCAATCCACACACCTACAAACACCTGATATTTGACAAAGAATCAAAAAATATAAAATGGAAAAAAGAAAGCGTATTCAAGAAATGGTGCTGGCATAACTGGATATCAACATGTAAAAGAATGAAAATAGACCCATATCTATTGCTGTGCATAAAACTCAAGTCCAGAAGGATCAAAGACCTCAACATAAAACCAACCACACTAAACCTCATAGAAGAGAAATTGGGAAATACACTTGAACGCATTGTCACAGGAGACCATTTCCTAAATATAAGCCCAGTAGCATAGACATTGAGAACAACAATTAATAAATGGGGCCTCCTGAAACTGGGAAGCTTCTGTAAAGCAAAGGACATGATCAACAAGACAAAACAACAATGGAAAAAGATCTTCACCAACCCCACATCAGACAGAGGACTGATCTCTAAAATATACAGAAAACTCAAGAAATTGGTCATCAAAAGAACAAATAATTCAATAAAAAAAAATGGAGTACAGACCTAAACAGAGAACACTTAACAGAGGAATCCAAAATGGCTGAAAGATACTTAAGGAAATGCTCAACACCCTTAGCCAACTCTGAGATTCCATCTTACACCTGTAAGAATGGCCAAGATCAAAAACACTGATGACAACTTATTCTGGAGAGAATGTGGGATAAAGGGAACATTCTTCCATTACTGGTGGGAGTGGAAACTGGTACAGTCACTTTGGAAATCAGTATGGTAATTTATTGAAAAAAATAGGAAACAACCTTCCTCCAGATCAAAAATACCGCTTTTGCGTAGATACCCAAAGGATGCTTAATCATACCATAAGGACATGTGCTCAACTATGTTCATAACAGCATTATTTGTCATAAGACAAAACCTGGAAACAACCTAAATGCCCCTCAACCACAGAATGGATAAAGAAGGTGTGATACATTTATACAATTGAGTTCTACACAGTGGAGAAAAATGACATCTTGAAATTTGCAGGCAAATGGATGGATCTGGAAAACATCATATTGAATAAGGTGACCCAGACTCAGAAAAAGAAATAAAATATGTACTCACACATAAGTGGCTTTTAGCCTTAAAACAGAGAAAAACCAGCCTACAAATCACAATCCCAGAGAACCTAGAAAACAAAGAGGACCTTAAGAGAGACATACATAGATCTAATCTTCGTGGGAAGTAGAAAAAGACAAGATCTCCTGAGTAAATTGGATCATGGGGATCATGGGAGAGGGTTGAAGGGAGGAGGAGAAACGGAAAAGAGTGGGGAAAAATATATAGCTCAATTAAAAACAACTGAAAAAAAAGAAATCCACCATTCCTTCCTGTCAGAATTCTGAGTTCTGAGATGCAATGCATTGCATGGGCAGTGCCTGTGACGTGTGTACACGCTGTGGTGATTAGCAGGTCACCTCCACATCGCACAAGCCTTGTCCTGAACCCACCGTTTTTTGTTCTGTTGTCACAAAGCTTCAACAAATTTCCTTAAGAGCTATGCTTCATTTCTACCTTCTTACAATAAAGAGTTCTCTGGAATATACCATACATGTTCTCCTCTGCTACTTAACACAAGATGTTGTTAGGAGAGCTGCTTGTTCCTTCCTGACTGCTCAGCTCCAAAATAACCACACAGAAACAGTATTAATTAAATCACTGCTTGGCCTATTAGTGCTAACTTTTTATTGGCTAGATTTTGCATCTTAATTTAATCCATTTCCATTATTATATATTTTACCATAAGGATCATGGCCTACCGCAAGTTTCTGGCCCTGTCTGTCTCCAGTGGCACCTCCATGATTTCTCTCTGACTCCACCTCCATTCTCCCAGCATTTAGTTTAGTTTTCCCCACCTAGTTCTGCTCTACCCAATCACAGGTCCAAAACAACTTCTTTATTAATCAACGGTATTCACAGCATACATAGGGAAATCCCATGTCAACAAGATGTAGAGAGATGGCTACAAAATTTAACATTCTCGGCCCCATCCAACCACTTATGATTCTGTTTATGGTATGGAGAATTGCTAAACAGAGAGGTTAAAGAGGTTAATCACTGTTTCTTTATACCAACCTGAGCTGGAAGCAAGCTAGTTTGACTCACACAAGAGAATCATGATTTGTAAAGGACCCATGAGGAAGAATAAGAAGTGACCAGGTTACTAGACAGGTTTTAATTCCAGTATTCTGATCTCCTTAAAGACAAAAAAAAAAAAAAAAAAAAAAAAAAAAATTCTTTGACTTTTGCAAAACCTTCAAGAAGAAGCATCAACAGCAAAGCAATCATTTCACAAGTCCGTCCCACGCAGATGTGGATTGGGGGAAAATCCCTGAGGACTTTGTGTGCATGGATTTTGATATGCTAATAGTTCTGTGGGAACGCGTTTTCAATATTCTCTCATAAAGAGGCAATCTCGACACTCAAACAGCCAATATGCGAGGTGATTGCTCTGGGATGGAAAACCAGGTGATTTCAAGACTAATTTGACCCTTAAAATCCCTGCTGTGGAAAGCTCAAATTATTGAGATTGGCTGTCATGGAAACCACGATCAATTCAGACAAAGCTGTCACCAACACGAAAAGTCCTCACACTGAGGCCAGGACCTGCCCTCTGTGGGCCTTGACAGCAGCACGCACCAGTAGCCAGGCTTTGTCTGTCTCTCACGTGTAGCCTCCCTATTTAAAGGCAGAGTTGGAGAAACAGAAACCAGTGTTTTCCTGGTCTGCTGCCCCCATTGCCACCAGTCATCACCCGAGAATAGGTTAAGAATGTAAGGAATCTGGCATCAGGTTCCCTTTGTGAGCCACTGTTCTCTCAGAGTTTGTTTGTAAGAGATGAAAGGTGTGTATGTAGGGCATGGAGGGGAGTTTGTTTCTTCAATCCAAATGCTCCTAAGCAGAAGTATAGTGAGGGAAGCACACAGAAAGAGGGAGCAAGTAAGCTAGCGAGAAAATAGTTGTAGTGACCAGTCCTCCCAATGGCCCTCTTCCCCTAGGTAATGTTTTCTCAAGCATCCAGCTTCACCAGCCTCCAGATTACAGCCCTATAACTCGCCTGCCTGAGCATTCAGACTCCGCTGGAGCACATAACGTTTTACTAGGATGCTGTTAAATGACACCAGGGGATTCAATTTTACACTTTTGTTTGTTTTAAAGATTCTCTGAGGGACTAATTAGGAAAACTTTAGGGTTTTTGTTTTAATGCTCTTCCAAAAATCATATACATATTCTCCAGCGGACCCAGCAGTGTGGACTCTGTGAGCCCGATGCTTTCCATTTCAAATAAATAACAGTCTGAAATGAGCATAATGGTTTCAGATATTAATATAGACACATAAAATTTAAGATTCTGTGAATACTATCAATAAAAACATTGAACTGAAATTTTCACGAATAAGGTAAGCCGCACCCGAATCAATGGCTCCTGCGTCTGCGTGGATCTCTTTCCTTCTGCACAGATGAGGGTTCAAATTGAAAAGGGGAAATTGATTGACAGCCCTGAGCCTTTTTGAGAATTTATTGTGTACGTGATGGAAACTTTTTTTAAAAGAGACCCAAAGAAGTTTAAATTTACATCTTGTAAAAGACAACTTTGAAAATTTCCTTCAGTCAAATGGCGTCATGTGAGTCAAGGGTGTAGATAATAAAACTAGGTCAACGTTATGCATTTTAAGCTAGTATTATGTGGCTTTACAGTTCCTGGAGCTGAAAGCTAATGGCTGAATGCTTATGCCCTTGTTATTTTTCTGTAAAGAAAGTAGATTATCTGAAAACTGGGCCATTTTCATAAATCCGAGGCCTTTGCAATATTTGCTTTCATGGCTTTACAGGATACAAATCTTTGGAGAAAGGGTCACCTTTTTCATACAGAGAATTGTGTGGCCTATATGCCACACCTCCTCTCATCCATCCCACTGCAGGAACTGCAGGAAGATGAGCAGCCCAGATGCAGGACACTAGACCTAGCATAGTGATGGAAGCCACTAGGAAACTCCTGTGTCCAACGAAGCACTGAAGTGATACCCATTGGTCGTAAATAAATGTCCTCAGCAAAGAGAAGCTTGGGATAGATAATAAGACCATGACATTGGTTTTGAGCTACTGGACCCCATGACACTGTGGCCAAAGTTAACACAGCAAGATTTTGAGAAAAACGATGAAGGGCTTCATCTGAACTGGTTATAGATGGAAAACACCCAGTTATACTGTAAAACTGTTGAAAACTGAACCCAATCCAGGAGTCCTGGTCCAAAGATAGCAGATTAGAACTGACAGCTGGAGGCAGGCCAGTTGATGTCTCAGGAATCAAAACCAAACAAAAATAATAGCCTCATGATATAATATATGAAATATACATAATGCAACCTGAAGATACTGAGTGTTGAAAGACGTGCCATCTCAATCATGTCTAAAAAAAAAAAAATCAGTCCACAACTCCCAATGATGTTGAGCTGCAAAGAGGTTAGATTACCGAGCAAAGAATTAAAAGTAACAATTCTAAAGATACTCAAGAGGCTAATCCAAAATTTCAATTTGGAATGTGTTAAAAAAAAAAAAAAGCCTATATATTGAACAAGGGAATAGCAAGTAGAATGGTTTGGTTTGGAAATGTTAAAATTGAACATAGATATTTAGAAGAAATCTCTACACTGGCTTAACATGGAACTGGCCATTACACATGGCCAGGCCAGTGGAAAGCAACCCTAAAGCAGAGCCTCAGCACTTGGCCACTAGCAATAGGCAGTGTTATCTATAACATGGGGTTTCAGAAGGAGGAAGCCTGGCGGGTGGGGAACAAAAGATTTTAAAGAAACAGTCCTGAACTATTTCCAAACATGCTCCAAAATTGAATAACTCAGTTTTCAGTGCTCACTGAGATCCAAATATCCAGTATTAGACATATTATAAAAAACATTCCTGGAAAATCAAGACGGTGGACTGAAAAATGGACTCTTCCTTTCAGGATTAAAGATTTAGTGACTGCACAGCTCTCATCACGAATGGTGGACGCCGACAAGAGTGTATCTACACTATCAAGAGAGTGGCCCACCAGATTTCTGTATTTACATTTCAGGAAGAGTCAATACAGTCCTGTTTGCTTTTGAAGATTTATAAATTTTTACTTATGTGTATGTGTATATGCTTGTGTAGCTGCCATATGTGTGATGGCACAATGCAGAGGCCAGAAGAGGGTGACATTTTACCTGGAGCTGGAGTGTCAGGCAGTAAGTAGTGATCTCCCTGGTGTGGGTGCTGGAAACTGAACTCAGATCTACTGACAGGCAACAAATGCTCTTACCCACTGAGCCATCTCTGAAGCCCTGAGAAAGAACAATGGCGGCATTAGAGCCAAAAGGCGAAAGTTCAAACTTCCATCAAGTTGATTTGGGCATCATTTTCTCTTTACTTCTCCCTTCTCGTTACTATGGAAAGTAAAGTGACAGAGCACAACAGTGTCTTGTTCATCTCATTCAGGCCCGACCCTTTCTGTTCTGTGTGTTAGTCTGTGTTCGTGTGTGTTTATAACTGACTGCCACTTAAGGTATGCTTACTTTACCCAAAGGAAATGGTTGCAGGTAATATAAACAAACTCCAGTGTTTGAAGTTATCAGGCATTCTATAACAATGGTAACATCTCTCTGCTCATTCCACTATTAAAATTACTAGTCTTTGACACTAAAATTTCTCAGCCATACTTGAAAATGTTGATGGGTTCCAGCTGATTTTATCAGTAACTCTAGCACATTGCTGTACAGGAGTGCTCTGCCTGTCACATGTGTGACATATAACTACATACACAGCAGCCATAATATTCTGGTTTCTTACCATACAGACCCTGAAATCAAGCATGAACCTCATTAACGTTTATATGAATTTAATAAAAGCATTGGTTTCTATGTGAATCACCCCCTTCAAACTTCATCAAACTTTTCCTCAAATTTCTGACTTTTGGCTGGGTCAGTTCTGCCTCGGGCCAGTTTAAACTGATTCTTTTCACACTTGTGTGGCAATAAACTGGAATCTGATTTCAACCATTCATATTTTTGCTGGCTGACTCTTCCGGCTGTAGCAGGAGGGGCTGCCTGTTGGAGTTTCTGTCCTTCTCAGTCCCCCAGCCATTTTAGTCCCAGAGAAAATCACACAGAGGTTTCCATAAGATTATAAACTGATTGGCCCATTAGCTCAGGTTTCTTCTTAGCTCTTGTAGCTTATATAAACCCATTATTCTTATCTATGTTAGCCACATGACTCAGTACCTTTTTCAGCGGGGCAGGTCACATCCTGCTTCTTCAGGGCAGAACTGGGAAACAACTTCCTTCTTCCCAGAATGCTCCTGTTCTCATTGCCCCACCTCTACTTCCTATCTGGTTTTTCTGCCTATACTTCCTGCCTGGCTATCGGCCAATCAGCATTTATTTAAAATACAAGTGACAGAATATAGACAATTCTCCTGCACCATCCAGCTATGTATTGACAGGTACATATAGATACTTCTGTCTCTACTCTTCCTAAAACTGTCCACTCACACATGGTATGCTGCTTCTGCTTTGTGATAAGCTATGTAATAATACTACAATAGGACAACTGCTTTCTTTGGCTAAGGGGTCACATGTAAATATAATTCCACATGCATCCACGTGCAGTTTTACAGAACACAGTTGGAGTTAAGATGAAGAAATTGTGCCAGTGATAGACATAGAAATATAATTGATAAAGATAATTATTATATATGTAAATATAAATATAATTGATAAATGTAATTGATTGTCAATGTTATGCTGGGCTTTAACACAGACATGAGATGTGCAAAGATAGTCCAGGTATTCGTTGACTTTGCAACCAGCGATTAGCTACCATCATATTTCAATGAGTGCCCTTTCACTTTACAGTGAGAAGAGGCAGAGAGACAGCTACTCTAAAGTTGCTCCTTTCTGAGGGTCTGAGGGGTCTCCACTGATGGCCTCCTGAGTTTCAGCACACTCTCAGTAAGACTGTCCTGAGATGAACAACAAGGAAGCAAGATGGTGAAGAGAATGGAGACCCATGCAGAAGGCGTGAGGCAGTCACAACATACCTAAGATCGTACGTGTTAGGTTTTATATCATGTAGAAACTCAAAGGAAGTTGTAAGAGCCTGAAGCTTAGGGCTCATGGGGGCTGGATGATGAGAGTAGAAGTCAAGATTTTTATTGACCCAGGCAGGACCAGCAGGAATTACAAAGTAAGGTACCAATTCCTATGCTCTGTGGTACATACATCATCCCCAACTGCCCCACTGGCATGGCTGAAACAGCTAGTATACTGGGTGAATTGTTAGAGGGTAGGTGGTGGGTCCCAAAGCAGGACTCCCAGACCTTCTCCCAAAATCTCAGGATCTTGAACTCAGAAGATTTAGTGTTCTCCACTCATTGGCTAGGTCATCTGGACCAACAATGTACACATGGGTTATTACATTTCTGTTTCCCAAGGATCATGCTTCCATAGAGTCTGAGGTATCAACATTGTCCCCTAGGCACTTGTTGCTTCAAGGGAGCCAAGAGACAAGACAATCAAGTTTCCACTGGTGGAGGTGAGCAGATTGGGCAACCTCTCCACTGTATAGAAATCAAATGCAATTTGTTACAGAATCTTCCTGGCTTCCAGAAGAAAAGGAGCCTGTGACATGTAACATGTAACATGTTCTTATCCAAAACGCTGTTCACAGAGCTTCTGCTCAGCCTCTTGAAAAGACCCTCCATCCTTTGGAACAATAAAAGCCCTTCTTAGCTCTGTTTTCCATATCAGCAAGCTTCACAATTTTCTGTCTCTCCATCTTTCTGGCCTCAAAGTCAGAGGAAGCCACAAGCCTTCCACAACCAGGGCATGTTATAGGTGCCACAACTTGGATACAAGACTTCTGACCTTGATGACCCGTCATTCAAAATGAATTAACAATTTGAATCATAGCCTGGAATTTGGTTCATGGTTATACGTTAATGTCAGTCTCTTGGATTGGATGAAAATATCCTGACCACACAGGCGCTAACTCTGGAGGACACTTAGTGAGGAGCCCACAGAGCCCCCTGCACTGCCTTCCCAGCTAGTCTGCAAATCCACAGTCCCTACCAATGCCAAATTGTCTTCTGAAAGACAATCTCTAACTCTGGTTGTGTGTCATAGCCCAGCCCTATCTAGCATAGTGGTTCTCAACCTTCCTAATGCTGTGACTCTTTAACACAGTCCATGTTGTGGTGACCCCAACTACAGCACTATTCTTGTTGCTACTTCATGACTGTAATTGTGCTACTGTTATCGATCGCGTTGTAAATATTTTTGGAGAGAGAACGTTTGCCAAAGGGGTCCCAACCCACAGGTTGAGAACCACTCATTCTGGAAAGACCTTTTCTTGGAAAGAACCAACACTTCTTAGATTCCTGAAGAGAAGAAGGAACCTCTGCTGGAGAGGGTAAACACACAGGCAGTCCCACCAGCACCCTCTGATGCCCTCTATCTGCAGGATTCAGAATTCAGCATTCACTTGGAGAGGGCGTGGAAGAGGAGCGTGGGGTGTGAGAAGCCCAACATTCTGAGGATTTGTCAGTTCCTTGGTCTTTATCTCCCACACACCCTTTCCTCCACAGTCATAGTGCCCCCTGCTGAGTGGGCATTGAAGGCTCCTCCGTGGTGGAGGGAAGGGTATACACTAAAGAAAGTCCTCGTGGCCTAGCTATGAGCTAGCTGTGTCTTTCAGTTCCCCTTTGAACTAGAGTGAAATCTTGCTCTCCATCCTGTCTTTTCTGTACTTACTCTCTTTTTGACTATGAACTTGACAGTGATTTCTGTTTGCTGTCAAGAATCCCGTCTCAGGGAAATGAGCACATGAGGTTCTTGACCTTCTTTAATGAACTCTGATTCCTGGACCTACTCGGGCTGTACATTCTGGACTACAATTCTGATTAGGACAGCTTCATCAAGACCAAGAAGGGAAAAGAACAAAGAGGAAAAACTCATCTAATGTCTTGGTTTTCATTTTTTTTAAATGAAAGAACAAATATAAGTTTTAAGCATCAATGATGCCCAGTGTGATCTTTGAAAAGGTGTACGTGGAACAGAACAGCTGAAAGAAGCTAATTACATGGACTAATCTCGTGGTGGAATATGTAAGGACTCTGTTAGCAAGTGCCAAGAACATGACACTTCGCTGGTCATGGCTGTCAGAGGATTGTCCCATATCTCTGTGGATCAGTGTCTTCCCATGGAAGTGGTGTCCCTTGTCAGTTATTCAGTGTTTCCCTGTGTTTCTCTTTCCCTTGGCACCAGCAATCCATTATCTTACTCTAATTCTATGGATTTGTCTGTCCTAGATTCCACATGTGGCTGAGACCGAGCTTTTGCCCTTCAGTGTCCAGCTTATTTCCCTTGACATAACATTTTGAAGATTGATGCATGCTGTTGCAAGGGACATCTTTTCTTTCTAAGGGTTGATCAATTTCCATCGTGAGTACCCCCTCATCTGCCAAGGACACATAGGCTGAGTCCATGGTACAATGAACAATGGCGTGTGACTGTCAGTTGCTCAAATTTATTCTATCTCCTTACATCAACAAAATCATTGGATGCCTCTATTATCTGGCAGCCAGCTTGTAGTTTTTGAGGGATCTCCACACCGTTTCCATAATAATAAAGTCATTTACATTTTACTCCTTTTGAACACATTGTCACTAACGCATTCTAAACCTTGCCATTCTGTTGATAATTATGAAGACAGCTGTGGGGTGATATAGCCTTGTGATTTTAGTTTGCAGTTCCCTCAGGACTGTTTATGTAGATCATGTTTCCATCTAGCTGCTGACCGCGTATGTACGCCTTTGAAAATATCCATGTAGGCCCTCTATCTATTCTCAAATCAGGGATTGTTTTCTGATCCTCGTTGGATTATGTCACTTCCTTACATATTTGCAATGACTGCTTCTATCATGTTTGGCATTTTCACCAGTCTATACATTCATTGTCTTTTCTACAAATATTTCTGATATACTTTGAAAGAGTGGTGGACAAGGATGGTTACTTTCCCATCTTTTCATTTGGAGAACAGTGTAGTGGAAGTGGAATATTCTTATCCCTCCCTTGACGTCTATACCAAGACCACAAGCCAGCATGTTTCCCAGCACACATCCACCTGTGAAATGATGTCAATTTGGGTCTGATTCTTGCATTCGAACATCAGGATGTTATAGTTCTTCATTTTTGGAGTGAAAAACATTCCATTTTTTCTTAATTCGGACATCTTAGTGATATCTTCTTGATAGATACACTGAAAGCTGTTGATGAATGTGTTGAACCAATGCCCAGATGTAAAGACATAGTCAAGCTCTGATCAACTATAAGTGAGTAACTTGAGGTTTCATGTTACAGAGAGCACATGTTACAGACACATAGGACGCCTTTCAAACGTTGGCACACAATACAAGAGCTAATCTTTGGGGGAATGTGTTTCATGACACCTCTGGGGGATTAATCAGATTTTCTGCATATTCTTGGGCTCTTCATCCCTTGATCAATACTAGCTCGCTGCTAATGGAGTGAAGTCAAGACTAAGAGAAAAGGCACATATTAGTAAATCTGGCGTTCACCTTAATTGCAGCCAGGCAGCGTTTATTTTTGAGATGAGCAAATTAAAGATTAATTTCTATGGAAATCAAATAGCAGGGAGACAGCCCAGCCTGTCCACGGAGCTCCTCATCCCTGTCGGTGCACCATAAGTACACATTAGGCCGTGCATGCTTCAGAATGTAGACCCGGGCCAGGCATCTTATTTTACATCTTTTCAATAACCCAGTGGGATTCTGATTTCCCTTGGGATAGATTTCCTCAACAGCAAAACTCAACTTCATTTTCTTTTCCTTCTTTTCCAGGGATGCTGGAGAGGCTAAAGATTTTGGAAATCGCTGTCTATTAACAAACCACCAGTTCTATTGGTTCTGCGACCGTTGTCCTGGACACAGTGTTGTTCATGCACAGTGTGGTGTGGGATGCCATCTCACACACAGCTGGCATGTCCATCATGCAGAAAGTGCTGAAGAGGGACCAAACTCATCCAAGAGCGATCGGGTGGTTGAATAGATAGCGGTCCTCATTTTCTATTAAATATGATAATAAAGACAGTACTCAAAATGAGTTTGAGAGGAAGGAGTTGTGAAGGAGGAAGTGCATTGACAGCAAGTACCAATCTCATCCAAACCACACTGACTCTGTGTCTGGAAATGAAAGAAATAAATTTTCTTAATTGAGGCCACTGTATCAATAATCCAAAAAGGAAGTACAACTGTTGAAAACAAAACAACATTTTTTTCATATTTACCTCCAAATCATTTTTCCATTCATCTGTCTGGTATAGAACATCTGGTAATTAGGGGCATGAAAGGTCATGAAGCATTTTATTTATACCTAGTTACCACTGCTATTTTTCTAAGTTATGATACAATACCCTTTGTAAAGAAGTACAGCCAGCTATTTCAGGTGATTGAGAGATAGAAAAGCATTTAATTTAGAACATGATTTCTACTAATTGGGGCTCAGAGAGATGGCTTAATGATTAAGATCATTTGCTGCTCTTGCAGACGACCTGGGTTCAGTTTCCAGAGAGCATGTGTTAGCTGTTCTACTTCAGTGGTATGATCTTGGGTGCTACCTTGCTTCATTCAGTATGAACTGATGATGCCAACACTTAGCATCAGCCACGCCCATCATCAGATACCTTGGAGCACCTATCAAAGAAAGACTAATCCTTCCTTCGAGGTCAAATCCTCTTTGTGTCTCCTAGCAGTAAATATAAAAACCCCCATTTCTCCATTGGCAACACTCCAGGCAGATCTCTCTGAACCCAAGAGTATCCCTCAATGCAGGGCCACACAATGGGAAGTTACTCGGAAAAGAGGCAGGGATGGTATGAGAAAACACTCAAAATGTACAGAGGAGCTCTCTGGGATGGGGAAATGATGCCTTTGTATTCACATCCACACCTTCCTTGGTCATTCCTGCAGCCCGCCGTTTAGAGACTATCACCTCAAATATGATAAACACAAAATCTGCAGCTTTTATATCAGAAACTGAATAAAGAGCACATTTGTGTAGCCAGAACTCAATGCCACAGATGCAGGTGGAGTTTCCAGAGTGCGGTGGTAGCTGGAGGGAGCACAAAGGTTGATACACAGCTCTTCTGACTCAGCCTGCTAAAGTCTTGGCTGTTTTACCTAGGCTTATGTGAGTTGATATTGCCATATAACCAGCATTTCTTGTCTAAAACAGACCTTCCTATTAGATACTGTGATTTGTAGGTAACATCAGTATACCATCTCTGGGATGGGTCAACACATTGCATCTTATGCATATAAAATTTAGTTTATTTATATATCATATCACAAATCTTGCCAGAGTGGTGTTATTTTTAACTTTTATGTTCATGTGGACATACAAAAGAAAGACCTTGAATAAATAGCCCAAACAGTCATGAGCAGAAGGAATAACACGGGTATGTTAGTCTCTCAGATCTCCAATTTCACTAGATACTTAGCAGCTGAATACAATGATAGTACTACAACTGGAATTTGAATTGAATTGGGAATCCAGAAAGGAGCCCACAAAGCTGCACCATAGGATTCTCAATAAAGATGCCCCAAACATAGGCTGAAGGAAATGTTCATCTTCAACAAATGGTGCTAAGGAAGTCAGGTTTCTGTGAGCGAGGGTGGAAACTGAACCCTCATCACTCATGACAGCCACTATGAGAACAAGTATATATGTGCCTCACAAAACCAAATCAGATCTGCTGCACAACTCAACAATTCTGATACCAGGTAAATATTTGGAGGACACTGAGTCAGAATACAATCAAGACACGTGTGCAGCCATGTTTCTGTGGCATACTGTGCCCAACACCAAATTACAAATTCAACAGAGGGGACTACAGGAAATTGTGTCTGGATGGACAGTCAGTTGTGGATCAGTCATAAAGGAAGAGGAAATTGTGCTGTTTGCAAAAAGTGGATTGAGACTGAGGTTAGCCATCACTGTGCACAGCAAAATAAGCGAAGTTAGGAAAGACGAATACTGTGTTTTCTCTAAAATGTGGAATCTGAAAAAGAAAAGCATAGTCTAGACTTTAGACATAGGTTTGATGCAGTGTGGGAGCCATTTGAGAAGAGGAAAGAGCAGTTAGCGGGTGCAGTGGAGAATAATGGGGATGGGAAAGATCAAAGCCCATGATAGATATGTATGAAGATGCCATAATGAGACTCATTACTTTGAACAATGAATATACGCTAATAAAAATCCATGGTTATAAAAAAACCGAAATAGAGTAAGAAAGACTCACTGAGCAACTGAAAAACATAATTAGCAAAATAGAAAAACTGAACATACAGCCTGCATTACAGATTCATAGAATAGCAAACAATGGAAATAAAGAATGACGGGAAACATATAACGAATTTAAAATACATCCATCAAGGGACTTTCCAAAACAATTCAGGGTATGAATGAATAACAGAAAACTCCCAGAAATAGAAAACTGTAGAATGTATTGATTAAAAATGTAAAATGTCAGAGTGAGGTTCAAAAGTTAAAACGCCTTCACTGCCTGAATATTTATGAATGCTAGGGTATTGCAGGTGAAATCGTTCACAAATTATGATATGCCTACCAGTGCCCTTATGAGAGACTGTGAACGCTGGCCTTCCACAGTGCCATCTGCAGGAGGAACAAAGCAATGCAATCTAGGGAACATTATTTTCAGCCTAGATTTTAAAGACAGTGGAGGCCTAAACCTACGTGAACCCGTGTGTAAAGATGTACTCACTTCTGTGGGGGAATCACTGGGGTTATCATTCCACCCCTGTGCAACTGCAGATGAACCCCACATAGCCATGGGTGCATCTGTGCCCAAACAGAAGCACGAAGACTGGGGAGTACAACCTGGCAACTGTAATAAAAATGAGAGTGCCAGCAATAGCAGGGGTTATTCAGTTTTAAAAAAACTCTGTAAGTTTAAGCATGGAATTTTGAGAAATTCGTGTATGAGCACTGCATCTACATCACTTCACTATTCCTACCCTACCACCTCGTTCTGGTTTCTCTCCCTTTCCCTCCAAAATTCATAGCCTCATTTTCTTTCATTCCTACTGTTATAAACACACAGACAGACAGACAGAAAGACATACACACAATATACCAGGTCCATTCAGCATTACTCACATGCACATATGTCCAGGACTGACCACTCGAGATTGAACAACCCGTGTGTACACTGAATTCTATTATCACAAAAACAGAGAAAAGTCTCAGTTAAATACAAAACCCTAGCAGATATTTGAAGTCCAAACCATCTTATTGTAAATGCCAAGTTCTGAGTTGTTGACGTTGGACCATGAAGGAAATGCAACACTTTACCATCTGACTCCACAGGAAGAACGCAGTGCCATCTAACGTGGTAGAAATGTGCCCCACGAGACTTTCAAATTCAGTACTAATGGGAAGCAAAGTGAGTAAAAAAATAGAAACATGATAGATTAAGGGACAATGAGTAAACCCACAGCTGGAAGGCTGTGAGCAACAGGAAAGAGTAGACCTTGGGCAGAAGGGCTTTGCAACCCTGTCTTCCCTGTGAACAATGCTGCCTTGGTTTTGCAACACAGTGTTGGTATTTAGAGATATGATGAGCTGTGAATGTAATTTTAGCTAATTTGAGAATGAAAAATAATGATTAATAGGCATCTACATATATCAGGAGAGAAGGCAGAAGAGGAAAACGAGGGAATGAGTCCATATATTGATTTGGTGGTAAAGTGCCTATATGAGATGAAATACATGTGTGATTTAACTGTTGACACTCTGTGTGTGTGTGTGTGTGTGTGTGTGTGTGTGTGTGTGACAGAGAGGGAGATGAGAGAGGGGGGAGAGGAAGAGCACACACTACTGTACCAGTCATCCTGTCTAAAGAGCATCCTGTCAATTTGACCACATACATTTGAGGTGGGAGGGAAAGGAAAACGGTGACTGAGGAAATCATATTGCCATACTTAACCACCCTCGCAATATGCTTTCCCATAAATGGCTTTAGTGCTTAAACAGGCAGAGTTTATCTAGCCACCAAAAGCGGCGCTGCTGATGGGCTGCATGTCCTACGGGAGTATTTACACTGTGGGAGCAGTGTGGCACTCTCCGTCAATGATTTTCCTTGCTGCCCTTTTTCCTTTGTATAAGATTTGCCTGATGTTGCAGTCAGGCAGGGTTGGCACACACCTTTAATCCCAGCACTTGGGAGGAAGAGACAGGTGGATCTCCGTGAGTTCCAGGCCAGCCTGATCTACAGAGTGAGTTCCAAGACAGGTTCCAAAGCTACACAGAGAAACTCTAAAACCAACCAAACAAATAAAAACAAACAAACAAGCAAACAAAAAACAAGAATTGCCTGATATCATTGCCCCGGGGGGATAGTCAGTTCTAACAGGAAATTTGAGTGTGCTTTACTGTAGCCGTGGAGTTATAGTTACTTACGGTACAGAGGTTAATTAGGAGATCAGCTAGGAAATATCAAAATGTCCAGCATGATTTACATACGAGCAAGAAAATCATCTTTTCCTACAGATAATGACGGTAGTTTTTATAGATATCATTTTTTCTCAAATACTGCAAAAGAGCACTTCCTTGGAGACATAATGCTGCAGAGATGTAGCTAACAGCATTTTTTGGCACACAACTCCAATTCAAAAGGATTAAATAAGTATCCTCAACGTAAGCCAACCAAATCACAAAGCCGGTTCCCGCTTCAACACTCCAGCGCGTATAATTACACAGCCCTAAGCTCTGACTGCTCGTCAATTAACACAGCTGTGAGATCTGGAGCTAACTGTACGATGTATTAATGAGCACATCTCATGTAGGAAAACAGACTTTGCTGTGGTTTCCAGGCGAACAGCACACCCATCATCGCCGCTGCCGACGCACTCTCTTCAACTTAAAAGCATGCAAATGTTTTTAATTCTTCCTGAGACTGTTCTTTGCTTTGATGACATTTGAGCAGCTGAAACCAAGTGGGTTCTTAAGCCTCAATAGCGGGAAGGTGCAGGAGACGGCGTGTGAAGAAAATCTTTCAAAAGGTAGGAAGTGAGGTGCAAAGGGAAGAAGCTTTGCCCGGAAATCTGGAGCTGCTGGAATGTGGCAAAGAGATGCACAAACGTGTTGGGCCACCAGGGACAGGACATCAGGAAGGAGGTTGCAGGACATCCCCCGCCTCCAGGGGCTCTGGTGAGCAGGACTCCTCCAGATCTCCAAGTCTATTCCCTTTCCAAGTTTTTGTAAAACAGGACTTCAGGACTCCCCCAGAAGGAATACACCATGCAAAAGCAACTGCAAACGTGTGTCCTGGAGCCATGAAGTTGGGTGTGAGACAGTTTTGGAAAGGGCTATCAATTAACAGTAGAGTAAAACCCTGCAGCATATTTACCAAATTCACATAGACGATGCCCCCAAATGAAGAATGCAGTGAAATACATAGAGATATGCATGGGTGTTGCTTAAATCCTGAGTTCTAAAAAACTCTCAGATACCAACACCTTTACATAGGTAGTGTGTTTGATAGAGGAATTGAAATTGGAAAATTCAAGGGAGTTGTACAGACTCATCTCCCTTGCTCAAATTCAGTGATCGTCTACTAAGGAAGCCAGAGATAAAGCATCATATATTCATTTTTCCACAATAAAAAGGAAACAAAAAGAGAGGGTGAGCCATCACTTTTCTCCATCAAAACTTGAAACCAATCCATTTCATATTCCAAACCAATGCATATTCGCCGGTGCAATGAACTTGGTCAATGTTTGGGCAAAATGCTTTCCTCTTCCTAGCTACACATCACCATCATCCTACCTCAAGCACTCTCTCAAAGTTAAAAGGTATGACATATTCTTCACAAAATAAATAGTGACCTAAATGTCTAGCAGATTCGCCAACATCTTGGCTTCCAGAGAGATCTGAGGTCATGCCCATATTCACACCTTTGTTTTTCTCATCTGCTCCAATTGCTTGGCTTTTTATGTTCTCCAGCACAGGCATGTAGTGACGATGCTTAACACATGATTCACTCAATCAAGACCGCTTGATGCAAAATGATTCTATGGTACTTTCACACCCTTGTTACCATTCTGTGGGCTCGGAGGAGAGACTTGGAATCAGGTGCACTCAGAATTTGTGTCTCACTCCCAAGGGTTGGAAATGCTCACTGTAGACAGGAAGGACAGTGGAGGGGACCACAGTCCATCCCACCTGGAGCCAGATTCCAGGGTACCCATCACTAAGCCTTAGACACAGTGGGGCATGGTGCAGGCTGTACATAATGATAAAATAGAAATAAATACATCCTTTTTCCATCCATTTGCATGCAAAATTCGAGAAGTCATTGTTTTTTACTGCAGAGTAGTACTCTAATGTGTATATATTCCACACTTTCTTCATCCATTCTTCCATTGAAGGACACCTAGGATGCTTCCAGGTTCTGGCTATTACAAATAATGCTGCTATGAACATAGTTGAACAAATGCTTTTGTCATATGATAAGGAATCTCTTGGGTATATTCCCAGGAGTGGTATTGCTGGGTCCAGGGGTAGGTTGATCCCAATTTTTCTGAGAAACCGCCAGACTGATTTCCAACTGATGAATATCTTGCATATCACCAAAGAACCTTCATCTAGCGATGGATGGAGATAGAGACAGAGACCCACACTGGAGCACCCGACTGAGCTCCCAAGGTCCTAATGAGGAGCAGAAGGAGGGAGAACATGTACAACGAAGTCAGGACCATGAGGGGTGCACCCACCCACTGAGACAGTCGGACCGATCTATGGGGAGCTCACCAAGGCCAGCTGGACTGTGACTGAAAAAGCATGGGATAAAACTGGACTCTCTGAACATGGCGGACAATGAGAGCTGACAAGAGGCCAAGGACAATGGCACGGGGTGTTGATCCTACTTCAGGTTCTGGCTTTGTGGGAGCCTAGACAGTTTGGATGTTCAACTTCCTAGATCTGGATGGAGGGGGGAGGACCTTGGACTTTCCACAGGGCAGGGAACCCTGACTGCTCCTGGGACTGGAAAGGGAGGAGAAGAGGAGTGGGGGGAGGGGGAGAGGGGCGGGAGGAGGGGGAGGGAAATGGGAAGCGGGGAGGAGGCGGAAAATTTTTTTTTCAATAAAAAAAAAAATTAAAAAAAAAAGATTCCAAAAAAAAATAAATAAATACATCCTTAAAAAATAATCCACTAAAAGTCTTAAATGATTTTACTGTGGACTTCATAAATGCTTCTAAAGGTTCCCTTTGGAAGGACAAACTTTATCTCACTTTTGATAAGATCAAAACAAATTTAGGATTTGCAACAGACTTTTAAACTGAAAAGTGGCTTCAATATGAAGTTACATGCTGATGTTAAGTTAAAAGAGGTTTGAGTGATTCATAATGTAGAACCCAGTACTGTAAATAAGAACCTATAGACTGAGTGCTGCTTAGCACGTCCGTACAGGCCACTCACTCTTAGGTTATTAAAGGAAATGAGTCATGGTTGGATTATTGTGACAATCCAATGACTTAGATGGCACAAGGAAATATTTGGTACAGAATTTGGCAACACGTGGGCCCTCAGCAAATCAAAGCTGACATATAGCATGAAGTAGGCATTAGAGAGGGATGCTCATGTTAGAGCCTTGAAAGTAGCTCTTACGGCTGAGAGTCCAAACCAACTCCATGCAGCTTTCATGGGAATAAAATTTCATGGGAATCACAAGACCTCAGGGCTGAAAACATCACTGGAGAGAAAACCCAGTTTTGTATGTAAAGGCAAATAGAGGCTAGAAATCAATACTGTTTTGAGTTCCTGCATACAACTGGGTCCTTCCCCAACAAGCCTTCTCACTAGGCTCAGGTAAGTCATACATGGCAGAGAGGACTTAGAGCAGCAAAGAGCCTTGATCAGGAGCCACCACTGTCTGCCCTGTTCAGTTAGCACTTGTTCCCCTCTGGTGTCCTCCCGGATAGCCTTCAGGCTTTAGCCTGGCAACCACACAGCTGCCACTAAATAGGGAGAGAGGGGTTTAGAGTCCGGGAAAAGGGGAATGACAGAGATGGAAACAATATTGAATAGTTAAGCTTTTTGTACCTGCTGTGTGGACACGCCATCTCTGTAATTTCAAACCTGCTTGCTCAGTGAGACACAGAGGCCATGTCCTCTGTATGCAGAGAAACCAGCCAGGCCAAGGTCTTCACTACAGCATGTGAGAGAAACCATGACTTTCATATGTCTCCATGACTTTCATAAAAAAGGTTTTCCAAGCTTTAGGGAGCTTAAGATCACACACACAAACAGTACGGTGGTGGTGCATGCCTTTAATCCCAACACTCAAGGAGGCAGAGGCAGGGAAAACTTTGTGAGTTCGAGGCCAGCCTGGTCTAAGAGTGAGTTTCAGGGCAGCCAGAAATACATAGAAAAACCCTGCCTTGAGAAAGCAAAAAATAAGAAAATAAAAAAGAGACCCCTCCACACACAATAGAATTGTGAACTCTCAAGAAAGTAATTTACAAGAGGAAGAAAAAAATCTAAGATAGAAGTGATGGACAGATTAGGTCCAGAGATGGACAGAGATGATGGTGTAAGTTGTCTTACAAAATACAATTTTGTGTAGCAAAAACAAAAGAAAAGGAAATAAGGAAGGGAGCAAGAAAGGAAGAGAGAGAAAGAGGGAGGAAAGAAGGAAGGAAGGAAGGAAGGAAGGAAGGAAGGAAGGAAGGAAGGAAGGAAGGAAGGAAGGAAGGGAAGGTAATGTTTTGAAAGCAGTTCAGGAATCTTGTGTGTGTTTTGCTTTAGATTAAAATTTTTTACAACAGTGACTTCTACGTGGTTTGTTTTAGCTCCAGCTAGCAAAAATAAAATCCTGTTCTGTTTGAAGAGCAGCCCCTAGAAAAAGACTTCTTTACTTGATGCAAAGTCAACTTGAGGTCAGGCCTAACCTGCCCAGTTCACCTTCTTCAGATTTCAGCAGGTCCGGCTACAGGAATGGAGAAGAAAAGATATATTTCCTGTTGGAATTTTGTAATAAAGCAATCTAGCTCACAAAGCCTTTGCTCTTATGAAGGCATTTGGGGAGCAACATAATTAAATGACTTCCATAAAATTAAGAGAATCTATTTTCTAATCTCATCTGAAAAGTTAGCTGAGATCTTAACATAATAGCATATTATTTTTATAGCACTTTATTCCTGATTCTCTCGTGCACCCTGCAGTCTCTCGATGAATTCTCCTGCCTGCTTTTTTGCAATGTTCTTTTATTAAATGCTTTTTTTATTAAATGTGAAGCATTTCTGTATATATGCACAAAGAAATGTCTCAAAGCGGCTAGCCCATGGAATACCTGTTGACGTATCCAGGAGGAAGCTGTTACACCCTAACATATAACTCCAGATAGCAAACAAGCTAAAAAGAGGGATATAAATGGTCTCTTGGTGCTCTGAGGGATTGGGGCAAACACCCTGAGGAAGATAAATGAAGCTCAATGGATAAAACGATACAGTGTTGATATAAAACCTTCATGCTTTCCCATGCCCTGAATACCTTCAATCATTTTTATATTACTTAAAATACCTAATATAATGCAAATAATATGCAAATCGTTGTCATGATATATCATTTAGGGAATGAAACAGCCAAAAGTCTGTTCATGTATTATCACAAAGCACCTCTGTGCTTTTATTTGCCATTAGTTGGCTCCGTGGACACAGAGACTCAGAGGATAAACTGTCAGTCAAACTGGTTTTGCCCTACCATAGCAGTTATTAAGCTTCTGCCAACAGAGGTGTCCCTGACCCAAACCCACTCCCATAGCATTGCTTGAGCACATGCAGCCAGAATATATACAACTCAAATTGTCCCTTCTAGCTGTTGAACCTAGAATCTCAATTCATTTTATTTGAAATACCGTGTGAAACAGAAGCTTTCCTTTCAGTGACGGTTCCAACCACTTGCTTCATCTCCTGCTCTCCACTCCCCCAGCCTAAATAACCTAAAACAAGCATTTGAAGACAAACGCCACTTGGAATTCGATGAAGGAAACAGAAAACAGTGTAGAAAAAAAAAAAAGAAAATCATGTCAAACATGGAATTTAGTGCCTCACAACACATTTTGCAAAAAGTTTGGCGGGATGGATCCCAGAGCAGAAAGGTCTGGGAAGGTGTAAAGTACAAGCAGCCAGACTTAGGGTCTCCTGGTGCCTCCAGGCAGCTAGATGATTAGGGGCTGGTACTTTCCAGGTGTCTGCCCAATAGACACATTTTGACAATGACCTTGATCTTGCCATCATAAGTTTCGAGAGCAGTAATATGAAATCTGCTCATTTCCACATGCCAAGCATCCAGAGAGGGCCAGGAACTCGGCGGAAAACAGGAAAGCCCAGTTTGGATTGCCTAAGCTTCGCACAGCCCAGCTGAACTGGGGAGGCAGGGAAGTGAAGAGGATCCGTGAGAACTGCAGAACTGGGCAGTCATTCGAGGCTCTTCGAATAGGCACCTTGTTTAATTTTTTACAAAATCTAGCAAGGTGGTGAATACCCACATACTGACAAGAAGGAACTGAGAGTCAAGGAAATGGAATAAGAAAATATGTCTGCCAACACCTGAATATGACTGCCCTTTCCTATCTCCTATCATGCTTTAGAAACACTTTGATATCAGAAGTGTATCAATGATTTGGGGCTCAGAAAGGCTCCCTGTGTTTGCTTACATAAATTCAAATGCTTGTTTGTCTACAGCAAACTCCGTGATCTTCCCCTCAAAATACTCAAAAAAAAAAAAAAAAAACGCAATTTCCTCCGCCGGATGCTGAGTCTGTTGTGTGTTATCAATCCATGTATCATTTATCAATAATAAGTCAAGATTGGCTAAGTCTGTATCACAATGACTTAGGATGTTCTCTCTTCACAGAGGGTCATCTCCTCCCCACGGTACAAAACACAGCTTTCTAAATAAAGTAAAATATGCAGCTTTCCACACAATACTGTCTTTCTTGAATGCCTATATATAGGATACTGTATTTTTATAAATGATAGTCTACTAATGTATGTGATCCAAATATGTACACAATCCATACATTATTGTATTTGTTCTGTAATTTCATTTTATTTTATATTAAGTCTTTTTTTTCCTTTTTGAGAATTTCATACATATATCCATGACCATATCTACCCCCACTTACCCCTCCAACTCTCTCCAAGATGTCACCCTCCTCCAAAACCCCTATCATTTATTTATTTGTTTATTTATTGATTTATTTATTTAGCTGTGGCTCATGTGCTGGCTAGTGTTTTGTGAACTTGACACAAGCAGGAGTCCTTTAGGAAGATGAAACCTTAATTGAGAAAATGCCCTCATCACATTGGCTTATGAGAAAGGCTGTAGTGCATTTCCTTCATTAATGGCTGATGTGGGAGGACCTAGTTCACCAAGGTCAGTGTCTCCCCTGGTTGAGTATCCCTGGGTGGTGTAAATAAGTAGGTCAAGGAAGCCGTGGGTATCAACTAAGGAGAGCAAGCACCCCTCCATCAACTCCTACCTCCAGTTCCTACCGTATTTCAGTTCCTGCCGTGACTTCCCTCAGTGATGGACTGTGCTGTGGAACTGTAAGCTGAAATAAGCCCTTTCCTCCCCAGATTGCTTTTAGTTGTGATGGTTTATCACATCAATGGGAACTATACCTGAGATGATCCACCAAGTCTGTTTAGTGTTGTCTATATGCTTCTGGGTGTGGGGCCATCCACTGAAGCATAGGAAACAGGTCAGAGGTCACACCCTCAAGAAAGAATGCTACTCCCTCTTAGTCTTTCTTCTGTTTTATTGTATAATATAAGAATACTAAAGACATTGTGTTTGTATAACTTTCAAATTATTATGGTAACTAGGTAATTAGATTATTTAGGATACAGGAAGTATGTGCTGATATAGGTATGGGCTGTGGGTGTGGATTGATTTTACAAAATAATAAAGTGTTGATATAAAACCTTCATGTGTTCCCATCCCTTGAATACCTTAATCATCTCTATATTATTGAAAATACTTAATAGGATGCAAAAGATACAGCTCCTTCACTGTGGTGAGAGAGGACTTTTGCAGATAAGAAGATAACGTCCAGGAGCACTTATTGGGCCATGATGTAAACAGCACAGATACCTAGAATCTCATCTTTGACTGTGTTTAAGATTTTAGGTTGAAAGCATATATAATCTCTAAAGTCCTTTGACTTCAGGAAAAAAAAAAAACCACAAAAACAAAACAAACAAACAAAACTTCACCAACTTATTCCCTACTGGATACTGACTGAATTTCTTAATTCTGAAAAGTGGTGTGCACACTTACAGAGAAGAATAAGCATCCATCTGCTCAAGCTGGAAACCCTGCCAATCATTTCCATGTTGTGAACCTCAACAGCAATTGACCTGGCCAAGACATGTTCATTGGTGCAATAGTGGCAGGAATATCAAGGGAGCCACCAATCACTTTCTGCTTGGATTTAAGTTATGTTCTACAAAATGAAATTCACATGTGTCAGCATTATTTTTTTTTTTATTTTGGATTTTTCAAGGCAGGGTTTCTCCGTAGCTTTTTTTTGGTTCCTGTCCTGGAACTAGCTCTTGTAGACCAGGCTGGCCTCAAACTCTCAGAGATCCAGCTGTCTCTGCCTCCCGAGTGCTGGGATTAAAGGCATGCACCACTACTGCCTGGCTTGTGTGTCAGCATTATTGAACCAAGAATCTGTGACTGTACAGGACTTAGATCCTCAGAGGGATCATGCTACTGGGATGTTGCTTAATGGACATGGTATTAATCTGATTCCCAATGGCTTATCTCTTAACCCTCATCAGAGAAGCTTCTACTTGCAGTAGATGATGGCGATGATGAAACCAGAGTCTCA
Organism: Chionomys nivalis; assembly: GCF_950005125.1. Taxonomy (NCBI): domain Eukaryota; kingdom Metazoa; phylum Chordata; class Mammalia; order Rodentia; family Cricetidae; genus Chionomys; species Chionomys nivalis. Next base: position 107,079,256 of record NC_080086.1, read on the forward strand.
CAAATGGCCTGGCCAAGGTGCAGAAAACACAAGAGTATCGAATGTTCAGCCTTAACTGGAACACATATTGTAGTGATGGGAGCTGCGGGCTGCGGCCCAGCTCCCAGCTAGCTTTACCGAAAATAATTACAAGGAAACTGTATTCATTTAAACACTGCCTGGCCCATTAGTTCTAGCCTCTTATTGGCTAATTCTCACATCTTGATTAACCCATTTCTAATAATTTGTGTAGCACCACAAAGTGGTGGCTTACTGGGAAGATTCTAACCTGCGTCCATCTAGGAAAGGAAAGCTATGGCGTGTGTCTCACTGCCTTCTTCCTCCCAGCATTCTGTTCTGTCTACTCTGCCTACCTATGTTCTGACCTATCAGACCAAGCAGTTTTCTTTATTAATTAACCAATGAAAGTAACACATAGAAAGAAGACCCACCTACATCAACATATACTGCACAGTCTCCACCCAATGTTCTGGGACCATTGTGAAGAAAGGGACAGGAAGAATGTAAGAGCCAGGGTGGTGGATAATTACAAGGAAACAGTGTCCTTTGGAGACAACGGGACAGTTGCACCTATGAAGTTACGATAGTCTTTATAGCATATACAAGACCCGTGCAACCTCAAGCCTAACCAAATCCCAGATGGACATGGGAGCCCATCCCTATTGAGGTTCTCTTGGCAACTGATGCCTCCTGGGTAAAGGAGAGCCATTTTTCTTTAAGAGTATTGCCACTGGTAGGTTTACCACATTCCATGGAATGTCACACATCTGGGAGTCCATGAATGGGTACCACAAATTAGACTTGATGGGTGGAGAAACAAGACCAGAGAACACAAGTTGGGTAATCAGAGGAGGAAATGGGTTTGTTAAGAGTCGTGGGAGAGGATAAGTTTGGTCAAAACTCTTTACATGATTCTTAAAGACCTAATAAAATATACTAATTAAAAACTTCAGATAAACTAGAAAAGCAAAAATATAACCCAGACAACTGACCTGGGGTTTTGGCTTCAAGACCATGACTTATGAAAAAAGTGGGGATGATCCTCTTGGTATGTAGTCTAGATTGGCAGTACTGCAAAGACACAACAAAGAAGACATTAAAAATGTTTTTTTCTAGGCGATTTGCCAACTCACAGCAGCAAGTTTTTATTTTATTACAGAATGGAGCTATTAACAAAATTGACATCTAGAAACAACCTGTGTTTCCAGGGACTGTTTAGTGTGTTAACCTAGAATGTACACTTATGAAGACAGATAGTTGTACACTTACCTAAAGCTAAACAAAAAGTGAGTCAGAATACAGGTAGTCATGCTTAGGCTTCACTGTCCTGGGACAGAAAACTGATTTCTTTCCTGGACCAGGACTTTATGTCTATGTCACGTTATCCTGGCCACTCCATGTTCATCTATCTCTACTCTTGTACATTGTAGCTTCTCCATGAATGCTCAAAAAATATACAGCATTTTATCTACTTATGATGCTCCAAGAAAAACGAAATGTGGGGCAAGGGGTGATAGAGAAGAGGAAAGAAGAATAAGAGATTTTGGAGAACAGACTTAGATGGTAGCACAGTTCTCACAGCCAACTCCAAAGGTCACCTTCAGGCTGGAGTTGAGAAAGCATAACTGCTGTAGATCAGATCTGGTCATTATGCTGAAGAATACCAATGCATCCTTCAGTGACCAAGTGAGACCCACACTAGAGAAACAATGGATTTACATGCCAGCCTTGCTCCAAGTCCTTCAGAAACATATTCAACATGGTATTTGAACAATTTTAGTGCATTGTGTCTCAGGCAAAGGAATCATTACACATATTAAAATTATTGTGTTAGTGAACCCTGATAGACTGATATTTATACTAAAATAAAATCTACAACACTCCATTAAAAACAAACTACTATGAACAAATGCTAAAAACAAATATGAAGGCAGAAATCTATGGAAGAAATGGTATATTCTTTAGTTGACTCGACCAAGTTGGAGACAAAGCAAAGGGTAGCCTGCTGGTCCACTTCAGTAAGAGTCTAAAAGAACACCACTGACTTGGTTGGTGTGACTTCTGCAAATATATTTATTCAGCCCAGATGGGGACAAATGAAAGACAAAGAAATGATTACAACCAAGTTAAACCTGATGAATCATTAAGCTTATCTGTGCTAGTTATAGGAACATGGGTGACTCCCAGGCAGCTGTATCACTAAAATGCCCATGACAAAATGGGCAATTACTCATGAACACTACAACCCTGGACTTCTGTCCATCCTGTGGTCAGTTGCAATGAAGTCTCTTCTGCCTCTGCCATTGTTTGCTTCTTGTGAAACCTTAGGGAGGAGCCTGATGAATTTAGAAACTCTCTGAGATTCCCAAGTCATGTAATTTTTTTTGTTTATTTCTTGAGCCTTGTAAGTTTCCTTTACTTTCTGAGGCTTAGAAGCTTAACTGTTCCCTCAAGAGGAGGGATATTTCAATTTGGAGAAAGAAAAATTAAGAAATGAACATGAAAATAGATTATGTTGAAGAGTGTTGGCAAAAATGCTTCATTAAGTCTGAAAGGATTAAATTCTAACCCTTATATAAAACAAACACTCCTGGACATTTCTGTGCTATCTGTGACTAAAGATATTTCTGTGGACTCATTTGTACAGATATGGTATGAGAGATATTCTGCTATATAAATAAAAAACCACAGTAGTTGTGACACTGTATTATTGCATGTTAACATTGGAACCTGTTGATGGAAGACTGCTTGTTGGTTCCTGGTTGCTCAGCCCCAAAATAACCACACAGAAACTGTATTAATTAAATCACTGCTTGGTCTATTAGCTCTAGCTTTTTTTTTTTTTTTTTTTTTTTTTTTTGGTTTTTCAAGACAGGGTTTCTTTGTAGCTTTGGAGCCTGTCCTGGAACTCCCTCTGTAACCCAGGCTGGCCTCAAACTCACAGAGATCCTCATGCCTCTGCCTCCCGAGTGCTGGGATTAAAGGCGTCTGCCACCACCGCCCAGCTAGCTCTAGCTTCTTATTGGCTAGCTCTTACATATTAATTTAACCCATCTCCATTAATCTGTGCATCACCATGAGGTTGAGACCTACCAGCAAAGTTTCAACATGTCTGTCTTAGGCAGAGGCTCCATGACTTCTTTCTAATCCTGCCTTCTTCCTCATTAAAATGGGTTCTATATAAAAATCTCCAGTCAAGACATTATTTGAGAAAACAAAATTCGTACTCTGTTTATTACTGCAGCCATGATGGCTGTCAGAGGGCTCATTACCCACCAGCCAGCTGATAAGATCCATAAATGCAATGATTTAATGTGGCCAAAGTCTTCACTACTTGGGATATTGTGACAAAGAAAGGCAGAGAGCTTTGGGTATACCACCTTGCCCTGATCTCAAGATGCTATTCCACAGGAAAGAGTAAATTTGACCAGGGGGAATGTTGGCACTATTGCTCTCTATATGAGCACAGGCAAAGAGTTATAGGTCAGAGTCCACACAAAGAAGGAGAAGAGGCAAGAAGAAGAGAAAGCATCCCTGTTTCTTAGCATACTCTCCAGTGCTTTAGAAGGGGTACAGGAAGTACCCCTAGGTTCCTTGTTGCCAAGGAACCAACCTGAAAAGGTTAATGATCAAGATCCTAGAGATATTTCATCATGGACAGAGCTCTTGACTACAGTGTTGAAACTGAATTTTGATTAACAAAAAAAATTAAATAAATACTGAACACAGTTGCAGGTGGAAAAATAGAGGGTTAGTGCCCAAGAGTTAATGCTCAGAGTTCTGTCTCAACTCCTTGGATTTAAATGTACTTGATACAAACCTTGTTGTTCAGGCTTGCCTTTGTCCAGCATATCCTTATGCTGAGCTGATTACTGTTTTATGGGGCTTTTGTTGTTGTTTTTATTTTTTCCTGTGGAGTATCTGAAGAGATTCTGTTTCCCTGTAACTTCACAGTCATGGGTGCAAGGAGGTTAGACTACAGAATCCATTTTATTTAACCCACAAAAATTCATATGGAGTTGTGATGCTTTTAACCTACAGTGAGACATCACCTGGGCCCTCTCTGCGCTTGAGGAATAGTCTCTGTGTTAACTCCATAAATCCATGCCATTCAGACAGCTCTCCTTGTGGTTCCTTCTGTATGGAAAAACATTCATCCCTAAGATGGACTTCAAGATTTTTACCTCTTTAAATGTTTTCCTTCAGATACGAGAGGTATGGGTCTACCCTTTCCTCTCTCCTAAGCCCCTTGTCTCTTGTCTCCCTTTAAACTTCTCCCTGACAAGAGCAAAGGACCCTTCAACTTTTCCTGTGTCACACTCACTAGGGGGAATCAGACATTGTGACATTCCAGGTAGACGTGTCATATTTAGGCAGACTTTCTTAGCTCAAACTTGCAATAGGGAAGATGAATGGCCTTGCCTCATCTGGAGAGTCCTCTATCTCAAGTGAAAACTCATGAAAATGGATGAGGTAATTAACCCAGCACTTGTATGGTCTTGGAGGAATACAGTGCTGAAAGCACATGCTCAAGTTCAAGCCTATACACAGAGTTGCTTCACCTCAAACGTCATCGTAAGCGAAGGTAAACTGAGAGGAGCACATGGGAGAAGGGCAGATTATCATCCTCCACAGCTATACTGCATCTTTGGTGTGCCATCCCTACCCTCACTTTTGTGTTCCTAAAGGTGGCCCCTGTAGTACACTAAAGAAATCTCCTTCACGTTCACCTAGAATTCTTACTGTGTAGCTGCTGAGTGCAGGACATTAGAAAAAACCCTGGGGAACAAGCACACACTCTCTCTGCCTATACGGGCCCCACTGGGTAGAAAGATAGTGAAACTGAATGTCATTTGGGGTGACTATGAGTTGTGTGTGGGAACACAATGGAAAGAGCAATCACAAAAGAGTAGAGTGCCCCCAGGGTGCATGTTCATAGTTCAAAAATTGTCTCATCCCAGGAAGAACTGTCCATTTGGTAAGATAGCTTTGTCCTCCAGGCACCATGCTCTCCATGTACTCTGCTTAGCAGAACTATGACAAGCTGTAGCCATAGTGAACCATCTACCAGCTGACAAAGACTGACCGATCTGCCTCCAAACAAGTTCTGTCACTAAGAGTTCTAAAGGACAACAGAGGGATTCAGGATTCTCATTACTTTGTCTTTCAGATTTGTTTCGTAACTAGAAGTTAAAATTATTCATAACCATAGGAGGGAGCATTCCACATGGCTTCATAAGATTTCCCAGAGCACAGAGGTACTAAGAGTCAACACACTAAACGACCACCCTAGTAGTTATGCAGATGATATGGGAATAATGGGATTATAGAGATAAATCACACCCATCAACCAATTGGCTTTGAGTTAAACAAAAGTTAAACATTATCAAAGATTTTCAATTTGCAACATTTTATAGAAACATGTGTGACTCATTATAGAGAAAACCATAAGTATGGTGAGCACATCATATATGGACAAGGACGTAACAATGTGATTGTTGAATATTATATAATAACCCATAGCACAGGGATGATACCTGATCCTGACTCTGCTTGGCATTGGATCTAGGGCATTCTTTTCTCCAATTGTGTTTCTGCGTTTGTGGAGTAATGGTGGCCAACCAGCTGCCATATCATATGTTCCTTTCCTCCTCCATCTTGTGGCTCACTAGACACCTCATGCATCTCTAGAGTGTTCAGTCTCTCCTTCACAGGGGCTCCACAGCTCATGGTCATTTCTATTGCCTCCTGAGGTGACTCCTCTCTGCCACTAGTCATGCCCCCAATTGTCTCCAGACGAGAGGTAGGAGGCATTTATATGTTATGGTTCTGGCAAGTAAGATAATTCTAGGGAGCTAAGGTAGAAACCCTCATTCCCATATTGTAAACCTTATTCCTTGAGCTGTGACTTTCAACATTGCTCATGACCACATGGACTCAAGAAGGAAAATCATGGTCAAACTCTGTCATCCTGCTTGTGGCTTGAGTATCAGGAAATTATAGGTAGATATTTTTAAAATAAGCAAATAGGTAGACAATTTTCTGGCCCAATTTCAATTTTCTCTGTGAAGACAATTGTTTTCATTCCCCACAAGCCCCCAAACCACAAGACACTGTGATACTAACTCCAATTTGGGGTTGGGAATTCTAGCATGTTTGCTATCAGTGAGTGACTAAGAGCTGCTGAGAGGCACAGGCTAAGTTTGTGCATGGAGAGATGACTTTGGCACACTCATAATTGAGGGACTGGCAGCCAACAGGGCACCCAGGCTTATGTGAGAATGAACCTATATGATGTCTGCGAAACTAGGCTCTGTATTACATTAACATTCTAATGTTAGTCTAGGATATTTTAAAGAAATAACATATCTAAGTTTGCTGAAATGTTTTCTGATGAGATGAAAGGAAAGAATTTCTCAAAAATGTCCAAAATCGATATTACTTAAAATTAGCACCTGCATTAGTGACTCAGCATGTCCAGGGAGCTGAAGTCAGACATAGGTTTCCATGGCATCATGGTCCAATGGAAGGATGACAAAATTCAGATTAGAAGTCTGTGGTTTAGTGTCTCCCCATTATGGATGGGTTTTCTGGATCTTCTCCATGCCCAACTGCTTCCTATGGCTCCTTCTGTATGGAAATACATTCATCCCCTAAGACAGGCTTCAGGATTTTAAATGTTTAAACTTGAGAAGTCCACATTTGCCAGTGTCCAACTTTATTTATGCCACTGCCTTCTTCTCTCTGCCTTCATAGAACGGAAGAACTGCAAACTGGTTATGGAAAAGACTCTGGCTGGTTTGATCTTCTCTTCGAGCTATTAGAACCTTCTCCAGATAAGCAATGGAATTCTCTCTCTCTCTCTCTCTCTCTCTCTCTCTCTCTCTCTCTCTCTCTCTCTCTCTCAACGCTTCATAGTTCCTTCAAACATTTTTCCATGGGTTCACATCCTGGTGTCACAAAAGCCCATTTTTACCTGCCTTGCTTCTCTATCTGCTTTGCCTTCTTCACTGTGCTCCATTACTGTTAGCCATTGGTACCAAATGAAAGGTCTGTGCCTCTTTCTTTGCCTTGGACACGTAGGAGCCATGGTTGCTATTGATTTGCATGTTGTCAATATCGTGGTACCTCAGAGAACAGAGTGGTTAGAGGAGAGGAAGAGGGATGAGGGAACTATTAGTCATCGAAGCAGAACAAACAACATTGACCAATTAAGTCTGCCATCTTACATGGGAAGGGTTCACAGTGCCACAAAATGATTACAGAATACTATCAAGAATTACTGATTAAAGGTCAATGTAAAAGACACAATAATAAGTAGATTGGAAATATTGTGAGAATTAATGGATGTGGCAGAGATGAGAAGTGAGTGCACACTGTTAAAATGACACCACTAGATTTTGTGGAGTTAAGGTTCCACAAGCCTTCAACTTGTAAAAAGTGCAGGATCTATGAAGCACAAAGACAGAATTGTGCTCAAAAATAAAGTGATGCCTACCATATAGTTGATTCTTAAATGGAAGCCTCTAAACTACCTTCATGAGGTTTGCTCAGGTGCTTAGAACCAAATACTTGCATCTCAACCTGCGTCTGGTGATACCTGTCTTATCGAGCACTAGGGCCTATATTTTTTAAAGAATTTGTTAGGCTCTCTTTATGCAGGTGTGCTGTGGGATAATGCTTTTGTACACTGTAAAGATTTGGCTCTTGTATTAGTTTAATAAAACACCGATTGACCAACAGTCAGGCAGAAAGTATAGGTGGGACAACAAGGCTAAGAAAATTCTGGGAAGAGGAATGACAGAGAGATGTAGTCAGAGCTAGATGCAGAGGAAGCATGACGAGAATGCCTCACTGAGAAAAGGTACCAAGCCATATGGCTGAACATAGATAAGAATTATGGATTAATTTAAGTGGTAAGAGCTAGTTAACAATAAGTCTGAGCTAAGAAACCAACCAGTTTATAATTAATATAAGCCTCTGTGTGTTTCTTTGAGACTGAATGAGGAACAACAGAAACTTCTATTTACACTGGTGCATGTTAAGACTTATGCTACTGCTCTGTCTCACAGCTATACTCCATCTCTCTCCTTCTCTATCTCTCTATATCCCTCCTCTCTACTCTCTTCTCCCTCTCCCTCTCCCTCTCATATTGCCCTGCTTCTTAACATGTAGCATGTAACCTATGGGTATCAACAAATGGAACACGTTAACAGCTTTTGTTGTGGAACCACACTTTGGGCATGAACCATTTCCATAGAACTTGGTGGATCTTACCCTCTGAGGACTCCATGCACCATCAGGAGGGCACAGATGTGGAGCTGTCTCATGAGATACATGGATAATAAACAAAGGAGGAAATACTTGGTAGGTGGAGGTGGAGAGTGTGGGTGGAGTCAAGATGTAAAACATCATCATCAGATCTGAAGAAGACATATCCCAGAGTTTCTAAACTTCAGCATCTGGGGTCATCAGAACCTTCCTTACAGGCCACACACACCAACATTCTCAATAGTTAGGCCTCCCATGACTGGCTAGCCTTCACATTGCCAAGTAAAGGGGTTCACAGGAGCGCAAAGCTGAGGCCAGGCCAAAAACATTAAATACACAGGCTTGAGTGAGCCAAGTAATGGTGCAGAACTTACCAAGAAAGCATGCAAGCCACCTGCCACTGCAACTTCCCTGACACTATCTTCCGAGGCCAAAGAGGCCCAACCTCTCCCCCTGTTTCAATGACCTCTTGCAACTCCATAAGAAGCCTCAAAGATCACAGGTTCCAGGTTAACTTCTCAAAAGTGTTCAACCTTCATGCTTGTCTGGGCTGCAGTGTCAGCTATGAAGTTCAGGTTCAAAAAGCATGCCACCACCTCGTACTATTTTAAGTAAGTTTTCCATTTTGTATTGAGATGCATTCATACCCATACCCACTGTGAGCTGCATGCAGCCATCAAGAGACTTGTTGGACACACCTGTGAGTCACAATCCAAAGTTTACTATTTGAAAAAGTCAACATAATAGATAGAAGTAGGTTAGAACGTGAAATGATATTCAATAATATGTTCAGGAAAAAGTGGGTATCTAAAATGACCTTCCACTTTATCTAAACTTTTTACTGGAGAATTATGAGTTTAGAGCCTCCATTGTCTATCACAACAGGTCATATAGTTGACAATTTCACTTTCTTCTAGTTCATTTCATCCTAGGTAATTTGAAAGCAATCTCACTCGATACCCTAAATTGTTTGTGTAAATGGCTTCATTGATTTTAAGTGAAAGATAAATTGTATCTTGAAACTGTCTTAGTCCTGAACACACATCAACTTGAGACATATTTAAATTTCTTTTGATAATTGTTTCTCTTGGAGTTGAGTGTTTAAGTACAAACTGTTATGTGCATCTTTTGAGTTAGTGTATTGCTGTCAATCGGTGATGTTCTGCTTGCTTTAAGGAGTACACTTTAGTGAACTGTGGGTTTCTGGTGATGTATCTAAAAACTCTTGGCCAACTCAAGGTCATGCATAATTTATTCTGTAGTCCTTTTGACTTTTTACAGGTTTACATTGTACACATAGTTGTTTGGTTACATTTAATTGACTTTCATATAAGATCTGAATTACAACTTGACTTTTCTAGTTGGTTAACTTGTGTATTTCTTTATGGGCATGTGCATAACTAAACTATAATTATCATTTAAAAGGTGATCTTAGTACATTGAGTTACTTTATACCTTCCTCAAAATCCAATTAGCTATATTTATATAGACCTGCTTTTTATATGGCCCATCAGTAGAAAAGTAATTTTTTACTCGCTGTGGCTATACCTATCATTAAGTCATTAGTACTATATATTCTTTAATGTGTTAATCATATTTTATTGAAGTCTATGCATGTGTTTTAATAGCTGAAGTCTGCTTCCTACTTAACATTATTGGCACCAACCACATTGAAATAGCTCTGATTTTCCTGGTTCTTTGTCCATGCCACTCTTTCTGTCTCTTTGGGTCACATTGGTGGTTCCTTCCCTGAACACTAGAGATGAGGAGTTGGGAGTTCTGTGAAAAAAATAGTTCTTTGTTCCAATTCTTCGCTTGCCTGGACTCACACACAGACTTTGTCTGCTCTGAGCTCCCATTCACTCCTCTGCCACTCAGTGGAATTCATCCTATGATCCTGACATTGCTTTTCACCCGGGAACCTGAGCAGAAGCTAGACTCTCAGAGATTTCATCACAGTTTCTGATTTGGACACCCTCAAACTCTTGTTTCTATCAGCTGTACATGTGTAGAGAAACTCATGGAACCAGAACCCTGTCTCTCTTGGAGAAGGGAGGCCCATTGTTGGTTCCCAGCTGCCGGGCTAGCTTAGACCCAAAATAATCACTCAGAAACTGTATCAATTAAATCACTTCTTGACCCATTAGCTCTTACTTCTTCTTGGCTAACTCTTAAAAATTAATTGAACCCATTTCTATTAATCTATGCATCGCCACGAGGCTGTGGCTTACAGGGAAAAGTTCTGGTGTCTGTCTCCAGTGGAGTTACATGGCATCTCTCTGACTCCACCCTTCTTTCTCCCAGCATATAGCCTAGCTTTCCCTGCCTAGTTCTGTTCTTCCCTGCCATACGCTCAAAGCAGTTCTTTATTCATTAACCAATAAAAGTAACACATAGACAGAAGGACCTCCCACACCATGTCTCTAAGTGACTTCCTCTCCAGATTCCTTCAGCTGTGCTCCTGGATTGTTTGCCCGTGATTCTTGTACTGCTGAAATTTTTCCACAGAATGCTCAGGTTTCCTAATGTGTTCTTACCCTGGAACTGTGATCCTCCCTGTTTTCTGCTGGTAAAATGGTGGGATGGACCCCCCTATACATAAATCTTCCCACTCCTACTGTATCTGGGTCCCAGGAAGTCAGAGGACTGGTCAGAAACCTAGGCCAAGGAATCCAGTCACCCACCTCGCCTTCTGCTTAATGTTCTCAAAACTATTGCTCCCTTCCTTCTTCCCTGGAAGGTTCCATCTGACTCTTGACAGCTTGTGTTTTTGCAGGCGACATGGAACACCAGCTCATGCATTCATCATTATAGAAGGCCAGAGATTTCTCTCGATCTGAATTTCTACCACAGGTTTTAGTATGAATGAACTATGTGCCTGTGTTTGCACAACTGTGTAGCTGCTATCTCCCCTGGGCTGAGTTTCCTAAGTGAGTGCTCTACTAACGTCCATTTGGAAGTTGTGAGCAACACTGTCCTAGATTTTCCTAACCATTTTCTCTTTATTCCCCAGGACCCAACACTAGACTCATTCACCCTGACTTGCTACTTCCAGCCTTAGTTTGTTTTGTTTTGTTTCTCTTCCCTTCTTTTAGAATAAATTCTGGTAATCTCTCTTTGAATAACTAATGCTTTCCCCTGTGGATCTAGGATGGTATTAAGTACATCATGTTTTCCCCCTTTCTTTTAATATCTGGGCTAGTTAGCGGCTGCTAATTTGTTGGCATTTTCTCTTGATAATAGACTTTCTTTCTCTTATCTACTTTTCTTAATCTTAACTATACCTTTATTCTTTATATTTCTCATAGAAATTCCTACAAGCATTCTTGATTTATGTAATCTTTCTCTTTCAGGCATTACATAAGCCCCATGATATGCGACTCACTTTCTAAAGCCCTGGGAGTTTCCACTGCAAGGAATTAGGAGCCCTCATTGTAAGCGCACTGGGTATTTTTATGTGTCTCGGGACAGACTGCAAAGGACTTTGGGAAATTTATGATAATCATTTTTGTGCATCAAAATTCATTTTTTGCAATGCCAGGAATGGCCTACTTTTAAAATAATATAATAATAATATGTCAAACCCCAGTCTGACATATTAAAACAGCAAGAGCTTCCAGAAAAAAAAAACAAAGCTGGATACTTAAATCTGTGGTTCGGAGGTCCAGTAAAGTTTTTTTCTAGTAAGGTGTCTGGTCACGGTGCTTCTTTCTTGACACTTGTTCTTGTTAGACATCAGATGTGTTCCCAGACCCATTTCATTTGTATTGAGTAAACTTGTTATGTCATGTAAAAGAATGTCTAATACTTCCAATCCATTTGGTTCATTGTCTTACTACTTTTTTTGTGTTCGAAATAAGAGTAACAAAAAGTTGTTTTTGTTTGGGGATCAAAAAAAAAAAAAAAATCAAAAGTCCGAAAACCACAGGGTCAGGTTTCTCTTCCGTTTCTGAGCGTCCTGTGGGAATGAAAGCCCAGTGCAAGAGCACACACAGAGCTCAGTGTTTGCCCTGACTCATGGCAGGCCTGTCCCTTAGACTTAGATTTTACAATACTGTAATTCTGGAGACAGAATAAACCAAAGAGATGCAGAGAATGAAGTGACCTGAGTTCATTCTCAAAACCCTTCCCACAATTAAATAGCTGTAAGTAATTTAGACCATTTCCTCTGCCCTGTTTTCCTTCTGTGTATACAAAGCTAGGTCACCCACCTATTGACGCCATGAACTGTCTTACTCATCGGTCTATTCTTGAAACAGCTCTTCAGTCCAAACTAAAGCAACTCATGCTTGGTGTCTCAGGCTTGGACGTTATATCCCTGATTTTCCTCTGTGTTCATGAAAAAGTTCACCATTCTTAAAGTTTCTATGAGTTGTAGTTAGTAAAGAGATAGCAATCAGTGTAAAGAATTCATACAAATCCTTAGCGCATCTGGATAGAGGCTAGGGAGGGGGCTCAGGGGAAATCACTTAATCTGTCAGGGTGAGGATCAGAAGTCAGATCCTCAGAACCCATATATGCTGTGTAAGCATAGCCATCCACCTATAGCCCCAACCTTCAGTAGGTGTTGGCAGGGAGGTTCTGGGTTGAATTGCCTTAGCTAGACTAGAAAAAAGCTCTCAGTTCTTGTGAGCACTTAACACATCTGCCTCAATCTGTAAATGAACAGCAATGAAAGAAGACATTTGAAGTCAAGCTCTGGTCTCTACACATATGAACACACATGAACATATAAACACATCCTATACACCCTCACACACATACACATACACAAATTATTTTAACCTATTCTTCTAAAACATTCTCTGCTCAGACCCTGCAACAATGTTTGGTTAATGAAATAGCACAGCAAGAGGAGGCTTACTGGTTTACTAACTGATCGGAAATTAAAAAGTCACACAGCATACTTTATCCATTTTCTAATTTCAAAGTCAGGTATAAAAAACATTATTTAATGGAAGTCCTAAGATTGCACTCTCTCAAACAAAGAAGCAACTTTTGAACCCTCATTTGTATAATGTCCCCTGAGGAGCAATGAAGCCATACTTGTTCCTAGAAAGTAGAGCAGGGCCAAGTTTTACAAGATCCTGAGATCATTCTGTATGAAAATGTTCTACGGAGGAGGTCCATAGACATGGATGAAAACCTCAACAAACCAAGTTCCACTGGATGGAGCCTTCCCATCTCCTTATCTCAAAAGAACAGAAGGGAACCCTGTGAAATCACGTGCCTTTCCCTGAGCTGGGAGCTGCACTTACACAAATGAAGGAATTTGTCTACATTTTTTTTTCCTCTCAGGTTAGTAAGGCTCTTTCCTCAGCACTGCATTCATGCCAATCAAAGTGCCTGAAGCACAAATTCAGAGCAAACAGGGCTTGCAGCCCTTTGCTTTGTGATTTAAACGCTCAGTGTCGTGCCAGCTCTGAAGAAGAGAGAAAAAGCATAGATTTGAGCGTATTCTAAGCTGGCAATTGTAGAAAGAAACCTTCATGTGAGAAGCATGTAGGGGAGCGTTAGGTAAATACACAACAAGGATTATCGGAATGCTGGCTGTCTCAGGTTCCTTAGATTCTCTAATTTTCCTATCTATGAATTGGCCATGAAAGTTTTTCTTTCTTGGAGAGCTGGCTGAACTCATCACTTCCTCTTGGCACTTTCTTTAGAGAAAGCAGTGGCTGCACTAACCCTGTGAAACTCTAAGAAACCACAACCACTATGGTTTCCAGCTAAATTGACGATGAACCAGCATCCTCAGGCAGCACCGTGGCGTCAATGGAGGCCGCCTCTGTCTTAAAGCTTAGCTTAGCTCAGGCTCAGGCTCCTCGCATTGCAACAGTCTCTCAGCAGGTTAAACTGAACTGCATAACTAAGGTTGGAGCGCAACAATAACACGGGAGACAACTGGGAAGCTGAGTCTATAGCATATTTGCTAAAATATGTCATTCATTTTAAGAGTCTCACTGGCATCCTTCAGGCCAAACTGAGGTGTGTCAAGCTTCTATGAGGAAAAACAGGTCCAATAAGGGTCAGAATAAGACAGAAAAACATGAATGACTAAATGAATTCACAGATGATAAGGGGATTGTATAGAGATGCCAAAAGCTAAACAAAAATTAAAAGTGTTTTAGTGGATATATGCCTTATATACAGAAATATAACCAGGGAAGTGTCAACTACAGGAGTTGAGAGAGAAAACATTCTTAGAGATAAAGAGCTCTTGAAAGACAGAAACACCTGTAAGAAAACAAATACAAGTAATTTGCCAAAAAAATTATACTAGTAATGGGGATGTAGCTTGGAGTAAAAGGAATTGTCTACCATACGTAAGGATAGAGTTTAATCCCTACTACTACTGATAATAGTAATAATAGTAATAATAATAATAATAATAATAATTACAGTCACTAACTATGGAAACTAGTTATCTAAGCAATGCTCGTGCAGAGTTATATAAAACAAAGATCACGAAGGTGTGGAAAGTCTCTCGGGAGACACCCTACCCCTGCAAGAGTGACAGGTTTTCTTCAATGTTCTGGACTAAAACTCTCTGACCTGTCACAACATCTTAACAGTTCCCAGTTTTCATCCAGAAATGCACCTCCAAAGAATCCAGACTAAGCAAACGTCCAGAGGAACAAATATTTGAAGTGAATGTGTCATGTTGCATCCACATCTGGCTATCAAAACAGGTGCGCAGGCATCTTCAGTGTCAGAACACTGAGGGGTAGCCCTTTCTAGTCACCCCAAATAGGTGAGTCTCTGAAGCTGTGCAGATGGTAGTAGTCTGAACAGGGTTAACAAGACTCCTTAAAGGTTGACTTCCTGATTCCCACGCCTTGAGAACCATGTGGAGTTCCTCAGCTGTGCCAGGTGGCCACAAAGCATCTCCTGGGCTCCAGAAAACTTTCGCCACCTCCCTCACCAATGAGAGAGTGATCTGGGATGCCCAGCTGACAGTTACCTATGCTTTGCTGTTCTGGTTCTCTACTCCAACGATCTGATTACTGTCAAAACCTCCAAAAAGAACATTGTGACCATTTTAAATCTGAGGGTTACATCTTTTTTCCTCCAACCTTATGAAAAGCACCATCTTGAATGATTTGCTTGCATTTCTACTATCATGGGGCTTCAGAATTTGTGTGATATTCTCCCACTGGATAAAAATCTGGGTGATAAATGGCCAAATGGGTGGGTGTATGTATATGTGAATGGATGAATAAATGCGTGGAAGGCAGACAGACCATGCATGAATGGGTGGATGGATGGATGGATGGATGGATGGATGGATGGATGGATGGATGGGTGGGCTGATGATAGGTGGGTGGATGGATGAGAAGATAAATGAGTAATCTTTTATTATATAGGTGGCACTAGGGGCTGAAAGGAGTAAAGTATCCTGGTTCTTCCCAATTCCACACAAACTTCTCCAAATATATTTTCAAACACCCTACAGTATATGATTTGGGGAACACACTATATACAATTTTCTTGGCTAAAGGATAAACTTGTCCCCCACAAACAAAACAAAGAGCAGTGTTATACTTTCCTCATCATGAAATCAAGGCACACATTTACAATAGACTATGCTTATTCACCAAGTCTGCACCTGCTGCAAGCCCACTTGAGAGGCTGAGGCAGGAGGATAGCTAGTTTGGAGCCAATAGGATAAGGTTATATGTAAGAGCCTGTTCTTTCTTTATGAAAAAAAATTCAACAAATACGTTTTTAACAAATTACATCACTGAGCTTTTTTATATTTATAAGGTAATGATTATTCTTTGATATCAATTGAAGAGAAAATTAGAAAGTCCACACATTTCAAAATCACTACAGATTGCTGCCTATCAGTCCTCAGAGTGAAAGAACTTATGTACTTGAGCTCTCAGGCCAAGCTCACAATCCTATCAGTGGTCAGAACCGTAAATGAGGTCCCTGAACTCCAACTCTGTACTGTGCATGTTTAGAAACACACAGTCCATCTCACAGCAACCTACCAGCAAGGCTCCACTCCATGTGTGCCTGTGAGCACGGGCGTCTTTGAGGACAGTGGCTAGTCCCCAGGCTCAGGAAACTGAAGGCTTCCTCAAGACAGCCGCCTCACATCTGGGAAAATCCTTGCTCTTGTGAATCTGGTCAAGTCACCTGGCCTCATGGCCTCCTTGTTTTCTCCTTTTTGAGGGCAGTGAGGATGTTGATTCTTCTGGGGCTACCCACTTATTTCTCTCTCTCTCTGACTCTCTTTCTCTGTCTCTCTCTCTCTCTCTCTCTCTCTCTCTCTCTCTCTCTCTCTCTCTCTCTCTCTCTCTCTCTCTTTCTTTCTTGGAGCCAGACTGGATGGAACTGTTCTTCTGGGTGTCCCAGCCTGCCCAGTGTGAACTGCTCTGGGGAGTGGGAGCATACTCAGACGCTGCCATCATCTGTTGACCAGAGAATGGGATCCTAAGACCTTACTGCTCACTGTACAATCAAATGCTTTATCACATTTTAGCCATTGTCAGCTGTTTCCTATTTATTTGGAAAGGCCCTGGCTGCTGGAGATCTGCTAATGTGGTATTTCCTTATACGTCTGGGTGGCTCAGAACTCCCACATCAGTGGTCAACACAAGCTAGGACACCAGCTTTGGGAAGAAGCAACCGTGGTGCAAACCACGATTCAGGACTATGGTTCCTTAGTTTGAATTTTAATTTCTTTCCCTTTTTAAATTTTACTTTTTTATGTGTATGATTTTTTTAAAAATTATTTACTTGTTTTACATGCCAGCCACAGTTTCCTCTCCCTTTTCTTCTCCCAGTCCCTCCCCCCACTCCCCTATGTACACACCCCCAATCCACTTCGCCTCCTCTGTTTCTGTTTAAGAAAGACCAGGTTCCATGGTTATCAACAAACATGGCATATCAAGTCGCAGTTAGACTAAGCACCTCTCCATGTATTAAGGCCGGACAAGGTGATCCATTATGAGGAATAGGGTCCCACAAGCCAGTAAAAGAGTAGAGACCGCCCCTCTTCCCACTGTCAGGAGTCCCCCAAGAGGACCAAGTTACACAACTGTAATGCAGCGAGCCTAGCTCAGTCCCATGCAGGTTTCCTGGTGGTCAGTTCAGTCTCTGTGAGCCCTTATGAGCCCACGTTAGTTTATTTTCTGAGTTTTCTCGTGGTGGCCTTGACACCTGTGACTTCTAAAATCCTTTCTCCCTCTCTTCAGGCTGCCGGTCTGCATCCGTTTCCATCAGTTGTGTGGTACGTGATTGTTTGACCTGCTTGTATGTCTGTGCATCACGTGTGTGTCTGGTGCCCTGAGAGTCCAGAAGAGGTCGCCAGTTCTCCTGGACTGGAGTTACAGATGGCTGTGAGCCACCACCATATAAATGCTGAGAATCACACCCCGGTCCTTCAAACTAACAGCCAATGAATGGTCTTTACCACTGAGCTATCTCTCCACCCCCACATCTTCCTTTCCATCTGCCGAAAGCTGTCCGGCTTTACTCTGAGCATGCCTGGTCAACTCCTGCTTACCCTCCAGTTCCTAGCTTCAGAAAGACTCTGCTCCCTGTCTGGTTAATTTTGTGGATTCCCCAGCGATACCCCAGACCAGCACTCAAAACAAGAGCTGGGAGCTGAACAGAGATCTCTGGCAGAATTGGAAACGTGTTAAGACAAGAAGCCTAGGAAATGATTTAAGAAGTCATCCGGTATAGGAAGACAGCAGGGACATGTGGCCAAGACCCAGTGAAGAACAAAATAACGGTGCTTTCTCCAGATACTCAGAAAGCATATACAGAGGTGACTCAGGGAAAGATGGACATACAATCTCCAAAGAAATAAGTGAAAACAAGCTGAGATTCAGCATGTCTCCTGCCAAGTAACATGTGCAGGTAGAGGTTAAATTCACCAGTAATATTGTGGATTTAATTGTTGAAGTTTTATTGCTTTGTTCTTAATCTGATAGTTAGTGTGGTATGGATTTGGGGCTAATGGTAGGAAATCATATTGAATTTCTGAGGATTTCCAGGATACTGATTTGTTGTCCCTGAATCTCAAAGTTCAGCACATAAAGAATTTGAGAAATATGCTTTTCCTTCCCTTTCTATGCTATAATTTGTATTTTTGTTACTGATTAAACATACTCAACAGCAACATTGTTATAAAGATTTTAAAATACATATGTGCTTTTCAACTCATATGAGTAGGGGCAGCATCTTTTGCAGCCTAGATCCAGAATAGAAGTCCTAGGTGACACCACCTCCAAAAATAATGTTTAGAACCCAAAAGCAATTTTCAAAATTGGCTGCAGTCATGACTCATAAATTAAGGAATTGGTCCGACATAGCCAATCAACATACAACAAATATAAGCACAAGTGAAATAAAGTCAAACACAGTAGCCAAGGTTCTGAGGGAGCAATTCACAGGAGTGACAACTATGGCAATCAATAGTCCTCTCAGTAACGCTAGCTGCGGACTCTCTTACCTAGTTTAGTTCTAACTGAGAAAAAACTGATGGCAGCTAGACAGCTGCCACTAGAAAAAACATCACATCTTTCTCCGAACAGTATTTGATCATAATTATCAGAGATTATTAAATTATTTGGATCTTTGCCCCAGGATATCTATTGTGACTGTCACAATTTGAGTGGGAACAGTTAGAAAAAAGGTGTGAACAGCTTGGGGTAGCTCACATCTGCCAATCAGGGCCCTGAGGTAGGAAAAGGGCTCCACGGAGAGACCCTGCCTCACAACAAAGACAAAGAAAGAGAAATAAAGTAAAGAAAAGAAAGGGAGAAAGGAGGAATGGATGGAAGGAGAGATGGGGGAGGAGAGAGACAAGGGGAAGAGAAAGACAAAAAGAGCAGAAAGGAAGTGGGGGCAGGTACAGCAGCCATGACAGTTCAAACCAGATGTGTCAAACCTACTAGGCACATGACCAAAGACACCACTGTGAATTGTGGTGAATGACACGCCCTGATGTGGACAGTGATTCCGATGCAGCAAAAGAGCAGCACTTCTCTCTCTCTCTCTCTCTCTCTCTCTCTCTCTCTCTCTCACACACACACACACACACACATACACACATAGCACTGTTCTCATAACAAGAAGCCTTAGTGAAAATGTGAAAATGTGGGCCTTACAGTTCCTTCGTGTATGTTTTCTATGCCCTTACTGTCTGAGGTAGGGTTTCTGTTGCTGTGATGAAACCACCATGACCAGAAAGCAAGTTAGGGAGGAAAGGTTTTATTTGACTTACAGTGCAGTATGTGACCCATCACTGAAGGAAGTCAGGGCGGGAACTCAAACAGGGCAAGAGAGCCGGAGCAGAAGCTAAGCAGAGGTCGTGAAGGATGCTGGTTACTGGCTTGCTTCCTGTGACTTATTTAACCTGTTTTCTTTATAGATCCCAGGGCCAGTAGCCCAGGGATGGCACCACCCACCACCGACTGGGCCCTCCCCTGCTGATCACTCAATGAGAAAATGCCTTCCTGCTGGATCTCAAGGAGGCAATTCTTCAGCTGAGCCTTCTTCCTCCGATGGCTCTAGCCTATGTCAAGCTGACGCACACAACTGCTCGGTACACTTACCTTTTGTTTTTCTGCCTCTGAGAATTCTGAACAGGAAAGCACGGTTCAATAACACTGACATCACCACAATCATTCTCTGCCATAAATTCCTCCCCTCGGGGCCAGGCTGACCCTGACACTGTGTTTAAGCTGAATATCCAATAGAGATGTGTACCTCGGTAAGCAAAGGTAAACAAGAAAGGGGTCACAAGGGTGAACTTGGGTTTTTTCCTGCTCAGGTGTTCACAAGCATTTGCCTGAAAGAAACAGGGATGCTTACGATGTTGACATTTCCCATTAAACATGGCAGAGTCCTTCCGTCACGGACTTGGTCCATTCACTCCACTGAATCAGAGTGTTCTGGGGGAGGGCGCCCAGGCTCTGGTCCCTGAAGCTCCTTTTAGCAGCAGCCTGCTATACCTGACCCCAACATTTCAAACAGGTGCACTCTGGTTTTTGGAACAGAGGCAGGGTCTCTGCCGCAATGGCCACTTATCTCTTCAGCCACTTTAAGTGCTTCACAGCCCTTTGACTTGAAGAAGAAACAGAGAAACCGTGCTTCCAAGGAGGTACGGATGGAAAGTTACTGTTTACTCAGCTTTCCTCGAGATTCCAAGCCATTTCCCTTGGCACAAGGGTTGGCTTGCTGGCTTACACAGATCCTAAGCCTGAACAATAGCCAGGAGTCCCTGGAGAGACAAGAGCCTGGCTGGAGAAGCAGCTAGGAGATGCTTAAGGATTGGGAACCACCGCCTGCATTTTTCCCCGCTTCTCGGGAAGCCAATGCAAGGTCATCTATGCAGAGTGACGGGGCTGATGCAGGATGGACTACCGGTGGGATAATTTCAAGTTGCAGATGTTGAAGTGTCACAGACACTGGGGATGAGGATGCAGCCAGGGACCATTCGGGCACTTGGTGTTTAACCATAACTAATGGTTATGATGTGTTTAAGGATGGGGACACCTCTCTTCCAAAGCTTCGACTGTAGTCAAAGGGGCTGTGATGCCTGCGGCATTTGATCAATGTCTTCTGTACTTGAAGAGTGTTAAGATATTTCATCACAGGGAGGAAGATTAAATAATGAAGACATTAGACGAACCCTCTGGGTTTATAGATATGCCTCCCCAGGAATATTAGTGAAATTGGGTTGTTTCCCTCCATTCCCACCTGGCACGTTAAAAGCATCCATCCAGAACAGGAGAAAAAGTGAATAACCTATTCTCTCTCTCTCTCTCTCTCTCTCTCTCTCTCTCTCTCTCTCTCTCTCTCTCACACACACACACACACACACACACACATACACACACACACACACACACGCACGCACACACACGCACAGCACACTAAGGGGTCCACTAACGGAATTAAGTGAAATTCATGGGCAGACTGAGCACAGGATACATAGCTTTGGAAACTATCTCCCTCCCAGAATCACTGTCAGCTCCCTGCTCAGTGTCACAGGGGCTCCTGTCTGAGGATTTGTTAGGAGGAACCCTGAATATGAACTAAATCCTAGTGCAGGCAAGAACCTTGCTAGAATATTGATATGCAGCCCAACCACCAAGCTGTAAGTACAGGCAGACAATGACGAGAACAGGGAATGAGTGTCCAGTCTCTTAGGAATTAAGAGTTGGTTTGCTGCCTAATGAACTGAGGGAAGATTACTCATCGTGAGATTTTATTTTTCTTGTTTCTCTGGAAGTTTCTCTTTTAATTAAGGGATAGATGAGGTGTCAGGGTTTAAAGGCTACAGTTGCCTATACTCAGAATTATACATTCTTCAACTAGAATATTTATTTCATGAATTTCTATATTTAGAACTTGAGTTCAGATTGAAGATGCCTTGGGGCACAGATAAGAAAGTCCAGATCGTCTATCCTTCCTAGCAATTTTCCCTTCAATCTTTTAAGGCTCAGATTCCGCATATATGAAAAGTGGACTATGCACCCACTCGTTCAGGTATGAGGACAAATGAGATGATAAATGGCCAGCGACTGGCCATAAGGGGTCAGCAGCTGTCGATGATGTGAAAGCCACAGAAAACTGAGATGTTTAAGCTGATTCATGAAGACAAATAACTTGCCTAAAACGTTCCAGGTATTCATCACTTAAGAAAGTAATTTCTGGATGGAACAGAGGGGTTGCGATTTGGTATTTCAGAGCGTAAGAGAAATTGAGGAAGGGGTGTGTTTAATGGGGGGGACAGAATCACCAACTGGAGGGAGAAAGGGAGAAGCAGTGGGGTCTCTACCAGAGTGGGGAATTGCTTCTGTCATTCCAAGACTAATGAGGAGCTGAAACCCTCCAGAGGGGAGCTGGAGAAAATGAGAGATGCAAATGAGAATATTTAAACAGTAGAGAACAGCAACTAAAGGTTGCCTGCTGCCAAATAGGTCACTTTCCACTCTGTTATTTACTGCTGGGATGGTCCCCTGAGTGCAACAGAAGCCAAGATTTCTACTTCCTGAAGGTTTTCCCCCTCTCTCAAGACACGCAACACTGTAATGCATAAACCAATGGGCTCGGAGTCTACACATCTGCCAAACACATCCAGAATGGTTTGATACTTTAATGTCCTTCAATTCGAGCAACTGTTCAGAATCTGGAAGGGAGAAATAGCTCTTAGGGTCTCCTATTTCTTCACCCACCTTGGCATACTTATGATTGAAAGAAGGCAAAACTGAAAACAAAATGACTCCTTGACGGCAGGAAAACTAGAAAGAATAGGACCAAGGTTGAGGAGGAAGATGAGCCTCTGAGAGCAAATGGCCAGATGCCGTAGCCCTTCTCCCGTCCAGTGGATTTGTTCATACTGCAGAAGAGATTCTCTTGCATTTGCATACTGTATGAACTAAAATGCAAAACGGATTGCTTGACATGAGGATTGCTTGGCAAGAGGAACCATGCCTGTGTCTTGCTCAAGAACCTGTGTTGCCTCTGTGTGTGTACCTATTTCTGATTCTTAGGTCTTAGGATGCTACCTGTGTTGCCTCTGTGTGTGTACCTATTTCTGATTCTTAGGTCTTAGGATGCTACCTGTGTTGCCTCTGTGTGTGTACCTATTTCTGATTCTTAGGTCTTAGGATGCTTTCGTATGAATTGCATCTGTAAGAGAAGTATAAGCATGGAGTAATTACAGGGTTTGGCGGGGGGGGGGTGGACTTTGAGGAGCTGATCAGAGGACACTAACGCACATGCTTTCCACAAAGGGCCCCCAGGAAACTTATCTGGGATTGCAGTGTCACCATGAACAGTGCCCATTGCCTACAGACAAACCTGTGGAAGTCACTCTCCTTCCCTAAATGGCCATGCCTATACGTGCCAGGTGTGCCAAGTTCTCTCAACCTACTTGGCTCAGGTTTCAATGAGCCTGTGCTTAGTTTTTCCTTATTCCCTGTCTCATTAGTATCAGCTTGTACTAAAACTACTACAGACTCTTTCGGTGTCTCGGGGCTCTGATTTAAATCTAACCTCTGATTCTACGGGGAAGATAGGGCTTTTGCTAGTACAGTAGGGTGTGATGCTTGACCCAAAGCTGTGGTTCTGGTGAAGAGGAATCGAGTCATCTTCTGGGTAGGAAGGACTGGGGCTGAGGCATAAAGAGGGGAAATTCACCTGCAGAAGTGCACACTTGGTTGCACAGAGAAAAGCCCGTCAGCTATTTACCTTCTCTGAGCGATTGCTGTCTGTGGGCTTTACTATTCGCTTCCTAAACACCCGATTAACTTTAGCAGATACCCATTGTTCTGGCAAAGAAGCAGACCTCCTTGAAACTAAGGTACCATTTCACAGACCCCACTATCAATCTCTTTTCTAACTTTCATACTGAAATTCTTGTCCAAGCCAACAGCTCAAGTAGCCACCATAATGAAAATCTTGAACCAGGGCTCCCCCAACTCTGAGGTCAGAGGGCTCAAGAGTGGCTCCAAACTTTCTTGTTTGTGAACAACCCTGCCCCAGACACAGGCCTGGAGGGGAAGCTGCCTGTGCATTCCATAAGCTCCTTTTCTGATCTAGAAACATCCTTAGAGGAAGATACTCAGTGGTGACGTGGGACATAGAGCCACGAGAGTGAGACTCACACCTGTTCCCTGCTAAGCCTACTTGGACCCTCAGATAAGCTTTTCCAGAAGCCCTTTTGTGTAAAGTATATGTGCTGGCTGGCTTCCTCTGATTATGCTTTAAAAGCCCATAATTACTTCATTCTTGTACTTCTCGCTCCTTCTGGCTTGAATATTAATTAAGACAGTCCCATCATGCAACCGTAGGATAAAGTGTGCTAAAAGATGCAATTTAGAAACTCTGAAGCTGGGAGCTGCAGGTGCAGGCATTCCGACTTCCTGTTTGGAAAGATGCAAGTTTATACGTTTATTTAAGCCTCCTGAGGTGAAGTTTTCTGTCCACTGAATCCAAATGTCTGCCCTTCATCTGTGCCACTGCTGATATGAAATACAGAGTGTTATGATGACCTCACAGATGGAGGGGAAATGCATTTCAGCACTGGACAGGGTGGCCTTCTTCAGCCACTGTCCAAGACCTAAGCCCACCTTCTCCCGAGGCTCTAGCTAACTGTCCACTGTTGGACGTGGCAGCCTGTGCTCACTTTGGCTCCTGCCTTTCTTCCTAGGAACAGAACTGTGTCCTCCATCTCATTGTAAGGATTTTTTTTAAGTAAACAACTACTTCTGGCTCACCATCCTCTAACAGCTATGTATGTTAAGTGTGGGGTCCATGTTATTAAAACAGTGTCCCTTTGGAAGACAGGTGACGTCCTGTGCCCAAGCTGATGTGTGAGCAGATAAAGTAACACCTCGAACTGCTTTTGATCTAGCAAATTCTGCCAATATTGATTGGTAACTTCTGGGGCTACCAACAGAAGTTAGAAATATGAACACGATTCTGTTTTTATTTTGAAATCAAATAGCAAGAGAAATGAGGTAAAATAGCTTGACAAGTATTGTTGCTTTAATTTATTTTTTGAGAATTTTATTTATGAGTCCTGTATTTAATTTATTTGATGTTACGTTGATATTAATTTCCCATAGAGTATTTGAAATATAATTTTGGCACATAATCTGACTCTTATTTGTATCTTACCAATGGTTAGATTCTTCAGCTAACATAAGATGCCAAGATTCATTTACATTACGGGACTTACGCACATTTTAAAATTACGACAGACATCTATAGACACTGCAGAATGTGTCGTTTGTATATAAATGAGTCATCTGTAAAGATCAATATTATTTTGAATCTTTGCAAACAGATCCAAATACTATATTGAGCTCTCAGGAATCTAACGAAATGCTGACTGTCCCTGAATTTGTTCTCAAGCGGTATAATAACAGCACTGTGTCCGGCCAGCTCCCCATTAACAAGACTGGAGGAGAGTGAGGAGGACATGCGACCCACTGCCCCCTAGTTGAGGGTCTTCTAAGAGCTACAGTCGGGAAGGACAACTTTCACAGCTGAGAGAATAACACTCAGTTCTGTCACAACACGGGATCCGATGTCTAATTCAAACTAGTGACCTTCTGAAACATCCTGTCGTGGGCACATACTTTCATCTGAACAAAAAACGAACAGAGAAAACAGATAGTTGTCAAGGACCAGCCTCGACAAAAATACCTCTTACCTGGGTAGGGGCGTGGGAATTTTAGAAATATAGTAAAGAATATAAAGACACATAAAAATAATAAGACAGAAAACAGAGTAATACCAGGAGGGTATCCCAGTGATTACTGAAATTACATGTGTTTATTTTTCCACAACTTTTACACCCAATGTAAACAAGGTCAGGGGAAGGTAACAAAAGACTTTAATAATGTGATACAAAGGATAATTCCCACAGTCAATCGCTTTATCACTCTGAGACACGAAACCCTTAGCATTCTGCCCTCTAGGTAGCAAAGGTTCTCAAGATCATTTATCCTGATGACTGTCCCTCCCCAGGTGACTTCATACTTACAAAAGAAGGAGCAGGATTCCATGGATTTATCCTAATTTCAAAAAAACCAAGCAAACACATCCTGAGTTGGGACGTGTAACTACGCTTGTCAATCTCCAAACTCTAACCGTCAGACAAGGTCGAAATTGGACCTGCACTTTTTGGCCCCTACAGATGGCTTTAGAAATGAGGTCTGGCTTTGTGGCAATTTACTCGCTCCCTGGGCCACTCAGAGCTTTGGTAGGTGTCCAGGAAAGGCTGCCGTGTTGTCTAGAAGAGAAGTAAACAATCCTAAGAATGTCATGTCTTGGATATTTGCATCTTGCTCTAGCGTGCAACCTTGAAGAATGGCCAGAGCCTGTGTTGCTCAGGACAAAGCTCTGGGGCCTCCCTGACCAAGAGTTTCTGGGAAATATCACACATTGGAATTTTCAGTCATGTGGATGTCTCCCTTCAAACCCTCTTAAAAACGGTATTTCTCCAAGGTTGTAAGATAGTAGATTCTATACTACTTCTCATATACCTTTCGTTTCAGTCATCCCTCTTCCCCAAGCCTTTCCTCCCCCATCTCCCCAGTCCTCTCCCTGTTGAACCTTTCCCACTCCAGAGCCCCCTCCACTGTTATTTTACACTGTCCTGTTGCCCTCCTTCCCCGTGGTTACTTCAGAGTTTCCTGGCACCCACAAACACAAAGTTAAATACAGGAAAACAGAAGTGCAAAGCTGGGCTGCACAGATGAGAAACAACATGCTTTTGTCTTCCCGGACCTGGGTTGCTTCACTTGGAGGAGTTCTTTGTTTGTTTGTTTGTTTTGTTTGTTTGTTTCATTCTTTGACTTCCACATTTCACAGCTTCATTTTTCGTTATAGCTGTATAAATTTCTCCGTGTGTGAGAAAGAGAGCGTGTGTGTGTGCCGCATTTTCTTTATCCGCTCATCTGTTGACGGACATGTAGGCTGTTGCCATTTCCTGACTATTGTAAATAGAGTAGCAAAGACCACAGATGGAGGAGAGTCTGTGTGACAGAGTACAGAGCCCCTTGGGAGCACGCCCACAAGTGGCACCGCAGGCTCTTAACTTGGTTCTATTTCTAATTTTTGGAAGAAACCTCAAGACTGACTTCCGAAGTGGCCGGGGCCAGCTCACGCTCCCAACCACAGTCAAGCACAGGTCC